>NC_140579.1:540273621-541014377 GCF_964204655.1 Triturus cristatus
GTACAGTATGCACTCAAAGCACGCCCTCTGAGGCGCTACATTCCCAAGAATCCACATCAGTACAAGGTCTGGTACTTAGTCACGTCGTCCTATTTTGAGTATCTCATGTTTGCCTTGATCATGATGAACACCATCTGCCTAGGTATGCAGGTAAGGAATCAGAAATTGGAAGAATTATTTCAACAAAAACACCTGACACCATGAGTAAATAAAAAGGCAACCACAAACTCACTGGCATAACAAAAGTCCCTGCGGTGTTAGGGCCCCGGAGCATTAGTGGCCCCCCTGTGAACGGGCGGCAGCTAGGAGCTTCTAACTGGGTCTGGACGGTGGGGGGCCCTCCAAGTATTTTGCAGGGAGGCCCCCTCAAGTTTTGTTATGCCTCTGCACAAACTGTGATCAAGCTCCCCACCCACGATGCTTGCACAATTTCTCAATCCCATGCTAAAAACCTGATGTCACAGCCAGAGCAGGACAGGACCACAGATCAAAAGCTTCAAAAATTGCCAGTTTAGATCCCATACTGAGGTAGTACCCACATTTTAGATTCAAGCTATTAGTTGTGCTGAGTTCATATCCTGGTGGGTCTGGGACAAAGACAGTGCCCCAGATTTCTCCTCCTTAAATGCTGACCACTTTTTCTGGAAAAAAGTGACATGATAGGATCCTGACTCAGAAGTAGTGGCAACCCAGTCAGAGAAAGAGAGAGCAAACGTTCTTTTATTAACATAGACTAATAGGTCCTGCAGCATTGTCTCACCCCTCACAATGACTTGCACTGCCCCTGGTTCAGAGAGGAACCTCGGCCTAGGCAATTCTACAGGGACCAGGATATACACTAGGCTAAAAAGCCCAGAGTAAGTAATTACACAGAGATGCCTCGTGTCGTTCTGCTACCACTATCCTAAATCATGGTACAGGTGCAGAAGTCACTGGGCCTTGTGTGTGTTTCCCATATAGATTTATACGCGTGCAGCCACGTGAGATTTGTTCTGGAAGGCCTGGATGGTTTCAGGCCCCCAGAAAGAGCTTACCTTTTTGTGTTTTAGAAGTGTACCCCCATGCACTTGATTCTCCCCAAAGAAGATATTTTATTACATGGGTCGCCCCACCCTCGGGCATGGTAATACTGCTCATGTCATACCTCTCTTAATACATACTGCTCCACATTTTGTGCCACGTAGGGTGACAAGGGACTGCTCCCTCCCTGGGGCCATCGTTCTACTTAGGAGGTCAGGATTCCTCAAAGGGATACACGTCACTTCTATCTGTTTACACATAGTGACCACAGACTAAAACACAAGCAACACACATGAAACAGCAGCTAGACATGAACCACAATAGCAGAGGGACTGCCTGAATGGCATGAAAAACACAGAACAAACAAACAATGAATCTCTGAACTGCCCCTGCCCCTCACAGAACAAGATGATTGAAAGCAATTGTAAAACTGGTGCATGAGGAGCCCTTCGATAGCTTGATGGCATAGGTTAACCCTCTGTGCCCACTGCAAGCCTTTAGTGTGGACGTTCACATCCATGATGTCACCTCACGTAAGCTCTTTTTTTCTCCTCCCTTCCTTGCAGCACTATGGCCAGTCTCCTGAGGTCGACCACATCTCTGATATCCTGAATGTAGTATTCACCAGCCTCTTCACTCTGGAAATGGTGCTGAAGCTCACAGCTTTTAAAGCCAGTGTGAGTCCTCGAGTCTGAAAGGGTCAAGTGTGGTTGACATGTATGCAGTACTAGCTCAGGAGAAAGCAATCCCTAGTTCTGCCACTAGAGGTGATCATTTCCTCAATGGTAACATTTCTATTGGTGCTGTGGCATGGATGCAGTGCACACGGATAAACAGCTGTAGGTTTCTATGGTAATGCTGCGCCCTGCAGGGTACACGGTTGTGAATCTGGAGGTGCCAGTGGCCGTTATTTATTAATATGGGGGGTTGAGGGAAGTGATATAGTTCTTGCTCCTCTTGATAGTCATTTCAAAGTGCTAACTTGGAAAAACTGCACGTCTAACAGCATGAGGCGGCAACTCTTTGGCAAGGAAGCTACACGTTTCATTTCAAGGATTTTGGTTGGGTTAATGCGACAGTATATGTATTGTGGTTAGGGCGACTTTTGAATCCAGGATTCCGGGTAAATTTCAAACTGCAGAGGTCAACATTATTTTATCCAAATAAACCATGTCAGTCCAATTTGAACATCTTATTGCCAGGATGTTAGTTTCTCAAACAACATGTAAGAGTCATTAGCACAAGCCGCTATCGAGACAAATGTATGCACGGCTTAGCATTAGCATACTGTCATAAATTAAATGCTCCGATAGTATTTTTTGGGGTAATGATGTTTTGTACCACTACTCACTCTTAACAATAAATTGCACTTAGGCAGTGTGTTTCATTTACTCAGTGACAGTGAGAAGTGCACGTTCTAAATGAATTGTTGTGAATGACATGACATTTACGTCCTCTGCATTATATCCAATAGTGCAAATGCTGTAGAGGTCACGTCTTTGCACTGTGGGCCAGGGACAGTCCCGGTGCTCACTCCAGGTTTTGCCATGGGCCACAAGTTCGGCTGTTTTGAGGCACTAAAACTGGGATAAATTGTGGTTTTAAGTCACATTTTACCATATAAAGGGTATTCTGGGTAAGAATAAGTGGTGAGATCCATGCATGTCACATCCCCATGGATTCCCCTGAATCTCTAGTTTTCAAAACTGCCAACAGGTTGTAGGGTTCCCTGATTACCCGATGACCCAGGACCCTATCACCACTGCTACTTTCTCAGGATGTTTCTATGATCTTTTTCTCTTCCTAATCACTCTTGCCTGGTCACTGTTTGATCGAGTGAAGTGTGGATATGGAATTTGATCTTTTGCTGTTTGGAAAATGTCTGGTGCATAAATGTGCATAATGTGTGACTTTTGTAGCCAGCATGTGACATTTTTAGGTCTCGTGAGCCAAAGGCTCGAAGAGACATTTTATATGTGGGATTTTCAAAGTGCTACCCACACTTTTGGCTGGCCTAAACCTTGAGTGCACGAGATCACATGCACGTGCACAGCTGCTCCTCTGCTAATTGCATTCCCCCCACCCTTCTCACCCAGCCCTTTGATGGTCTGCTCGATTACTTTCACTTTCGCCGCTTTGACCCTTGCATTCCCCCCTCCCTTCTCACCCAGCCCTTTGATGCTCTGCTCACATCTCCCTCCTCCCTGGGCGTGAAGGGAGACAGAGACATCCTCCTCAATTGCTGTTTCCCCTCTGAGCCAACGGGTCCTGTGGACACGTTATTGATCAGCTCCAAACTCTGATACATTGCTCTCAAGTGACCATCTGTCAGAGGAAACAAGCAGCAGGCACTTAAATGACCTCTATACATAATTATGCTTTATTATATGCCACATAATTTTACACCACTCAATGCAACACAATTCCACGCCATGCTACACAATTCTATGTCACATAATTCTACTCCACATCACATAATGCCACTCCACATCATGCCACATAATTTGACAGAACACCACATAATTCAACAAAGTGTAACATAATTCCACTCCTCCCTACATGACTCCACTCCACACAATGGCATTCCACATCACACAATTGCACTCCAAGTTACACATCTGCCCTTCATGCCACACAATTGCTCTCCATGCTGCACAATTCCATGTCTCACAATTCGACTCCACACCACAGAATCCCACGTAACCAAGTTCCACTCAACGTAATTCAACTCCACACCACATAATTTCATGCCATATATTACCCCTCCAAGTCACATAATTCCACTCCACCTATTTTCAATCCACTCCATACCACATAATTTCACCCCATGCCACATAATTCCACACCACTCAAGGCCTCGCAGTTCCATGCAACACAATTCCACATCTCATAATTCCACTCATGCCACAAATTTCCACTCACACAATTCCATGCCACATAATTCTACTCCATACCACATAATTCCACTTCAGTGCACAACATATAATTCCACATCATGCCACATACTATGCCACATAATTTCACTCCCTACTACATAATTCCACTCTGTGTCACATAATGCCTCTTCCCTTTCGTGCCACATAATTCAGATCAACATATTTCCACTCAACTCAATTCCTTGCCATGCGACACAATTGCACATCACATAAATCCATGCCACATAATTCTACTATATGCCACACACTTTCACTCCACACCACATAATTCCACACCACTTCACATAATTCCACTCCACATCACTTAATCCCACTCCACACAATTGCACTCCATGTCACACAGTGGCACTCCTCACAATTCCATGTCTCAAAATTTCACTCCATGGCACACAATTGCACGCCATACAATTTCACACCACACAATTCCATGCCAAAAAATTCTGTGCCACTTAAAGCCGATCCATGGCATGTAATGCCATGCCACACAATTCAAATCAACATAATTCGGCTCCATGCCACATAATTCCATGGCACGTAATTCCACTCAACACCACACAATTCATTACCATGTCACATAATTCCACTCCATGCTATATGATTTCCACTCCACTCAGTGACACTCCATGTCACCCAATTGCACTCCACATCACACAATTGCATTTCACGCCACACAATTCCACGTTGCACAATTCCACTCCAGTCAACACAATTACACTCCATGCAACACAATTCTGAACCACACAATTCAACTCCATGCCACCTAAATGCAATCCACCCTCATATTTCCAATCCAAGCCACTTAATTCCACTCCATGTCGCATAATTCCAATCCTCTCAATGCCGCACAATACCATGCCAAACAACTCCATGCAACACAATTCTTCTCCACATAATTTCACGCCACCTAATTCTACTCTACACCACATAATTCCACTAGTCAACACCCCACAATTCCATGCCACACAATTCAACTCCAAGGTATATGTACAAATGGTATAGAGGGATAGATCATATTTACTTTCTGCACAAGAGTTTATTAATTACCTTGGCAAAAAATCAATTTCTTTTGGCAAAATTAAATGATTATAATACAGGCACAAGTATCCATCGGTGAACATCCAAACACATAGTGTACCGCAATACAATCAATACATCAAATACGAAACAATTTCTATTTACACTACAACACGTATATACAAACTCATATGTAAGGTAACTAAATCAAAAAATCCTTTCCCCTATAGGCTTATTCCATAAAACATGTGTGCACTTAACATTGCCTAGTGCTACATCAGAGGGTAGTCCTATCAGCAATACAAGGATATAAGTATTTCATCTAAATTTGTAATGCCAATGCAACTTATGTATTTATTCCACAATACGGTGGACTCCTCCTTTATCAATTCAACTCCATCCCACATAATTTCACTCCATGCAACATCACGACTCCACATCATGCTACATAATTCCACTCCATGAGACATAATTCCACTTCATACCACATAATTCCACATTGTACCACACTGTACCACCTAAATTTAATCTCCCCAAACCAACATAATTTCACACCACACAATTCCACACCAGACAATTCCATGCCAGACCATTCCATATCACATCTCATAATTCTACTCCACGGACCATAATTCCACTCCTTGCCACCTAATTCTATGCCACACCACTTGATTTCACACCATGTCACATAATTCCACTTCACGGCACTGAATTCCTCTCCACACAATTGCACACCACGTCACATAATTGTAGTTCACGCCACACAGTAACATGTCTATCTCAGTGAATGCAAAATAATTCCACTCCACATAATTCCATGCCACATAAAGTGCTCTCCACTTCTCATAAATCCACACCACATAATTCCATTCCATGGCACACAATTGCATGCCACATAATTCCATACCACACCCCATAATTCCACACCACATCACATAATTCCACTCCACCCCCATACTTCCTCTCCGCAGAATTGCACTCCATGTCACACAATTGCATACCACGCCACACAATTCCATGTCTCACAATTTCTCTCAACACCCCACAATTCTAGGCCACACCACACAAATCCACACCAATTAATTCCATGCCATACCACATAATTCCACTCCATGGAACGTAATTCCATGCCACATAATTCCACTCCACTATTAATGAATCCACTCAATAACATAATTCCACTTAGCGGCACATAATTCAAGTCCACCACATAATTTCATTACATGCCACATATTTCCACTCCATGACATATACTTCCATTCCTCTCAACACAATTCCATGCCACAAAATTCCATGCCACACAATTCCACTCCACACAATTCCACTCCACACCATATAATCCTACTCCACGCCATGCCAACTAATTCCACACCACATCCCTTAATTCCACACCATGCCACATAATTTAACTCCAGGTAACACAATTCATTTCCATACAATTGCAGTCTATGCCACACCACGCCAAAGAATTCCACATCTCACAATTCAGCTCCATGCCACACAGTTCCAAGCCACTCAACATACTTTCATGCCACATAATTTCACCCCACACATCATAATTTCACTCTGCATATTTCCACTCTACTTGACAACACGTAATTCTACTCCCCTCTACATTTGCAGAACAAGCATTTGCAATGCAATAGGTCTCGCATTTACGCAAGTTTGAGCTACTCACATTACAAATAACAATGCCTTTTATTTTTGTTTTGTTTTTTAAAACTTAAATAAAAGGCAGTGTCATTTACAATGCCAATAGCTTAAACTCGCGTGAATGCGAGACCTATTGCATTGCAAATGCTTGTTATGGGATTCTGTGTAGGAAAATGTGATGAGATCCACGCAAGCCACACCACGCTGCATTGTCTACATCTATAGTTTATTAAAAAAGAATCCGCCTGATGTTTTCCCTGGGTGTTGCCCAACCCCGGGCCCCAGTGTTGAAGCTGCACCATCAATATGAATTGTGCAAGTCATGCTAGGCATAGTCACAGTTGTGGCCGTTTCCTGCTTGGCAAAATAGGCCCACACACACATGCGGGATATTTTTTTTTTTTTAGGTTAGATGAGAATGCTGGATGACCAGACTCTTGTTTGACAAAAATCCTCGATTTTTATGTAGCATAGATTTTGAGAAATTGTGTGTTTTACCCAATTTTTCGTCAAAACTGTTAGTAAGGTAAATAAGGAACAGAGCCCTGCTGCTTGATTCCTCCTGGACCACTGCCCCACTGTTGCGTTATCAATTCATTGAGTCCTCCAGGAGGCAATAATGAAGATAAAGTCCCACTCACATGCAGAGTCCACTTCAATTGGTTTCTTTATTTTCCGCATACAAAGCGCTTCACTATATTCTCTCATTAGAACATCTCAACGATTCAACACAAATACTGCCAACACGTGTTTGGGGGACACACCCCTTCCTCAGGGCTGAGAGTGAAGAGAAGAAACACAATAAACTTGTAGAAAAACCTATAAGTTGGCTGCATTGCAACTGTTAGTTATATACAAAAATAAATTTGTAAACTACAGAAAAAAATGTTATCCATTACATTATATTTCTTAGTTCATCTAAATCTCACGATTGTATTAAGTCCTTTACTTAATTGGTTGTAGGCAGGGACATTTGAAATTCATACTCCTAATATTTCATGTTAAGCATCAAGAAGTATTAAATTAAAGACTTTTCTAAATCACATGACAACATCATGCCTTATTGTGCCTTACTCTGCATAGTCACAGAATTGTAGAATGAGAAAAGTGGAAGAAAATTAAATTACGAGAGATGCAAGGTTTTTCAGTGCTTCAGGAATATAACATTTTGCCTGATTGAGCACTCACCATACAACGGCATAAATCCATTTTTTAGGCTTTTGTTGGTATTTTACTATTTGTGGAAGTAATAGGCAGCTGGTTTCCTACGGAATTCTGTTTATGTTTGAGGGAAGTATAGTATACACTGCTACAGTTTGTGCTGTCTGTTCTGTGCATGCAAAAGAATACATTTCTGATACTCCTGCCGCACTGCTGTATTACATGCGGTGCCTCTGCTGTATAAGAGAAAGCTCGATGTCACTCATGCTTTATTCTCATGCTTCATTTCCTGTGTGTGACATAAAGCTGCAACTCCTGTGTGGGTCTGGTGTGTGTCGGGGGTGTTTGTGGGTGGGTGGGTGGGTGGGTGTTTATACATGCGTGTAAGTGATTACTGGGCCCAAATGGCTGTATCCTTATTTTCTGTATGCGAGGGAAGATTCCGTTGTTGTTGCCTTTGCTATATGTGGGATCGGGTGCACAGCGGCTGCAATATCATACACCTCAGTGGAGAGTGATAGCCTCCGACTCCAGTGGCGCCATGCCAATACATTGCACAAAGGTACATCCCAGAAGCAAATCAATTGAGTGTGTAAGACTGCGTGAGAAAGTAAAGCCATTTAAGGCTAGGATGGCACTATGTACCTGTTGTTCTTTGTGTATATTGCTGCTTTTCTCCCAGAATTGTCTACCTTATGTGTTCTGTAACTCGTATGTAAAGCACCCTGATAACTTCTAGGGTCATGTTCGCGCTATATACAACTTATTAAAAAAATAAATAAGTGATTTGCAGCCCCGATGCACATATGAAAGCATATGTTTAACAATAAAAAAAGGAGGGTTTTAGTGGTAGTTTTAAATATTTCATTGTTTTATTGCACCTCTTGTCTCCTCCCCTCTTCATCATAGGGATATTTTGGTGACCCCTGGAATGTCTTTGACTTTCTGATCGTCGTTGGCAGCATCATTGACGTCATCCTGAGTGAGATTGACGTAAGTGGATGTTTGGTTAAGCTTGTGTATCACAATTTGCCGGTAGAATGTCATGCTGATGCCAGCCAATAATGAAAATCTTTCGAATCTCATAAATTAGGTATGATATAATTTGTGAGTTACATTTTTATGTTGTATTTATCGAAACCTACCTAGCAAATGCATTTTAGGTAGAAAATAGATCCCTCTGCATTATTTTAAGTTGGGTGGGGCAACCCTCCTCCTTTTTTTCTTCATTTCCACATATCCTCCGCAGCCTTCCACTGGGTGGGAACTCATCTATGACCCTGTAGTGTTGTGTGAGTTTGTAATGACAGAACCCTTGTGGCTCCTGTTGGACTTTGTAGAAATGCGATGTAAGCATTAGAGCGTAGTGAAGTGAATTCAGGTTCAGAATGTTGAGTTCGCGGTTGCACCAGTGGCTGCTGACTCAGCTCGTGGGTGGCAGGGCGGGTACACGCAGGGGGAGGTGAATGGGGGCGTGGGGCGCACTGAAAAAAACAATTCAAACTTACCTTGCCGCTGGGTCCAGCATCTCTGCTCCTGCTCTCCTGCAACCGACTCCAGGAACAAGAAGCACAGTCAGGCTCCTCTGACCAATCACAACGCTGCAATGCAGCTTTGTGTTTGGTCTGGGTGCCGTGACACAGCACTTGGCCAGGGGCTGGAGGGGTGGGCATGTTCTGCACGCAGGCTGTAATGCAGCCTGCATGGAGAACAGGGAAAGTGCGCATGACTGTTTTGGGCGGACCGAGAGGGCTGACCAAACAGTTATTGCGCACTTAGGAGGGTTGTACCACTCCTCCCCTTCTCTGCAGTCAAACACCCTCCCGCAAGCTGCCGCAGCAGGAGGACAAAATAGAATGATAATAACATAAGTTATTATCATTTTACTTTCTTTTGCTGCTGCAGAGTAGTGGGACATTGCTCCTCCACCTTAGCGGAGGAGCCGCCACTGGATTGCATGCAGAAGATTAGAGACATGTTATACTAAGCTCCGTGTCTGCTGTAGTCATTGGTGAGTACCCGGGCTGTGGAAGAAACTACAGACCCCACTCTTTTACTTTAATTTATTTAAATCAACCTAAATTTAACTTCCTGCTCTAGTGAGGATCTTAGAGCCTACACTGTAGCTGGACACTAGCGGATACACTTGTAGATTCAGTGAAATGCTGAGTGGACTTAATGTTGTATTTTTTTCCCTTACTGCATTTTGTTTGTCTTACACAAACTTCCAAAGCATGTGTTTGTGTAACTTTAACATTCAGAAGTCCTCATGAGCAGTGAATTTTCTTCCCGCACTGGAAAGCCATTGATGGATTTCCCTTCCCTAACTGTCCATGCCTCACAAGGTGACACCAGAAGAGAAATCTTGTGATGTTAGTCCACCCTACAAAGGGTCCCGATCGTGTGGTGGTCTGCTGGCAGTCGGGCTCCCAGGTCAAGCGTTTCCACTGGCAGAGCCAGCTGAGTAAAAGACACACAATTGATGGACGGAATGTAGAACAAATCAAAACATTCACCCCCAGTCAAGAGATCTGGGTTAAATCCATCATTCTTTTGCTCACCATGCCACCCCAGTTTAGACCTGGTCATATGCAAATCAGTCTTGAAACTGTGCCTCATGGGAACAGTCCAGCCCGCACTGCCAAGCCAGGTCCTCCCTGGACCGGAAACAAGGTTTCACCCCTCTTCAGGCGGGATAGCTGAGTGCCACCCAGCGACGGCCCGTATAGGGCGTGTTACCGGGGCGGGGACGTGGGGCAGAGGAGGGGCAGGGTGGGGTGTTGCAAAATGCGGCATACGGCCGATTGCAGGTAAGTTACGAAAAAAATAAAGAAAATGAATGTTGTTGCGCGCGCTGCATCGCATTTGGCGATGCTGCGCGCGCAATAAAATGCGTTTTTTTTTTTTTTGTAACTTACCTGCAATCGGCCGTATGCCGCATTTTGCAACCCCCCACCCTGCCCCTCCTCTGCCCCACGTCACCGCCCCGGTAACACGCCCTATACGGGCCGTCGCTGGTGCCACCTATTTACGGCAGAGCTCCCTATGTGCAAAACTCTAAATTACCTCCAAAGCATTATGAATCTGACCCAACAATTATTTCACATTGCATTTAAGTATGCAAAGGTTTTGACGGTCATTAGGTAAACAAATGTCTTTTTAAACTCCATTTCAGTCAATGAAAAAAGTGATACCTCTAGCCACAATGCAAAATAATGGCCCATTGTAATGGCTTGGGTGCTAATGTATTTTTTTAATTCAAATTTTCAAGTACAATACAACTTTTTAAAAAAGTGATAAGTCCCCCCTCTCTCCCCCCTGTGTGGTGGCACATGTTCCAGCTGTTGGAGCCTAGTTCAATGGGAGGCTCTCAATAATACAGATCTCTAAATTATAAAAGTACTTGTATAAACAGCACAAATATCTAGACTCTGCATCATCTATTAGCCCTTCCGCCGCCCTCCTCATCTGACAACTCATCCTCCATGGCCCCCATATTTTAGTGAATGTGTTGGGACATCACGAGCTTTCTAAATCTGTTCCTCTGCTTTCATGCACCAATTCATGTTATCCGCCCACCGCCCGACCGTCGGGGCCACGGTGTAGCTTCATTTCTGGATAAAATCACACCTGGCAACAATCAGAGCCATGTTGCAAAAGAGGAGGGAGTATTTGTCCAACATTTGTTCTTCCCATATGCCCAGCCTCACCACCTTTGCGTTCAGTTCCAGTTGCACCTCGATGGCCTGGGAGATCCTGCATCTAACAGCCTCCCAGAACGAGCAGATCTGTGGACCTTCCCATGTAAAAGTGTACCTGGCGGCATGCAACCCTCGAGGCATCTAACTGCACATATCTTACCCATGGCTAGTAATCTAGATCTGGTGTAGTACGCTTAGTCCAGACTTTTCACCTGGCTCATCCTCAATCCCGCCCTGATCGCCACCTTACTTGGGTAGAGGCAGGCCGCCTCCCCAGTCCTCTTCCATCAGGGAATCGAGAGCCACTTCCCTCTTCTCCTCCTAGGCCGTCAGTGGGGAGGTGCAGTTGGCCAGAATGGCACCATAGAAAATGGAAATGGCACAGCTGTGAATCGGGGCCCAAGGACTCTATATTCGAGCAGACTTTCGTCCGGTATCTCCACTTTCTGGTCAATGCAGCCCCGGCGGAGATGCCTAACCCGGAGACACTGGAAGTACTGGCCTCTCTAGGTCTAAATGTATTTTGACCACTGTAGGAGAGTAGGATCTGCACTTATGTTGCCCCCACTTTTTTCTGATGTTAACACTGGTTTCTGGCTATAATCTGGCTGGGTCCCTGCTAATCAGGGCCCCAGTCTCTCTGTTCTCTCTAAACAACTTGGAGTGCTTATTAGATGCACTAGTGATTGGATACTGTGGTGCCTTATGAGCCCCTAGTATATGGTACCTTAGGTACCAAGGGCATAGGTACTTTACAGGCCTACCAGGGGCTGAAGCATGTATTATGCCACCCCTGGGAAGCAGACTAAATCTGACACCACAGGCCTGCTACTGCAGCCTGGGTGAGGTAGTGTTAGCACTCCTCACTGAGGTATAGGTTCCTATATCTCACCATACACACACATATAAACCTATCAGTCACCCCTAAGGCAGGCCCTATCAATCCTGAGGGCAGGGTGCTTGGTTTACAATGTGAGGGGGTGCCACTGCCTGAGCAGGGCCCCTCTGCAGCTGGCAGAGTCTATTCTCTGTGGCTGTTTGTGGTTGCGGTTAAACCATATACTCTTAAGTGCATTATAACCTAGCTGTAAATGCTAACTTTGGAATGACTGCATCAAAACATGTCGTGTTTGGTGTCAAACAACTTTGATCATACCCCCCACACCAGTAACTGGTGTGGGAGTATGATCTCACCCATCTAGAGGGGGCGACATGTACCCACTGTGGAAACACGGTAGAAATCTGAAAGAGCCCTGGCATCACAAAATGGATGCCACCAGCACAGACACTGGGCTGCCCTCCTGCTGCTGACTGAAACTCGCAGTGGAGGAGGCCCAACAATAGGCATCCTGTCACAGGGAGGTGTCACCACCTTCCAGACAGGATTTAGTGTATTGGAGCTGGGTGGGTGCACTCTTAGAGTGCTTTGAAGTCCTGCACTGGGGGTGCAGTAGGCTCCTCTGTGCATATGCCAGCTCAAACCGGTTCAGGGGCTACCTGCCCCTGCTCTGGTGCGAAACTGGACAAAGGGAAGTGGGTGTAACCACCCACCCCCCTGACCCTCCCAGAGGAGTGGTCATAGAGCTAGTCCCTCCCTTTCCTTTAGTATAAGTTAGTGAACCCTTGCCATTGCAAATCAGATATCCCTGGATGACACTCTACAAGAAGAATCCTGGCCCTTCAACGTTCCACTACCTTTGGAAGACTGAAGAATCTCCCTTGCAGTCAAGGAGTGACTCCCCTGCATGGTAGGCACCAAAAACTTGAATCAACGGTCGCAAACTTTCCCGCTCCCACCGGAGTCCGAAGTACCTGCAGCCCCAGAAGTGGATTTTCTGACTTCTCAATGGCCATTGTGAGTCCCCAGCAGAGCTGAGGCGAGTGAACCCCACGAGTGACGAGGAACAGCAATACCAGGGTACCGTGCACTATTGTCAAGTGCAACCCCTTCACGACGTTCTACGAACTTGTGCATTAGACCGCATATGGTCCAAGCCTCCAGCAGAATTTCTTTCGGAAATCAGAGGCCTACCTCATCCCGAGTGACCGTGGGCTCCTGTGAAGTGAATCCTCACGAGGCGTCTTTGCGATCCCTTGCCGGCTGGCTTGTGGGTCCCCTGAAGACTTTCTCTTCAAACCAAAGGGCTCTCCTGATTGCTCCAGC
Source organism: Triturus cristatus (assembly GCF_964204655.1). NCBI lineage: Eukaryota > Metazoa > Chordata > Amphibia > Caudata > Salamandridae > Triturus > Triturus cristatus. The sequence goes on from NC_140579.1 coordinate 540,287,271, forward strand.
CCGGCCCTGACTTACCCTCACTGGGTGAGTCCCTCAGACCTTGCTGGTCTGCACCGCTGACTTTCTTTGATTTCCACGAGACTTGCTGTTGCCAAGGCTTGTTGGCTCCAATCTGGTTGCCGACACCTCAGTAAGCTGCAAACTTTGTGGGACACTCCGAACCTAGCTCCTGGTCATCATCGATGACTCCTGGACCTCGTGGCTGAAGAGTCAAAACACCCTTGATCACCTGAAATCACCCGACTTCCGTGGGCATCCATCTTCCTGGCCTCGGGTCACTGGCAAGTGATTGTGAACACTGTCCCTTCTGCTTTCAGGTCTTCTTCAGCTTGAATCCAGCCTTGGATTCCACCGGACACTTCTCCAGTCTTCGCAAGCAGCAAATCTTCTTCGGCTTCCATAGAAAACGACGACGCGACCCGACACCAAAAGACACCTATGCACCCGGCTTCCCTGGGTGAGGTAACTCGTGCACTTCGGTGCTCCTGTGGGTGTTGGCCCTCGAACTACTTACCTTGTAAGTGGTTTGCTTGTAGACTCTCTAGAATTACCCTTAAACTTTAAAAATCCAACCGTGACTTGCTCTATTGAAACCAAAAGGGAACCCGCGGCTGTGTTCTCACACTGCACGTGTCTCCCGTGGGTCTTTTACTTACCTGCCTTGGGTGGATTAGTGAAGCCCCAGCGATTCTACAGGCCTTGTCCCCTTGCAAGTCGACTTTCCTAAACCTCTTTTTTAGTATATGGTCTGGTACGCCCCTAGGGCCCCAGCCACATTTGTTCTTAACTTATTGTGAAACGTTGATATTTGCATATGTTCCTGACTTCTATTCTCATAAAGAGATTAGTAGAGTGTGTCTATAAATAAATACATATATATTTGATATATATACCTGTGTGGTGTCCTTTCATTTGGTAATTCAAGAGATTATAAGGTAAAACAAGCTGCTTTACATTCCTCTGAGACTTAGCCTGAAGGCTGCACTCCACAGCTACCACTAGGATAGCTTTCTTTAAAAGGTTGTCTTAAACCTATCTACCATAAGAGTCGAATTGGACTGGTGCAAGGTGGCCACTATAACTAGTGACCAGCATATGCCTGTCCAACTTCTCACAACCACTGTGAGTGCGACAGGAACCACGTTTCTTCATCTGTCCCTGCCTTCAAGTAGATATCAATTTACAGATGTGTTATGTCTTTCAAATGGCTTCTAGGAATAACCACAATCAATAAACTACAACATTATGAAGAAAACATCTTTTAGGAATGCTTACATTGCAAAAACACATTCGGCCAAGCAATTTAAGAAATATTTTATGAATGTTCCAAAATCTTCTATAGGAGGTAAAAAAAAGGAATGTGGGCATTCACTTCACTCCCATCAATAGATGCATTTATTTTTCAGACCACCAGTTGATAGTGAATTTAAAAGTAAGTAAACATAACTTTTAGACCTCGTGACCACACTGCTGGTCCAGTCCATCCTGGTGGTCTGTTAAGGAAGGTGCTGCAGTGTGCACAGAAACAGCAACAGCAGGCAGGCAGTGAAGTGAAGTGGCACAACTGGGCCAGACCACTGGGGAACATTTTTTGTGTCCTGAAGTTCGGGTTGGACTGTTGGTTCAAAGTAAATTACGTATTTTCATTCATGCTATTTTTGCTATTTGTGAGAAGCATTGGCGGGCACAGCAGAGATGGAGGGTGACAATTGATAGGGTTTGGGGCACAAGATCTTAAACCAGACATCTTTAAAAGATGTAGATCATAACAGTAGGAGTGATTTTAAAAACATAGGAACATGCTCTTTGCAAAAAACATCCCCACACACTTAATTTACATTCCAGCGTAAAGCAGAGGAACACGGGTTGTTTTACAGCGGTATATCAGAGAAGCCCATGGAGTTATTTTTCAAGGGCACTGTAATGGATCCTGCAGCACTTGTACTGACCGAAGTAGGCAATAAACAATACTCAGGATGTTATTATGTTTTACTCCAAGAAATCAGCATAGTCAATTTTATACTTAAACTTGTTATTCTGCAACCTCACCTTCTATGTCTCCAAATGGTCGTCTCCTCTCTCCTTGTCAGTGTTTTTCCCATGCACCTTTGTGCCTGTACCCTTCATTCTCTTATCCGCTGTTTCTCTCACCCTCTCTACCTTTCCCTACCCCCCTCTCATTGACCTCCTGTCTGGCAGAATCTCGTGATATGTAGCTGGTAACTTTCTCTTTCTTTATCTCTTTTTCCCTCCAGACTATCCTTGAACCAACAGGGGGCCTGTACTGCCTGAGCAGAGGATGCCCTGCGGCTGTTGTAATTACCAACTATCTTAATTATTCTGTGTTTCTGCCTTTCCTCCAAGTTGTAGGATTATGACCTCGTTTTTGCGACAGTTTTTATAAGATTGGGTACTGTTTTAAAACATGCATTTGTGTTGAATGTTGTCAGTTGTATGCAGAGTGGATAAACTTGGTCACATATGCTTATCTCACAATACAAACCTTTTGCAGAAATAGCATTCACCAAAGCACACGTGAAAGGCACCAATGAAATCACCACATACATACTATGCAGAAATGTTAGACATAATGCATCAAAGAAGCTAGAAACACTAAATATACCTATAATTGTCGTACCAACTTTTCAGTCCATTCCACAACCACTAGCTTGGACTGCTTCTAATTCTGTGACATAAAAAAAAGTGTGCAGCAAAGTTAATTTTCTTCAGTAGGGTCCACGGGACAGGGTTAAGACGGATAAGGCCCAACTACAAGAAAAACAACGCAAGCCCCTAAAGCATGGTAGTTGCCTCGGAATCGTACTGTCTCCCATTGGGTAAAACAGTAGCTGTCCATTTGTTTAGGAGTTAAGTTGCACAAACACATTCCAGGTGGTGAACAATCCTCTCTTTACTAGTTGTACATTCGTCACTGGAATTGCAGAATCTGTTATCGTGATAGAGCCAGCGGTCAATAGATGTTTAAAGATATTTGGGGCAGATTTACAAGCCCCTTGCTCCACTTTTGCGTCCCTTTTCCCATGTTAAAAATTACTCAAAAGTGGCGCAAGGGCCTTGTAAATAAGCCCCTTTGTGTTTACTGCCGCCTCGCTTTCCCAATTATTTTACTTATGTTAACAACCCAAGACAGAAAACAATCACATTGATACGAAAGCAGATAGAATGTAGGGCATTAAAAATGTTGCAGTTGACAATTCCTCTAGATGAAAGGATAGGGATATTGCTTGAAAAATCTAAAATTGCAAAAGTGTGTACAGTTGGGTGGAGACTGGAGAGATAATCTCACAACACCAACGGGTGGGAAGTGAAAAATGAACGAATGAATATGGGAAAAGTATCTCTAAACCAACTCCCTAGAAGAAGAATTTTTCAGGCTTTGCACATTATCCTCGAGTAGGAACTATACTCTATTGTGAATTCCATACCCAGCCTCAATAGAAAATGTACTTGAGTGTAATGTTCAATTCAAACAGCTGTGAATTAATCCCAAGAGCCGAGAACCATGAGCCCGAACTCTTTCTGGCCTGGGGTATCACTGCCACTTCTCAATGGATGGAGCAAAAGAAAGGCCTTAATTCAAGTTTCTCTGTCTGTCTAGTTTAGATAACACTTCACGGCCACACACATATATATGCGCTGTGATGTACAAAACATAACGCCCTCTCCCTCCGTAAAACGAGAACAATAGATTGAGGGACCAGCATCTTCATACTCAGGGATGCGCCTTCTGTGTACTATAGCCCGCTCTGTGGCTGGGAGACGACCTCAGTAAGCTCAAGAGCGGCCTGACAACACTGGTCTTCAGGCAGGACTTAGGCCAGCTGCTCCTAATACCCAGTGACCATCTTGCTCCCAGCTCCTCGTCTTGCTGCTGCTCTCACCGCTTTACAACGCTCTTCGTGCTGGTCAGATGCGCAGCCGCACAAAGAGCCATCAGATGCCAACACACTGCACCTGCCAGACCTAGTATTTAACGTCCTAACACCTCTTTGACTGAACAATTCTTTTGTCTGGCCTCCATGTCTGTATAACACCGCCAAAATTGTCTTTTACGGCTATTGAAAGTTATGTAGCTGTTAAAAAAATTAAAGAAATACAATGAATTTGAAAGAGGGCGCTTCACTAGAACTACGCGGGCATGACAAAATGGCTGTAGTTTTCCACACTACCACTAGAGGACAGTATTATCCCATTTATCCAGTTTGTCATCTCTACCCAATTAGTAAAAAAAATGCGGGCCGCCCGTCTTACGCATCCAGTTTAACCTAAGGACTCCCGTCTGATGCAAAGATAATTTTGTGCCGGTTTCAAATCAATTCCTGTCTGTGCCTTCAGGTCTCACTTACATTTTAGAACATATTTCCACAATGCACCTCCCTGCCTGAAAAAGATCATACGTGTGCACGCAGAGTCATTTTCATTCATACAAATCTATATTGGAGTTCAGAAATGGCTCCTTATATATCTGACAGCTATTTAGAAAAGGCTACTTGTCGCAGGTAAATGCTTTACTACTTCTAATTGTAAATTCTAAGCTGGGGTGGAAGTTTCAAGGTATGGCTTGTCTTGAGAGTTTATGAACGCCCACACACCTATAAGCTCATTGGTACAATGTGCGACATAGCTTCTAAGATGGGAAAATAAGTGGAACACTCCCTAACGTCGTGGGGTTGTAAGGAAAAGGGGTTCTCCACAGGGAAAATATATTCCTGTTGGAAAAAACATAAATGAAGAAAAATTTGCATTTGGACATCCGGCTACCTTTCCTCAGTGCATATATGTACTATATTACACACTGGGACATAATGAGACCCTAAAACAAAATCCCTTGTCACACCGTAGAACACCTGTAAAGCTGCCAGTGGTGCAGATGCCCATGCATACTACTACTGAGGTTTGTGAATAGCGGAAAATCCTAAATCGGCACCCATATGGAATAGGAATTCTACTGGTGCCCATTAACCACCTTTATCAATCAGGTCCAATTGTTTCACCTTTCAGAGGTGCAAATATCTTCTTTGCAGAAGTCAGTCTGAGCTTGCATTATTTTGCTGCTTGTGAGTGCAGTTTTTCATCCAAACATGTTCTGCGTCCGTGCAAAATCATCCAGTCTAACTCCCCTCAGCTGCTGCCCGTCATTCATTGGCAGACTTATAAAAAATATTGTAAAGTGAATCTGGGTTGAGCTTCCGTAGGCAGAAGCACACCGCCCCCACACGCTAAACCCCCCAACTGGCCCCTTCGAAAAATTCAATTGGACTGTTTTCTACAACTCTGCAGTATCTTAGACTGCTCTGCAGTTTGTATAAAATGAGGATAGAATCAATGAAAAGCAATTATACCAAAGAACATTTGCACTAAAAGTAAGGTAAGGATAGTGGAGGTAAGTGCTAAATCAGTCATTTGAGTCTGAGAAAAGACTGGGCAGCTATGCTGGATAAAAGACCTGTCACCCTTAGAATGCTTGTCACCATGTGATCGTACAGGGAATGAGGATGGCATTAGACCAGGGACAGTGTCATGGAGAGTAGCCCAATCTTGTAGATATGATGCATTCTTGCCCTTTTCTTTTAACGTAGGGCAGCGCAGCTGAAGACTTGCAGAGCTGCCCTATGCCAAAATATTGTAAATATGCCCTGAAGTTGTTTAGTTGGCTTGCTTCTAGAACGAATGTATGACGTTACAACGCATACATTCACAACGCGGTATTTTTCATCGTGTTCGTTACAACGCAAGTCGTTACAACGACTTGCGCTGGAGGGTGCTGGACTTAGGAATAGTATGATTTACTATTACAACTCCAGCCTACGTAACAGTAGGGAAGGTGTTGGAATAGTAAATCATACTATTCCTTAGTTTAGAGCATCATACAGCGCAAGTCGTTGTAACGACTTGCGTTGTAATGCCCGCGATGTACACATATCGGGGTGTAACTACAGCGTTGTAAAGGTCGTTCTCCTTCTAGAACACATGTTCATGAGTTAAGATTTGAAGAAGCATTTAAATGAGTGGCATAGGTAAGGTTTTCTCAGTAAGTATGATAAACTAATGCAAAGACTGGCTAGTTGGCCTAGAACTGTAAATGTTGCTGGTGACTTCTGGGGGCATATTTACAGGAAAATTATGCAGCATGGCACTGCATGGCATCTTACTGTGCTGAGCTGCGTCATTAGAAAAGTGCAGGGATGCATCATATTTATAACAATACGACGCATCCATTTGCTTTCCTATGCGCTGGCGCAAAATTGGCTGCATTGAAGGGATGATTGTTTTTGTGGAGGAAGGGACACCTTCCTAAACATAAACAATCAGCTATGGGGTTTTCCTCCTATGTGTGCTGCAGTCTGTAGCACACATAGAAACAGCAAAAATCGAGGAGAAATAAAGGTAGTTCTCCTCGCTGCGCTACTTTAAAGCCTCCCCTGGGGAGGCGTTAGAATCTGAGGCATTCCCAGGTTTACAAAACCTTGTGAATCTGGGAATTTGTCAGGTTCCTTGGATGTTACTTGGGAACACCCACAGCAACACGCATGGAACCCCCTTTCACGCAGAGTAATGCGTGAAAGGGGGCCATATTTACAAAGCCATGAAAAGCCATGCAGGGTGGCTTTGCATGGCTTCGTAAATATGGGCCAGCACACTGCGCTGCCAGACAGGAGCATCAAAGAAAGTGATGCTCCGGTGGTGCAATTGGTATGTAAATATGCCCCCTGCAGTGATTTGCTGGTTATGATTTGAGTCCCGGCAATGCCAGTTTGGCTTTCATCCTTTAAATGTTTAGGAGCAGTGTTACATTGAATTGCATAACGATATTAAGTATTACTTCCGGTTCAGCTACATCTCTGGCATTAAAGCATGCGTTATAATAAGGTACTGTTAGAGCTATAGTGTTGATTTTCAGCATTCACCAAGTGAGTTTGGAAGTGAAACATGGGATTTCCGTGGTTTTGAAAAACTCTTACAAAAGCATTTTCATAAGAACTTTTGCAGAGTGTATTTTGTATTGTAGGGGTCTCGATGATTTTTTAAACCCTTTTGAATGGGTAAAAATACCGCGTACCCTTCCTGCCCTAAGCTGATCTCCCTCACTTTCCTGCAAACCTACTCCAGTTTGGGTACTCATGTTTGTTGCACCATCCCCCACTGTATTTGTTGCTTTTTCTGATCTCGAGGCATCATCTTACGTTACTTCCTTACAAAAATAAAAACTGTAAATAAATATTCTGGCCGTTGTTAGTGAGGTTTGCTTTTGCAAAGTTTTTAGTGGCAATAGTTTGACTCGTCTTTCCTGGAGAAGAGATAAGGGCTGTGGCTTGAATTTAGTCATGGGAATGGGTAGATTAATTAAGCAAGCCTGGCCTCCCCTACTGCCCAGAGGGGTGTGTATCTGTATATTGGCCTATAAGCTGTGCATGTAAGGAGCACGTCTTCCGGATGCTAGATCTGACATAGCCCACAAAGTGACCCCTTGCAATGTTTTGTGTAAAGCGCACCATTCAGGTACAATGTGACCATTGCTCTGTGACTTAGCACATTTACGATAATACACTGGGACACGTAACTTTAGGCTGTGAGTGCAATTCTGGTGTTTATTTATTTGTGTTTTTGTATAATGCATTCCATACTCCGTTTACAGTGACTGTGCTACAGAAAATGGAAAATGACAAACAATTGTGCTATTGTTTTGAACAATAACGGGCACCAATCTGCTTCTGTTTTCACGTTACCTCAAAGTATGAGGAAACATTTCGTATATTGCCTCCGGGCATCTATACTAACCCTGATGTTCTTCTCTTTCTTGTCAGAATCCTGAGGAATCTGCTCGCATCTCCATCACCTTCTTCCGACTTTTCCGAGTCATGCGGCTGGTCAAGCTACTGAGTCGTGGAGAAGGGGTTCGCACCCTACTTTGGACTTTCATCAAATCCTTCCAGGTGACTCGAACTGTTTTGCCTTCGTGTCTAAGGATCAAGGATCAGATGTACTCAGAGATAGGTTGTAAGAAGTGCGCACCGACTTGTTGTAACCTTTCTATGATCCTGTGAAGCACCTTAAGTACTAATAAGGCACATCACACAATGTTCACTCACAGAGCTTGGCAGAACAACCGGCCTAATGAATATTAATTAGGCATATCTGTATTTCCAGCCTTCATGCTTGGATACTAACACAAGGATAGTGGCCTGCAAGGAATAGCCGAAAACCCTCACAGCGGTTACTTTCCCAAACGGGAAACTTCTTTTTAAAGTGGCCTCTATTCGTTTAAAGTAACACTGGGCTTCTTTTTTTTATTTTTATTCCTATTTTGGAAAATTTCAGGAGGAGCAGGCAGTAGTTCTCTTGGCCACTTCCGGCCCCCGCGAGTTCCCTTGACACTGTTCAAAAAGGGGAAGGTGCCCCTGCAGTAGAAAGGCATTCCCCTTTGGGAATCAGTTAGCACCTTCTTTGAGGTGTTGGCAAATGATCAGTGGCTTGTAACCTCAGTGACAGGTGCAAACCATCGAGGTACGCTTATCAAATCTCAATGAGGAGGGTACATCCCTTTCACACGCCTTCTTAATTCCTATTCATGGGTTGCTCAGCCGATTTTGTAAGTCGGAAAGGCTTATTCCACTTGCAAAATGTGTTTTGTGCATACCTGAAAGCCGTTTTGTGGTTGCAAGCCCTGTGGCCTTGTGATTTGCAGAGTTTACCATCGCATAATGACTTTGTACATCTGGCCCAAGGTTTGGAATAGGGTGTCGCAGCCTGTGACCTGTTACGGGTTGTTTCCAGCCATTAGATCACCTTTGAAGTTCCACGCACAGTGTATGAGACTGGGCCTGTCCTGGTGTCCAGATTGTCTATGAGACTTAAGTTCCTTTCCAGTTTTCTGCTTTTCATCCAAGGTTCTGCAAAGCACAGCTCTGCCTCCACACTTCAGACCACCTTTGTGTCGCTTCATGACTTGTGTTATCGGTGCTCCTAAGTACTGCTCTGCTGAGGAGGATCTGTTTTAACCAAGATGCCAGCCTTGGCTCTAGAATGGGTTGCTCTTTTATGTTGAAAAATGCTGCGAAATTTGCTGTTTTAGGCAACCACTAAAAATCCAGATTACACATAAGCAATTTTCTTGGGTGTTGACCCTTAGTTTAGTTTTGTGGTGAAGGTAGAGCATATCGCAGTTGGGGTGCAATGTGCTAGGGGTTTTCTCAAAGCCAAATGCAGCGGATGCATTCATTTTGCAAGCACTCACATGGCATGCAGGTTTTGATTACAGATGTGCTTGTGACGCGAAGGCTGGTTGCAACAGTGAGTAGCTCAGAATGAGCACGATGCTGCCTGATCTAAAGAATGATGATGGATTAAACCCAGATCATTTGACTGGGGGTGAGTGCTTGCAATGTTCAACACTCCGTCCATCATCCCCTCTGGTATCGCTTTGTTCGCCCTAAGTTGGCAGGGTATGCCCAGACGGCCCAGACGTGGGTCCCTTGCTCACGTTGCCACTGGATTCAAGATAGCCTGGCTGATGAGGGTTATGAACCCGAAACCGGTCCCAGGATGCTTGTTTCCTGTCCAGGGAAGACATGGCTTGGCAGTTCGGGCTGGACTGTTCCCATGAGGCACAGGGTCAGACTAATTTGCAAATGGCCATGTCTGAACTGGGGTGGCAGAGTGGGATAAAGAACGGTGATGGATTAAACCCAGATCAGTTGACTGGGGGTGAGTGCTTGCAATGTTCAACACTCCGTCCATCATCCCCTTTGGATTTGCTTTGTTCACCCTAAGTTGGCAGGGTATGCCCAGACGTGTGTCCCTTGCCCACTTTGCCACTGGATTCAAGCTAGCCTGACTGATGGCTGATTAGCCAGAAACCGGTCCCAGGATGCTTGTTTCCGGTCCAGGGAAGACATGGCTTGGCAGTTCGGGCTTGACTGTTTCCATGAGGCACAGGGTCAGATTGATTTGCATATGGCCATGTCTGAACTGGGGTGGTGGAGTGAGCTAAAGAATGATGATGGATTAAACCCAGATCAGTTGACTGGGGGTGAGTGTTTGATTTGCTCAAACGTTCCGTCCATCATCCCCTTTGGTTCTGGCACAATGCTGCCATACCCTCGTCTCATCAAATATAAAGGAGTCAAACACACCTGGCAGTGGTGGGACCTCCTGATTGGCTTGTTCGCCTGTGTGGTCTTGGAGCTTTTGGCTGATACACCCGTACCTTCATAAATGGCGAACACTGGGGCTGACTCAGATTAAGATGTTTTCAGGGGTGACACAGGATATTTTTCCGTAGCGTGGCGACCATTCCCTTAGTAACTATTGCCACATCCGAGGGTGCTGTCTCTCACCCAATGGCACCATATTGTTTTGAAATATACTTACTACTTTCTGCGTCCGTGCTTTGCTTAGGCATCATTGTGTATATTTTTATAGCTTTAAAAATACAAAAAACCTCAAATATGAGTTCACCTGTTCTTCCATCGATTTTCATTTTACATTTAATTTCTGACTGTAAGGCCTCATAAGTACCTGTTGGACTTGGCCCGTTTTGCAGGGTCATCCCTGAACTGTTTGCCTTCCTCCTGTATTTTGTCTGACCTGTTTTTGTTGGTTTTATGACTCTGGGCACTTTACCACTGCTGATCAGTGCTAAAGTGCATATGCTCTCCCTATTGTAAATGAATGTATTGATTAGTGATTCCATGATTAACTGATTTGGCTTACTTGTCAGACCCTAGTATAGTGCACTGAGTGTGCCCAGGGCTTGTAAACCCAAATGCTGCTGGTGGGCTTGCAGCACTGGTTGTGCCACCCGCAGAAGCAGCCCTGTAAAATGTGTCTAAGGTCTGCCATTGCAGATCATGCGTGCAGTCTGGTACTGTCATGCTGACTGGGCAAGTGCACCCACTTGCCAGTCCTTAAACCTTCCCTTTTCTTCATATCAGACACCCCGATGGTAGGCCCAAGGGCAGGGTGCATTGTAAGTATAAGGTAGGACATGCCCTGATGTGTGTGGCATGTCCTGATGTGAATTACAGCCATTTTCGTTTTTCACTATTGCAAGGCTACCTGTTCTCCATAGGCCAGAATGGGCTGTTAGATTATTACATGTTTATAATCTTAACTGACTCAGAGAACATGGTAGAAATTCGAGTTTAGTATGCCTGAACTCAGAATGATAAAATACATCTTTTAGTGAAGGTGGTTTTAACATTCTGTGTTTGAAAATACCACTTTTAGAACGTAGGTATTTTCTTGCCTAACCATTCAAACCTGCCTCTGCTAGGTTGTGTATTCCTTTGTCTGGTTTCTGTGAGTGACAGGGCTGGGGGATTCCAAGAGACAGGATGAGTCAGCCCAGTGGAGAATAGAGAGATCTGCATCCAGATGGGTGGGAGGAGTTGCACCTGGGAAATGAATAGGGCTGTGCCTGCCTTCCACAATGCTGGCTCCACCAGCATTGGGGAGCGGCTGATGTCTCTGCCCTGCCCAGTGAATGAAGAGAAGGAATCCTGTCAACAAAGTGCTCCAGGGCTGTACTTTCCTTCCACAATGCTGGCTCCACCTCCTGTGGGGCGTCTGATGTTTCTGACCTGCACTGTGAAAGGAAAGGAGAAGTCTGGTTAACAGAGTGCTCAGGAACTGGTTTGGACTGGGCAAAGGCCCCTCCCTCCTAAGAGAACAAAGGATTTTGGGGTATATGTAGTGGGACCCTGATCCCAAGAAATTAGATCCCTTTTGGAACAAGAAGAAACCTTTACTGAGGAGCGGAACCTGAAGAAACTGAGGAGAGACTATCCCTAAGCTGAAGTGCTGCTTGGGGGTTTGACCTGCAGTGGTTTGCCTGACAGCCAAAGGAAGGAGAAGAGACTTTGTGTGCTTATTTCAAATTGTAAGGATCTCCAAGGGCTTGGAACAGAGCTTGCCTCCTGCTGAAGTCTCAGGGACAACAGACTTCAACCCCCAGCTCCCCAGAGTTCTTTGGAAGTGCCTGCTGCTGTTTTGGACCTTCTGAGGGACTGTGTGTTGCAAGGACCTGGAAGCGCGACTCAACAAAGCCGAATCGTGTTGCCGTTGCTGCTGCTGCCGTCGCACTTCTGAACAAGGGTGTCGCCGCTGGAGGTGTCGCACTGCACCGCATCGAGAGAAGTGTCTCGCAACGAAGAGGAAGCATGTCGCCATCGCTGCTGCCTGCCGTCGCACTTCTGAACAAGGGTGTCGCCGCTGGAGTTGTCGCACTTCACCACATCTAGAGAAGAGTCTCGCAACAAGGAAGAAGCGTGTCGCCGTCGCGGTTGCTGCCGTCGCACTTCTGAACAAGGGTATCTCCGCTGGAACTGTAGCATTGCACAGCATCGGAGAAAGCGCCTCGCATCCCCGAGAAGCGCGCCACCGTCGGAGCTGCTGCCGTCGCATTTCTGAACAAGGATGACGCCGCTGTAGTTGTCGCATCGTGCGGAAGCTTCACACATCGTGGGAGAAGAGTGTCACAGTTGGAGCTGTTGTCGTCGCACTTCTGAACAAGGGTGTCGCCGCTGCAGTCCACGCATCAAACCGAGAACTTCTCGCATCCCCGGAGAAGCGTGCCGCAGCTGGAAGATCTTCACGTCTTTATTTCTTTGCACCAGAACTTTGCCGCATTTCCATCGCTGCGACATTGCTTGTCGTGGAAGCGCAACGCATCGTAAGGTACATTGACGCAAAGTGTCGCCTCTTAAGAACTAAACTAAGCTAAAAACTACCATCTTAAAGTAATAGTATTGTGTATTTTTGTTGTTTATGGTCTTGTGGTAAATCTATATAAAGCATACTTATTTTGTATATAAAACCTGTGTGGTGTCCATTTGTAGTGTTGTCACTGGATTACTGTATGTGGTCACAAATGCTTTACACACTGCCTCTGAGATAAGCCTGTCTGCTCGTGCCAAGCTACCAAGTGGGTGAGCAGGGGTTATTTTAGGAGTGTACCCCCTTACCCTGACTAGAGGCAAGGGTCCCTATTTGTCACAAGTACCTACCTGTGCCAACTAGAGACCCCCAAATCTAACATTGGTGGTCAGCGGTGAGGATTCTGGACTTGCATTTGTGACTTATGTACAGTGATTGGTGAACACTACTTAGTGAGTGCAGACCATAACGCAACCATATGCTTTTTGGTAGATTACTTTTTGGGATTTTCTATTTTTGCCAAGAACTGCCAAGTAACCACCATGAGTAAAGCAGCATCCATAGCATCTGTTGATTTGTATTGGGAGGACAGAGAGAGATGTAGGGTGCATGAAATGGAGCTGGCTAAGCTCAAGTGGAATGGAGAACTGGAGTTGGAGAATAGGAAATTGGCCCTAGAAGAAAAGAAAATGCAAATGGAGCATGACTTGATAATGAGGAAGTTTGATATGGAGCTCGAGAGGCTTGAGGCCATGAGTGTCTCAGCCCAGCAACAAGAAATGTATGTAGCTCAGAGAGTGAGCTTTGCTTAGTTGGAGGTGGAATCCAGCTCAGATGGTGGCAGCAATATTCAGTTATCTAGTGCTGGGAGAGTAGTACACGCACCCAGAGGCATGGCACCTGACTTGAAGGAGGGGGTTAACATACACCAGGAGGTTCAAGGACATGAGGTAGCTCCAGTAGTGCGCAGTGTCCCTGAGGGGAATAGGGTAACTGGCGCAGGGGTTCATGGTCCTAGTGGCGGGAGGGACACTCTACTGACTCTAGATGAGAGGTGCAGGGAGAGGGGTTCCCCCAAAATTGAAGTCCTGGTATGTGAGTGTGAAGACCGCCCAGAAGAGTGTGGGTTGTGTGACAGAGACAGTCAGATACTGTCTTGCCAGTCTCAGGAGAGTAGTGTGGAGTTCGTGTGTGAGGCACTGGATGGTGAGGTGAAGGATAGTTTGGTTAACCCTTGTAGGGGGCTGTGTGATCCAATTGTGAGAGAGCATATTGTAAGTCCCTCTTTTCCAGAGCTATGCCAACACCTGTTGGAGAGTGAGTTCTCTGACCCCAGGGAGCTCACATTGGAGGCAGACCTTTTGGTGGATTCCAGAGGGCCTGGAGAGCATTGGGGAGTGACCCCGTGGGGAGTGGCTCAGGTATCTTCCAACCCAAAGTGGTGGAAGTGGTGCAGAGTAGCCCAGCTAGGTCCCATTGTAGTGGGAGGGGTGTAGGGGCTCACGTCCTGTCTCAGTGGAGAAGGAGGGAGTGTGGGGCTGCGTGTCCCCAGGTGCCCGAAACCCAGTCTCAGAGCCTGGATGGTTCTTTAAGGGAACACCAGGCGGGGAGCCTAGGCTGTCCTGATGTGTCACCCGTTGAGGGGGATCCCCTAGCGTCTGGTGAGCGGGGAGTGTCTGTAATCAGACCTCCATCAGTTCTGGTGCCGCTCCAGTTGGGAGGGTACAGAGGTCCAGACTGAGAGGTGAGAGGGGGAAAGAGTCCCCAGTGGAAGAACCAGTGGGTCAGGGGCCAGCCAGCAGGGCTGCGTCCCCAGTGAATGACCATGGTGACACCACTTCTGTCCTGGGGGATCTTCGCACCCTGTCAGATGGACAGGGGTCGGGAGATCTGCGCCAGGCAGACTGTCACACGACACATGAGTTATGTGTCACCCTCGGGGGGGGGGCCTAGGTGCTCCCAATGAAGTCCAGGATTTGGTCCCAGGGTTGAGAAGCCAGGTTCAGGTGTTGTCTGACCTGGAGGATGGGACAACTGTAATCAGTGTCCTGACCCATGTTGCTTCTAGGGGTACCACTCCAGTTGGGAGTGTGCAGTACTCTGGAAGGGGGTGCAGAGGGAGGGAGTCCTCGCCTCTGACCCCGGTACAGCCTGAGGGTTTAGGCCCTAGGTTGGAGAGCCAGGTTCAGGTGTTGTCTGACCTGGAGGGAGGTACATCTGTAATCAGTGTCCCTACCAGTCTGTCTTCTTGGTGTACCACTCCAGGTGGGAGGGTACAGCCATCTGGAAGGGGGTGCAGAGGGAGGGAGTCCCCGCCTCTGACCCCGGTTCAACAGAAGGGTTTAGACCCTGGGTTGGAGGGCCAGGTTCAGGGTGTCCCCCCTGACCTGGATGCCCAGTTGCAGGATAGAACCCCTGAACTAGTGGGTGAATTGCGCAGGACACACACCACAGGTGCCCTGGCAATTCTGTAAGGGAGTACCACTCCAGGTGGGAGGGTACAGACCCCCAACAAGGAGGAGGAGGACCGGGTGTGGGAAAGCCCACCCCAGTCTCTTGTCCAGCCGCCGGGTACAGGCCTGGGGCTGGTGGGTCAGTGCCAGGATGTCATACCTGACCTGACAAGAGCGAGAATGGACAAAGGGTGCCAAGCACCTGGGGCTGCTGCCCCCCGCTCTCTGATGCCACAGAGGTTTGAGAGCCCTAAGAAGCATAAGGCCTGGGTCTCATCCCTGACTACTGTCAGTAGCCACTGTGGCATTTTGCTGTCTGTCTGTTGGGACACACCTGTGAGCCAGTTAAGGTTAGGTGCTGCACAGGTGGTGTCCACAGGTGAGGAGAAGGGTTCCTCTTGGATTGGCTTGGTGGGCCCTGAGAGTATGGGCAGAGGAATAGAAATGGGTTCAGATTGGCGTAGAACTGGAATATGCCCCTGCTGTTGCGGGCCAGGCCAAGGTTCTATCGCCCAAAGCAGGGAAGCCCATCAAGGTAGTGATTGGTCTACCCTGCGTTTTGGCTGGAAGGGGGTTGTGTTGGACTTGGCTCCTTTTGCAGGGTCATCCCTGAACTTTTTGCCTTCCTCCTGTATTTTGTCTGACCTGTTTTTGTTGGTTTTATGACTCTGGGCACTTTACCACTGCTGATCAGTGCTAAAGTGCATATGCTCTCCCTATTGTAAATGAATGTATTGATTAGTGATTCCATGATTGACTGATTTGGTTTACTTGTCAGACCCTAGTATACTGCACTGAGTGTGCCCAGGGCTTGTAAATCCAAATGCTGCTGGTGGGCTTGCAGCACTGGTTGTGCCACCCACAGAAGCAGCCCTGTAAAATGTGTCTAAGGTCTGCCATTGCAGAGCCTGCGTGCAGTCTGGTACTGTCATGCTGACTGGGCAAGTGCACCCACTTGCCAGTCCTTAAACCTTCCCTTTTCTTCATATCAGACACCCCTATGGTAGGCCCAAGGGCAGGGTGCATTGTAAGTATAAGATAGGACATGCCCTGATGTGTGTGGCATGCCCTGATAGTGAATTACAGCCATTTTCGTGTTTCACTATTGCAAGGCTACCTGTTCTCCATAGGCCAGAATGGGCTGTTAGATTATTACATGTTTGTAATCTTAACTGACTCAGAGAACATGGTAGAAATTCGAGTTTAGTATGCCTGAACACAGAATGATAAAATACATCTTTTAGTGAAGGTGGTTTTAACATTCTGTGTTTGAAAATACCACTTTTAGAAAGTAGGTATTTTCTTGCCTAACCATTCAAACCTGCCTCTGCTAGGTTGTGTATTCCTTTGTCTGGTTTCTGTGAGTGACAGGGCTGGAGGATTCCAAGAGACAGGATGAGTCAGCCCAGTGGTGAACAGAGAGATCTGCATCCAGATGGGTAGGAGGAGTTGCACCTGGGACTTGAATAGGGCTGTGCCTGCCTTCCACAATGCTGGCTCCACCTCCTGGGGAGCAGCTGATGTCTCTGCCCTGCACAGTGAATGAAGATAAGGAATCCTGTCAACAAAGTGCTCCAGGGCTGTGCTTGCCTTCCACAATGCTGGCTCCACCTCCTGTGGGGCATCTGATGTTTCTGCCCTGCACTGTGAAAGGAAAGGAGAAGTCTGGTAAACAGAGTGCTCAGGAAGTGGGTTGGACTGGGCAAAGGCCCCTCTCCCCTCAGAGAACAAAAGATTTTGGGGTATAAGTAGTGGGACCCTGATCCCAAGAAATTAGATCACTTTTGGAACAAGAAGAAACCTTTACTGAGGAGCGGAACCTGAAGAAACGGAGGAGAGACTATCCCTAAGCTGAAGTGCTGCTTTGGGGATTGGCCTGCAGTGGTTTGCCTGGCTGCCAAAGGAAGGAGAAGAGACTTTGTGTGCTTATTTCAACTTGTAAGGATCTCCAAGGGCTTGGAACAGAGCTTGCCTCCTGCTGAAGTCTCAGGGACAACAGACTTCAATCCCCCCAGCGTTCTTTGGAAGTGCCTGCTGCTGTTTTGGACCTTCTGAGGGACTGCGCGTCGCAAGGAGCTGGAAGCGCGACTTAACGAAGCCGAAGCGTGTCGCCGTCGCTGCTGCTGCCGTCGCACTTCTGAACAAGGGTGTCGCCGCTGGAGTTGTCGCACTGCACCGCATCGAGAGAAGCATCTCGCAACGAAGAGGAAGCGTGTCGCCGTCGCTGCTGCCTGCCGTCGCACTTCTGAACAAGGGTGTCGCCGCTGGAGTTGTCGCACTACAGCGCATCGAGAGAAGAGTCTCTCAACGAGGAAGAAGCGTGTCACTGTTGCTGCCGTCGCACTTCTGAACAAGGTTGTCGCCGCTGGAACTGTCGCATTGCACCGCATCGGAGAAAGCGCCTTGCATCCCCGAGAAGCGCGCCACCGTCGGAGCTGCTGCCGTCGCATTTCTGAACAAGGATGTCGCCGCTGTAGTTGTCGCATCGTGCGGAAGCTTCATGCATCGTGGGAGAAGAGTGTCGCAGTTGGAGCTGTTGCCGTCACACTTCTGAACAAGGGTGTCACCGCTGCAGTCCACGCATCGAACCGTGAACTTCTCGCATACCCGGAGAAGCGTGCCGCATCTGGAAGATCTTCACGTTTTTATTTCTTTGTACCAGAACTTTGCCGCATTTCCATCGCTGCGACATTGCTTGTCGTGAAGCGCAACGCATCGTAAGGTACATTGACGCAAAGTGTCGCATCTTAAGAACTGAACTGAACTAAGCTAAAACCTACCATCTTAAAGTAATAGTATTGTGTATTTTTGTCGTTTATGGTCTTGTGGTAAATCTATATAAAGCATACTTATTTTTGATATAAAAACCTGTGTGGTGTCCATTTGTAGTGTTGTCACTGGATTACTGTATGTGGTCACAAATGCTTTACACACTGCCTCTGAGATAAGCCTGTCTGCTCGTGCCAAGCTACCAAGTGGGTGAGCAGGGGTTATTTTAGGAGTGTACCCCCTTACCCTGACTAGAGGCAAGGGTCCCTATTTGTCACAAGTACCTACCTGTGCCAACTAGAGACCCCCAAATCTAACAGTACTCCTATACCAGCTGAAGGCCACAGTTATTTACCTGAGATCCTCAGTCTACTCCCTCTGCCATGTTTGGACTCATAATTCTGATTGGCCACTTCGCTTTCCCTTGAGCTCTCAGGCTCCAAAAAATAGCAGAATTCTCCTAGCACACCACTTAGCCATCGACTCCCATTTATTTGTTACAGAAGCAATTTACTCTCTATATTTAAACATAGAATTACTTGGCCTTGCCATGGAATTACCTTCACATTTTAGGCATGACATTTTATGGCGTCCACTTCTAAAAAGTAAGGTGAAACTCTCTGCCCAGCATACCTTGGTGATCGCAGCGTGCACCTCTGTGGAAATAGTGGAGCATGTTCACCAAGGGTGGCATTGGGTCGAAATGAAACACATTTGTATTGCATGTATGTTTGAATGTTTAGAAGTAGCCTGTGAATCTACTCACAGTTTGTATGGTACCATTGCCCCATCTTATCTATTCCATGTTCTTTCCTCCTTCAGGCTCTGCCGTATGTGGCGCTGTTGATTGTCATGCTGTTTTTCATCTACGCTGTGATTGGTATGCAGGTAAGAGGCGAATTGCATGAGTGGCTCTCCTCTTTGAATCACCTAAACCCAATGATGCTCTCTGTTGAAATGTAAGAAGCATTAGGAAGGTGCTAAAAATGTCCAGAAATATTAGTTATTCTAACAACGCCTTGATTCATTTAACACTCCCCACATCCAACCTTCCTTCCAAACATTTTGGTATCCCACCCTGTTTAGCACATACATGCCCCTACTCACACATGATCTTAATTATCATGTGTATAACAATGATATATGCAGCATGAAGGCCAGGTCTCAGTCTTGAGAACACCTACATGCTTAGGTATAAAAGAAATCCTGTTCAAGTTGAACAGACCTAGGGGGATAGTTAGGCAAAACATACACCCCAATTGAGTCCATCAATTGTAGCTTTCTGGTTTTTAATAATGTCCTGTAAAAACAACAGAGGCAAATCTGTCCAAGACCCTAGACCCTAGAACACATAGAAATATAGTATAGCGCTGTGCCACATGGGCTCATCTGGTATAATGCCCTAGACAATAGCATACAAATTAGGCTTACAATCTCCCCCTGCTTATCTTTGTGATGCACTGGAATCCACAATGGCTCGTGTTCTACAAGATCTGTTGCAGTTGGTATGAAAGAGAAACTCTGTATGATTTACTGTTGAAATAAGTATGTCATGATATTTGTATTGCACAAGCCTAGTTTGAACTACTGAGAAAATATACATAGGAAACAATTATTAAAATGAGTGTGGCGATGTACCAATAGATCAAAATCCAGAGTCAAGCATAACTATCACACTTGAAAGTTCAATTAATAATTCATTCTTTAATATTTTTGTGAAGTTATATACTTTTTTTTGGCTTTTCTTTTTCCTTATTTATCCAATACAATGTTCATGTACGTGACATTATGACATCCTAACATGATATAGCAGATTTATACAAGATTAATTCATGATTTAGAATTTATCAGACATTAATTTTTTCTGCTTTCAATTGTGTTGCAAAAATATCAAACAAAATTAATACATAATAAACATGGCTATTTTTATCTATTCCAGTCTACGCGCGTTTCGGCGATCAGCCTTCCTCAGGCAGCCATGATATTCAAGAATTCCTAAAGCATAATAAAGAAAAAGAATAATCTATGACCAATTGTACATCTACCGCATATTCAAGTGCATTTGATAAAAAAATGGCCCTATATCGGCCCTATACATATATACATTTATACATTTATATACATTTCGATCTCATCTTCCTATTTACACATTGATATTTAAGATAATAATCATCTCAGATCAAAAAACCAAGTGTATCTCAATCAAACATTTTTACAGTTGTAATCCATTCCCATGGCTTATGTTAACGACAAAAATATTGCACCCATAGCAGCTAGTGACCCAGTAAACCTAGTGTGCCTCAATTAAGCATTACTACAGTTTTAGTCTATTCTCTTGGTTTGTGCTAACGTCTGAAGTGTTGCGTCCATGGCGACTAGTGACCCATTAAAGATGATAAATTATATCATATCAGTCGCTTCATATGCCTAAAAACAACTGGAGACTTCAACATAACTTATTAACCAAACTAACCGGTAATTTTTGTACTAGGCTGTCATTGTTACCTGATGAGTATTGAATGTATCTGCTATCAAGGTTCCCTCTGCGCAGCAGATGTTCATCGCTATATTTTTGGTGGCGTTTTGAATTACCACGTACTATATATCCATACGTTTTTTTCGGAGTTGTTCTACTAAAAAATAAATAAACGATAAAACAGATTGGTATAGTATTTAACACCAGAATGAAACCGAGGGTTACCTATCTAGATAACTCAAAAGCACTTACTTACGGCAACAAAGTTGTTGTACGCGTCTTATCGTGTTGTTCTGAGTTCAGATGTAAAAATACAGTTGGAGTGGCTCCCTTCAGAACTTGCAGCGTGTTTACGCGGGTTCTATTTAGGGAAATATGGCAAGGGAGCCACTCAAACTGTATTTTTACATCTGAACTCAGAACAACACGATAAGACGCGTACAACAACTTTGTTGCCGTAAGTAAGTGCTTTTGAGTTATCTAGATAGGTAACCCTCGGTTTCATTCTGGTGTTAAATACTATACCAATCTGTTTTATCGGTTATTTATTTTTTAGTAGAACAACTCCGAAAAAAACGTATGGATATATAGTACGTGGTAATTCAAAACGCCACCAAAAATATAGCGATGAACATCTGCTGCGCAGAGGGAACCTTGATAGCAGATACATTCAATACTCATCAGGTAACAATGACAGCCTAGTACAAAAATTACCGGTTAGTTTGGTTAATAAGTTATGTTGAAGTCTCCAGTTGTTTTTAGGCATATGAAGCGACTGATATGATATAATTTATCATCTTTAATGGGTCACTAGTCGCCATGGACGCAACACTTCAGACGTTAGCACAAACCAAGAGAATAGACTAAAACTGTAGTAATGCTTAATTGAGGCACACTAGGTTTACTGGGTCACTAGCTGCTATGGGTGCAATATTTTTGTCGTTAACATAAGCCATGGGAATGGATTACAACTGTAAAAATGTTTGATTGAGATACACTTGGTTTTTTGATCTGAGATGATTATTATCTTAAATATCAATGTGTAAATAGGAAGATGAGATCGAAATGTATATAAATGTATAAATGTATATATGTATAGGGCCGATATAGGGCCATTTTTTTATCAAATGCACTTGAATATGCGGTAGATGTACAATTGGTCATAGATTATTCTTTTTCTTTATTATGCTTTAGGAATTCTTGAATATCATGGCTGCCTGAGGAAGGCTGATCGCCGAAACGCGCGTAGACTGGAATAGATAAAAATAGCCATGTTTATTATGTATTAATTTTGTTTGATATTTTTGCAACACAATTGAAAGCAGAAAAAATTAATGTCTGATAAATTGTAAATCATGAATTAATCTTGTATAAATCTGCTATATCATGTTAGGATGTCATAATGTCACGTACATGAACATTGTATTGGATAAATAAGGAAAAAGAAAAGCCAAAAAAAAGTATATAACTTCACAAAAATATTAAAGAATGAATTATTAATTGAACTTTCAAGTGTGATAGTTATGCTTGACTCTGGATTTTGATCTATTGGTACATCGCCACACTCATTTTAATAATTGTTTCCTATGTATATTTTCTCAGTAGTATTTACTTTAATACCCTAAGATAGGAAACTAGATTAGGGGTACCCTTGTTATGTTACATATTACAAGCCTAGTTTGAAAACAGCATCCCAGAGGTTAATACCAGAGATTCTCTCTGATGAATAGTTGGCATGGTTAGCATGTAGCAGTAAATGCTCTCTGTGGTTTGCATGAGGAGAGTGCTATGTCTTCCAGTTCTATTAGCTTCAAAACAATGAATAATTAATGTGTCAGGTTCTAGCATCTGCAAAGATGTTCATGACGTCTGGATAAACACCTGGAAAATGTAGGACTAACCCGTGAACCTAATAGGAACCTGTGTAATATGTATGGTGCATTCATAGAGAAGTGCATCAAAGTATTACACCATCAAACTTTTGAACATCTCGTTACATAGAATAAACATTCCTGGATGGCAATCAAACCACTTAAAGTGAAAACAGGCCCTGGCCCAATGATCTGTAAACCATCAAATGTTTGCATTAACATACAATATAATCTTGTGACTAGACAAACCTTCAATAAATATGATCTTTACTGCATTGGCTAGTGGGTAACCACTGACAAAGAGGAAGCTCCAAGTGCATGGAGTGATATGGAGCCCTCTGATACGTGATATGACATTTTGCCTCTTGTTTAAATTACACAGAAATATCTCTTTATGATGATGGTGATAGAGCAGGGTTTCTTGAATCTCAATCTCAGTAAAATCATCAATGAAAATCCCCCTACTGGTCATATGGACCTTCGATTGTTGACTTGAAGCGTAAGAAACCAGCTATCATCGACAATATATTTCGAATACAGTGAAACTGATGTGGCTCCCCAGGAATGACAGAGAGTATGGTGTTCAAACCTTAAGGGTTTTATGAATTTAGTACAGATTACAAATTAAATCAGTCAGCAAAATTGAAAGAAAAATATTGTAAGTATAAACATATTTAAATGATCATGCAGTCTGAATTTGAATATCATAAGGAAGAAAATGCAAAACAGGATCACATACAGCAAGCAAAATATCAATCAACTAAGCAGGTTCTATAAAGGAACTTCCCTATTCTAAATAAAGCATTGAAAGGGGACATTCTATGAGGAAGGTGTCAACATCAGATGAACCAAGTTTAACGTTCGAGGTGAAAGGGTGAGTGCTCAAGCATGAAGCTTAACACTCTGGGCAGGGGAAATCAACCAAATCGAGAAGAAGTCTTTTCTCAGTGAAGTCAAGACAGGGTCTGCTCAACTATTCTAAAGAACACACAATTACAGCATGAAAGAAAAATCTAGACAGCTTCTTCATATCAGTTTCCACCAATTCAACCAATCCAAAGACCGTGTTTTCTGGGAGCAGGTAGACTTCCTAATTTCCCATCTCTCAACAAAGGAGCAATGATCTGGGAGACCTTGGATGTGACATCAGTTCGGTCTGCCTAGTACAGGAAGATATTACGTTTCAGCATCCATATCTGAGAATAATTTCTAATTAAAATTCAGTTGTCTACCAGTCTAAAACAATAAATAATAAGCTTATTCTAACTTAATAAGATAAATGATAAGACATCTGCAGAGAAGAGAAAAAACAAGACACTGGCAAGACATTTGATAAACTAGGATTCAAGTTATTTGGACCTGGTTACACCTTAAGCTGACTTAGTAGTAAAAATATATTCCAAACAGCTACACTTAACATGAAAATATAAGTTGTGATTACATTCCGAATATATATATTGCTATCACTAAAATATATGCAGCCACCTATTGTTGATTAATTAATGCAGTGCACACAGATTAATATGATTATCATATTATTGTATATAAAGCACAAGTATATAGGGCACTAAAATTATGCTTTGCCAATGGCCTTATACTAGATTATGGAGAATTCCAATAAACCTTGTGAGTCTGCCAGGCAAAGCGGACAGAAAATGTGCTTTTCCCCCTCTGTTGACTTTCGAAGAACTATACCAGTGCTTTGTGATCACTCCCGGCCATAGAGTAGTTACCGACTTACAAAGGTCAGTCAGTAATGATTCACAACGTGGCAGCATCACTTGACGGGCAGAGAGTGACAGCTGCCGGCTTCAGGAGGAAACAGCCACCCCTACATCTGCTTCATGCTCTCCCTGTGTTCCTTTATCAGATGGGCTAATTTATTCAATGCACCAGTCATCTTTAAGGCATAGAAGAGCAATGCTGGTACACTGCAAACGTTAGTGCAAAGATGGAGCTCTACTGCAGACCTTCATTCTTGCATTGAACATTCACAAGGAATAGCAAAAGAAATTTGGCTTCTTGTATGTTAACAAGGTATGGTATCTGTGACTTCTTATGAACAGTTCCTTCGCACCTTGCTGGATGATTACTTCCAGTGTAGTGCAAAGTCCAGAACGGATCACAGCAAGGACGCTGTACAAACACAGAACTACTCTGTGAAATAGACACGTGGCACATGTGGAATAGATCTATGAAAATGTGGTAAAACAGAGATTCTTCTCTGTATCATCATCACTGCTAGTACTTACACACTCCTGAGACAGGATATTCTCGGTCTATAAGATTTCAACTAATTATGTTCTATTCCATAGGTCTTTGGTAAAATTGCTATGGTGGATGGGACCCAAATCAATCGGAACAATAACTTCCAGACGTTCCCTCAAGCAGTGCTGTTACTCTTCAGGTCTGTATCCTCCTGCAGTGATTTTCCTTTGTGTGTTTTGGTCCATTGAGACAAATCACCCATGTGTCTATTATTTTACTGGTCATTGAAGTTGATGTTCCTGTCTGCCTGCACCCATTTGACCACTTTCACTTTCATTCTTGTGTACAAGTTGCCACCAAATTCTTAATCCCTTCACCAATTAGCCTTTGAATTTAAAGTTGAGATGGGATTGCCTTGCTTCCCTCGTCTATCAATTATAAGGAAAACTGAATGATATAAAATAGCTTTTCTGCTCTAATTATGGAGGTATATAGATCCTCTATTCCATTACGTTTATGTTGAGATGCTTAAAATGATCGTTTTTGACCTGGGCTTCTGGGGGCAGTTTCATAGGGGTTTGTTGAAAGGTCTGTTTTCACGGCTAAGGTCAGTTTCTCGCGACAAAGGGTATACAGTTTAATGTAAGATGATCTTGGGGTCAACGATGTAACATACATAGCACAAGAAGACCTTGCAGAGGGCACAGCTTCCACTTTCATATGTGCCCCACACCGGAGATGGTGTAAAATCCCATCAAAAGTGGGAGTTGGAAGGAGTGTTTCAAGACAAAGAAGAAGTATTTTCCTCCATTCTCCCTTTTCCAATCTCTCTATTTTTACATGAGGCAAGTGTCACTATACTATGTTGTGGAAAAGTATGTTTTTGAGGCCTTGCACCTAGTGGAGAAAGAGGACACAAGAACTGGAACAGGATGTACTACTTTCTGTTCCTGCGTCTCCTTTCTCCAGTAGGTGGAACAACAGAGCACAAAACTAGGACACTAAGGCAAGAACATACACAGCAATACAGGGGAGCTAATCAACTGTGCCCTACCAGCGCCTGGATATCCTCACTGGTGATAAGTAGCACTCTACAAATCTATTGATCGATCGATTGATTGATTGAGCAAGGTAACACAGATTGATAACATCAGGCCAATCAACTATAACTAGGTGTAAGGTACATTCTAACTTCATTGCTGGTTGCAAAAACAAATGTCGTGGATCACACACTCTTTTATAAAGAGAGACTACCATGCTGGTGTGAAGAGAACAAGCAACATGCCATCTTGTATTTAAAAGCTTGGCTCGTTTTTGCTATTGCTAAAGAAGCGGGCATGGCCCCAGGATCTTGAGGGCAGTGAACTGCTTTGAAACAAGGAACTGCGTTTCATCTGCACCAGGCTGTGTTGGATCAGCCTCCAGTGTGTCTTGTGCCAGAGGTGCTCCTAACCATTGGCCTGTCAGGATCTATAACCTGCTACTGTGATAGGAATGATGCTTTGAACAAGACTGTTGCGAACATGTAACACCTCAGTTTATTATGAGGAAAGCATTTTAGTGCAAACTAATGTTTCCAGTTTTATACTTTTAAGCAGCATAAATGGATATGCTTTCTGCTGATTTTATATTTTGGGTTGCAGTTCACATAAAAGGATGGAGGGATTGTACGTTAGACATAAGACACACCAAGCTTACACTTTCCTGACATTTTAGAGGTGACACTAATACATTTGTGTGTTACATTTTGGCAATAAGGTCCATGCTATTACATTGTACATTGGTCATTAAGACTCCTTAACCAACTCTCCCCTATGTAGATAAACAGACCGCACCATTATTCCAAAAATATGTAGAATATCATTCCATAGAATGCTTAATCTTAACAAGCATTGGTAAGGCCAATAGGTCGCGCATTTGGGACTTATTGGTTTGTCAAAACCTTTAAGCCACGGTCTAGTAGTCGAGTCCTAAAACACCTTAAAGTGTGTCTGGTGGCTACTCCAGTAAAGAATGATTGACACATTGAATAGGAGTAAAATATAGACTATTCGCCTTCAAGTTGATTTTTCATCTAGTGCTAATAAAGTGAAACCTTTGTCCAGACTGTGTTACCGTGTGAAAAAATGACAAGATATTGAACTGATTCGATCACAATTATGCAGCATGATGTGCATTTTATTGCTGCATAGTTTAGTAAACTCCACCACATAATTTGGCCCACTCTTGCGGTATAATTGATTGGCCCTGCCTATACACTACACGTTAATGCTGACAAACGGGCCCAGCGAGTTAATGTTCGCCACTGAAATATGCAGTGATCTGCAGGTCATGAATTCAGCCTTCCATTCTTCTGGTAGGTAGGTAGGTAGGTAATGTGTGCTTCATTAATATAGGTAACAGTACCACCTGTTATTTACACTGCTTAGAAGCAGCAGAAGTGAAGTATGAAGCACTCGGTGGCAGGGAGGAGAGCAAACCTGCAAGCTAAATACATTTGTGAAGTTTTGAGGGGGTAGTATCATCACAAAGTGCGTACACTGCAGTATTACAACGTATGTGAACATTTATTTATAAAGTATCTGAAAAAGCGCCACTTTAATGTGCACCTCGGAAATTTGCACTCCATATTTTTCTAAGTAGTTTAAAGTTAAAGGTAGTCACAAACTTAAGTACCGTCCAAGTTTAAAAAAAAAGAAATACAAAAAGTTCAAAATAAAATAAATGGCACTTTTGTACTGGAACAACAGGTAAATGTTATTGCTGAAAAAGTGCAGGTTCTTAGAACTTTTTACATTACAAAGTGTGTTTAGGCTGGTTAAACATAACAATGACTTCCTAATATTATCAATCAACTACAGAAATGTACACTTTTCCACACACAGTAAGGGGAGCGACACAAATGTCAGAGAGGAAATTAACAAATCCCTATGCAAAATTCAAAAAATGTTTTGATTTTATGCACAGACAGAGAGTGAGTTTATTTTCTGGTAACGCACCAGTCCATTTTTTTCAATGGCGCCCTCCCTCCTTCTTTATGCTACAATTGGTAAGAATGCAAGATTGTTATACTAGGATAAAACAGGGCTGAAAAGTAAAGAATAATACTGGGTACAGTGGAACAACAGACAATAAGATGGCCTGGTCATGCCTCACTGCTAGGAGGATCGAGTCTTAAAGACCGTGCTGAGTTATGTTTCAATTCGATATTTGAATTTCCGAATTCGACAAAGATTTTAGCATGTTTGAAGACAGCAGGGCATGAGATCTGCAGAAAGCATGTTCAAGCGGAACCCACTAAAGGACAGAGTGAGGCACTGTGCGTTCGAACAGCTTGCGGATGAGAAATATCAACTCTTATTTCTGCTGCATAAAAAAGCACATGTTCCAAGTGGGTGCAGTCTCATATGTTTTAAATTTAACAGTATTCCAACTTTCAAAGTGGATTGGTTATTACTCTGCGAAAATAACATTGTTTCAGATCAGACTTTATAAACAGCCCAACGTTTTATGGTTAGAACAGCTTGATGTCTAGTAAAAGTGTGTTTTAAATCAGATGCATTTAGGGGTAAATTTCTAGGCAGTCATGTGGTCAAGAACAATCAAAGACAGACATAAAGCAAAAAACTCAGTGTCAACTACATAATAATGTTAAAATGTTTTTTTTTGTATTTTTATTAGTCTCATGTTAAAAATAATTCTAAACATGCATATACCTTCCATCCTTGAGGTTCGACCATTGCAACGGCAGCGTGACCAGTAGAACCTGAGATGGTTCGACACAGCTGGACTTGTTTTTCGGCTACTATACCCCTTTGAACATATTTCATAATTACCTTACCCTGCTCCTCGTGTGCCACTTTATCCACTATAATACAGATTCACAATTTCTATAATAAAAAAGGAATATTGATTGAGGAACATTTCGGCAAACTTTGAACGTTGGATTGCTGTATTTGCCATATCATTTCTTGAACTTTATCAAATCCTGACTTTTTTTTGTTTTTTTTGTTTATTGATTTTCAGAATATCTTCTACATCATACAGTGACATGACATAAAAGTCAAAGAAAACAAAATGAATAGAGTATCAAAAGTGCATCTTCATACAGTACATCCTCAGCTAGATAGTCTGTAGTCAGATAAAAACAATATAACCAAATGGCACGTGACTACTTCTGAAATATACATAGGGAAAAAAATAAGCTTACAGAGATTGGCATTACTACATAAGCATGTGACATGTTTGTTTGCATAGTAACAGCTTCAGGTGAGTTAGGTTGATCTACAGTGCGCAAATACAATAATAGGGGCTACCAAATATCTCTAGGCCTGGACGTTGACGGTAGCTCCTCCGCTTATAGTACTAAATTCTCTCTGCAGAGGGACAGATCCTTCAGCCACTGTTTCACCTTGGGGCTGAGTTTGCTGTCCCACACCATCACCACCCAACGCTTGGCTACAAGCAATGCTACTCTTACTAGCCTCCCCAATGCACCTTTCAGGAATGGAACGAAACCCAATAAGCATATCTGTGAAGAGCACTGCAATGGAATACCAATAATCTTTGTTAGAGTATTAATCACAGCGGCCCAATATGATGACACTTGTCCACATGTCCAAGCCAGGTGCCAGAAATCTGCCCCCATCGCCCCGCATCTCCTACAGGCATCTGTGTTCCAAAGCCCATATTTAAAAAGTTTATGTGGAGTATAGTGCACTTGGTGCAGATATTTAAAATGCATAATTCGCAAATTCCCATTAGATGTTAGGGTACTAGTGAGTTGGCAACAGATCTCCCATTCTCGCTGTGTAAGTGGTGGGTCAAGATATTCATTCCAGGCGCCAAGGCTCTTGTGAGAGGTCTGTCCTCCTACGCAGCGCGATATAGCTTGGTAACTAGCTTGTGACGAGTGGGAGCCAAAGTAAATGTGCGCAGCACCAATGCCTCCTCCGTTTCCATAGGAAATGTAGGATAGTGAATCTACAGCGCTTTTCTTAGCCTGTGTATATAGAACACAAAAAGTGGTGTCTTATTCTGAATGTAATCCAGGTCTGTAAATCCTGACTTTCTATAGATATACACATCCGTATACCAGACGCAGGATTGAAATATGCTGTTAATCAGACTTGGCAGCCTTTTGTGAGGATTCTGTTACAATATCTAAATTAATATATAGATATTGTTTGTGGCTTTTCCTGATGAAGGCGCAGTGTGCGCCGAAACACGCGTTGAAGAAGATCCATCTTATAGGCACTGTTTTGTCATGTTTGTCTTTGTAAAACTGTAAACAAAATTATAATTATTTTTCTATCAAATTTATATGTGGATTTAATGTAGTTTGTCAAATTGTATAATATTATTGTTGTCTTTTTATATATTGTGTTTTGCATGTTTAATATCATCGGTCCATCATATACATGTTTAGAATTATTTTTAACATGAGACTAATAAAAATACAAAAAAACTTTTTAACAATATGATTTAGTTGACTCTGAGTTTATTGCATTATGTCTGCCTTTGATATGAGTCTTTGATTGTTCTTGACCACATGACTGCCTAGGGATTTACCCGTAAATTTATTATTGCCCTGCCCTAGGAATCTCAAATAAGTGCAGGGGGTCCTTGTTATTTACACTAATTAAACCAGATGGCAAGCAGAAAACAAGCAGCTATGTGGGAAGGGGTTGGGGATGAGGAGAAAAAAAATCCTCTCATTTTGAAGTCAAATAAAGAAAAGAAACAGGCGCCCTTGAAAAACAGTGTCTGACATTTGACCTTGGTCTTTGAATGCACAGAAAATGTGATGATATAAGAACAAAATTTACAGGCCTGTTTACAGAGGACTTTGGAGCAGTGAGTGAAAACACGAGCACTTGGCTAAGATGTTCTTTAACAAAGAAAAAAGTTGCTGCTGAAACAGACCATAAAATGGTAGCAGTGGAGCAATAGTGTAATTGGGCCCTGCTCTCCGGGAGGGCTAAACACAGGAAGAGGCATGACAAATGCATGTCATGGACAAATGGGGAGAAAGAATATGAGAGTGATGATGGCGACAGCAAATGAGAAGCTTATGGGCAGGCTGAAGCCCACAAAGTATATACAACATGTCTCTTCGAGACGTCTAGCTGAGACTTAAAAAAGGAAGTAAAATGAAAATTATTCCCATAACCAAAGAAAAAAACACAAGCATTGTTATGGTTCTACGAACCTTTAGTCCATCATGTTCTGCTGCATAGTTTTTGCATGGTGCAGCATTTGCCCATTACTTTCTTTCTGGTGCTGTTAGGTATCTTAATGCATAAACTGTTGTCAGTGGTTGAGGGTTCTTCAAAGGTGGAAGGGGGATCTGTTTTTCTCACTTTCCACTTACTCGTGCGAGTGTGCACAGTGATTCTTTCTTTTCGGCTACTATGTGCAACTCAATATCTGACTGTCCATATAAACGTTTTCCTGGTAGTTGTGATCTTGTAACCTTACACTAACCTGCGCAAATTTGATCAAAAGGTTTGTACTATGCTTATAATATATGAGTTGGTGTCTCTATGCAAATTGTTGTCTGATGGTTATGGCTGTTTCTGACTGGCTGGTACTCTGTCCAATGATGTGAACAATAAGATTTTTGTTTTGCTTCTAATATCAATAGCTCTGTTCTCTGTTTTATAATTAATGGCTGCTGGGTTTCTAATGTCGGACTTCATTACCCAGTTATTGGAGTGTTATTGTTAACACTTACTACTGATCACCTGCATGTTTAGTTTGTTTTAGAGTTCATTGTCTGAGTGCCCAACACCTTCTTCTCTTAGCATATGTCTTAGTGTTAGAATCCAACATCATCTTGTGTTTCTCACTGTTTTGTTTTCTATTTTTCCAAATGAGACTGACTTTCTTCAGATATTTGTTTCTTTTTTTCCTGTTGTCACTATGTTCTGTGACCTAGTGGCAACGTATGCCAAGTCCATGTGCTAGTTAGTAGCCCGTTTTCACATTGTGGTTTTGCTCCATTGTCCAGGCTTTAGTCTTGGTATAGTTCCAGTACTTGTTTTTTGTCTCCTTGTAAGTTCATGGGTTTCCTATCCCCTTGGCAGTATCTCCTTGGAACATGTATGCAACTTAAGTGTGTGCCCTTAAGTGTGTTTCAGTGCAGTTATACTGGCCAAAATTGACATTTTCTTCAGTCCTAGTAGTGTATATAGGTAAAAATTGAAGTGGGTTAGGTCAAATGACCAATATATGGATCTACCATGTGGGTAGGAAAGGCTAATTTCCTAACCTCCCAATAATAAACCATGGTGTGCCTGCTGTACATGATGAATGTTGCTCAACCTTCTTCCTTTTTTCTGTGGCTGCTGGTGCAGTTGTTTTCCAACACAGATTGGGATGGGGTGAGTGGAACGAGGGGTTCTGTATGTGATGTAATGGTTTGATGGGAGGTAGGATGTTAGAGGGCTGATGGAAGGGCAGCAAAGATCTGAGCTCCAGTTCTTCCAAGAATTTCCTAGTCATGCAAGAGCCATACCAAATTACTTAGTGTTAGAGATGCCTAACATGTATAGCTTGGAGATTAAGGGCTGCAGGGGATTGTAAATGCAGGATTGACTGGATAACATTTCCTACAGTCATTCAAGGATTGCAAAAGTGAGTTTAGGTTCAATTACTTCATGACCGAGCTCACTGTTTTTCAGAACCTAAATGTTACATTTTACTTAAAGCAGAGTAATGGAGGATTTTATTTTTACAGAACATTCGGTGATAATTTGATTTTCATCTAGAAGAAATGTGTATGTGTTCATCGGAGTATACAGTTTTGTTGGTACATTCTCAGCCTTTCAGATACTTTCTGATGTTGAGATGGGGGGGATAGAGAAAATTCTGTGAAAGGCATCTCTTCAAAAGATATTTGACGTTACTATGCGTTGATCTTTATATTGCTTACATTATGGACCTAGATCAAACACACATGTATGTATATGTTTATATGTGTGTGGGCATGTGTATATAAAGGTGAAAGTAACGTTATAGTTAGATGTGATAAAAAGATCTTTTTTTGTGTAAAGAAAACCTTAACAGTTCACTGAAAAAAAACAAAGGTTAAAATAATGTGAATTTGTCAGACAACATTAACATTTCCAAACTAAAAGAAAATGCAGAAATTCACCAGCTATAGTTAGCAGCTCTAACTATAACTTGCGCCCCGCCATGCACTGCTTATGATCTCACATATGACAGTTGTCAAAAAAGACACTGTTACTACGTGCACCCTTCATACGGTGCTGAAAACTATACATATAGCCCATCTTCTGAAGCAAGACAAGCACATGTACATAGGTTAGTACCTGGTGCACACAGTCTTCTATGCTAAGTTGAATTTGTCATGCTGGCACGATTCTCTCTAATAACACAAGGCTGCTTACAAAAGTTAGTATCTACTATGTATAATCTTTCCCTTATTGGAAACTTTTTTTGCAGCCCAAAAACTTGTGTGGAACATCATAAACTCAAGTCACCTGTCACCTGCACACAGATTTACTCTTGAATTCAAAGATTTATAATATGTTCAATACCTCTATACACCTATGGTGCATTAGGAGCACATGTGTTTTGTAAAAACATACACCCATTAGCTGGACCCAAGCTGTACAAATTTAGGTAGATAAGTAATATGGTACTTACCTGCCACTATTTAAACTACAAAACAAAATAAAACTCTCATAGGATGATGTCATCAGTGATGTCATCAATTATGTAATTTGAGATGTCATCAGTGATGTCATATGTCAGGTCATCAGCAGTACATGGCAAGGGTGAAAGTTATAGTTAGTGCTGCTAAGTATAACTGGTGAATTTCTGTGTTTTTTAGTCTAAAACGTTCATGTTGTCATTGATAAATTCACCTGACAATAGCTTTACTTTAACATTTGGTTTCTTCAGTGAATTTCGAAGGTTTTATAAAACAAAAACAGATCTTTTTATCACACCTAACTATAACGTAAAATGTTGTAACCACCTTCCAGATATGGCTGGAGGCTTCGGTGGTGAACACAATTCATGTTTATTTGCAAATAAAAACCTGTGTCTGTACAACCAGACACCACAGCTTCTCTCGTCCTCCTAACCGCCCTCAAACCCTTGTATGTCACAATCTCTGTGACATCAATACATTCCCTCCTCTTGAAAAAAGCTGCCAACGTGAATACCAGAACAAACATAACACTAATGATTATAGCACATCCCCTTCCCTTCAACATTATAGCAAATAATACAGTATTGATTATAACACACACCCCACCCCTTCAGCATCTTAGTAAACAATATATAAAGGCCCATCCCCATTTTCACATAGAGAAGACACAAACCCAAGGGAGTGTTGGCCCCTCCTTACCCACACACCACACGATACCAAATGAACAGGTGCTCTGCCAAAAGGAGACCCAGCTAGCCACAACCAAAGCCTCCCAACCAGCACGGTGACCTTCGACACCTCCCAACCTTCACCTGATTATTCCTAGTGTCTTGGTCAAACCTGGCCACTTGATCCTCTCAGACCATCTCCTCCTCATTTTTATCTTCCGTACCCACTCAAAAGTCACCATCATCCATCCCCATCCACCCAGGGCAAGACCCAGGTTCACAATCTCTCACTGGGTGACAATGACATCCTTCTGAAACAGAGCTACTCTTTGCATATTCCACGTCTGAACATTGTCCAACTTCACCCAACTTTATCCAACAACCTTCACTCTGTAGGGGCCCTGAAACTTTGATAATAATGGCCTAACCCCACCTGGTTTAACCTTCACCCAGTCACCCACACCAATCATGCCTACTCTCTGACCTCAATCCATACTTCTTACTCCTTTCTCTCTACATCCTTCCCTCAACCATGACGGAACCAACTTGGTCCCTGGTTTCCTACCCCTCATCAACTCGAAAGGGGCTTCCCCAGTGAGAGCATTGGGAGTGGTGCGATATGCCCACAACATGCCCTTTACTGCATTCTGAACACTCAACGCTGCCCTGCTAGCCAATTACATGGTCCCTTTGATCAAACTGTTCACCCTTTCCACCTGACCATTTCCTTGATGGTTATATAGAGCAGTGCAAAGATGTTTCACACCAATCCCTTCCAGAAATCTCTTCATCTCGTAGGAAGTGAGCTGCGTACTGTAGTTGGCGACCAGTTTAGACGGTATACCTTCCCTTCTAAAGAAGTCTTCCAGCATAGAATTAGTGGAACTTGTGTTCACATTCCTCATAAACACAACCTCAAACCACCTTGATTTGGCATAAAACAGTACAGGAGCAAATCTCTCCTGTTCTGGCAAAAAGTCAAATGGCCCAATAAAATCCAGACTAATCTTTTACCACACAAAATCTGCTTCTGACTTATGTTGTTGAACCCCCCTTAACAGCCATTCCTACATTCAACCTCTTCTCCGAATTTTTACATTCCATACACTTCTCTACCCATTGCTTGACCTCCTCATCCATCTTGGGCCACAAGAAATTTCCTTCAATCACCTCAGTGTAAAGGTTTGTCCCATATGACCTTCATCTGCTAACTGCACAAGTCAAGTTTGTTTCTTAAAGCCCCTCGAGGTACAAACCTCTCTCCTCTCACAATGAGTTTGTCCCCATTCATAGACAACTCTTCAATCACTTTGTGATACGGTTTTATGACATCAAAGTACGTACATTTACTCCAAATACCTCCCTTTATCATTCTTGTCACCGCCTTCAACTCCTCATTCTACTGCATTGCACTTGTCCACTCTTCCATAGAAGTTGCCCCCTCTATGTCTTCCACCACATCCTCCACATCCGCTTCATCCTCCTCTGTGTCCAAAATCCCTTCATCAGCAGCTTTATCAGGCAATCTCGACAAGCAATCAGCCTCTCTATTCTTCCAACTAGGAAGGAACTCAATGTGATTGTCACAATCTTGCATTTTAACCGCCAACTTAGCAGATGTCCTGAACAATTCTTACTCCCATTGGGTCCCAATACTTTCTGCAAAGGTTTGTGATCGGCCTTGAACATAATCTTCATTTCCCCAATGAACGTGCAGAAGTAATTGGTCGCCCATGCGGCTGCCAATGCCTCTCGCACAATGACAGATTAATTCCTCTCAGCATCTGTAAATGTGCGGGAAGCAAAGGCCACAGTTCTTTCCATGTTCCCATATAATTGGGTGAGAACAGCCCCAATACACACAGCACTTGCATCCACAGTTAGCACAGTTTTCAAATCACAATGAAATGGAATCAATATGTTAGCATTTGAAATCTCACACTTGATTTGCCCAAACGATGCTGTCTGGACCTCACCTCAATCAAACTTTCTCCCCTTCCTCGACAAGTCTCTTAATGGTACAGACTTACTCGCAAAGTCTCTCACAAACTTAGCGTAATATTCCAAAAGTCCCATGAAGGAACAGTTTATCTTTATCATCAGGAGTCTCTGCATTCACTATAGCATTCACCAGACTCATT
This sequence comes from Triturus cristatus, assembly GCF_964204655.1. NCBI lineage: Eukaryota > Metazoa > Chordata > Amphibia > Caudata > Salamandridae > Triturus > Triturus cristatus. The sequence goes on from NC_140579.1 coordinate 540,323,218, forward strand.
TTGGGTCTGACACCCTCCCAGAAATGAGATATCCCAAATATTCATCCTCTCGCACCAAAAACATACACTTCTCTTTCCGCAGAGTAAGACCTGCTTCCAACAACCGAGTCAACACCACACACAAAGTGCTATAATGAATCTCAAAACTGTCCCCAAAAGTTAATGTCATCTTGAAAAATAAAAACATTTATGACCTCTGATGCCACTTTGGATATGAGTGTTTGAAAAATACTTGCCGATGATGGCAACCCAAATGGCATTCTGTTAAACTGGTAAACCCCCTCAAAGGTGATGAATGCAGTTAAATGCTTAGTCTCTGGGTGCAGGCTAACCTGATGGTAAGCACTTTTAAGATCCAATTTGGTAAAGTAGATAGATAGATAGATAGATAGATAAGTAAACTTTATTCGATATGTAATTTCAATATCATAAAAGTACATACACTTGAATATATATAAAATCATTTAAAAAACAGTAAAATTCATTTAGGTCATGAAAATGATAAAATTAGTAAAAGTACAAATACAGGATCAGGACATCAAGGCATATATCATCTTAAACCTGCATTGATAACCGCAACCTCAACGACATTTTCAGGTAAGATGAAACAGCTGCTAAGGTTAAAGGCGTTTCCAAGGATTTCAATTTTTGGTAAGCCACCTTACATGACCTTATTCCCCAAGATTTAAGCAGCGGTTTCAGAAAGATAGCTCTTGGGTGTTGGTAAAATCTGCAGAATAAAATACTATGAATGTTAGATTGAGTTGAATGGTCATCACAAGGGCACTTCGGTAAGTCACTGGACCAGCAGTTTAAAGTAGGAAAAGTTAGAAGTCTAAAAAAGGTATTAGTGCGAAAACGAGACAGGAGCATGCGCGTATACGGCGATGGTTCTAAGAGTAGATAGTGCTGTGTACCACTCATGGTGGTTGATTTTTGATAATCCGCAACAGAACTCTTCTGATTTTCTAGAGACCATCGTTTGCAGCTCCAGTAACTTAGGACAAGATGCTTTAACGTGGGTTTTGGTATATTGGCTAAGGTTGAAGGGTCAGTAAAAAATTCAGAATGCCTTATGTCACTAGAAAAATTCTTGACATAGTTCAACCATTTAATGTTCTTGGCCTCTTTCAATTTTAGACAGTCTTTAATAATTTCCCTATTAAAAGGTGTCTCTTCGTTGGTCCAGACTTTGTGCCATAACAAGAGGGGAGAGGATCTAATCGTATCCATAATGTACTTAAGGCCCAATTCAGTGTGCACCATGTGAGTAGAGGTACCGGGAGGGACAGCCAAAAGATAACGTAAAAAGGCGTTCTCCAGACGTTGAATTTGGTCGACAGGTTCAAACCCCCAGATCCCGGATCCATAGGTGCCAGTTGGAATACACTTCGCCCGGTAGATCTGCAGTAGAGGGCTTATTGGTCGACCCCCCAGTTTTTTAGAAAAATTGGTCAAGGCTCCTATGGCTTTAGACAGTGCTGAGCCTCTCGCTTGAACCGCAGCTTGCCAAGTGCCCCTCTTGTTAAAAGTAATGCCCAGGTAAGGAAAGCTAATCGATATTATCCAATTTGTTGCCTTTCAAGAAAATAGAGCATCATTTTTTTCCAATCCCTAGGCCACAGGACATGGTATAAGTTTTGGAGGTGTTACCATTCAATCCTTTTCTTGACATGAAATCAGTAAAGGCATTGACAGCCCTTTTCCAATTTGGTAAAGTACCTTCCACCAGCCAACAGGAAAATTAACTCAGTAATATTAGGCAGAGAAAAGTGGTCCATGACCACATTCTGGTTCAGACTGCGAAGGTCTACATAAAATCTCAATTACTCATCAGCCTTCTTTGATATCACCCACGGAGATAACCATTATGTGGCCTCCACCGGTTCGATAACCCCATCTAGGATCATTTATTCAATTATTTTCTTGACCTTCGCCCTTATTGCCACCAGAATTTTCCTAACTACGTCCCTTACAGGAATTGCATCTTTCCTCAAAATTACTCTGACCCTCACTAGCTACGTATACCTTTCCCCACGTATGATGGTCCATGAACTCAATCCTAGCACTAACAACCCATCACGCCAATGCTGGCCCCCTGATAACCTTTCAACACTACATCAGTTGAATATAACTTCCTTCCAGGCCATACTGAATCAAACAAAAGTTTTGGTATGATTGGGTGTAGTGATCCAGAATCAACCATTAAGGTAATCTTTTTCCCATTCACTAGAAAATCCGCTTTGGGGCGTATCCTTCTTTCAGATTCCGCATCCTCGACATCTTCTTTATCAGAGTTAGTTCTAAGAACTATATGCTCCATGACCTCCTCTGCTTCTTCTATCGAGGCAACTTTCCTGTTAGTTGCCTTGCATACATGTGCAAAGTGACCATTCTTCCCACAGGCATAACAATTCTTTGAGTCTCCCATATGAAAATTACTGTCACCTCTGTAGCAACAGCGTGCTGTGGATTTACTTTGCGCTGACGAAAAGTTAGTGGTTCTCATACCTCCCACCTTTCGAAGTGTTGTACTAGATACACCAAGTTTTTTCTTTACTATCGCTACCAGATACGAGTCACTGAGTACCTCTGCTACCTCAACAGCACTTTTACAGTCCATCTTTTGCATCTCCGTCATGCATTTGTCTGATTCTTCAACTATCTTAGCAATTTTGATAGGGTGCTTTAACGTAGGATCACTCTCAGCCCAAAGTCGTTCCTGCATTTTCCTGTTGTTGCATTAGACTATAAGTTGATCCCTTATAAGCTCATCTGTCATTGATCCAAACCTGCACTTTGTAGCAAACTCCCTTAACCTGGCCACAAATTCATCCTCCGACTCATTGGGCCTCTGTGGTTGTGTGTAAAATTTGTGACATTGCATAACAGTGTTCACAGTTTGGGCAAAACACTTTTGTAGCCGCAACTTCGCTTCTTTGTACACATCCTCAATGACGTCACCATTTTCCTCATACACTTGTGGCAAATATTAAAAAATGTGTTGACCTTCCGTGCCCAAACACCCAGTCAATAATGCTTTGCCCAACAAAACAAAGTCAGGGAGCTCAAAATGGGACCGGACACCGGTAGAGGTACAAAACACTTGGGTGGTGCTGCACACCAAAGACAACTTTTAACAGGATTGGTCCTATCGCACTGTTTAGGAGCTGCGACACAGGTTTCTCTTCAGTTCAGCAGGTAGACTGTCAGTTCTGCTGTGTCTAGCAGATCCCATCCTCATGTCGACAAAATGATGTTGTAACCACCTTCCACATATGACTGGACGCTTGGGTTGTGAACACACTTCACGTTCATTTGCAGATAAAAACCTGTGTCCATACAGCCAGACACCGCAGCTTCTCTCGTCCTCCCAACCGCCCTTGAACCCTCATATGTCACAATCCCCGTGGCATCAGAACAAACCCAACACTAATCATTATAACAGTTACTCTACTCATTGGTTTTTCAGTGAATTTCTAGGGTTTTTTAGAAAAAAAAGTACATTAATTATTTTTTAGGTTTCACTTTTTTTTTATTGGCATTCGGTGAAATAATAACATACAGTTTCAGGAATCCACACAATGTGTCCATTAAATGGGGCTACGTTTAGTACCTGCTCAGCCTAGACATGCATTACTTAGGCGCCCCTAGCCCGCTCCCTGCTCGACCCATTAGTAAGTCCGCAATGTCTTTATGATTTCAGAGTCCTGCTCCAACTTGTAAACCATAATGCCATGGAATAAGAAATAAAAAAAAAACCAGAAAGGTAAAAGAAAGAAAGGCAACCCCCCGCCCCCCTCCCTCCCTCAAACTGGTGTGCTGGGAAGCTGCAGACTGGACCCCTGTGTGAGCCCCTGTCTTAAATGCAGGACAACGTCTCTAAGTAAGTGACGTGGGGCCTGTAAGGCGGAGAAGACGCAGGTATCTGGGACATGTGATTTCGTTCATTTCGGTTGACAAGAGTGAGAGCAGCGGCTGGCAGATTTCGTTAAAGCTTGCCATTGAGTTGCTAAGAGAGGCCAGTATGTGTTCCAAACCCAGGATGAACCATGACCTATGATGCCACCCAACATAGGTCAGTTTTACTCTCGTTCCCCAATGCGATAAGATGTTTTGGAGAGCCGCCCCCAATGCCAACCCCATTTGCTTCCCTTTCCGGGATCGACGGAATACGTCAGCGGGTTAGGGAAGCCCTCACCACATACGCAGGGAATCACGGAATCTGCGTGTCAAACTGGCGATCCACATCGTCCAGGATCGCAGACCAATAGCTTGTCAATTCTGTGCACTCCCACAACAAATGCAGCAATGTACCTTCTTCACCACATCCCCACCAGCAAAGTGGGCTGCGTTCAGGGTTACCCCTATGAAGGCGGACCAGGGTCAAATACCAGTACATAGCTACTTTAACCGCCGTCTCTTTGCTCGCTATATTTCGTGCAATGTGGGCGGCACGGTAGTAAATGTCCGACCACTCCTTTGCTGTCAGATCTCTCCCTGCCGTAGGTTCCCTCGGGACCTGAGGGTGTAACGCCTCGTATAGCTCGTAGATCATTTTCTTATCCATGTTCTTTTATGTAGAGCCATTTCTCGAATTTCGTTAACTTCCGAGAGACCTTCGGCAGCACCTCTGCGTTAAGTAACCAGTTCCTAAGTTGTAAGTAGTAAAACCTCTCTGTCTCCGGGAGGCCATATTTTGCGCGCAGGTCTGAAAAGTAGAGAATCCCATCTAGATCAAAAAAGTGCCCTGCTGCCTTGCATTCTGTCTATCTCCATCATGGAAACGCCCTTTCGTCTGCTCCCGGGGAAAAGTCTTTGTTATCAAGAATGGGGGTCAAGGGCGAGGGGAAAGAGGACAATCCCTTTTTGATGGCGACCCTGTCCCAGACTCTCAGCACTGTATGCATGATGGGGGAACCCTTGAGATTCGGAGGTCTATCGTATCTTTTAAGAAAGGGAACCTTCCAAAGCGATAATTTGGCCAGCGCTCTATCCTGGAACGGCCATTTCTTCTCCGATTCGGATCTGTTCCACTCCACTAGATATCGGAGCTGTGTAGCTCGGAAATACTCCAAGATATTCAGTATCCCCAATCCTCCTTTGCCAGGTCGTAGGTAGCCCAGTTCCTTCTTCAGTCGAGGCCTAGTTCCTGCCCACACAAATTTCTGGAGCGCTTACTGCAGCGACTGAAGAGTGCCTGGCGGTGGCCATATCGGAATGGTTTGGAAAAGATATAATGCTTTGGGGAGAATGGACATCTTTATTGCCCCCACCCGGCCCAAAAGGGAGAACCCATGCTGCCTCCACTGGTGCAGGTCTCTCGTGATTTGAGAGATGAGCTTGGCATAGTTAAGCTTGACCATTTGAGATACCGACGGTGTCAGTTCAATGCCTAAGTAGGGGATAGATATTTGTACCTGAATACCCTCATACCTACTCCTGCCCGGGGCCAGCGACTGCCCTGCTTGGTTCAGCCACAGGATCATGGACTACATTAACCTGAAAGCCCGAGACCTGGCCAAAGTCCTTCAGCTCCCGCAACACCGCCGGGACATAAAGCGAGGGTGATACAAGGGACGCGATGATATCGTCTGCTTAAAGACTTATTGTGTGTCTTTCCCCCCCAAACGAGATGCCTAATATATCCGTTTTTTCCCTGATTCTCTGAGCCAGTGGCTCGACATAGAGGGCAAAAAGAAGGGGAGATAGCGGGCACCCCTGGCGCGTTCCTTTCTGTATCTCGAATGGGCAAGATGTCACCCCATTCACCCGAATAGTCGCCGTAGGCCGATTGTAGCAGCTCGCCACCCAGGCCCGAAACCGCTCTCCAAGACCAAAATGAATTAGGGTTTTATCTCGAAAATCCCAATCGACTCTGTCAAATGCCTTCTCGGCATCCACCGACAATAGTAGGGCATCCATATCTGTGCGATGAGCCTTGTCAATGAGATGGAAAAGGTGTTTGGTATTGTCGCTGCTTTGCCAGTTCTGAATAAAGCCTGGTTGGTCAGGCTCTATAATACCCGGCGTGAGGGGACCCAGCCTAGCCACCAGTTTGCCCGTGAACACTTTCAGATCCACATTAAGCAATGACACCGGTCGGTAAGAGCCACACATGGGCTTGTCTTTGCCCGGTTTCGGCAGTACAACTATAGAAGCCACTAGCATATCTGAGGGAATCGACCCGGTCCCGTGAAGGAGTTAAAACGTTTTGTGAGTATTGGGGCCAACACCTTGCAGGATGTTTTATAGAACCCGGCCGAGAACCCATCAGGTCCCGGTGCCTAAGAAGGCTTGAGGTGAGATATTGCATTTATCACCTCCTCTATGCGTATGGGTGCCTCTAACAGTTCGGCCTGGGTGGTGCCTAAGACGGTTATGTGTGTCTCCTGGAGATAGGCATCGACCTGGAGGGTGGAGGAGTCTCCCTGCGGTACAGTTCTGCATAGAATGTTTGAAACTCCCTGGCTGTTTCCTCGTCTCGTTCAGCCACAGCACCCGAGGCCGATGTGAGAGAGTGCACTTTAGAATCCAAAGTGAGGGCCCGTAGCTTATTCACCAGCAAGCGCCCTGTTCTGTCGCCACCTATGTAGTAGGAATGCCTAAGCCTGTCGAGGTCGAGTCCCGCCAATTGTGCATGCGCTGCCTTCAGTTGACGCCAGACCCTAGGCGCCCCCGTCCTGCTGTTTTCCCCTTTCTAGCTCTAGAACTTGGGCAGTGAGCTGCTCGCACTTAGACCTACGCTCTTTATTCTCGGCAGAGGAGATCGCGATCAGTTCCCCCCTCACCACTCATTTAGGAGTCCCCCACAAAGTAGCACGAGAAACCTCGGGGGAGTCGTTGGTTTCAAGGTAGTCTGTGATGCATTTGAGGATCTGTTCCCGCACCGTTTGTTTATGTAACAGGCCCTCTCTCAGTATCCAACCCACTGTGTTCCTCCCTATGGTCGGCACCTGCAAAGTCACTTGGACTGCATCATGGTCGGACAGGTCCGCCGGCGTTATGCTAACCTCCCGTACCGGTGCATTCAGTTCTGCCGTGTCCAACAAATGATCCAAACGGGCATAAGTGTGGTGTGCGTGAGAGTAGTAGGAGAATTGCGAGGTGTGGGGGTGAGCCGCTTGCCAAATATCGATGAGCCCCTGATTCGGTAACCACTGTCGCCCGTCCGCAGAGATTGCCCCGGTCTGGCCGTATCTGTGACTAGACCTATTCGCTGACGTATCCATGACTAAATTTAGATCGCCTCCGACAAGTACCCGTCACTCTTGAGCCCTAAGGACATCTGACAGGGTTGCCTTGAGAAACTTCTCTTGGTCAGTGTTGGGAGAATAAATCACCCCTTCCACCAATGGTAAGCCCCCCACCAGCAATTTGTAGGTTAGCAGCCGCCCTTTGATTTCCGCAACCTTGTCTCCCACCTTCCCAGTTAAGCGTTTAGCCACCAATAAAGCCACCCCTGCTTTCTTGTCCTGACCAGAAGAGAAAAAATGCTGAGGGAACGCTCTGGACCTCATTCTATGCCAATCTTTGGGGAGAAGGTGAGTCCTGTATGAGGCAAATATCCGCCCGAGTTGTCAAGATATGACAATATGGAACGCCCCTTATTAGGACTATTTAGGCCTCGCACGTTAAGCGTGAGGATATGCAACTCAGAAGGCGTCAGCCACTTTATCTGCCCATGGGACGCACTGCACTGCCAACCCGTGCCCCCCTTCCTCTCCGCTCCTTATCCCCGCCCTCCCTCTACGCTACCTGCCCTTGCATGGGGTCCCAAACAGCACAACAGTTCCCTACACCTCCTCCCTCACCCCAGCTGAACCACCCCAATTCCCCCCCCAAAGTCCAGAGCCCGCAAGGCTTGGTCGCGCGCATCTGGAAAACACAGGTGAACAGGGACATAACGAGATTCAAAAAGCGATCTCCCGTCCCCCGCCCCGAGCCCCCCACCCGCCCCCATCTGCAGTCTGATTGGCATCAGTCCCCGCTTTGATCAATAGCCATCGTTCGACGCTGTGTCCTTGAGCACTGACTCCAACGCAGCCCTCCGCTCCTGCGCCATAGCCTCGGGGTCGGGCCCCCGCAAAGATCCTGATGGACATCTCGAGCTGACTCTCTGCCATCTTTCTCGGGGTGGCCGTGGACTCGAGGTGGGCTTTTCTTCCTGGCTGGGGAATGGCAGACCCAACAGGTTGCGGGCCTCCTGGAGTGACCGAATCTGGTATAGCCTGCCCTCCCACTTAAAGATGATATGAAAGGGATGTCCCCAGGAATATGCCACACCCTTGTCACGCAAATGGGAGGTCACTTCTTGGAAATATTGCCTTTTCTGCAGTGTTATGGTGGCCAGGTCCTGGTACAACGCTATAGAGTGGCCCTGATATTGGAGTGGTTGATTCGCTCTGGCTGCTCATAGAATACGCTCCTTTAGGGGGTAGTCTGGCAAGAAGGCAAGGATATTTGGTGGCGGTGCCGGGGGCCTGTTGGTATGAGACCATGTCTGACCCTACTGCGTCTGACGGAACCCCCGTCTCTGAATGTTATTCCGCCTAGAGCGGTTTTCGAGGTCTTCCGTGTGAGCCTGGAGATCGATTTGTTGACCTTCAAGCAGATCACTTCTTGCTGGAGTTGCGTCACCTTTTCGTCCCTCGGGTGTTCTTGATGTTCGATCGCGGCCACCCGGTTTCCCAAAGTGTCCACGTCCCTCTAAATTCCCCCGCCACCTCGCTCTTCAGGGTTTGGAAGTTGTCGTGGAGGGTGTTGAATTGCGTCTCCAGGAAAGCCCGTGTAATCGGTGCCTCCACCCCCGCAGCATCCAGGCTCGTCGGTGTGGGTTTAGTGAGCATGTCTTTTAATGATCGGTCTTTCTTTGTTTGCTGCGTTGTCATTATGGCCACGTCCAGGCTGGATCCCTGCCTGGGGGTTCGCTCTGATCACAGCAAGGGCACATCTCCGATCCCATGGGTACCTGGTCCTGGTGCGTGGTCGTGTTGTTCGCAAGGTCTTGTGAATCTGGAGGGCTTTAGGTTTTAGTTTTGATTGAGTTCCTCGATATCCCCTTGAAGTGGGCCCGCCGCCCCTATCTATGTTGTCAAAGAATCAGCGCCGGACTAACAGGACTCCAGTGTGCCCTGGGCCACAGCTCCATCTCTGCTTACTCAGTATAGGTGCCCCGTAAGACAGACTGTCTAATGTGGGAAGATCTCCCAGCTTTCCCACTCCGGGACTGCACTGCGTTCAGATAGCTCCACCGAACCCTCTACTGGCTTTCCAGGGATAGACTCGCGCTCTGCTACTCCAACAGCTCCCGCGAAGGCCCACAGCTCGGCCACTCTGCACAACCACAGGTGTCAGTCGCTGCCGCTGGCCTATGTCCTGCGCGGCCGATCAAGCACCCTCAGGCACCTAGCGTCCGTGTGAATTCTGCTTGCTCAGACTCCCCATGCCCGCCCCGGCCTGTCAGAACCTCCAATCAGCCCTGAATCATATCCGCAGCGCCAGCCGAAGGTCTGGCCGAGCTCCCAGAGATAGGGCCCGACTCAGTCCTCCCTCATATGCCAGCAGTTCAGGCGCCCGCTGGCCGCTCACCTCTCCGGCCTACCAGGCCTCGCCTCGCACAGCCAGGCGCTCAGCCGTCGACACTGGGCCACGAATTCTGCCTGGGGCGTCCCGCCCCGCTTCTCTCCTCCGTCCAATGGTCTCAGAGGCCTTGTACCTGCCTCCTCAGTGGTCACTTCGGCTCAGGCCCCCACCGCTCCACTCATTCTCCGGAGTCCCCTCCTCTCTCAGGGCCCGGCCACGAGGTCCCCGGCCTCCGGTGAGCGTGTTGCTGTAAAGTCTGGACGCCAGCCGATGAGCGGACCCCTCGCTGCTTTTGCTGCTCTGCGGCCTCCTTCCCGGGAACTCTCCCACCTCCCAGGCCGTGAACAGCCCGGCCCCGGAGTCTTTCCTAGCGGGCGGAAGTCAGGCCCCACTCTCGTCACTCCCACTGCCATGGGAGCGCGCCAGCCAACAAGTCTGGCCGAAGCCCCACGCCACCAAGCCCCTCGTCCACGGGCCTACCTCTCTCACTCTCAGAGCCCGCCATTGGAGGCACCGCCCGCCAGTCCCCTCGTCTATGTCCGCCTTCTGGCTCCCTCTACCTGTGCCTCCTCACTAGAGGCGATCAAGGCCGTATCTCTCCGAGCCTCTCTCCGGCCCCGTCAGTGCTCGCGGCACTCCCCGAAGATTGCACCAACGTCTCCAATGGTCCTAATGCAGCACCAGGAGGGCCCCTGCTTCACACAGTGTCAGCGGCGTCGGCCCAAACGCGGCTCCGCCTCTCCTTCAGACTCTAGGCCCCGGCCGCTAGCCGAAATATCTGGCCGATGCACTGCGAGATCCTTAGGCCCTCAGCGCCGATGCATGGCTTTCTGATCTAGGCTCCCGCAGTCCCGCTCAGCACGGGCTCCTGACGTGCACCCACCGCGCCAGCCGATTATCTGGCCAAGGTCACGGGCTATGTACCTGCTCGGAGCCTCAACGGGCAGTGCCAGCACAGCCTTTCCTTGTCACCGCGCCTCCCGGCCCACCAGGCCTCGCTCCGCTTCCCGGAGCCCGGTCTTTATCTCCCAGGCTCGGGCGCCGCCCGGAGCATCTCGTCGTTCTCCTCACCTCCGCCTGGTGTTTTCGGTGTGCCGATGTCCGCACCCCCAAGACTCGCAGCGAGTCCGGCTATCGCCACTTCGCTCAGCCGCCGTAGATCCCGCCACCAGCGGCGCCCGACCACGAGGTTTGCAGACCCATCCTTCGGCCGCGCAGGACACCAGGTGAGTCAAATTCAAGCCTCCAGTCCCAATTTCATTCTTCGGGATAGCAGTGTTGGGCTGGAGGTTATTCTATACTTAAGTCCGCTTCGTAGAGGGCCGCGTAGCTCCGATGGGGGCAGATTTGGGCGCCCGGGAGCGGGGAGACGACGAAGAATACGTCTTACCCACTCGACATCTTGGCAACGCCCCCAATTAATTATTTGTTGAGAGTATATAAGGTAGAATAACTTTTGAATATATCCTGTGTGGGGACATCATTTTGAAAGGAAATGGCTTTGATTTATAACATAAAATGAAAGGGTGCTCAGTTTGCAAAATCTTTCTAAATAATTATGTCTGAGTATAATACAGGGTAATACAACAATATTTTATTTGGGATTGTCCATCTACTGAGTTCTTGTATCTCACACATTGAGAGATCTTCCCAGCATGTTTATTAATAATCTAATAGCACACTTTTAAGGATTTTGTATGTGTTTTTACTTTAAAAAGGTAATCATAATTCAAAAGAGAGTGATAATTTTTGGCATTAATGTAAAGTATTAGTTTTCACTAAGTAAATTTATTCTTAAAGTGTTTCATCACTCTCACAAGTGTCTCAAGAGCCGCTCACGGGACACTTGGGAGGCTGTAGAGTTATACATTTTGTTCTAAAATATTATATAGAGCTCTTTTCACGTGTTCAGTAAGTGTTTAATGCTAATCTAGTAGGGTGTGGGTAGGGACTAGACCTCTCTCTCAGATGACGAGTGTGCATAGTAGGGGGTTGGGATGGACTGGCCTCTCGTGTCAGACCTCTCTCTCAGATGACAGGTATGCATAGTAGGGTGTGTGGAGGGACTAGCCTCTAGTTTGAGTCCTCTCTCCTGGATAACAGGTGTACGCAGTAGGGTATATGAAGGTTCAGGCCTCTCTACTGAGACCTCTCTCTAATATAACGGGTGTCTGTAGTAGAGTGTGCAGAGGGACTTGCCTCTCCTCTGAGACCCCTCTGTTGTTTGATGGCTGTACGTAGTAGGGTATGGGGAGAGTCTTAACTCTCTACTCAGCACTCTTCCCAAGCCAATATGCGTAAATAGCAGACTCTGATGAACACTGTCTCCTCTAACACTCCTTTCTACAGTGTGTATACCAGGGTATATTCAAAGAACACATACTCTTTTCTATTTATCGCGATCCCGTGAGAGTCTCACGAGATAGTAACTTTAAAAAAAAAAAAATTTGAATTATATTCTTTGAAGTACTTATGCTTTATACACCTCCTCTCAGTGATAAGGGGCTCAATATCCATTTCTCCTAGTAGAGTGTATTGCCAGCTCACCTACTCCTTTTGCTATTCACGATCCCGCAAGACCGCACATTTAAAAAAAAAAAACAATACACATTCATTTTCATCACAGTAGGTATGCCTTAGGTACCTCCTCTCCAAATCTTGTAGAAACAGGATACCTTTGTGCTCCCCCATTTGTAGCTTTTTCACTTCATTCTCACAACACCTACAATCTTACACAGTAAACCGTAATGGCGGCCATTTCATTTCCAAACCTCCAAGAACCAGACAATCAGATTGCTTGCTCCAAAGGGAGGCTCTTGCTCCCACAACAACATGAAGGCTCAAGGGAAAAACCGGCCTCGCGACCAATCACAGGACTCCATTTTTGAATTTGCTCTCTCGCGGAACACTTTTGAGACTCCCGTGGACCCAACTGCCTAAATATGCAATTAGTTTTTACCATATATTTCTCAAAAACTACTGAATATATTTGCACCAAATCAAAAAAGCACAGTCTGTGGACTAGGATCTACATTCCTGCCAAATTTGGTGTAATTACATTCAGCTGTGTTTGCGGTAACCTAGTATAAAGAAGTCTATGGGAAATACATAGCTATTTTGTACTTTGGGATCCCCCTTTTTTTTCGGCCCCCACATGATGGATCATCCCAAAACTTTCCAGGAAGGAGCTGAGGTGGTGCTGATTGACAAATCTTCTTGAAACTTTCCAACAACTAGTCTCATCCACCTCGTCTTCTTCTGTAGGAAACTTGTACAGGGATACCGAAAAAACGACCAAATGAAATTACACCAAATTTGTCAGAAAGCTAGATCTTGATCCAGAAAGTGCACTTTTTTATTGTTTGGTGTTTTTCTGTTTAATATTTTTTGAGAAATTAAGGTTTAAAATCTATGTATATTTCACATTGCGAAGGATCCGCAGACCTGACAGAGTGCGGGCAGGTAGTTGGTTTCTGTTCCCAGCCCGCTCTCTGCTGCCACTGGGCACCAGGGCGATATGGCCAATTAAAAACGACATCACCCTGGGGTCCTCAGATCCTTTAGAAGCCTCCAGGAGAGGGGCCCCATGCCCCCCACCCATTAGAAAGATATAACTCCCTTGCGATGGGGACCTTTCAAAGTCTTGTGGTGCTTGACCACACACCCCCTCCCCAATACAAATATACATCTGCCCCTGGGGATGGGGTCCCCAGGGCCATTAAATGACTTTTGGACGGAGGCCTCATGCCCATCTCCTCACATAAAAAAATATAATACAAAGCAGAAATGTGAAATGAGTGGAGTAGCCTCTTATTTCACATTCCATGCTCAAGCTGGTGATCCACTAATAACAACAGGGGAACCCTACTCACAAGGAACCAGGGTATTGCGTAATGTAAAAAGACAATGGTTCCAGTGGATAATAAGGAATCAAATAAATGATAATATTGCACAATCGCAATAGCACTGTATGGACTATGGTGTCAGAGGGCAAAATAAGTTCTCTACACAGTATATTCAATTAGTTATTTATGAAAAACAGTAATCAGTATATACACTTCATTATATACACTTCATTAAATCAAAAACTTGTGCATAGTGTCCCCCAGTGAAACATGGAACCAAAAAAGTGACTGTACATTGTGAAACGAATTTATAATACAAGGTTTCCATAAAATTATGTAGAACGGCCAATTTGATACAGTTTGTGGACAATCCACATATCCAATGATGCAGACTGAGCAATGGTCCGTCCTATACAATAGTCGCTGGGGGTCGCGTAACTAGTTAGCATGGAGGAGTCTCGTTCGTCACGGCTGCCAAGGACTAAGCATACCTCCCAGTCAATCATTCAGTGGGCAAATATATACATATTGCTAGAATCATTCATTCACAATCCTTGGCCAAGATCCCGCGGGGGAGATCAAGTTTTATTATTCACTCAGTTCTGATTAGTTAGCTTTCCAGTAGATCAAAACCATAGTAATTCAATGTTTCTTGACTAACTAATCTTTCACTGATCATACTCTTCCTCTGGTCGATGGGCCATTAGTTGAGTAGTTGATGGTGATATTGACTTAACTAACTAATCAAAGATCTTAATAAAATAACCACACTCTGGATAAATTCATAAGTTTTATCTAAAAATTCTCAGTCATAAATTGAACGTTCACTGATGCAAATTCTCATTGCGAACACCTTCATTCAGTTCATAGGAGGGAAAAATTCATTTATCATCCAATTTTAACACAAACATGTTCAACAATAATATTGCATAAGAGTGGATAGTTGAAGAGACAGCAGTTTCAAGATAAATCACATTTGCATATTATTATGCAAATTCGAGACAGGCTCATAATTACCTAAAGACAGAAATCTGGAAAATGAATCCCCTGGCCAAAGGACCAATGGTGGTCTTCTGAATAAAATCAGGAGACAAAGACTATAGGGACAGGATCAGAACAGGACCATTACTTACTAATATTCTTTCTAGAACCCGACGCACCGGGACACTTCCCTCTCTTACACTCTTTCCCTCCTCAAAGTTCTTCCGGAGTCTTCAAATCTAATTTAGAAGTTGATTGTTAATTTTCTGCTCTCCGCTCAACTCATCATCAGCTCAGATCAGTTCGGCATACAGCTCAGATTCAGAATCGGATCAGCTCTTCTCAGTGCATGTGTGTGTGAGAATATATATATCTTCTCTCTAAGCTACTCTTAGTTATAGTCTTAATTCTGTGTGTTCCACCCCCAAAAGTTGCAAATTCTAGTGAGTTACTGCATGTGATTGGTTGGGACCCAGGAAGTCTCATCATACCATGCTCATGTTTTCATCTTTATTAGTTGTCTTATGGTCTTACAAAACCCGCCTCCATTAAGTCATTTTAACATCCTTTCTCATACGCATTTTGTAACTATTTTCAATACTGCACATTAATTCAGTCCTCATAGGCGAGAGACACACAACGCTGCGTTCACACGTTTTTCTGTCCTTGACTCTTGGCCGTTGTTCAATTCTTCGGGCATGGGGTCACATCCATATTGAACTGCGCATGTGCAATTCATCCACCATTTTTACTTTTGTCATTGTCGCTTTAGGCCCAAACGTACACTATTGATAAAAGAATCAAAAACAACTGTTATTTTCTTAATCATATGATCCTCACTGTTCACCACCCACTTCTACTCTGTCCCATATTAATATTCTTTTTCTAAGCAAAAGCATTAATGATAGCAGCCTTCTTTTAATTTCAAGCAAGCAAATGCTAGACATGTAGTTCATCACGACCACAGGTTAGATTTTCTTGCGCATGCGTGAGAGTTTTCCCTCCCAAAGCGAGTTAGTCATGTGTTTATAGCGAAGTGCAGGTTCACGTAAGCGCAAAGCATTTTCCGCACATAAAACGAGTTTTAATCACGTTGCGTTTTTAATTCACATTATTTCAAGCACACATAAAGCTTTTCTCCCCATATTTGATGTCTAGTGCGTATTAATTTCACTCGACTTACAATTTTAATAGTTAATAAACATTTAACGAGGATTGCATCAGAGCAAGTTTCGTTTCTTGAATTCTTGCTCCATCAATCCCCCCTCTGATGGCATTTTTGAGCCATCATAAAAATACCCATCATTACCAAGTGCCAACTTTCATTCCTTTGATTTTAGTAGTTTCTTCCCCTTTCATAAATGTTTTATTTTCATCTTTCACATTAAATTATTTCATCTTATCGTATAGATTTCCTCTTATTTCTTCCAGTTCGATTTCCTCTCTCTTTCTTTTTCTTCCCATCCTTTTATTCTTTATTTCAGTAATCACTCTTGTTTTAGTTCTACCCTTGCAACATTTGTATGTCATCACTATCATCAATATTATCAATGCTACTGAAATTATGGGTATTATTACCTTTCCTAATAGGCTACTTCCAAATGTAGAAAAACAACTACCTATTGCATGTATACTTTTAGTTAGTCTTTCCCAAACACCGTCAACTTCCAGTTGGGTCAAATCTTCATGAATCTTTGTAATATTTTTAATATATCCCTCAATACCTTTACTTTTGTCTGGTATATATGTACAGCAGTGTTGAATTTTCAACATGCCACAGACTCCACCCTCTTTTGCCAATAATATATCAAGGGGAAGTCGATTCTGTAAAACCATAGATCTAATTGCAACCATTTCTGTATTGATCATCAAAAATCCTCCAGCAGTATCAGTTGATAAAAGATCAACTACTGTCGATAATTTGCGTATTTTATGCAAATTCAATGTGACTCCAACTGACGGTATTAGTGCTCCAAATTTATCACCCACTATTTCTGAAAATTGTTTTTATCTACATGGTACACCTTTGGAAAAACTATTCCAAGGTAACAGGTACCATACCATCATGCAGGTAACCTATAATAAGCATTCTTACCGCCCACATAATAGATCCCAGGAAATACAGGATCAGTTTCACCTTTTAGTCCCCATCCTCCCATAATTAAGAAGGTATGTTCACATTCACTGGAACCAATGAAAATATAATTATAATCTGATTTTAGTCTATGTAAACAAAATTTCCCCATCTTTGCCAAGTCCAGGGACATCGCAGCATGATTCTCGCCTTTCTTATAATCCCCTTCTTCTTTAGCCCATGGTGGTACATGTGACTTTTGCTCAACAGCTTTCTTTTGGAAATCTTGCCTTCTTTCCTCTACTAAATTTAAGAAATCTTTCTCTTCAACTCATAAAGCACACATAAGGTTATTCTTATGAGCCTGTGTTATATCTATAGTATTTGTTGTTAAAATGAATTCACCCATGAATTCTGCATCCTTTCCACTAAGTACTGGATTCATATTTCTTCTAATAGGAATTTCAGAAAAGACCACATCTAAATTAGAGTAATCATACTGTAGTTTGCCTGTTACATAGAATAGACTTGTCACAACACTACAAGACACACCATATGTTAAAGGAAGGTGATGATACGTCACTCCTTCTGAAACAGACAAAGGTAATTTCATGCATACATAACAATCACTCATGTCGATGGTATTGACATACTCGTATAGAAGTTTAGTAAATACATTTAATAACGAATCATCATTCGATTTGGCATGATGATACATGCTCTCATCTGTTAGTTTTAACCTTTCAGTAGTAGTTTCTTTAGTAACGGTACTCACTTGTTCGCTAGTATTTGTGTTATTTCTATTATTAGTCATCATTAGGATAGGTATTACCACAGTTAACATTAACCACATCAATGTTAGTATTAAAATACTACAAAAACAATACTTAAAACATCTTTGTTTTAAACTAGATTTTGGATGTTCAGTCACTTCTATTTCAGCAATTTTAATACTAAAATCTGATAAACCTAAATTAATTCTAAAAAAATAAAAAACATAAATTCAGAAAAAAATCTAAATCTCTATCAAAGTTGCTGGTTTGGTTGTGTGATCCCACACTTCAAAAACCCTCTGCCTTTTCTTTCTCTTCTTTAATTTCTTTTATTTTCTTATTTTATTTGTTCAATTAATTTTCACCCTTATTAAAGTCTTTTCTTTTAAGGTGGTCTTAATTCCTTCCATCAGTCCTCTCAGTATCTTCACTTTCTTGTTCTTTATTTAAATCAAGATTTTCAAAGTCCTCAAGTTTCAAGTATGTCCACTCAGGAGCTTTATATATTCTGTTTATAATTCTCAGTCACTGTGATCTCCGTTGGTTTTCTTTTTGACTGTTCTTGTTCTGTTTGACTTGACACCTCATTTACTTGTTCTAAATGTTCTCCTGTTTTTCTCTTTAGAATGTATTTCAGTCTTTTCACTCCACTCGGCCAGTGATCACCTTTTCTAACCCTTTTAATCTGCACTGCCTTTTCACCTTCTTTGTCTACTTCAAGAGTCCTTTTATTTTCTCTCACTTCTGTCTGTATCTGTTCTGGACTTTCTGACTTCTTTTCTGTTGACTGAACTTGTTCTGGATCTTTTAATAGTTCATCTTCTGTCTCATTTCGATCTGAATTCCCTAAGCTTTTTCCTTCTTCTTTTTCTTCGGACTGGGTTTGATCTGGATTTTCTAAAAGGATTTCTGGATTTCTTTGTTCGTTCTGTTCTGGTGTCTCAGTTTCTTGCTCTTCTTCTGTTTCAACAGTAGTCTCACAAGCCCCAGTAACTGCTGTCCACCTTACTTGACTGGTACTTGGTTGTTCGTCATCAATGTGCTCTTCAGAGTCTGATTCTCTGATTTCTTCGACCTCACAACTCTCAGCTTCAGGTTCCTCTCTTTGCTCTACCAGTTGCTGCTCTCGTCGTTCAGGTGGATTTGGGACCTTCTGAGTATGACTAGCATGAATCCAATTTGGAAAGCCAGCACACTTCACTGCTGTCGTTGTGACCAGTATCACTTGATGGAGACGTTTCCATCTGGGTTCCAAACACGACTTCCTTGTGTGTACCTTTATTACAACCCAATCTCCTGGACACAAATCATGAGCTTGATTCGGCTGTACTTGGATTGCGTATTCTCCAACCTGATGGGACACAGAACACACCAGATCAGCTACTCCTTTACAATAGTCCAACACTAGATCATCAGTTATATTTATCAGTTTGGTTCCAGGTACAGATGCTTATCTCATTGCTCTTCCCATGGGGGTTTCATGGGGACTCAATCCTGTTCTTCTGTTTGCAATGCTTTAAGACTCATTAATATAAGGGGCAAAGCATCAGGCAATTTCAGTGTTGTGGATGCACACACCTTCCCTAGCCTAGACTTAATTGTGCCATTCAGCTGCTCAACCACTCCGGATGCATCTGGTCGATAGGCACAGTGTAATTTCTGTTCAATTTTAAGAGCTTCACAAATCAATCGGATTATCTCATTATTAAAATGAGGTCCTCTATCTGATTCCAAAGTGACTGGAAATCCAAACCTAGGAGTAAGTTCTGTCAACAAGAGTTTGGCAACTGTAAGACTGTCGTTCTTTCTCGTGGGATATGCTTCTACCCATCGAGAGAATAGACACACAGTGACAAGGACACACTTCAAGCCGTTGCACGAAGGCAACTCTATGAAGTCGATTTGCAAGCAAGTAAATGGTCCTTCTGCCTTTCCAATTTTTCCCCAACTGACAACTGTTTTTCTTCCTGGATTCTGTTGCTGGCAGGTTAAACATCTTTGGCAAAGACTCTCTGCGACTACCCTAAATTTAGGATTATACCATGTGTGTCTGAAGTGTCTAATCATGACGTCCCTTCCAATGTCTGTCCCCATGATACATTCTAGCCATTTGTGATAAAAGGCTGTCTGGCATTATTGGTCTACCATCCAGACATACCTATACTTCGTCATCTGCTCTTCTCGTACAACCTGACTTAACCCAAAGCTCCTTTTCACTTCTGTCTACTTCATCTTGCAACTGTCTGACCACATCCCATGTTTCAAAAGTGGAAAAGAACATTAGTTGACAATTGGTAACTTCTTTTTCCAACCCTCTGTTTAAAGACATTATATTTCGAGCACAAAATTGTGCAACTTGGTCAGCGTATTTATTGCCTAATGTCACATAATCATTTCCTGACTTATGTGCGGCACATTTGACCACTGCAATTTCTTTTGGCCATTGTAATGTTTCCAATAGTTCTTTGACATTCTTACTATTTCTAATAGGAGAACCTGAAGAAGTCAGAAATCCCTTTTGCATCCAGAGTTGGCCAAAGTCATGCACAACCCAGAAACCATATTGACTGTCTGTAAATATGGTTACTCTTAATCTCCTCCCAATTTTGCAGGCCTTTGTTAAAGCGAATAATTCAGCTATTTGTGCAGACTTGACTCCTCTCAAACATGATGTGTCTATGATAGTTGATACTGTGCATACTGCATAAGCAGAACTCCATTTTCTCTTCTCAAACATGACCCATCTACAAACAATACATAGTCTGGTTCTTCCAATGGTACGTCAAGTATATCTGGCCTGGTCTTATTAAACATTTCTGTCACATCCAAACAATCATGAACAGCTTCATCTTTCACTTCCTCACAATATGGATCAGGCAGCAAGGTTGCTGGGTTGATAGTACTGCACCTAATCACACTTACATTCTCTGCACCCAAAATTACTCTTTCATACTTAGTCAGCCAACTAGGGGTCAAATGCTGAGTACGAGTCCTTGTTAATAGGATCTCGACTGAATGTGGTACATATACTTTCAATGGATGTCCCATCACAAACGATTCACTCTACTCCAGACTCATACAAGTAGCAGCTACTGCTTTTAAGCAGCCAGGCAATGCGGCAGCCACTGGATCCAAAGTGGCAGAAAAATATGCCACTGTACGTCATGTCAAACTGTGCCTCTGGGTTAACACTGAAAGTGCACATCCTTCTCTTTCACAACACAACAAAGCAAACTCTTTAATATAGTCTGGCATTCCCAGTGCTGGTGCTTGACACACACTTTTCCTCATTTTCACAGATGCTTCTGCACTTTCATCATCCCATTCAATCGGATCACTCATCTCCTTTCTTGTCAATCTTATCAATGGCTTTGCAAGCAATGAAAATTCATTGATCCACTGACGACAATATCCAATCACTCCCAGAAACATTCGCATTTCTTTCTTCGTTTCAGGCAATTTCATTTGTTGAATCACTTTTATTCTTCCTTGTGTTACTTTCCTAACTCCTTTTCCTATCTTGTGTCCCAGATATTGAACTTCTTGTTGACAAAATTGTAATTTTTCAGTAGACACCTTGGGTCCTCCTTCTGAAAGATGGTTCAGTAAAACCATTGTGTCAGTGACACAAGCTTCCTGTGTCTTAGATGCCACTATTAGGTCATCAATGTACTGAACCAAAACCGATTTTCCTGGCCTGACTAATGTTTCCAAACACTTTTTCAAAATCCGCTTGTAAATCGAAGAACTCTCTGTGTACACTTGAGGAACTCGACACCATGCCAAGACATGGTCTCCGAACCGAAATGCAAAGAAATATTGGCTGTCTGGGTGTATAGGAATTGAAAAGAAAGCTTGGCACAAATCAATCACTGTATACCAATGTGCATCCCAAGGTATTTGATTCAAGATCACTGTGGGTTTGGTACTATGGGACAACAGGGTACTACTGTTTGATTTATTTTTCTCAAATCCTGCACTATTCTGTACTTGCCACTAGGTTTTTTAAACCCCATGATTGGTTAATTAAATGGACTACCCATTCTATTTTTTAGAATGCCGTGTTCAATCATTTGATTAATCACTGGTGCAACTCCTGCTTTTACTTCGGGATTCATTCTGTATTGGGGTGTGTTTGGATGCATGGCACCTTCTTTTACCATGACTATTATCGGGTCTACATTGGCCATGAGTCTCTTGTTTTGCTAGCATCATCTTGAAAGCAACATCCCCATTAGGTATTTGAAAGGCAATACCATCAGGCGTACAGTAAATGGTACAGTTCATTTTACACAGTAAATCCCTTCCCAGGAGATTTACTGGGCTTGAGTCACACACACTTATGCATGTCTCTGAAATTTCCAATATTCACTTCTATTGGTTTAGTAACCGGAGTTCTTATTTGCTTATTTGAGACTCCTACAACTTGTGTAGGTTTGAAACTTCTGCTGCTCTCGCAGTAGACTGGGTAGCACCAGTATCCACTAGGAAAGTGATGTCATTTCCTTCCACTTTTCCATCAACAAATGGACCTGACTGTTCTACAGCCAAGGATGCGCCAAGCACGCACTCCTCCCTCCCCCCCTCAGGCACCGCCATTGGGACGTTTCTGAATCACTCTCATTACTGTGCAACCAATATTGTCGAACAGTTTGTATACTGTTACCACTTTCTCCATGAATTCCGGTGTTCGCACTGTATCTCTGCCCTTGACCGTTCACATGGTTGGGTATATGGGCTTGTGGCACCTGTAACTGAGGAGTAACTACCTGTTGCTGTTGCTGCTGGTTCAGAACCACCTCATTCTGCATCTGTGGATTCAAGATTTGATTTACCCCATTATTCTGTTGAACATTTTGAAACAAATTCTTCCAATGTCCAAACTTTCTGCACTCGTGACACGGGAACTTTTTTTTTGCTTCCTCTCTATTCATTCGTCCTTTCCCTCTATTTCCCTTTGACACTTGATTACCCTGACTTTGATCATTTGTCTGGTTTTCACTTTGAGAACTGGGACTCACTTCCTTTTGCTCTGCCAATTTCACTTGTGCCCACATAATTTTCTCTTTCAGCTTTCTATGTCTTGCATCAATATCATCACTACAATATTTTGCATACTTTAAAATGTCATCTATGGGCTTGCTCTGCCAACAAATCATATGCTGTTGAATCATTTGACTAATTTCGGATCTCAATCCATACACAAATCTATACACAAAATGTCCCATATCCTTATCACCACTATTCTCAAATCCACTGTACTGCTTGAATACCTGTAACAACCTCTCATAATAGGCATGCACTGACTCCTTTGGTTCTTGAGTTGTTCTGTCTATTTTCACCCAGTTTCTTTAGGAGGAATCTTCCCTTTCAAGAAAGTAATAACTTGATGATACTTTTTCATCACATCTTCTGAAGGTGCACCTGTCTTTGCATCTCTACAATATTCTTCATTTGGCCAATCAATAGTAATTTTATATTCCGTCCACAGATCAGCTGGTGCCACTATATCAAACAAGCCATCCTAATCTTTTAACAAAACCTTTGAAACCTTCACAAACCTTTCTACCTGCTTGTATCATTCTACTGGCTTCTCTCGTAATTTGGGAAAGTAATTTGTGAAAGATAAAATATCCTGTCTGCTCCATGGAACATGAACATATCCACCACCAGAAACTTCTCACATTGGACGTACTCTTTCAACTAGTTCTGTTTCCCTTAATGGAAATACAGATGTCTCCTTTGTATTTGCCTCATCCTTTTTCTTTGTCCATCTACTTCTCCATCGATCCACATCTCCCCACTTCTTCAAAATAGATTTTAATTCCTTTATCTGTAATCTCCTTCCTGATGCATTCATACTTTCCAAATCTTTGTCAGTAAATTCTGATCTATATGGTCTCTGCACAATTTTGACTTTTCAACCTCTATTCCAAATTCTGCAGCCACTCCTACTGTCTTTTCATGCTCATTTTTCACACTCCATGTTATACTTTTGCACAATAACAGCAATTCGTCATCTCCATATGAACCTAATCTATCTGTACCGATGGTTCTAATAATCATTTCCTCTAAATCCACTATCAACTTACTTACATCTAATATAGGTGGGGTTGGTTTCTTCTTTTCTAATCCGTTTGCCATTCTTCTAAGTCTTCTGGTGTAAATCCCCTAGAATTTCCTGCAACTGGAGTGTTAATTGGTGTTTTCTTCCTTGTGTCTACGGGTATAATTCTCTTCGGGGTTTCAGTTACTATTTCAAAATTTGAGAGATCTAATAATGAAACATTTGATTCACTCTCCCTAACTTGATCATCTAATGTCACTACCTCTTTCCTTGCATTATTCTCTGGGACTGTCAGTGTCTGAAACTTTGGGGTATTCTGTCTATCACCATACAATGGAATAACAGGACCAATTGTTACTGGTACGGTTAATGCTTCCGCATTAAACCTAACTGATTTATTTTCTGAATTATTTCTTCATTTGTTTTATTCAATGTAGTCCTTTCCTTTTCTTGTAATGTTTTGGTTACAGCTGGGTCATATAAAACCTGTGGAACTAACAGGGTTTCTAACATTGGCGCACTTGGAGTGGTATTTCTCAGACTTTCTTGGTATGGCGGAGGTCTTTTAACTAAAATGTCCTCTAATAAATCATCATCAGATTCATCACATCCTACTCCTGACCCGCTTATGTGTTTTGTTTTTTCTTTGCATTTAACTTCCTACTTGATCTCCAGCCATCAAAACAGGATATAAACCTTCAGTTACCACTGGTCTTCTCTATCTTTCCATCTGATCGCCTCTCGTGTCAAATGGGTATCTAGGCAAGAATCCTCTATTAATCCTTCTACCGCCTCTGTATTATTCTCGTTCAAATGCCTCAACTTCCCATTCCTCCAAAGCTTCATACTGCGTTAATCTAGGATTTGGTTCTAATTAATTCATTTGATTTCTCAAATTCTGGATAATCCTCACATTGAACTAACCATGTTCTAGAAACGCTAAAACACCATCACCTTTCGTGTACTCAACCCAGTTTTCCAACCACACACAAGTATGATATCCTCGTTCCATCATCATAAAAGAAGCAGGCGTATTTGGAGGTGACATATCAATTCCCTCCCTAGTCACTATACGCTTATCCTTTCTAAAGAAATTTCTAATCTTATTAATCAACTTCATTTTCTCTATTTCTGTGACTAATTAATTCAACAAACAAATTCAGAAACTCTTCTGTATTCCCACGTATTCTATTTACTAAAGCTTGTCCTATACCAGCACGACTCCCATCAACAACCCAATCAGAGCTTACTACATATCTTCTCTTTCAACCAACGCTAGGGCGGCTCTTGCTTACTGTCCAATCTGAGCTCAACACACACCTACCAATCTGACCAATGCTAGCGTGGCTCTTTGTGATGTCAGTATCTGCTCCTACTACTGACCCTCCCTTCACAATCTGCTCTTGTCACACGCCCGCTGTTTCAACCTATACCAGCGCAGCTTTCTGTGACGTCAGTAGGACTCCTGCTACTGACCCTTCCTTCACAAGGTAATACGACAATATTTCTTAACTTTTCTTTATAAACTTTTCGTTAGTAACAACATAAAAACAGCGCTACTCTGTCTGTTCCGCTAAACAAAAGATAGTTTCTTCACTCGCTTCAAATAGAAAATACTTCCTTTCACTACAAGTAAAAACCACTGTTTACCCTTCATTTAAGCTCGGGGAGGACCTTTTACTCCTCTAGGGATACTGCTCCTTTGGGTAAGGCCAGAGTTTCTCAGATGGACCCTTTGCTATCACTCACACTCTACTTTTATACAATATAGTCCCTAATATAACACCTACAGCCCTCCATAGATTTTAGGTATTATGACAACAGACGAGTAACCTTCTGCAGTGTGATTTCTTTACCACACTCTTCTAAATTCCATTCCCGGGATTCCCAGGTATCTCCGTACCTGTACTTCCAGACAACATAAAACGAGACACTGACTGTTGATGTTAAACATATAGATAATAATCAAAAATCAATAATCAAATAGATAATCAATAATCACCAAAGTTAATCAATAATAACCATAACTCTGCTACCAGATAAACTGATCCGGTGCGGCTGGCCAAGGACTAAGCATACCTCCCAGTCAATCATTCAACGGGCCCATATACATATTACTCAAATCATTCATTCACAATCCTTGGCCAAGATCCCGCTGGGAAGATCAAGTTTTATTATTCACTCAGTTCTGATTAGTTAGCTTCCAGTAGATCAAACCATAGTAATTCAATGTTTCTTGACTAATGATGGACCATTAGTTGAGTAGTTGATGGTGATATTGACTCCACTAACTAATTCACATATCTTGATAAAATAACTACAGACTCGGCATAAATTCATAAGTTTTATCTAAAATTTCTCAGTCATAAATTGAACGTTCACAGATACAAATTCTCAGTGCGAACACCTTCATTCCGTTCATAGGAGAGAAAAATTCATTTAGCATTCAATTTTAACACAAACATATTCAACAATAATATTGCATAAGAGTGGATAGTTGAAGAGACAGCAGATTCAAGATAAATCACATTTGCATATTATTATGCAAATTCGAGGCAGGCTCATAATTACCTAAAGACAGAAATCTGGAAAATCAATCCCCTGGCCACAGGACCAATGGGGGTCTTCTGAATAGAATCAGGAGACAAAGACTATAGAGACAGGATCAGAACAGGACCAATACTTACTAATATTATTTCTAGAACCGGACGCGCCGGGACGCTTCCCTCTCTTTCACTCCCTCCCTCCTCGAAGTTCTTCCGGAGTCTTCAAATCTAATCAGAAGTCGATTGTTAATTTTCTGCTCTCAGCTCATCATCAGCTCAGATCAGTTCGGCATACAGCTCAGATTCAGAATCGGATCAGCTCTTCTCAGTGCATGTGTGTGTGAGAATATATATATTTTGTCTCTAAGCTACTCTTAGTTATAGTCTTAATTCTGCGTGTTCCACCCCCAAAAGTTGCAAATTCTAGTGAGTTACTGCATGTGATTGGTTGGGACCCAGGAAGTCTCATCATACCATGCTTACTTTGTCATCTTTATTAGTTGTCTTATTGTCTTACAAAACCCGCCTCCATAAAGTCATTTTAACATCCTTTCTCACACTCATTTTGTAAATATTTTCAATATTGCACATTAATTCAGTCCTCATAGTAGAGGGACACACAACGGTGCGTTCCCACATTTTTCTGTCCTTGACTCTTGGCCATTGTTCAATTCTTCGGGCATCAGGTCTCATCCATACTGAACTGCGCATGTGCAATTCATCCGCCATTTTTACTTTTGTCATTGTAGCTTTAGGCCCAAACGTACACTATTGATAAAAGAATCAAAAACAGCTGTTATTTTCTTAAACATATAATCCTCACTGTTCACCACCCACTTCTACTCTGTACCGTATTAATATTAATTTTCTAAGCAAAAGCATTAATGATAGCAGCCTTCTTTTAATTTCAAGCAAGCAGATGCTAGGCATGTGGTTCCTCATGACCACAGGTTAGATTTTCTTGCGCATGCGTGAGAGTTTTCCCTCCCAAAGCGAGTTAGTCATGTGTTTATTACGAAGTGCAGGTTCACGCTTGCGCAAAGCATTTTCCGCACATAAAACAAGTTTTAATCACGTTGCATTTTTAATTCACATTATTTCAAGCACACATAAAGCTTTTCTCCCCATATTTGATGTCTAGTGCGTATTAATTTCACTCTACTTACAATTTTAATCGTTAGTTAACATTTAACAAGGTTCGCATCCGAGCAAGTTTCCTTTTTTCGAAGTCTTGCTCCATCACTGGGAAGCGCCCTACAATGCCCTGTAAGGGCTTTTTTTAAAAATGTTTTTCTGTTGCTTGAAGTGGCCCGGCAGGAGCACCACCATACTTTTTTTTAAATGTTGTGGGGGCCTGCAGGGAGTGCAGATGCCTCCTAGGATCATTAAAAAATATGTTGCAGTAAGACTCCTGAGTGATTGAATTCCTGTCCCCAGCAGGGCTTTCCATATTTTTCAAAGCACTCAGAACTGGAGCTGTACACTCTTAAGCTGGAGAGCAGGGATCCCTTGTGGTTAGTTCTATGGCTGCCTTTTGTGTGTTTAAGAATGTTAAAGAAAGACTCAACACATGCTTAGGGTTGATTTGTAAATAAATGCTTTATTTAACATATTTATGAGTAAATATTATTAATCATTGGAATGCACTTCCATGGAAATACATTTTATTATAGTTCATGATAAATTGTTGTTGATTTATTGACAAAACCAATAAGTCAGCTTTATATATTTTGATGTGCTGACCCCTTGATAAAGCCAATAGGCCCGCTTTTTTTTATAAAGCCAGGCTCTGTGCCCAACCGCATGCACGTCGATGGACATCTTACTTCACGTTACAAAAAAAACATAGAAATTCACCAAAAATCCAAAGGTTAAAGTGATGTTATAGTTAGGAATTGTAATATCTTAGTTTACATTAAAAAAAACGTTGAAATTCATTGAAAAAAGCAAATGTTAAAGGGCGTTATAAATAGGTGAAAATGTCAGTTAAAACATAATGTTTTAAACTAACAGAATCACTGAAATTCATCAGTTATAGTTATCTCACAAAACTGTAACTCATGCCTTTAAGTAACTATAACTCACACCACCCACTTGCCATACACTGCTTATGACCACACACATTACATGACTAATGGCATGTTCTATCCCATCATTGATAACATCACTGATGACATCTGAACTGACATCATTGATGACAACACTGTGCATGTGGGGGCTCTTAGACTTTACCTTGTTTAACATGGAGTACTTCTTCCACCCCAAACTTAGTGATCTGTAAACGATGCACCATTTCACTTTTAAAACAAGCATTTGCAATGCAATAGGTCTCGCATTTACGCGAGTTTGAGCTATTGACATTGCAAATGACAATACCTTTTATTTTTGTTTTCGTTTTTTAAACATAAATAAAAGGCATTGTCATTTATAATGCCAATAGCTTAAACTCTCGTAAATGGGAGACCTATTGCATTGCAAATGCTTGTTCTTTTGAGGCACTGGTATATTAAATAATCTGCCCCAAATCACAGAAAATTGAGCCGAACCCGGGACATGAACCTGGCTCCCCAGTTCCAAAGCCAACAGCTCTGGCCCTTAAGCCACATCTCCTCTCACACGTTTTTGAAAAATGCTATAAGAAGGAATTTATTTGTGAATGAAAGGCTCAAGAAAAATATGCTTACATTTAATAAATAGCACAGGATCAGTCAAGAACAAGAAACGATTATTAAATTAAGTTGAAAATAAGCATCATTGAATGCACCCCTTTAACTGTAGTGCACGTGCACAGTCTAGCACATTCCCACAGCAAACATTCGAAAGAGTCAAACGTGTATTTTTTCAATTAGGCAAATTTTATTCTGAGTAAATGGAGCTTCCAGATAGCTGGTTTAATAAATACCTTTATGTCCCAACCAAAACACAAGCATAACAGTGGCACTGCAGCCCCAGGAAATATGTTGCACGTGATTGATTCAATCATGTGCAATATGTTGCACGTGATTGATTCAACGGAAGAGGTGGATAGCGCATGGGAAAACGCACTAAATAAATCGTGTGCGTGAAAGACAAGTTGGACTAAGGAAGTGCATATTTAAAAAAAAAATCGGAAAAAAGGCAAACGAATGACAGTAATATTTTCAAGTCTGCAATATCCAAGCAAGCGGACTTCTGCATAGGGGCAAGTGTGCGGAGTTAGACAAGCTGGCGCACAACGGGTTTTGCACAAATTGCAAGCACATGGGTGTGTTGTGGGATTACTCCTGTGTTAAGCGTTCTAACACTAGCTTCTAAAAAGCACTCCCTTGCATCCATCGATGATGCACAGGACAGGTGAGGCCTGGAAGGGCCTTTCTGCGAGTGAGGCCACAATACATCTTAAGACCCCAGCAGACATCGAAAAAGGTAACATCCTAGAGTGCCTCCTGTTGGCGATTGTGAGAGACGCAGGACTGGGGAAGACAGCTGTTTTATCTCCACACGGGATGGCCCCTTTACAGACTCACCCAGCTATCATGCATTCTGTAATGGAGAAAAAGACACAACGCACACAGTCACACACCAGTTATTAATGTTGGTACAGTGACACTAGAAACAAGCACAAGCTAATTAAAACAAGTAGCAGGCGGCAGTGAAAGCGATTTTGCGATCGCTATTGTTGGTACTGGGGAGCCAGGGACGAATCTCGGCGTCAGCTCAAAAGCCTGTGATTTTGGGCGAATCCCTTAATCTCCCAATGCCTAGAAATAACAAGCACGCGAAACGAAAAAGTGAAAGTGATCGCGATCACGTGAAAAGAAACAAGCCCGGCGGAGCGTAGCGCGCGCGCTTGGCGGGGGCGGGGGAGCGCATTCCAGGCGAGGGAGCGGACCCTTTGAAGTGCTCCCAAAAGCGGGAAAACGCACTAAATAAATTGTGTGTGCGAAAGACAGGATGGACTAAGGAAGTGCATATTTAAAAAAAATCTAAAAAAAGGCAAACGAACGACAGTAATATTTTCAAGTCTGCAATATCCAAGCAAGCGGACTTCTGCATAGGGGCAAGTGTGCGGAGTTAGACAAGCTGGCGCACAACCGGTTTTGCACAAATTGCAAGCACTCACATGGGTGTGTTGTGGGATTACTCCTGTGTTAAGCGTTCTAACACTAGCTTCTAAAAAGCACCCCCTTGCATCCATCGACGATGCACAGGACAGGTGAGGCCTGGAAGGGCCTTTCTGCGAGTGAGGCCACAATATATCTTAAGACCCCAGCAGACATCAAAAAAGGTAACATCCTAGAGTGCCTCCTGTTGGCGATTGTGAGAGACGCAGGACTGGGGAAGACAGCTGTTTTATCTCCACACGGGATGGCCCCTTTACAGACTCACCCAGCTCTCATGCATTCTGTAATGGAGAAAAAGACACAACGCACACAGTCACACACCAGTTATTAATGTCGGTACAGTGGCACTAGAAACAAGCACAAGCTAATTAAAATAAGTAGCAGGCGGCAGTGAAAGCGATTTTGCGATCGCTATTGTTGGTACTGGGGAGCCAGGGACGAATCTCTGCGTCAGCTCAAAAGCCTGTGATTCTGGGCGAATCCCTTAATCTCCCAATGCCTAGAAATAACAAGCACGCGAAAAGAAAAAGTGAAAGTGATCGCGATCATGCGAAAACAAACAAGCCCGGCGGAGCGTGGCGCGCGCGCTTGGGGGCGGGGGAGCGCATTCCAGGCGGGGGAGCGAACCCTTTGAAGTGCTCCCAAAAAGCGGAGTGCATGGCGGCACCAAGCGCGTGATTGTGCGCGTGCTAGCAATGCAATCCGCTTTTTGGGAGCACTTTGAAATGCCCTTTTACAATAGTCTCGCTTGGCGATCGCTTACACAATAGCAAGGCGAGACCTAAAAATGGGCTTGTGATATTTTCAAAGTTAACCTTATTCAGTGTGGGTCTGCGTACTACATTGCAAGAAGCTGCTGAACCCAGACAGGCTAAGGTGTACAGCGCCCACAACTGGAAGCAGTCAGTCCCCAAAGAGGGGCAAACGGTGACAAACAGGTTGCAAAAGGATGTATGGTGGTTTTGATGTGTCCATCACTCATGTCTTTGTCTCCAAAGAGTCAGGACAATCTGCAAGAAGCTTGCAAAACAAAGATGCAGAAAAATGTGACGTCTTCTGTAGACTGGTGTGGTGATACCAAGAAGGCCTCCAGCTGACAGCCCGATTACTTGAAATTGTTTTTCAAAACCCTTAACCTTTGATAAACAGAGCTTTTTCATTACAGCACCATACAAATGTAATGGATACAGGATAACGCAGCGCCAAAAAGATGTCTTGTACTCCACATTACCCTCCACTTCTTTCGAGTGCTGTATCAAAGATGTTGTTTCTCCTGAAGTTACCTACATGTTCCTCATCTCACATAGGAAATGAAGAGTGTTCAGTGCTCCGCTTTTAGCCGAGACTGAACCTAAATGAAAGGTTCTGTGGGGAAACGCATCAAATGGTTGCATATTCAGACTTAAGGGTATTGCCATACAGAAAAAATAAGGAAAAACACAAGTCCGGAACAAAAAATATTAACAAAATACAAATCAATCAAAAATAAAGTGCCCGATATAGCGTAAACAATCAACATTTATATTTAAATTCAGATGCTGTAAATTCTAAAATTACTTCCAAATAGTGCAAATGACACAGTACTCCATGATTAGTGCAACAAACACATATCCGTCAAACAGATGCAAACAATGAA
Organism: Triturus cristatus; assembly: GCF_964204655.1. Taxonomy (NCBI): domain Eukaryota; kingdom Metazoa; phylum Chordata; class Amphibia; order Caudata; family Salamandridae; genus Triturus; species Triturus cristatus. The sequence continues at coordinate 540,354,828 of NC_140579.1, forward strand.
ACTAGACCTGCAATAATTTAAAGAAGCTAATCTTCTGTTATTTAGGTATGTATGTATCTTTACACAAGCATTTCTAGAAAAACAGTGTCGACGTTTCGACTCAACAATGCTCGTGTCTAAAGATTTCAACAGGCAAAACCGTCCCGTCCGTGAGCATTAGAGTGCACTTACATGGATGGTTTTGCTGCCACCCACATTGTTCAACTCTGCACGGTTCATTGAAACTATTAAGTACCTAGACTCATATTCTTCTGGCCGCACTTGACCCTTTAGCACTTTCGAAAGAATTATGACGAGACTTATGATTTAGTCAGACGGTCATTGTGTCCTGATGAAAACCTTAGATAGTTGGGGGGTGGGTGAAATACTAGGTGAGAGGAGAGGTACTGCGAACAGAGCAGTAAACAGGTAAAAGAGTAGTAAACTATTTGGGGAATGTGGAAGATCCAGAAGGAATATTTGGGAAAGTGAGCAGTACACTGGGGAGGGGTGTCAGGGGCATACCTATTAATAACGCAGAAGGTGTAGGGCCATCGGGGTCTCCCACTGCAACCCAATAATGGAAAATGTTTACTATCAATTTCGAGGTAGGTGAGGTGTGTTTGCAGTAGGGTCCATGACACATTTCTTTACCAATGGCGGGGGGGATAGTGAGAAACGTATACAGGAGAATTAAAAATGAACTAGTGAGAGACAGTGTGGGGGGGCGATGTATTGAGGTTGACAGAGTACTGGGGGAGGGTTAAAGCTCAGATGTGGAAGAGGTAGATGTAGGATATGTTAGGGAAAGCATTATACTAAAGTAAGAGATCTCGACTTTACTCACCCTTTGACCACAAAGAAAGGGTCTTCCAAAGACATGTTGTTCCTACTTCCAGGAATCCAGCAGCTGAAGTCAACACCAAGCTAACCGAAAGTCCAAATGCACCCTTCCCATGTGAATAGGGCGAAAGCAATAACAAGCCCGGCGGTCGGCGGAGCGTGGCGCGCGCTTGGGGGCGTGTGCGTCTGCGCTTCTCAGAAGCGCGTCCACAGACCCCGATCGCTGCGCGTGCCCCGGTCTGTCTCCCTTGAGAGGCATCACGGTAACAATAGTTCTCGTTGGCGGCAGCACTTCGCGCTGCAACGCCAGCGAGACCTAATGAACAATTACACTTGTCTCCGTGACATACCCTATTTCTGTGCTACAGACATGTGTCCCACTGAGTTAGTGGACACGTCATTGCTTCAAGTTCCAGAAGGGTTTATTGGATGCAGAAACTATATCTCAGGATGAGAGAATTGAAGTGTGCTCCGGACGCTCTCAGTAATTTGAAAGGATTTATTGGTAACAGTGAGGAGGGACAGCTAGTTAATCCCAACAGAGGCCCAGAGGTAACTGCCTGTCCTGTAATCTCCGAGAGATTCGGGTTCCATGACAGAGCAGTGTTCTAGGCACGCATCACCACGTTTCTCCCTTTTTCCAAATAAAGAACAAAACAAACATAGAATAGGAAATTAGAAAACCTAGGAGTAATGCAATGAAATACAATAAGAAACATGTAAATAGAAGTAAAGTGTTAACAATGAAAACAAGAAGAACAGTATACTCTCCTCCCCTCTAAAAGAGAAAGAAGAGATTAATCACAAATAAAGTCTTGAAACTTGCTGGGGGTAAACTTGGTGCGGACACTTCTTCTCAAAGCTATGTGTGAAATTCCATTATCCACTTGTATGAATTGGTGATCGAAGGAGTTAGAAGCATTTTGTTCATTAGTGTTCATACCAGCACTGGGATCAAGTGCTAGACGAGAAATATTCCACCAATTTCCATCTGAAAGTTTTGCAGTATTTTTCCTGAGTTCCAAAATTTGTAAAGGTGCTTTAAATTTAGAAAAACCTTTCGCAACAAGACGTGGATTTTTAACACGAACCCAGTCACCTAACTTCAATCTGCTGCATTTTGAGTTGTCATGTACTCTTTTTGCACTTGAAGCATTCAAATTGGATTTGGCTATTTTCCATGATTCATTAATATTAAAATTTTTGTCAAGGCTTGCGGTCATCCAAAAAGGGCATAAATCAGTTGTTGCTTTTCTGCCTCGCATCAGCTCGAAAGGAGTTTTTGTCGTGACACTGTGAGGTGTCGTTCTGTAACTCCAAATTAACTCTTTTAAAGCAGTTTCAACATTCATGTTACACTTTAAAGTAGACTGGATACATTCAACTAGAATTCTGTTGAAGCGTTCTACTTTACCATTACTTTGGGGGTTATATAAAGGTGTTTTAATATGTTTGATATTAAATTTTTCTAGAAAAAGATTTCATTTCAAGAGAAATAAATTGCACGCCATTATCGGTTAGAATTTCATTGATAGAAACATTTGTAGTGGGCTCCATCACTCCTCTAACTTCTTCCCATCTTGATAAATGGTCAATCATAACAATGAAATATCTCAAATAGTTGGGTAGGACATGGTAGGGTCCTAAAAAGTCCACACCAACACGTTGCCAAGCTCTTCCTGGACAAATGGTGGGAAACTCAACCACCCCTTAAGTTTTTAAAACTTTGTCACTGACTGTGCATTTTCCACAATCACATACATACAAATCTATTTCATGGTCCATTTTAGGCTACTTTTCTTTTGGTGGAGGTGGAACCCAAATGACCAGAGTGAGCTAATTCAATAATACGTTTGTGGAAACAAGTTGGAGGAATTAGTTTATCACCATGCATTAGTTTACTACACTCTAAAGATAATTTGTCAGATACTTTCCAAAAAGCTTGTAATTTATCAGGTAAACTTCTTTCTTTCGGCCAACCAGAAGTAACCATTTGTATGACATCCTTTAGTACAGCATCATTGTGTAATTCTTGTACCCAATCGTTCTCTTCTTTACAAATGCTTGAGTCGCCAATGTAGGCAATAAAGCATTCTTCAATCTCTGACTCCCTATCATATTCATCACAATCTCCAATCGGGAGTCTAGAAAGACAGTCTGCTCTAGAGTTTTTTCCACCTGGAATGTATTCTACAGAGAAAGAAAATTCAAGTAGTCTTGCTGAAAGTCTGGCTATGCGGGCAGTGGTATGTTTTAACTTCCTTCCTGACAAAATTTCCACCAGAGGACGATGATCAGTCCTCAAAGTAAAAGGTCTTCCACACAAATAAGCTCTAAATTTCTCTACGCTCCATACGCATGCTAGGAGTTCTTTTCCTATAACAGAATATTTACGTTCGGGTGAACGTAAAGTCCTAGAGGCAAAACTAACAGTTGTTTCATGATTAATGTTGAGTTGGGTCAAAACTGCTCCTAAACCATATTCTGAGGCATCTATAGTAACACAAGTCTTTCTACCTTCTACAAATGATTGTAGTGCTGGTATCTTTTTTAATTTTCTCAAAAGTATGTTGACATAGGTCTGACCGTACACATTTTTCACCCTTTTTTAGTAAAACCTTAAAACATTCAGTAATTGTAGCAAAATTCCGCATACATTTTGCATAAAATTCACACAAGCCTAAGAAAGATAACAATTGTTCTCTATTTTGAGGAGCAGGCGCATCTACAATGCTTTTTACTAGACTAGGTTTAGGTTTTAGTCCTTGCTCAGAAAATACATGCCCAAGATACACAATTAATTTTGTTCTGAATCTACATTTGTCTTTTCGTAGCATGACACCTCTTTTTTCTAAGGTCTCTATTTATTTATTTAAGCACATTTATAAAGCGCATGGTTACACTCGGCCAGTGTGTCCCCGCACTGAGGTGCAACTGCCCTGATTGCTACAGCCTAACCTAGCCAGACCTGACTATCCCGGGGGGAATAGATGCGTTTTCAAATTTTTCCTGAAGGTGCCCTCCAAGGCCTCCACCCGGAGGCTCAAGGGGAGTTTGTTCCATTGTTGTGCAGCCAAAAAATCAAAGGACCGCCCACCCATTCTTGCTTTCTTAATAGCGGGAACGCAAACCAGGCCCGTCCCTCCTGATCTAAGGTGGAGTGTTGGAACATAAGGAATGAGTAGATCAGACAAATAGGACGGAGCTGTCCCCTGAATAATACGGTGAAAGACGCACAGTGCCTTGAACAAAACTCTCTCTCTTATCGGCAGCCAGTGGAGGGAAGCCAGCGCCATCTTAGAGGAGGCCCTCCTTGGGCGCATAAGAACCAGCCGAGCTGCTGTGTTCTGCACACCCTGGAGTCTTTGCATACATTTAGCCGTTGCACCCAGGTACAGGATATTGCCATAGTCAAGGTGCGATGTCACCAGGGCATGAACCATGGTCTTCCTGGCTGCAGTAGGCAGCATATCCAGGGATTTACGAAGGCCCCTCAGGACTCCAAAACAGGCGCCTGCCACCCGCCTGGTAAGGTGCTCAAAGGATAGCTTTGTGTCCAGCCACACCCCCAGGTTCTTCGCCTGAGCACAAGGCGTAGGGGTTGATCCCAAGCTCTGGGGCCACCAAGCCGATGACCACACCGACGGGGCTCTCCCCACCACAAGCACCTCGGTCTTATCGCCATTCAATTTCAGGCAGTTGTTAGCCATCCATGATGCCAGCTCTTGCAAGCATGCCACGAAATTGGAGGCTGCCGTATCCTGTGCCTGTGTCAGGGAGACCACCAATTGAGTGTCATCGGCATAGGACACAACCCTGATCCCAAATCCGTCAGCAATCTTCGCTAATGGAGCCACATAAAGATTGAACAGGGCCGGGCTCAGGGTTGAACCCTGCGGCACCCCCTGTTTCAGTTTGATGACTTTAGAATAGTGGGAGCCCTGCCTCACCTGAAAACTGCGCTCCGACAAAAATGATTTCATCCAGCTCAATGCACTGCCAGACACACCTCCTTTCCTCAGACACTGCACCAGAGTGTGATGGGCAGCAGTGTCAAAGGCGGCACTTAAGTCCAACAGGATCAAGGCCACCGTCTGTCCCACATCCACATATTGCCTGATGGTTTCTGTGGTGAGAAGCAGGGCAGATTCCATCGAGTGGAAAGCCCGAAATCCAGACTGAGTGGGATGCAGGAGGTTAAATTTCCCAATATGCGCCGTAAGTTGCATATTTACCACTTTCTCCGCGATCTTTGCGAAGTCGGCAGTAGAGAGATTGGACGCAGATTGTCAAGTTGGTCTGGGCCTATGTGCGGTTTCTTAGGTAGCCGAAGGACCACTGCTGCCTTCCATCTTCCTGGCACTGTGCATGTCCTAAATGAAACCTCCACGAGATGTCTAATGTATGGCTCCAATGTTTCTATGCTCCCTCTAAGCACTTTAGGGGAGGCCAGGTCTCTAGGAGAGCCCGACTTAACACTAATACAGATTTTAATTAGCAGCTCTGGAGGGGGAACGGTGAAGCTATCCAACCCTTCACCCTCTCGGACGTGCCCTGCCTCCTCCAACGTCTCGTGGCCTACTTGGGCGGAGTAAGGGAAGGTGGAATACATTTTCTCCACCTTGTCTGAAAAGAAATCTGACACGCGGTTACATAGCTCTTCTGAGCCCATAGCAGGTACTGCCGTTGTAGCTAGGGAAGATATCTCCTTGTAAACCCTAAATAGTTCCCTTGTCGAGTTTTCCGCCGGCCCAATTCTTTCAAGGTAGTATGAAGCCTTAGAGCTTCTAATAAGCCCATGATAGCTCTTCAACGTATCTTTATACTCCATCCTCCCCTGGTCCGTAAAGTCTTTCCTCCACCGCCTTTCCATGCGTTTACAGTCTGCTTTCGCCATTCTCAAGGCGAAAGCAGACTCTCTCTAGAACATTGTTTAGTGCAAAGTCATGTTCGTTTTCGCTAACAGCAAATATTAAAATGTCATCCTGAAAGATTGCAACATGTTCGTTACCAGTAAACATGTCTGACATGAGTCTTTGGAAGACTGCAGCGGCATGGGCGATGCCAAATGGCATGCGTCAAAATTGGAAAACTGCATCAGGGGTTACGAATGCAGTCAAATGACGGGAACTTTAATCTAACTCAACTTGGTGGTAAGCCGCTCTTAAGTCTAATGTGCTACACCACTTGGCTTGGCCAACTTTAGTTATTAGGTCTTCAATCCTAGGTAGGAGGTAGTTATCTATCCTGATGGCTTCATTCACACTCCTCATATCCACACACATGCGTAATTCCCCATTCTTTTTCTTCGCTGAAATAATGGGAGATAACCACAAAGTTCCATCAGTTTTTTCGATAATACCTTGTAAACACATATCATTGAGCATGGCAGAAAGGTCACTTCTCACACTGAATGGTATGTTACGTAACTTATGTTTGACAGGGGCAACATCATGTTTGACCTTAATGCGAAAGGTAAAGTCTGAAATTTTGCCTAATTTGTCATGAAAAACTTTACTGAACTTTTTGACCCAAGTGTTGTCGTGGTTGCTTACTGAACCTAGTCTTTTCTTTTCAAAGGAAATAGGTTGTTCTAAACCTGGTCTGATCGTAATATCAAATTAATTTGATGAATTAAGCCCAAAACATTGATCCCTTTTTTTGCGACATAAATTTTACCATTGATAGATTCATCTAAAATCTTAATGTCAGCCCAGAAGAAGCCAATGAGGTCTACTTTGCTTCCTTCAAATGCTACTGTAAGAATATCTGGAGGAGGTAAAGTTTTGTTATACCAGTATTTATCAAAAATATCATTGGAGATAATAGTTATGCGTGCACCAGTATCAACTAAAAGTTGTATAGCATGACCTTCAATAGAAACATTAAGATTTGGATCAATTACTAGGTCTTCATCATTAGAGTTAACACATCTAACACCTAAAAGTAATTCTTGGTTACCTTCAGGATTTTCTTCATCAAAATTATTGCCAAAATCATTTAAAACACAACGAACATTAGAAGGCTTGCCTGCTCTGCACATTTTTAGAAAATGGCCTATCTTTCCACATTTCTTACATTGTTGACCAAGAGCAGGGCAATATCTGAATGAAGAAACATGTGAAGGTGAACCATGCATGCCTAGAACACTGCCTGTCCTGGAATCTCTGAGGGATTTGGGTTCCATGACAGAGCAGTGTTCTAGGCACGCATCACCACACTTCTCCCTTTTTCCAAATAAAGAACAAAACAAACATAGAATAGGAAATTAGAAAACCTAGGAGTAATGCAATGAAATACAATAATAAACATGTAAGTAGAAGTAAAGTGTTAACAATGAAAAGAAGAAGAACAGTATACTCTTCTCAGTAATTTGAAAGGATTTATTGGTAACAGTGAGGAGGGAAAGCTAGTTAATCCCAACAGGGACTCAGAGGTAACTGCCTGTCCTGGAATCTCCGAGGGATTCGGGTTCCATGACAGAGCAGTGTTCTAGGCACGCATCACCACAAGAATCTTAGCCAAAAATGGAAACATTACAGACCTGAGGAGAACACATCACTCTGCAGCTCACACAGCTTCACTCCCACAAAAATGAATATTAGTGCATAAGTAGCCCACACTATTCTCACATGTGTTCAAACCATCACTGAGAGCTATAAGTGAGAATGAGGATATGCAAATGCAGAGCTGTGTGAGTTGATCTGAAGAACAGAAACTAAAGTTAGGATGCCTCAAAAGACTCTGATATGGGAATGCTGCATGAGAAATTATATATTAGAGTAAATGAGGGGGGAAAGTTGAGAGTATATTGGGTCTGTGACGCTGTCTCACATTTAAGGTTCTATGCTCCTAAGATCTTGTTATAAGCATCTTCAATTGAGCCTCTTCTAAGGAACCTATAGTGCTAACTGTATGAGATATTAGATGGTTGCTACATTTTGCATCATTAATATGTACGTTGTTGTGTAACTGTGCTCTTTATTCTAGGTGTGCGACAGGAGAGGCCTGGCAGGAGATTCTGCTGGCCTGCAGCTATGGGAAGCTGTGCGACCCTGAATCAGACTACAACCCAGGAGAGGAGTACACCTGCGGAACCAGCTTTGCATACTTCTATTTCATCAGTTTCTACATGCTCTGTGCCTTCCTGGTGAGTTTTTGCCATGCTGTTTCTGATCCTGTTCATCTCACTTATTCTTTGTCAATACATCACGATAGACCTCAACAGACACGCATCATTCAGACCTCATAATTCCCTCAGATCTTCTTGGCTAAGGTACAATGAGAGTGACTTATTGAAACCATGTTGATCTTCCAAGACTGTGCACTATCTAACGTCAAAGTATCTTTGTGACCGACCTCTTTGAGACTTCACGGACATCAATGCTAATCCCTGTGAGAGTAGCGTGAGGTTGCATTTCATCGGTAAGACTTAATTGTTCTCTGAGTCTTTGATTATCCCTATTGGACTTCACTCATTAATTTTCTGTGATACCTGTGATACATCACTTGCTTATATAATATGTCTGTGCTGAAACTTCACTGTGAGCCTCCTGTAACATCTCAAGGTTTTATTAGCCCTCATAGCACTACACTCTTCTCTGTGGTAGTTTGCTAACAACATTCAGATTTGAATGTCTGTGAGACTTCACTAATCTCTTTCATATGTTCCTGGCCTCTGAGATGTCACTGAAATCTGTAAATCCTCAATGACCTCTTTAAAGTTTCACTAATTCTAGTTTTACTCTTTCTTTTACATCTGTAGGAGTTCACTGACCTCTAAAACTTCACTTATTGCTGTAAGCTTTCTTTGACAACTGTGGGAGTTACCAACACCTACGTGAAACTTTAATAATATCAGTCTGATTTTACATACCACTGTCAGTCTCCTTTGCCCTCTGCAAAACATACTTCATCCCTGTGAAACTTTATTTTTCTCTATTTGACTTCTGTGGAATTCATGGCCTCTGTACTCTCCATCTCCAGAAATCAACTTACCTCTTTCATATACCACTGAACTCTGTAAGACACCAACTCTCACTGTGAGATATTTTTGATCACTATGAGACTTCTTGGATTTGAAAAATGAATGATTTTCATTTTCAGGCTGTGCACAACAAGAAGTATCAAGGGCAGTTGTGAGCACGTTTAACCTCTAGATTTAAACAGGAATTTCCTACATGCTCATCCAGGATTGAAGTAGACCCATCAAGAAGGGTGCTAAACATAGCCAACCTTTTTAATATGAAGCCAACAAATATAGTATTAGCTCAGCACTATTATCTACTTGGCACAATATCCAATGACATGCCTCAGTGTTTGCAAAGTTTTACTTTGCCTTAGTTAACAAAATGAGGCAAAAAGATATGACATGTTTGCAGTTAATGCATTTTCTCTGCATCCCCACTATTGTTTGTGTGCATTGGTAGTTTGAGGTTAGATTATCGTCTTCCAGCATCACTTACTGTGAGAAGTTGGCCTGGCATATGCTGGTCACTAGTTATAGTGGCCACCTTGCACCAGTTCAATTCGAATCTTATGGTAGATAGGTTTATGACAACCTTTTAAAGAAAGCTATCCTAGTGGTAGCTGTGGAGAGCAGCCTTCAGGCTAAGTCTCAGAGGAATGTAAAGCATCTTGTTTTACCTTATAATCTCTTGAATTACCAAATGAAAGGACACCACACAGGAATGTATATCAAATATATATGTATTTATTTCTAGACACACTCTACTAATCTCTTTAGGAGATTAGAAGTCAGGAACATATGCAAATATCAACGTTTCACAATACGTTAAGCACAAATATGGCTGGGGCCCTAGGGGCGTACCAGACCATATACTAAAAAAGAGGTTTAGGAAAGTCGACTTGCAAGGGGACAAGGCCTAGGGCCTGTAGAATCGCTGGGGCTTCACTAAAGCTTTACTCACCACATTCACCTACACTAGGACCTGCACTAGGACCCTTACCCACACTTCACCTGTCGGCTTTGGAATAAAGATCTCCATGAAGTAGGCCCCATCAAGGGCGCCTGATCGGGCATTGCAGCGCCGGCCCGAGTAGGAGCAGACCCGATAATGAAGCAAGACACCTACTTGTCAGGTGTGTGAGGGTCTTTTTTCCAACAAGGAGATTGCTCTCCTGTGTTTCACTGGGTTCAACCCTACAGTTATTACATGTCATCTTTTTCTTTCTGATAGGAACTTCATACTTAGTGTTCTCACATAGTCTTCTGGGCATGTATGCTGGACCTCATTATAAAAGCCCTTACCATTACGTCCGCTCTTTTTTTACTCAATTGTATGCACGGGTTTTTACCCGTGGGGTTTTTTCATTAAGGTTACCAAAAGGTTGCTATTAGACTCCTTTGGCCCATTCTTATTTTTCTCTTCTACTAATCAATCCAAGTAGGTTTTGATTGAATCCCCTTTTCCTCCACATGGAGGACTATCAAGGATTAAGCTTCGGTGATGAAGCAGCAGCGGAGATACTACGAGCACCGTCCCTGTTGGGATCTGATGGCAGTTCTGCCTCGGTCAGCCAATCAGAGGATTGGTCCTCTCTATCTAACATCAAGCATGAGTGACTTAAGGTTACTCTACAAGGGGCTATGATGACCGAATATTTGAGAGCCAATATAGCCCCCAATGGCCTTATTGTTAACAACTTTCCCCGTCTCTTCTTAGAAGACGCTACTTTCAAAAAGGAATGGTCCCTAGTTGCTTGGAAATGCACTAGGGACTGGCTGATTTTAATCATAAACACAGCTAAAAGGATTGCAGACGCCCTATTAATTAGAATCCAAGCAGCAGAGGGTGCTATCAAAGTCACAATTCAGACGGCAGCTTACAAGAGCAAATTATCGGAAATAAATGCGGAAATTGCAGAGAATAGAGAATACCTCATGAAACAAAAAAATTCTAAATTGCAAAAAGACATCCAGAAATTTTCAACCGAGAAAGTCTATCCCTATCTTAAAGCAGACTACACGAGTTCAGTAACTGGATACTCTTCAGATGATAGTTTCAATACTTCACGGAGGGGTTCCTCATCCAGTAACGACTCAAACACTGGAAGTTGGAACAATAGGAAGACACGCACCTACCAACCACCCATGTTTCCTTCTTACAATGCCCCGCCCTACCCGGGACCACCTTTCTGGCAATACCCATTATATCCACAAGGCCCACCACCCTTTTACCAAGCTGGACCTGCACCTCCTTTTTTAGACAGAGGTTGGGGCAGAGGAAGAGGGCGCAGAAGAGGCCAAAAAAGAGTGCAATGGCAGGACCAACCAACAGGATCAGTGGAAACCAGGAGTCAAACCAAGGGGAAAAGAAATTGATTGTCAATCTCTCTTCCAGAACTATTTGACATACTGAGGAACAGGTCTTGCAGAAAGGATTAGGCTTTGTTTGTGTTTGTAACAAGACCCTTGTATAACATGTTGGCATCACTGGCCTCTTCAAGCTTGCCTTGTTTTTCATTATTTACTAGCATCTTGCTGCACCATCGTTATCCTTATATTTTTTATATTGGGCTTCTCGTTATTCTGCAATTATACGATTTCGGGGGCACTTTTGTGATCAGAATTTACGCCATTCCAATATTTTAAACTATTCGATACAGCGCTCGCACCTTTAGGATCGCCAGACTATGATTGGTCCTTTTTCCATTACGTGACTCTGCTCGGGTCACGTTTACTCTTCCAACATGGCGCGAGTTATTGTACAGCGCTCTAGTTGTCAATTCAACCACCCGGAAGCGCAGGGGACACGTACTCCACGCCTTGCCTTCCTATATACCTTAGTCAGTAACCTTCCGGTTACCAGACCGTGTGGACCGGCCGATCCGGGTGGGGTAGGATTAACTCTCTGATTCAACTAAAAATCCATGAGTAACCTTGCCGCTTCTATTTATTTCTCTACACGCAACAGTACGGCCATATGTAGAGGCCTGCGGGACTCCCCGCTAAGATGGGCATGAAACCCCAGCAACAGTAAGCAATTTTAATTTTTAAATCTTTATCCAGCTTGTTGTTGTTGTTACCGCTTATTGGGTGAAGTAGACCTTTTTGCAAGGGTTTTTGTACGTCCGGTCAGCACCTTCGTACGCTATGCTTCCAGCACCATTTGCAGGGGTGGTACTAACTTAAACGGCCCCTCGATACATATACACGTGTCTGACCAATTTTACAGTGATATTAATTACACTGTTGATTACCAAGATGTTTTTATATTAGGTACTTTTTCTAATATAATCCTGAGTTCACCATCATTGCTGATTTTATTCAGCATCCTTTTTAAGAACTAACATGCTTTTACTATATATCAGGACACTAGATTTCAGTGTCGACAGCGACCGGTACCATTATGGCCCGGAACGGACTCAACAAGGGTGAGATACTTTCATGTGGTGTGTCTATCGGTTCATGAACAACTAGACCTTCCATGCCAAATCTCCACAGCGTAAAATTACCTTTTTATCTATTACTTTAATTTTTCCGTGTTCTTCATCACTATAGTACTTTCAGATTGATTGAATACTGTTTGAATGCATCAAGCATGTCACTGCCCTAGGGGTAAATTGCATGTGTTTGATGCACTATCACTAACTGTTGAACCAATAGTATTGGCTATCATTGATATGATGTTGTATCACTTTGCTTTTGACTGTTCTAACTGTTTTTACCATTACAGGTTAATACTTGCTAATCTTTGTTGATACCAAAGGTACCCCCACATTCTTTAGGGTGCTGTAAAGGTGGCCGCTTCTCACTGGCTGTGTTGGGTGACCACCACCAAAAAATGTGTAGGTAGAACAAAATAAGGTCCTGAGGAATTGCCATCAAGTTTGATAATAGGGCAAGAAACTTGTCGACCTCTTTTAAGCGTATTAATGCACAACATTGAGTGACGATACACGATTTTTTCATTTTAACTAGGGAAGTAGCCAACCTCATTAAAACTATTTTTGATTGGACTATTTTTTTCTATTTTAACTTCACTTTACTCACCACATTCACCTACACTAGGACCCTTACCCACACTTCACCTGTCGGCTTTGGAATAAAGATCTCCGTGAAGTAGGCCCCATCACGGGCGCCTGATCGGGCATTGCAGCGCCGGCCCCAGTTGGAGCAGACCCGATGATGAAGCAAGACACCTACTTGTCAGGTGTGTGAGGGTCTTTTTCCAACAAGGAGATTGCTCTCCTGTGTTTCACTGGGTTCAACCCTACAGTTATTACATGTCATCTTTTTCTTTCTGATGGGAACTTCATACTTAGTGTTCTCACATAGGCTTCACTAATCCACCCAAGGCAGGTAAGCAAAAGACCCACGGGAGACGCGTGCAGTGTGAGAACACAGCCGCGGGTTCCCTATTGATTTCAATGGAGCTAGTCGCGGTTGGATTTTTAAAGTTTAAGGGTACTTCTAGAGAGTCTACAAGCAAGCCACTTACAAGGTAAGTAGTTCGAGGGCCAACACCCACAGGAGCACTGGAGTGCACGAGTTACCTCACCCAGGGAAGCCGGGTGCATAGGTGTCTTTTGGTGTCTGGTCCGTCATCGTTTTCTATGGAAGTCGAAGAAGTTTTCCGGCTTGCAAAGACTGGAAAAGTGTCCGGTGGAATCCAAGGCTGGATTCAAGATGAAGAAGACCTGAAAGCAGAAGGGACAGTGTTCACAGTCACTTGCCAGTGACCCGGAGCCAGGAAGATGGATGCCCACGGAAGTCGGGTGATTTCAGGTGATCAAGGGTGTTTTGACTCTTTAGCCACGAGGTCCAGGAGGCGTCGACGACGACCAGGAGCTGGATTCGGAGTGTCCCACAAAGTCTGCAGCTTACTGAGGTGTCGGCAACCGGATTGGAGCCAACAAGCCTTGGCAACAGCAAATCTCGTGGAAATCGAAGAAAGTCAGCAGTGCAGACCAGCAAGGTCTGAGGGACTCACCCAGCGAGGGTAAGTCAGGGCAGGCCTGGAGAAACCAGGGGAGCCCTTTGGTTTGATGAGAAAGTCTTCAGGGGACCCACAAGCCAACCGGCAAGGGATCACAAAGACGCCTCGTGAGGATTCGCTTCACAGGAGCCCATGGTCACTCGGGACGAGGTAGGCCTCTGATTTTCGAGGGAAATCCTGCTGGAGGCTTGGCCCACACGTGGTCCAATGCACAAGTTCGTAGAATGTCGTGAAGGGGTTGCACTCGACAATAGTGCACGGTATTGCTGTTCCTCATTACTCGTGGGGTCCACTCGCCTCAGCTCTGCTGGGGACTCACTATGGCCGTCGAGAAGTCAGGAAATCCACTTCTGGGGCTGCAGGGACTTCGGACTCTGGCGGGAGCGGGAAAGTTTGCGACCGTAGATTCAAGTTTTTGGTGCCTGCCAAGCAGGGGAGTCACTCCTTGACTCCAAGGGAGATTATTCCGTCTTCCAGAGGTAGTGGAACGTCGAAGGGCCAGGATTCTTCTTGAAGAGCGTCATCCAGGGATATCTGATTTGCAATGGCAAGGTTTCCCTATCTTATACTTATGGAAAGGGAGGAACTAGCTCTATGACCACTCCTCTGGGAGGGTCAGGGGAGTGGGTGGTTACACCCACTTCCCTTTGTCCAGTTTCACGCCAGAGCAGGGGCAGGTAGCCCCTGAACCGGTTTGAGCTGTCATATGCACAGAGGAGCCTACTGCTCCCCCAGTGCAGGACTTCAAAGCACTCTAAGAGTGCACCCACCCAGCCCCAATACACTAAATCCTGTCTGGAAGGTGGTGACACCTCCCTGTGACAGGATGCCTATTGTTCGGCCTCCTCCACTGCGAGTTTCAGTCAGCAGCAGGAGGGCAGCCCAGTGTCTGTGCTGGTGGCATCCATTTTGTGATGCCAGGGCTCTTTCAGATTTCTACCGTGTTTCCACAGGGTGGGATTAGACTCCCACACCAGTTACTGGTGTGGGGGTATGATTCCAAGTTGCTTGCACCAAACACGACATGTTTTGATGCAGTCATTCCAAAGTTAGCATTTACCGCTAGGTTATAATGCACTGTGGATATGGTTTAACCGCATCCACAAACAGCCACAGAGAACAGACTCTGCCAGCTGTAGAGGGGCCCTGCTCAGGCAGAGGCACCCCCTCACATTGTAAACCAAGCACCCTACCCTCAGGATTGATAGGGCCTGCCTTAGGGGTGACTGATAGGCTTATATGTGTGTGTATGGTGAGATATAGGAACCTATACCTCAGTGAGGAGTGCTAACACTACCTCACCCAGGCTGCAGTAGCAGGCCTGTGGTGTCAGATTTAGTCTGCTTCCCAGGGGTGGCATAATACATGCTTCAGCCCCTGGTAGGCCTGTAAAGTACCTATGCCCTTGGTACCTAAGGTACCATATACTAGGGGCTCATAAGGCACCACAGTATCCAATCACTAGTGCATCTAATATGCACTCCAAGTTGTTGAGAGAACTGGGGCCCTGATTAGCAGGGACCCAGCCAGACTATAGTCAGAAACCAGTGTTAACATCAGAAAAAAAGTGGGGGCAATCAGTGTTCCCAGTAACGTGCGCGCCCGCGCACACGTCTGATCCCCCGAGCGCGCAGTGCTGCGTGTAGAGCGTGCATCCACAGCACATCTAAGGAGAGTATTCGCGCCGCCGCTTTTAGAACAGGAGCGGTGTGAAAAATGGTAATTTCCAGCTTGTGGTGGCTCCTGCACTTGCTGCTGTTTTTCCCTCTTAATGGAGTGCAGCTGGGGGCTGTTTACTGACCACTGTGAAAATATTCCTGTTAATTGCACCACCGTCATGCGTTGCCATTAACATAAATATTTTCACAATGGCCCATCAGCCCGCAGCCTCGCTCCTTTAAGAGAAGAAATGCAGAAAGTCCAAAAGCATGACGTGTGCTTTACACGTCTTTCTTATGGGCTTGATGCATGTCTTCTCTTAATGGAGCGTGGCTGCGGGCTGATTGTGGGCTATTGTGAAAATGTGTATGTTAATTGCAGCGCATGACGGTGCTGCAATAAACAGGAATATTTTCACAATGGTCCACAAACAGCTCCCTGCCGTGCTCTATTAAGAAAATAAATGCAGCCAGCAC
This sequence comes from Triturus cristatus, assembly GCF_964204655.1. NCBI lineage: Eukaryota > Metazoa > Chordata > Amphibia > Caudata > Salamandridae > Triturus > Triturus cristatus. The sequence goes on from NC_140579.1 coordinate 540,370,747, forward strand.
AAAAGAACAACGTGTAAAGCACACATTTTGCTTTTAGGGTTGCTGCACACCTTTTGTTACTAGAGCGCGGCAGATTGTGTGACTTTTTGAAAGTTCTGATGTTAAATGCAGCCCCGTGTATTAGTATGTCGGGCTTTGCAATTAACATGAACACTTTCCAAAAGGCACGTAATCTGCCGACCTCTATTAACAAAAGGCATGCAGCAAGCCTAAAAACATACCGTGTGCTTTTACAATCACTAAGATATGTTAGTGATTCTGAAAGCACACATCCTGCTTCTTGACTTGCTGCATGCTTTTTGTTAATAGAGCGTGGCTGCGGGAAGATTGTGTACATTTTTTAAAGTATTCATGTTAATTGCTGCAATTAACATGTATACTTTCAACAATGCACACAATCTGCCGCAGCCACGCTCTATTAACAAAAAAAGCATGCAGCAAGCCCAGGGCTTTAAGTGGGCTGGGTCCTGCTGATGCTGAGTTTTTAAGCCGGTGCTGTGACAGGTCCCAATCAGGCTCTTCATTTTTGCCCTCACCGTTAGGGTAAAAAAAAATCTCAACTGCTGAAAGCCTTTGGTGTAACTTCAGAGGACTTTTTATAGATCATTTTAGAACTGAGGCATTTTTAATATATTTAACAAAGCTGTAGTTGTTGCTTATTTATCCTATGCAACTAACAACCATTTGCAAAGTCAATAGTCCTGGGTTGTTGTAGGTATGTTACTTATTGTATTATATATCTCGATGCAATGACAGAGGTAGCACAATAACGGTTGGGCGGCAAACTATGCTAAGCAAAGATTTTTAGCTTACGTGTTTTTACGCCATGCCCTTAATTACATCAGGCACGCCCCTTTGAGAGACCCCCCAGTTTTTTCATCTCACTTAAAGCCCTGAGCAGGCCTAAAAGCACCATGAGTGCTTTCAGAATCACTTACATATATTAGTGACTCAGAATGCACACATGGTGGGGATCTATGTACATTCCCCCCTGCGTATCCAAGAAACCATCTCCAGAGCGGATAAGTGAACTATGATTATCAGTTTTAAAGAGTGGAGTAACCCTCGCCTTGGTGGAGCCACCTCTGTTCTGCAGAGTCTTGCCCTGATGACCTTGAATAATTGTTAAACAGATTATTGCAAATAGCATTCTCCTTTCATTTATTTGATCTGGGTAATGTGTGAGATTGTATTATAGACATTTTTGGACAAATGTGGTTTTGTTTCATGCAGCATCCATAAAAAATATTTATTTTAGATTTAAACAGGATCTCGGATATGAGAAATGGGAGGATGTCACAGTGATTATTTGCAGTAGTATTAGTGGGCTTCTACTGTGTTACAATATTGGAAAAATACATCACTATCCCTGAATATTAACTATAAACACATTTGGAATTTGAACCAGTGTGTCTGTGCACTGTTTGTGATCTGGCCAAAAGGACACGAGAAAGATGAAACTGGGTCATAAATTCAAAGCTGATCCACACAGAGGCCCTCAAAATACATTTGGCCGAGGGCGCTCAAAGTCCTTAAGATGTCCCTGAGCTGCCACTGTGTAGTTAGTTAGTAAAGAAGAGGTTCACTGGCACTGTGGAATGAGGCCGGTTGCCCCGTTTTACTAATATATATATTAGTGTAGCTTTGTCGTGGTTGCATATGCTCTGCACTGCACTTTCTCATTTCAAACATGACACAACCATTGTACGCCAGTCACCAATACGAAGGCCACCCCCCTGGATGGACTGGCCTTAGCAGGCATTAGGCGTTTGCCTGGAAGGCTGGGGGTCAGTTTTGGAGCAGTGGGTGCCAGTTGTGTTACTGGGGGCAGTTTTGCAGCGATGCTGCAATGTGGGCCCTCAGTAACAAAAGCACCAGTGCTGGGGACCGGGTTTAAGCAGTAGTGCTTGACACTTGTCCCCCCCCCCTCCACCCCACCTCTGGTGGGAGCCAGTGTGGCAAAATTGCCAGCGCTACTTTGGGTTCCCAGTCCGGCCCTGCCTGCCCCATCAAACAGGCCTCCTCCGTTCCAGTACCTAGGTCATTTATCTGCACAATCAAGCAGGAACTCTAGTGTCAGAACCCCTGTCGCTGCACCCACACACGCAGTTGGGTTCTTGGCGCACATTGCCGTGGCTGGAGCCCACAGACACCTCACACTGCCGTACACATAGGAAAAAAATTAGAGGGAACATTGGGGGCAACATAAGTGCAGATCCTACTCTCCTACACTTACCGAGTACATGAATTTGCCATCTGTTGCTTGGACGTAACAGGCATATGACTATTCATCCAATCCCAAGGAACAAAAGGTACATTCGAACTGGATCTGTCCATTCATTCACAACTCAATAAAGAGAGCCACAACTTAATTCATTTTACAAGATAAAGTCAGTCTATATCTCACGCATTGATCTGTTGCAGCAGATCTGTTGCAGAAAAAGGGCTCTGTTTGCCTGTTCATTTCTTCACCATAACATGAATATTGGCTACCCCACTCATATGACTTCTTACCATTTCTCTCCAGATCATCAATCTCTTTGTAGCTGTCATCATGGACAACTTTGATTATCTGACCCGTGATTGGTCCATCCTGGGTCCACATCACCTGGATGAATTCAAAAGAATTTGGGCCGAATATGACCCTGAAGCTAAGTAAGTGGGAGTTCACGGGCAAGAATGGTTCTGCTTGCCAATTATATTTATAATACTTCTTGGTGAACGTGGTCCCTGTGCTTGAAGCAGTGTAGAAAATTAAAGTGAGTTTCTTCAAAGAGTTGGATGGTTACCCATCTTGCATGGCTTGGCAATTTGAATGTCTTACCACAGGTATTCAAGTTTGTGTCTGATCTTCCCATCTTCATGAATTAGACCGACTCCTCCAGTTAATTCACATCTCTGGGATTGCTCATAGATCCAGTGCCTGTGCTTGCCAGGAGTGGGGTTGTATGCTGTACCTTATAATTGAACTTTGTATTACATATCGAAATCTGGCATCATCTTCCTTATTATTGATGGTCACTGGACATGTGTTTGTTTTCCTGCAGAGGGCGTATCAAACATCTGGATGTAGTGACACTGTTGAGACGGATCCAGCCCCCTCTTGGCTTCGGAAAGTTCTGTCCGCATCGGGTCGCTTGTAAGGTAATGACTCGGGGACAGGCATGGCGGGGGGCCATTGAGGAGGGCTCAGCCTTGGCTTCCATTGTGACTCTACCACAGTGCTTCAATGATTAACTCTGATGTTCGTGGAGCACGCAATGATCCACAAACCTGCCACAATGGGAAAATGGAAAATCTTTCTAAGGAAACATTCGAAAATGATGTGTCAAATAAATGGTTCATTGTACAGTACACATTTCAAAGACATTGACTAAAATCCATGAAATTTTGCAGAAAGTTATGATGCAGCACTCATTAAAATATTACCAGTGATACATGGATTGTGCAGGAGCCAGAACCTCCCCTGGCAGGCCTTGTGGTAGTCCCTCTGCCACTGTATGTCAACAACACCCTGTTCATCATTAGCTACAAATGCAAACCACCTGCCTGACACACTCACACATATCAAGGTACTTACTTCTAAATGCATAGACTTTGCTGTCTTCCCTCCTTCTGAAGATAGCTATCTGTTCACAGCCACCCCTCTGCCCTCCATTGTAGGCTTTCTCGTGGATGAGAACGTAGCAGCCTGAAGCCAGCAGCACCTGAAACTCTGAGTTCTGAGGACAGTACAGTCTCAAGGCGCACTGCAAATGGCAGTGATCCGAGGAGAAGGCTGGACCCGGGGCGCTGGAAATGCAGCACCAAGAGCACTAGCAAAATAACAGCTGTAGTGTCCAGGGTATGCCCTGGTCTACCCCTTCACATACCCCTCAGTCCAAATTCACAATGGGATGGAATGGAATGGGATTGAGGAGATACTGCATTCCTCAAAGAAAATTAATCGTGATTTCAGAAAATACCACAACACTCACCTATCAAGGTGATGTATGTAAAGTCCCTTTTTGTCCTTCTGTTAATACACACCACAATACACAAAGGTCAAGCTTGGCTGCTACAAAAAGTATATACATGATCATTCAGTCAGACACTTATTCAGTCTTAGGATTTATCTCATTGTTACACACTCAACTTTGCCAGTGTATCTTCCACTACTACCGCCATACCTCACAATTAAGCACTGTGACCTACACACATCTCTTCCAAGGGCAGTTTCGTTGTCATCTTCTACACTCCTCGAAATGGAGTACCAGAGACTAAAATCAAAGATCTGCTATATACACAAATCATGTGCCCTGGGGGATTCTACTGATGAAACTCAGTCCTCACGACCTACTCCTTCTGAGAATAATCCACAACTCTGCAAATTAACCTCCATCTTCCTATAAAGCTCACCATAAAATTCCTTTACCAAGACTCTTTGTTGGAATGTTTTCTGGTGTCCTGGGACTCCAAGGTTACTCAGCTCAGCTTGGGTGATTCCGGGTTGATCACCACTGGTATCCTGAGGCTTAACCTTACTGTAGGCCCCAACACTGTTCACCAAATTCACTCCTAGTAGCAATTGACTCAGCAGCAAATTATCATTAGTAAATCACTGGACTGAGCCTTTGTTAAAAAGACAAATACTTTATTAATGAAGACACAACTACAAACTACTGAGCGTAAATTACAGCAGGCATTGCCTGTGGGTGCTAATGGGCCCAGTACACAGAGAAATCTCAGGGACATTCTCAGTTGGTAAAGCGCATTGGCCCTTCACCTTAGAAAGGGGGGTCTATCTGGTACTAGGGGCCGATATTGGAATGCACGTTACCCACAGTCACTTGTTAGTTTCCGGAATTCCACACCCTTCCGGTTCAGGTTCAATGTCACAGTCCCTTTTAAGTCATAGAAAGATTTGGCAGGCAGGATGTGCCTGCCAGCGTTGCTGTCAGTGGAAGCAGGCACGTCCAGATGCTGTGCTTCTGCAAGGCCGACCAATTGCAGATAACTGTATCTACCCTGGTCCAACAGAGGTGTGCACGCTGCACTAACCAATGGCATCTGCCACAGGTAAGATGGGGCAGTGCTAGCACCAAGAAGAGGCTGCAGCAGGGTCATGGTCCTGGCGGTCTTGCAGCTTAGGTTTTTAATCGTGCCCAGTCAAATCACCCAACGAAACAAGCTAAGTACCCACCCCAGTGTCTTTGCGCTGGTGCAGCCTCTTGACGATGCTTGTAAGTTCTTGGTCATTTCGCAACTTTGGACGGCGGTTGCCTTTTCTAAGCACCCGTTTGCTTCTTGCTGCTAGATGCTTTGCCACAGAACTCATTCCTCTGAGTTTCAAGATTCTCTGTGATGCAATGGGTCAATGCAGCTGTTTGTGCTGAAGATACGTCAATGACGGCAGTTGGTCAGCTCTTCCCCTGAATGAGGGTTCCCTGGTATTACTGTACTTTGAGCCACACAAAGCTTTGCAGATGTGTCTGTGACCTGAAATGTGACTTATATGTGTCTGTTTTTTCCCAGCGCCTAGTCAGCATGAACATGCCGCTGAACAGCGACGGCACTGTCACCTTCAATGCTACACTTTTCGCGCTCGTCAGGACAGCCCTCAAAATCAAAACAGAAGGTAAGAAGAAATCTCAATTTGTCAAGGTCTGCTTCCCCATTTTATATTGTATTTGCAGTTGGTGAAAATTGCTGACAGTGAGTTTAACCTAAAATAAATTGTGGTACCCATCCTATACAGAAATAAATTGATCAACAGGGAAGTTCAGATATTTCCTTATCCGCTTGTGCTGTTAGAAGGGGCTGGGCAGTGTCATTCAGTGATGACACCTCAGTCATTTGTCTGTCTTGTTCCTGATCCTGCTGAGTGGTGTTTGGACAAAATATTGAGTTAAAAATATCGTGTGGACAAAATATTGTGTCAAGAATCTCAAGGTCAAAAATATGGTGAAGGTAAGTTTATATGGGTAAGCAAAGTTTTACTATACTTAACTCCACATATATGTGCCTTGATGATATATATATATCTTTAAGGTACGTAGATGTGGAGTTAAAAATAGTAAAGTTATACTTACCTATTTGCACTTTCCTTCTCGATATTTTGACCTCGATATTATAGATACAATTTTCCACCCATGTGATATTTTTAGCTTCACTATTCTATCCGACAGCCTGCTGAGTACTGCTGCCCTTACAACGTCCTAGCCCTGAAGTGAACTATCTAGTCCTTTTTCCAAAGAAACTGAATACATCATTGTCTTTGTCTTGATAGGTAACTTTGAGCAGGCTAATGAGGAGCTGCGAGCTATCATCAAGAAAATCTGGAAGAGAACAAGCATGAAACTGCTTGACCAAGTCATTCCACCTATAGGAGGTATTATCAATCAATGTCTTGTTTCTATGATATAGAGCTTTAGGCTAAAGAGATGTGCAGAGATTTACCTGGTGACTGGTACAATATCTAATATTCTTTACAGAAATTAGCGATTGGCCATCAAGAGGTTTATGATTCATTGGGGAAGGGGACGGCTGAAGGAAATAGTTTGGTGCCGACATGAGTCAAATAGGTAGATGAAACCAGCGCTTAGGCTGACATTTTCTCATTTTGAAGACCCTGACTGCTCAAAGCAAGACGAGCTAATGAGGGAGACTGTCTTGCTGCAAAACTGAAAGACATTCTTAATGACGGGGAATGTGCATGTGAATAGGCAATTAATGGATAACTAGGGCTTGACCATTGGTACATGGTTTAGCCCAATACGCTACTCACTCGGGAATTACAAATTGGACTAAGCAGTTTTGGAGAAAGGCATGAACATGGGTTATTCAAAAAAATAACTTTCCTGCTTTAGAGAATGTCGAAGTTCTAAATACACTTTCTGTCTTGTCCCAACATAAGTTTAAGAGAATGAGGTTTATCTGTGCCCTTCCCTCCAATGACTGAAAAAGGGAATATTTGTGGATGGAACAGATTTTTGCTGGAATATCTCATATTGACAGAGAACATATGATGGTTGTACTCGAGTATAATAACTTCTATCTTTAGTTGCAACAAAAAACACCTTAGTGGGATAATTACATTCAACCAGATACCCACATAACATAGTTTGCATACTTTTCAGGTGGGGGATGTTAAAGCTCTTAGTTACTTTAGTAAAATAAAAGCCAGGAGATGGGTTGGAAATTCCATGCATTACAGTTACACACTGCTTCTTCAAAATTCAACTCTGATATTGGGAAATGAGAATGGAAAAAGAACACACTGATACAAGGCAGACACAAGTAAATTTCGATTTTTAAAATCATTCTACTAGGGTAGATGCACACTACACAAAGATGTTCACATGTATTGGTGTGTCCCTGGCATGATTATTACACCCAACGAATACAGTTGGCATTTGGACCTTTGTTACCAAGATGTTGTTAAACTATAGCCCTATTGGATTGTCTACACATTGACCTGTCTCGTCACATCTGCAGTGACCTCTAGAACTGCCATTGAAACCTCTACTGTATACTTATTGAAAGGCTACCCAAAACAACCAAACCTGTACCCCGGACCCACTGATCCTCCATTTTTCTTGGTTAGTTGGTCAATAGCATAGTGAACCGCCACTTTAACAGCTAGAATTGTTGCTGCCACTGTACCTGAATAGCTGGATAGTAGGGTCCATCTAAAACGCGCTGATCAATTCTTTACGGCTTCTTCTGCTGACCTCAGATGACAGGAGCTCATAAATGACATTTAAATCAACTGTGTGCCACTGCCTCTCTGTCCTCTTCGGGCACTTACAGGACTCCAGGGGAAAGGAGCAAGAAGCACCCAGGCTTCCAGACTCCTTTAGCCAATCACAACGCCACTGATAGCAGCGTTGTGATTGGTCTCTGCACCATGGTTCGGCAGTCAGAGAGGGACTGGGAGCCTGGGTATGTTCTGCACCCAGGCTGTGCAACACAGCCCCGTGGAGAACATGCAAAAGTGCGCATGACTATTTGCCGGCCGAAGATGGTCAGCCAAGCTGTCATGCTCACTTATAGAGCGCCACCACTCCTCCCCCTGCTCCTCTGACACAGCCAGCCCCGCCCCAAACCATCTTAGCAAGGACGGAAAAATAAAATGATAATAACAATGCGATATTATCATTTTATTTTTCCTTTTTCACCTGCTCACAGGGCAGGGGCCGATGCATTAGCGGATGAGCCGCCCCTGGATACTATTCTATCCATTCCTGTTCTCTTTCAAGCTAGCTCCTGGGAGCGCTGGGCCCTATATACCTTTATATTCTAGAATCATGGCTCAGGAGAGCATGTAGGCACCACCTCATTTTACCTCTTCAGGTTCCCTTTTCCAAGCCCAAGGTTTCAGGAGTCCTGAGTACACCCATGTTTCAGGGCTAAGAGCCACATACACTGGTCATGCAAGTTTGAGTTTTTGGTATGCCTTACGATTCACGCTCACTGTAAGCAAAAGTACTTTTTGGGGTAATTTTGAGATTTTGTGGAGTGGGAAACACAGCCTTAAAATCGGCAATACTCTTGCCCCAGCAAAATTGTGGATTCCCCATCATAGAGTCTGAGGATGAGCTGTGTATGCTTCGGCTGGCTCCTCTGTCAGAAACCTCTGGCCTGAAACCCATCTGCTCTGCCACAGGGACACAAGTCAAAGTGACATTCAACCTGTGTTGGAAGGCGGACCCCGAGGAGTCGGTGAGACCACCAAGGGGGGGGCCCTCTCACTGCACGAAGTAGCCGAGCGCTGCCGAGAAGTCTCCTGAGAGATCCTTCTCCTATCCCGTACTAGCACAGTAACACCACCACACCGGACTCAAGGAGGTTGTCTCAAGACAAGCAATTCTTTATCATCAATAAAAGGTTACGAGCTCAATATTTACACGAAGGGATCGAGGGATCCACCAAAAGTCTCAATGTCTCTTTGGAAGGGTAGGGGTAGCGGGACAGTCTTTGGCAGGAATGTGGTACGAGGGTACCTGGGGCCCAGTTCTTATCCTCACGCTGGAGGACCTCCGATCTCGGAGGGGTCGAGCCGCGACGGCGTCAGCAGGGCTCTGGCGTACAGTTCGTGGAGAGCCGCGATTCAATCAGCAGGGCTCTCAAGATGGTCTCTGTTCAGCTCGAGCCGCGACGTCGTCAGCAGGGCTCCGAGGAAGGTTCCAGCGAGGTTGGGCCGCGACGGCGTCTGCAGGGCTCCGATGTTCCAGGTGGTTCAGAAAAGGGTTCACAGGAGGGAGCCGCGACGCAGTCAGGAGGGCTCGTGATGGTTCCGACAAGAGTTCTTCTCCGTAGGGTCAGCCGCGATTCAATCAGCAGGGCTCTCGACTCCGGGATACAACTGCCGAGCTGTGGTGGGGTCGCCCCAGATATAGGTCTGGAGCCCTTTGATGTCCGGACCTATGCGCCCGAGGGGGCGGAGTGGCCGGGTGGAGGCGGCCAGACGCCCAGCAGGAGAGGCGCCAGGCCCATGGGAGTTGCAGGGCGATCACACCTCGAGAGGGGAGGACAGTTGGGGGTCCCATCGATACTGTCCTCCGCCGGGGGCGATGAATGGTTCCTGTGGCACCCCCTGGCTAGTTCGTGGTGCCTCGATGTCGGGGCTTCGCTGGGGTCGAGGCCGGGTTGAGCGGGGTCGCGCCGGCTGGTGCACGGTGTGACGTGGATGCCCACAAGATGGCGGAGCCACGAGGAGTATGCGTCCACGTGCAGCTCCGGGTGAAGGGCCTTGGTGCAGTTCAGACGGGTGGCCCGTGACGGCCGGGGCGGGGAACGGGCACAATCCAGGGGGTTAAGGACCACGCCACGAGGCCGGGTCCAACAGGCGTCCCCCCCAGCCGAAGGCATGGAGAGTCACCCATCTCCTTGGGGATTCTCCTCGTCAAGGCGGAAGAAGCGGGACAGGCCGTCGGCGTTGGCGTGGTCATTGCCGGGCCGGTGTTCGACGTCAAAGTCCATCCCTTGTAGCGAGATGGACCACCGCAGCAGCTTGGGGTTCTCGCCCCGCATTTGCATTAGCCATTGCAAGGGCCGGTGGTCGGTCTGGACCCGGAAGTGGGTGCCAAAGAGGTAGGGCCGGAGCTTCTTGAGGGCCCACACCACAGCGAAGGCCTCACGCTCAATAGTGCTCCAGCGTTGCTCTCGGGGCAGTAGTCGTCGGCTGATGAAGGCCACTGGTCGGTCGAGCCCCTTTTCGTCGGCTTGGGATAGGACGGCCCCGATCCCATACTCGGAGGCGTCCGTCTGTACCACGAACTCCTTCTGGTAGTCCGGGGCCTGCAGCACCGGAGCAGTACACATGGCTGTCTTTAGGGTGTCGAAGGCTGTTTGGCAGCGGGGTGTCCAGTGTACCTTCTTGGGCTGCTTTTTGGACGTTAACTCTGTGAGGGGGCCAACAATGCTCCCATAGTCTCGGATAAACCGCCGGTAGTATCCGGTGAGGCCCAGGAAGGCCCGGACAGCGGTCTGGGTAGTGGGGGGTTCCCAGGTCTGGATGGCATCTATCTTTGCTTGGAGGGGGGCCACCTGCCCGCTCCCCACTTGATGGCCCAGGTAGGTCACGGATCCGTGGCCGATTTGGCATTTGCTGGCCTTGATTGTGAGCCCGGCCCGCTGAAGGGCGGCCAGGACGGCCTTCAGGTGGAGAAGGTGCTCGGCCCAGTGGTTGCTGTACACGGCAATGTCAACTAAGTAGGCCGCGCTGAAGGCCTCAAGCCCGGCCAAAACCTTGTTCACCAGTCTTTGGAAGGTGGCCGGGGCGTTCTTCATTCCGAAGGGCATCACCCGAAAGTGGTAATGCCCATCCGGGGTCGAAAAGGCGGATCTTTCTTGGGCGCCGGGGGTGAGCTGGATTTGCCAGTACCCGGCGGTGAGGTCCAGCGTGCTCAAGTAGCGAGCGGCCCCTAGGCGGTCGATCAGTTCGTCGGCCCGGGGTATCGGGTGTGCGTCTGTCTTGGTTACTACATTCAGGGCTCGGTAGTCCACGCAGAATCGCAACTCCGGGGGGTGACCGGGAGCTGCGGCCTTGGGCACCAGGACGACAGGGCTGGCCCACGGGCTGTCGGAAGGCTCGATGACCCCCAGGGCCAGCATCTTCGCTACTTCGGCCTGGATGCAGGCCCGCACTCGGTCAGGCACCCGGTAGGCTCTGTGTCGTATGGGGGGGTTCTCCCCGGTGTCGACGTCGTGGACGCACCAGTGGGTCACCCCCGGGGTGAGAGAGAAGAGGGCTGCGTAGTCCCGCAGTAATCGCTGGCAGTCGTTGCGCTGCTCCGGGGTCAGGGACGAGGCGAGTTGGACCCCTTCGATCGATCCATCGTGACTGTCGGATTGCAAGAGGTCGGGCAAGGGCTCGGAGTCGTCCTCGCTCCCCTCGTCGGTCGCCAGCAGCAGGCTCAGTTCGGTCCGGGCGAAGTGGGGTTTTAGCCTGTTCGCATGTAGGACCCGGAGGGGGTTCCGGGGGGACTCCAGATCGACCAGGTAGGTGACGGGACTTTTCTTCTCCACCACCTTGAAGGGCCCGGTCCACTTGTCCTGGAGGGCGCCGGGTTCGACCGGGGCCATGACCCATACTTTCTGACCTGGCTCGAATTCTACCGTAGAAGTGTTGCGATCGTACCACCGCTTCATGTCCTCCTGGCTGGCCTCGAGGTTGGCTTCGGCTATGGCTCGGAACTTGCGGGTCTGGTTTCGGAGGGTCAGGAGGTATCGGTAGACGTCAGGAGGGGCGCCTCGGGGCTTCATCTCCCAGCCCTCCTTGACCAGGCTGAGTGGTCCGCGGACCGGGTGCCCATACAATAGTTCAAACGGGCTGAACCCCAGGGACTTCTGCGGGACCTCCCGATAGGCAAACAGGAGGCAGGGCAGCAGGACATCCCATTTCCGCCTGAGGGGTTCTTCCAGGCCCTGGATCATCCCTTTCAATGTTCGGTTGAACCGCTCAACCAGCCCGTTCCCCTGAGGGTGATATGGGGTCGTGAACTTGTATGTGACCCCGCATTGTTGCCACAGGGACCGCATGTACCTGGAGATAAAGTTCGTGCCACGGTCGCTCACCACTTCGCTGGGGAATCCCACTCGGGAGAAGATCCCCATCAAGGCCCGGCCTACCACAGGGGCCGTTATAGTTCTGAGCGGGACCGCCTCCGGGTACCTGGTGGCGTGGTCCACGAGGACCAGGATGAAGCGGTGGCCCAGGGCGGTTTGGGGGTCCAGGGGTCCCACAATGTCGATTCCGACTCGTTCAAACGGGGTGCTGACGGCGGGAAAGGGCTGGAGGGGGGCCTTGACCCGACCCCCCGTCTTCCCGCTGGCTTGGCAGGTCTGGCAGGACCGGCAGTGGTTGTCCACATCTCTCCGCATCCGAGGCCAGTAGAAGTGGGTCACCAGACGACTGTACGTTTTGTCTTGCCCCAAGTGTCCGGCGAGGGGCACATCATGGGCCAGGTTGAGAAGGAACTCCCGGAAGCGGAGGGGGACCACCACCAACACGCGGCCGGCCCCGAGTTCTGCCACTTTCTGTTCACTGTACAACAGGCCCTCGGCCCAGTAGATCCAGTGGGTGCCGGTCTGGTCACCGTTGGCTTGCGCGGTCGCCTGCTGTCGGACCCCTTCGAGAGAGGGACAGGACTGTTGCTCTTGCTGGAACTGCTCTCGGGTGGGGCCCCCTTCATGTTGCCATTGCGTCAGTTCTGGTAGGGCGCTCGGAGAAGCCATGTCTTCGGGGGAGGATTCGCTGGGCCCGGGGTCGGTGTCCGCCTCCTCCTCGCTGCTGGCGGGAGGGGGTGTGAGCCCCTTGGGTCGGGCCGTCCCGGAGGTCGAGGAGGAGCGGGGGGCCTGGGCGGTCATGGACCGGGTGATGGCGCAGGCCCAATCAGCCAGTCCCAACATTCGGAGGTGCTCTCGTCGTTCTACTTGAGCCCAGGGGGAACTCTCCAAGTCGTTCCCCAGGAGGCAGTCGACCGGGGCGTCGTCGCGCACCGTCACCTTCAGCAGGCCCGTCACCCCTCCCCACTCGAAGGGGACCAGGGCCATCTGGCATAGGCTTTCACTGTTGTCGGCCGTCCGCACCGGGCACAGCACATTCGGTAGAATCTGTTCAGGGGTCACCAGGTGGCAGCGGACAGCGGTGATACTGGCGCCGGTGTCGCGAAGGGCTTCGGCCCGTTGTCCGTTGACCGTGACCTGCTGCCGGTACTTCTGGGTGTTGGTTGGGATGGGGGTGCAGGGTACCATCTCTCGGCTACCCAGGCAGACCAGGGACATGGCTGCCGGCTCCCACTCAGTGTTTTCTCGGTCGAGGGCCTCTTCTTCCTCCTCTCCCCCCAAGGCGGCGGCTGTCAGCTGCCGGGGCGGGGGCCCGCCGGCCCCGTTTCTTTGGTTCAGGGGGCAGGCCGGGTCGCTGGCAAAGTGTCCGGTTTGTTGGCAGCCATAGCAGGTCACGGGTGGCCGTGGTCCGGGTCGGGCCGGGCCCACCCTTCGCGCTAGGCTCGGGGAGAGAGGTGGCTGCGGTGGCCCTCGAGGGGGGCTCCTGGGGGCCCCAGCGGGAGGGTCTCGGTTCCTGTTCGGCCCTCCCCCCCCACCGCGCTGGCGTGGGGGTCCGTTGGGGTTCCTCTGGTACTCCCCCATTGAGCTCCGGGGGACCCGGGAGTTGACCCATCGATCGGCCTCGACGGCAAGTTTTCGCGGGTCGGTCATTTTGCTGTCGAGGAGGTGCTGTCTCAGTTCCACGAAGCAATTATTGGAAAGGTGTTCCCAGACGATGAGGTCGACCAGTTGTCCGTAGGTGGTTACTTTGCTGCCTTTGATCCACCCTTCTAGGGCCCGACTGAAAAAGTCCACATATTCCACCCATGTGGTACCCGGGATTTTCTTGCAGTCTCGGAACCGCTGGCGGTACATCTCCGCTGTTAGCCCGTATCGGGTGAGCAGGGCCTCCTTCATGTGATCGTAGGAGGTCATCACCTCCTCCGGTAGCTGGAGCAGCGTGTCCCGCCCTTCACTCAGGAATCGCCCCCACAGGCCTGCGCCCCAGTCTTTTCGGGGCACCCGATGGGAGGTCATGGCCACCTCGTATGCCTTGAACCATTGTTGGATATCGTCATTCTTGTAATACTCCTTGACGACCTCCTTCGGGATATGCACCTTGGCCTCGGGGGGCGGTAGAGTGTCTCTAGTACTGGGGGTGTTGGTCCCTCCGTTCTTGGCCTTGATCTCGAGCTCCTTGAGACTGCGCTCGTGCTCAAGAGTTAGTTTCTTTTCCTCCAACTCCCGGTGTCGTCTCTTCTCTTCTATTTCTTCTTGAAGGCGTAGCTGCTCGAGGGCCAGTTTCTTTTCTGCCAGCTGGAGTTCGCCGTCCAGCCGCAGTCGGGCGAGCTCTAGTTCGTGGCTCCGGACCTTTTCCCGCTCTCGTATTTCTTCCTCTAGGCTCTTTCTTCCTCCGGTTGCCGGGGTCAGTGCGGTTGCTGTGGTCTCCGTCAGGGGCAAGGGCCCTTCTTCCTGGGAGGGGCCTGCCCCAGCCTCCAACCATGCCCTCAGAGCTTTCTGCATCTCTTCCTTGGTACCGAGGCTGGTGGTTGCAATGCCTTTGTCTCTGCAGAACTGTTTTAATTCTTTGTGCGTATATTCTTCCAGCCGTTCGGGCTGGAACTCCATTGTCGCGTTGTTTTCCTGGCTGCTCATGATGCTATTCGTTTGGATGGGTAGCTAGTGGGTACTGGCTGGTACGTACTGCGTTCGGCTCGGATCCCGTCGCTGGCCACCAAATGTTGGAAGGCGGACCCCGAGGAGTCGGTGAGACCACCAAGGGGGGGGCCCTCTCACTGCACGAAGTAGCCGAGCGCTGCCGAGAAGTCTCCTGAGAGATCCTTCTCCTATCCCGTACTAGCACAGTAACACCACCACACCGGACTCAAGGAGGTTGTCTCAAGACAAGCAATTCTTTATCATCAATAAAAGGTTACGAGCTCAATATTTACACGAAGGGATCGAGGGATCCACCAAAAGTCTCAATGTCTCTTTGGAAGGGTAGGGGTAGCGGGACAGTCTTTGGCAGGAATGTGGTACGAGGGTACCTGGGGCCCAGTTCTTATCCTCACGCTGGAGGACCTCCGATCTCGGAGGGGTCGAGCCGCGACGGCGTCAGCAGGGCTCTGGCGTACAGTTCGTGGAGAGCCGCGATTCAATCAGCAGGGCTCTCAAGATGGTCTCTGTTCAGCTCGAGCCGCGACGTCGTCAGCAGGGCTCCGAGGAAGGTTCCAGCGAGGTTGGGCCGCGACGGCGTCTGCAGGGCTCCGATGTTCCAGGTGGTTCAGAAAAGGGTTCACAGGAGGGAGCCGCGACGCAGTCAGCAGGGCTCGTGATGGTTCCGACAAGAGTTCTTCTCCGTAGGGTCAGCCGCGATTCAATCAGCAGGGCTCTCGACTCCGGGATACAACTGCCGAGCTGTGGTGGGGTCGCCCCAGATATAGGTCTGGAGCCCTTTGATGTCCGGACCTATGCGCCCGAGGGGGCGGAGTGGCCGGGTGGAGGCGGCCAGACGCCCAGCAGGAGAGGCGCCAGGCCCATGGGAGTTGCAGGGCGATCACACCTCGAGAGGGGAGGACAGTTGGGGGTCCCATCGATACTGTCCTCCGCCGGGGGCGATGAATGGTTCCTGTGGCACCCCCTGGCTAGTTCGTGGTGCCTCGATGTCGGGGCTTCGCTGGGGTCGAGGCCGGGTTGAGCGGGGTCGCGCCGGCTGGTGCACGGTGTGACGTGGATGCCCACAAGATGGCGGAGCCACGAGGAGTATGCGTCCACGTGCAGCTCCGGGTGAAGGGCCTTGGTGCAGTTCAGACGGGTGGCCCGTGACGGCCGGGGCGGGGAACGGGCACAATCCAGGGGGTTAAGGACCACGCCACGAGGCCGGGTCCAACAACCTGCCTTATTTAGGACGAGGCAACTCTCTATAGATTTCCCTGGCCAGGGCTGCCTTGTTAGGTTTGGTGTTTGGGGAAGAGTATTTTTCTCAATGCCCTCATATAAAGAGAGAAACTGCCTGATTTTGGGTCGGTGATTTTTTTTGTTTTCCAAAAACAGACTCCCACTTTAGAAATTATTCTTGTCCGGGTGAGACGATGGGCCACCTGTCATAACCAAAAATGACCCTTATTATCTCAAGAGTTACCGTAAATGCAATAAGGTAACATTAAAGACTGACACATATACCCATTGAAATAGGTGTTCGGAAATTCAGTCAAAAATCCATTGTTTGTAAGATGTTGAGGGCCCGGCACTATTAAGTAAGGATATTGATGGCACACCTAATTCCATTTGAAGAGGCCTTTAAAAACTAAACTCATTGCGTATAGAGGTAAAATCCAGCTCTGGTACCTGCTATTTGTAAGGCTATGTTCCATAGGTAAAATGGATTATCCAGTAATAGGTCTATGAGATGAATGCTCCAGTTTACCTTACCCGTTACCCAGTACCAGACGCTCTAGTGGTTCATACGGCTAATTGCAGAGGAGGAGGTTCTACTCCTTTCCCTAATTTGTGTAACAGGAACTGGCAAGGAATGGGTGCTAAGGCAAAATAAATATTTCCTTTTATCACGTTAGCATTGTAGTCAGTGAAAAAAGTCAGTAATTTGGCTTGATACCGGTATTCATTGTGGTATTTGTCAGAGAAAGATATAGACCACTTGCTTCAGGACTAGGCAGAATCTTTGGGACAGGCGGCGGCTGGTGGTATCCATTTGTTAGAATAAAATATTGTGCTTTGTATTGACTCAGTTGAGTCTTTTGCACATGGTTTTCTCATTTTCCTAGCTATGAGACATCACTCCTGACTTGGGTTGTCTGATTTTACATTAGATTTCCAATCCAAGAATTTGGTCTTTCTTCTGGTTGGGGAGATTGTATATGGTGGGAAAGTTGACTTTTGAGATGTCTGAATGATTTTAGAGAGGTGGAAATGTCTTGGAGATTAAAGGTGTACGTCTGCAAGGCAGTCTCAAGCTGGAATCCTCAAGGGGCTGAGGACACATTAATCAGGAGACGGTATAAGTGGCTTTAGCTACAGTTGCATCATCAGCTAGGTAGAATTCACAAGAACCTTATGATACTTTTAATTCTTGAAATGAGCAAATTAGAAATTAAGTCAATGTTATACTACAGACTGTTCAGTAAGTACATGAATAAGGAAAAAGTCTAAGATGGTAGAATTGGCTTAAATTCTAGCAGCAGTAAGAAAGAGTCTGGTTTTTCATAATCCAATTTGCTAATCTCACAGGTGTTCCTAAACCTGCAGGCTGAGGTGGCCCCTCTTCTGCGTTTGTAGGGAGTTCAAACTTTGACCGTGCCCTGTAAACAAGATATGTACTGTTCCAAGTGCATGCACAAACCTGTGCCTGCATTAAGAACTGCATAGTAGTGAAAGAGTGAAGGTTAGACCAGGTATTTAAAGCAGCCAGTCTTCCATTCACTGTGCAGGCGGCAAACAGCTGACATTCAAAGGGAAACGGAGAGCACCCTGCAGGTGGTGGAGTGGGTGACTGTACTTGACTAAATAGGGGTGACAAATGAGTCTAGGACCCTCTTTTAGCATTGTTCAAGGGATGTCCTCAGGGACACACTCATTGTTCATCACTTCTATAGAGAGAATTATTTTACTCTTACCAGAGAAGATGTTTCGTGGATTCAGTGTTTCACATTGATCAGCCTACAGTCAGTGCTGAGGAATTCTTTTCTCAGTGTTGACTTAGAACTCAATTTTCATAACATTGAAAACATACATAGCTTGTATATTGAGACCAAGTATTAGCTGGGATAAGGTGTGGTGGAAACGGGGCAATAATCCAATTAGGAAACCAGGACAAATGATCTCCCACTGCGTCTTCTTCACCCCCAGGGAGGAAAATGCCAAGTGTGTGTTTGGTCAGAAAGTTCGAGGCATCTCCACATTATTTTGTTGGAGCTCAGGATGATCAGTTTGACTCAGATGAGTTGTCTTCCATGGGTACTAGGCAGGTTTTGATGTTGATGGACAAAACCCCTACCATTCATTATATCCACCAGTGCAGGCAAGTGGGCCCTTCGATGTTGTGAAGGAAAGAATTGCAACTTTGGCATTGAGTAATCATGAATTGCAAATGTATTTTACTCATTATTTGTATAGGCTTGAAACATTTTATTTTATGGAATTTAATAATAATTTACTTTATCCTACTTGAAATTTCACAAACAATACACTTTTCAATATCAAGTGTGACAACTGAATATAATGGCATAGCTCTTGTTCAAAGATTCATTTGCACCTGCAAGGGTACTGGGCTGAGGAGAAAATGGCTCCTGTGAGACATCTACTGGTTCTACCAGTCTCCTGCTAAAAACAATTTTTGAGAAATTGTGTGACAGTTAGAAGATTTGTGCCTGTAATGATAATTTGCCATCAGACTATTATTTAATATTAAAAAGGGAAGTGTATGCAGATGCTCACAGCATGCTTAAACATAACACGTTGAAGTTTTATGAAAATGCAGTCTTACCGCATTTATAGATGAGTGGATATCTGTTAGCCCTGGCCCTTTTTACAGGTTCATTCCCAAACCTTTTGCCTTTTGCCTTCTATGTTTCTGATCCAGTGTTTTTTGGGTGTAGGATTCTGGGCACTTTACCACTTCTGATCATTGCTAAAGTGAATAAGCTCTCTTTAAATATTGTGATTATGATTGGTTATCCATGACTGGCATATTTGATCTACAGGTAAGTCCTTAGTAAACTGCACTAAGTGTGCCACGGCCTGTAATTCAAATGCAACTAGTGGTCTTGCAGCACTGGTTGCGCCACACACATGAGTAGCTCTGTAAATGTGTCTCAGACCTATCACTGTAGTGTCTGCGCATGTAGTTGTTAACTGCTATGTTGACCTGGCAAGTGCACCCACTTGCAAGGCCCTATTCTTCCCTTTTCTTACATGTAAGGCATCCCTCCTGTAGGCCCATAGGCAGGGTGCAGTGTACGTGAAAGGCTAGACGTGTACGGGTGTGTTTTACAGGTCCTGATTGTGAAATACTGTTTATTTCATTTTTCACTGTTGAGAGGCTATCTGCCCCACAGGCTATCATTGGATCTGTACTGTAACATTTTACCTGTGTAACTTTCAATTGGGACAAGATAGAAAATGGAGTTTAGGAGGAGTCTGCAGCAGCGAAGGGAGCCCAGCACATCCCAGGGGCATTAACCTCACCACAGACAGAGGAGCTCCACTGATGTTATGCAGTGGGCAGGGCCCGATGAGGAAGGGCGCGCCCACCCCTCACAGCCACGGCTAATAGAGCGGCTTCTCCCGGGATGTGGGGACCGCTGTACACACACCACGAGGAGCGCGGGTGGAGCAGCCAGGAGGATCTGCGCCAGGGATTGCAGGGGCTGTGCTGTTTGACCCGTGGGGGTCCAAGGCAGCCAGAAGGATTTCCGTCTCACCGAGAGTGCGGGTGAGTCCCATTACCCACGGCAGCTGCCTTGTGTCTGAAGGTGCGAGTGGGGACCCAGCGAGGTCTTCAAACTGCCTGTGCCGGTGCAGGTGTGAGTGCCCTCACACCCAGTGGTAACTTACCTTGGGGTGCATTTTTTCTAACACAGGGAGAACCCAGTATGGGGCCCCCAATCAGAAACTGGCCACATAGAGGGGAAACCTTCCTGGGAGTAACGTAACAGGTGTTCCTGAACTCTGGGGAACCATAACACTACAGTATCACTGAGATTAGGAGTGCAGATGCTGTTCCTTGAGTTATTTATGTGTTAAATGTGACCTAACTACTGCATTTCATGCCTTAAGGGTATGATGTATGCCTTATACTGGCCAGGATCACAAGCACTGGAACTGTGATGTTAGGCATTTTTGTGATGGTGTTCATGGCATATGCTTTATTGCACTAATTGTTGTGTTTACGACAATGGCCTTATGGCAAAGTGATTTACGACCTTTGTATTGTTATGACAATCGCCTTGTGGCAAAGTGATTTATGTGATTGTGATCTGTGTGTTTTATATATAGTACAAGTGATATTTTCATATACCATGTGTGATGCATTACACATTGCCCCTGGATAAGCCTGACTGCTCTGCCAAGATACCAAGAGGGTGAGCAGAGGTTATCTTGGGTGGGTAACTCCCTTACCCTGACTAGAGTGGTGGGTTTAGCCTGGCTTAGGTACATACCCTAGCCAACAGCAACCCTATTTTTAACAGTATCAATATGTGGATATGTTCGAAACTCACCAGAAAGTGCAGCTTTTGTTCTCCCCAGAGTTACAAGGAATTTGTGAGATGTGATACTGATTCAAAAATGAATTGTCAATCAGTGAGACTATGAGGCCTATTCACAAACTACATTTTGTGGTACGTATAGTAGTACGACAATAGAATTACTAATGTACTGCAAAATGCTAATCACAAACCTACATACAGATGTCACCGCCTCCACCTCTCCTATCTCCGCACAATTAGGCACTCATTTTAATAGGAAATGTGGGTGGGCCAGGAGAACGGGGCTGGGAAATTGGAGATACCTACTAATGGAGATGGGTTAAGGGAGGAGCAAAGAGGCTTTAAAGGAGGGTTGTGGAGGGATTTAGATTTAGGGATATGCACCTACTCACAAAAGATTAAGCCTATTCCTATTCACAGACTGCACTTATATAGTTACTACAGACACAAAGCACCATAAACAGACATAAAGGTCCAGCACCACACTTTGCCAACCACTGGTGCTGCAACAGTGCAAGAAAATAATACATAATGGAGGCAGGAGCATAAAATAAAAGCCAAAAGGAATTAATGTTAAATCAAGTTACCTTATGTTAATATTTTAAAAATCTACATAAATAAAATATAATGTTAAAAATATATATGAAATAAAACATAATTATTACTTTCTTATATAACATTTTAACCTTTTTTAATTAAAAACTGGATTACATTTATTCTGTATGTAACTTTTAATCTGTTTTCTACTTAAGAAGTAAATATAAATGTTGTTCTTTAAGTGGGAATTTTATTTGAATCATAGGAAAATAATTTTTGTTTAATATATACAAAATAATTAAATAATCAATTCAAAATTAAGTTAAGAATGCTGCATTTTTGTTCTATGTTAAAAATAAATATTTTAAACAATTTACATTAATATATATCTTAAATAAATTATTTCTATTTTTAAACTTTAATACACTTTTAAACTGTTCTTTGCACTTCACCGTAGGGTGATAAGCACCCTGGTGATGGAGATCTGCACCTATGTGTGAATAGTTGCAAGTAGTAACTTTACACTCATAAGTTGGGCTCCACCCCTGCATTCAGGGTGGAGGAGACATTTGAGTCTACACTTCGTAGTAAATTTACACTCGTAAACGGTGACTAGCCTATTGTACTAAATTTACTACACAGTCTAAGAGTAAATATACACGTGCAGATATACCCACTTGTAAGTTTACCTTTGTGGATAGCCCCCTCTGTCCTATTGCTTCCATCGTGAAAGGAGCCCCCTTCTTCGCTTGGCTTTGCACCGAAGTATTTAGCACATTTTATTTCAGAAAGGTTGAGATTTGCTGGTCCTGTTTGATGAGGTGTTTGATGCCCTGGTGGAGATGGAGGTGAATATAACACCTGCCTTTGTGCAGGTGGTGGAGATTCTGGAAACTCTGCATTCATAAACATTTTGACCTACTCATGGTGACAGTGGTTGAGGTTGTGAATTTTTATTTGAGTTTTCAAGAGGGATCTATGGGTCTCATCAGTGAGAGATTATAGGAAGACACTTTCTTTTCTTTTGAGGAAACCTGATAAATATTACTATTAAGGAGTAGATGTAAATGTTTCGCCTGTGCTGTGCTTTAAATTATGGTTCAGTGAATTACCAACTTGCTTTTACCTTACTTAATGGCTTCACTGCTTTAACCCGTTCGCAGTTATGATGTGAGGTAAGTCACACAAAAAAGCGTATCCTCCTGACAATTGTGTCACTCATAAGGGGTGCATGATTCTTAGACATTAGAGGATATTGTGTATGTCTTTTTGTAATTGGACAAAAACTCAGATTGAAAAGTGCATTATAAATAGAGTGGAAACCATATTTAGAAGGCAGCTGGAAAAACTGGTGAAGGGCGAGCCTACACATTGCTATTATCAATCATCCCTGCTCTGGCAGCCAGGGGCAATCAGAGAAATTTATTGCAGTTCTTTAATTATCTTTAGTTCTCTAGTTTCTTTGGAAACAGAGTTTCATTTTTAGGAATCTACATAGTCCATGGCCCTTTTTCTGCACTGCTTCCATCCAAGGTGCAGTTGAGGCAGCAATGGCAATAAGTCATTATAGTGTATGTTCCAACAAGCACCAGATGGACAGACAGGGTTTTATTGCCTTTTTGTGAATTTTTATGTAGTGTGAACTTGGCCGAAAGAAATTGGAGGACTTTACTTCAGCTGCGTGAACTTAGGGCAAGGGAATTCAAAGCCTTTACCTGAGCACCAGATCACATTACACACGCTCAGATTCATTTTGTAAGCAGGGGGAGATTACGTGATTTGGCCAGAATCACATAATGTTCAGGACTTGTACCTGGTTCCCCAGAGCCAACGTCAGCAGCTCTTGCAGTTAGGCCACATCTCTTCCCCTTGAAAGTCCTTGAAATGGTATGAGTATTGAAAAACAGACAATATTCTGATGGACATTCTCATGCATTAAGGAGTCTTATGAGGCAGCCACAAGGAATATGTAACACTTCCTGCTGCTTTAACAGTGTGATAAATGGCTCCCTGGTTTCAGTCTGCGGCTTAGCTATCTTTGAAAATATATGAGCAGTAGAGGAAGCAGAGTATCCATCTGAACCTATATTGCCGATGGTAGGGAACTTGTAATTCCCTATTAGACAGACCGTGTGTCAGACGTTAGTGTGAGCCAGGGGCCAACATTTAATGCAGGGTCCTCTGGATGCTTCTTCCATTTTGGCCAGATGCTATAAGCAGCACTTCTTTCTAAGTATTAAACAAGCAGTGGCAAACCCAATAGGTATTACCTTTGGGACCTTTTGACTTTGCCAATGGTTTTAGCCATGCTGCGCATCATTTTCAATGCTGTGCAAGATGGCTACTAAACAGGAAAAAAGCCTACAAGGCTGGCCGTATCACTAAACATGCATGCACCTACAAAATTGCACAAGCAACTGGAGGGCAAGAGGAAACAACATGGAGAGTGGGTGGATGCAACACGGGGTGTGCAGGCGAAGCAGCGCAGAGGTTGTGAATGGGGAAAGCAATATGGAGTTTGTAGGGAGGGAAGCAAATAGAGACAGCACATCGTGGAGGAGTATGGAAGCGAACACACAAGATTAAAGTGCACAGGATAGCGTCTTGAAGGGCAAAGCTATATAAAAGTGAAAGCATACATAAGAGTGGCTCGCAGGACAAAGTTGTGGGAAATTACATTTTTATAATTTTATGAAAACTAATGCTCTGCAAGAAACAAGCAAACATGCTTCATGGTAAAAATGCATACGCTCTCAATGAATGTTTATGAAAAGAAATGTGCTGGGAGAAGTGGGAAAAAAAGAATGGAGAAATGCATACTCTCTCATGGTGTGCGTGTAGAAAAATAAGAACAAGTTCCCATAAAGTAGCCAATCAGAGACATGGTAAACAAGCTGTGCTCCACATGAGGCACAACGATTAAATGGTTGAGCTGAAACAAATAAAACCATTGAATAGAAAGCAAGTAAATAAGATTGACAAAACAAAATGCCCATTGACATGTCCCCAATGAGTCTTTCAATACAATGTGCTATCGGCAGGCTTCAACCTAAAAATGTACTTCAGTGAAAAAGCAAACATGTCTTCTTGTGCCCTCTAATGGTCTTGAAACACATGCTGCATCAGAATTAAGGAAGGTGACAAGCTTGCTTTCAATTCAAAATCTATAATAAATGTGGGTGAAGGTGAGTGAGGCCCTGGAGAGTTCAGGACCTGGGGCATAAAGCCATCTCTTCCCCCCACTCTCCAAAGTCCCAGTGACAGACTTGATACAGTCATCCGACAAAACCTCACAGAAATATATATGACAGCAGCTACGAACGGTGTGTCCCTGTTTCACTGTTTGGTAATATTTGCGACCACCCAGAAGTGTTCACGTACTACAGATAAAAACAATGACACCCTGTACACTGCGACTTTTCAGGATCCATTCACAGAAATAACCAAGCATCAAAGGAGAGCATTCTCCACCTATATACTGAGATCCTGCAATAACTCCCAGCAGCTGTACATACAGTGAATCACGCCTGCTATGGAACAGTTTCGCCTTCTTATTAATAGAAACGGCCTTTGTTAGGAGTGAAGCACTGGACGCCTTTGGCGCTTTTGGTATCGGAGCGCTGCGTAAAAGGTAATTATCTCAGCAGGGGTGTGTGGGAGGGCGCGACACTCCGCCCTCTCCATGGATAAGGGCATGAAACCTAATGCGCCCAGGGTGCATGGGTATCAATTAGTGATGATGAACACTTGTCAAATAAGGGAAAGGCCCAGGGTGGGCGACTGTGTAGCACTGTATTGAGGCATTCTCTGAAGTCAGCATGTGAGGCTTTCAGGCTGCAGAATAGACCATGCATAAAGGGAATGGAGCAGGTAACTGTATTCATAAGCAGCTGCTGAGAAATCTGTCGCTTCAAACACGCTAAGAAAACGCTTTAATGTTGCCAAAAGAAACCGCTTTTTAGGTCTCGCCTGATCCAGCACATGCGCTGGTCTGGCGAGACTTTTTGTAAGGGCTTCAAAAAATGCCACCGCCGGCTACAGCTTGCAGTGCATGTGAGCGGGCGCACGCTTGAGCAGAGGCGCCATATGGCATTCCTCATGCTCATTAAGCGCATCGCTTGCCGTGCTTGATCGCGATCACTTTCACTTTTGCCGCACGACGGCTGCGCGTGCACCACTCCCTTTATACTCTCCCTTGTTTATCAATGGCTGCCAGCATTGCATCAATCACAATACTTATGTTTCACCCATTGGCTGATAAAAAGCTGCAACTAGAAATTCATATCTTGATAGATACACAAATATATCCACAGTAGGCACTTGACCCACTGGCCTGTGCTCTTTGCATCCTGTTTCTCTACGCAACAGCCTGCTGTTGAGCCCTTGTTACCTCCGTAAGAATTCGTGTAAAATTATTTCAAGTGAATGCAGCTGTTGCATTGCTGCATCCCCCAAGCCTCGAGAATTCGGCGATCAAAATAATATCATTTTGGCAATCTTTATAATTCCTTTAAAGTGTCTGTGCTCTGTGCAATATATAATGTATAACAAAGAAGCTGCTGAAAAACCTGCCATGTTTTAAAAGGTATATTTCACTGTAGGGCTGTGAAAAACACTAAACCCAAATCCAAAGGCAATCGATAAAACCACTCAAGTGAATTATAGCCTTACATTACAGTGCAGGTCTGCAAAGATGTTTATATTCTATGAAGAGAAAACACACATTTGGGATCAAATGTATACGTTTTAGAACTTACGTTTTTTCTCTTGGCACAATAGGCTGCAGAATAAAATGTGAACTGTCTCAATGCCCAAGGGAAAACTAGGTGAAAATAGTTTAGCATTTTGTTTAAGAGCATGGGATTTTTATTGGCTGTTCAGCTGTCGCTACACTCCAGTGTGTTGACCAACAGCGCAAAGGATTGTCCGCTGCACTTTGGCATACTCTCCTCCCCAAGGCGCAGATGAATTGCCGCTGGTGATTTACTGCTGTAACTCACATTGTAGCGTTACAATTAACAGAGGTAAAATAAGTTAAAAATTGCCGTCAGCTAAACATGCTATGCGTGGTGCTTTAGCAAAAGAAAATGCCATTAGCTAAACACGGAGCGGTGCTTCAACAAACAAGCATAGTTAGCATCGTGCTCCTCAAATCATGAAGCTCAACAAACAAGCATTGTTAACATCGTACATGAGCGCAGCGTCGGAGAAACGGGTGCCCTGCTGACATATGAAGTGAGGGAAAGCAAAAACAAGCATTTGCAATGCAATAAGTCTCGCATTTACGCAAGTTTAAGCTATTGGCATTGTAAATGACAATGCCTGTTATTTTTATTTTTTTAAACATAAATAAAAGGCATTGTTATTTACAATGCCAATAGCTTAAACTCGCATAAATGCGAGACCTATTGCATCGCAAATGCTTGTTATTTTTACCTCTAATTCTTAATTCGTCATGATGTCATTGCAAACAGCAAATGAGGACATTGTTGCCTGTTGGATACACACAGCAGTAACATTAAAACAATGGGGGCGAGACCAAGGGGGTGCCTGGTGCAGCCTCCTTAGTTCCTGAGAGAAGGACACATGCAGACCCTGGCTGCGGTCGAACCTGAAGACCGCTCATTGCATTTTTGCAGTAATGGGAGATGCAGGTGGGGCAGCGGTCACTGGCGGGTCGTGGAATTTGAATGCTTATGTGTTTTCTAGACCAGTATCATGTCTGTCTATCACAGACATGATATGACAAGTTCTCCAGCTTCACTTCTGGTTACTCTGTACTCTTGTTCTTCTTTGCTTACCAATGCCTTTATTTAGGTATTCTTTATTTATTTGTTTTTTTTTGTTTCTCCCTCCGTTGTTACAAGATTTCCAAACAAATGAGCTATCTTTCCAAGCTAATGTGTTATCCAACTTCGACCCTGAGCCCTGGAAATATTAAATTCATATATGTCGGTTTCACTTTGGAAAAGTGCTTTCACCAACCACATTCTCCTTGCTGAGTGCATCGCTAAGGCCCTCCTCCTGGGCTCCCTCCGATCTGTCCCTCTCTCTGAAAATGTAGCCTTCAGAACTGGAAACAAATCATCAGTTGTGGCCTCCGTATCTTGAGTCAACCCTTCAGATGTGGCCTCCACAGTCGAAAGGTATATTACAGATGTGGACTCCACAACTTGATTCAGTAGTCCAGATGTGGCCTATACAAATGTGTACCCTACTCCAGATGTGGCCTCCAGGACTGAACTCAGTTCTCCAGAGGTGACCAATGCTGCTTTAAGAAAAGATGAAGTAGATACATATATAGCGCACCATGAAGGAGGCCGAGGGCATCCTCCAGTCCACTGCGCTCTAAGCAACTGCTGCTTGGAAATAGAACTCTTCTATGCGTTTGTAAATTAAATATCGGAACCACAGTGTTCCTGCTAAACCCCCCCTCCCCCCACGCCCCATCCTGGCATAATCCACATATCCTAGGAAAAAAGCACAATTGGGAGCCATTCCGACCTCACAGATTTCGGTGATTTGGCCCCCTTACCTTTTGATTACTGTATTCAGATCATAGCAAGGGAAGAAAAAAAATACATCTCTGTATGTAGAACAAATGTGCACGCTGTCATAGCTATTTTCGGTGTTGTCAGGTCTTCGAAGAATTTTACATTTATTTCTCTCTTGGGGTCTACTCTCCTCTTCATTTATAACATTTTAATTGCAATCTATCACGAGAGTCTCATATTTTATGTCACACTGCATGAGGAATTTTTCATCATATCGACGCTCTGGTCCAGAAAGATCAAAGTGTGTATAGGAAACATCCTCAAAAGAACCTTCAAGGAATAGGAATGAATAGTCTTATTACTACAGGCATATGTGTTGCTGCAAGATGTATATACACTGCTTTGGTCAACTTTGTACACACTTTCATAAAACGTGGGATGTAGGCAGGGCCGGTCAGGCCATTACGACACTTTTTCGGTGGCCTGCAAGGTAAGGAACTTCTTTCAGCGATGGATGGGCTGGCAGGATCCAGGCTTGCTGGTGCTTAGCTAATATATTTGAAAAACAGTGTTTTAATTTGCATGATTTAGAATTCATCAATTTCTAAAACTTTCTTTGGGTTACAACACGGCCTACAGACAAACCACAGAGACACCCTTGCTCACTAGGCTCTCTTGCTTGAAGCAATGTGGGGCTGGTTTGAACAATTTTCCCTGGTTCTGATGTTAGGTTCTAGACCAGCCTAGGGCTTATAGTGTCTCCTCTTCCCCTAACCACAAACTAGCACCCATGGCCTGATCCCCTTGCTGTATAACACTAATCTTCAATGCATTAGTTCGAAGAAAATAAGTGAAGGCTACAGATATTATACGGCCTCAACAACTTTTTATTTATCCTGTCTGTATGATGTAATCATGAATGACAGCAAAGATTAACCTGGGGAATCTAAAGAATCTAAAGCTGGAATGTGCAACCAGCACATCAAGGTAAATAAACATATAGAAGTTTCTTGGATATCTCGATGAGTAATCTAGAGCTCAAATTATTCTGATTCTCTTTCACTGATAACTCCCACCCACGCTCTAACAACCAACATCAATGTCTTCTCAACAACTTCAGTTCACTCCTAGAAAGCCAATAAAAACTCCACACATCAAGTACAGATAACCCATGTCTTCTGATGTTTCTGGACCTATCTGGCACCTTTAACACTGGCAACCAACTCAACCTCATCCCTCCCTGTTTCTCCACAAATGAATCACTGGCAACGTCCTCCACTGGTTGTCCGCCTACCTATTCAACTGATATCAGGTGACAATTATAAGGACCTTCAGATATGAGAAGTTCCCTTTAATCTTCTGAGTTACACTGGGATCCATCATCTTGTCTATCAAATCCAGCCTAGAGACTGGAGCCCCTTGGCACTCTACTCACCAACAACAGTATTAACTAACAAAGAAACAAATGTACATTTCCACCAGACAAAAAAAACAATGCCTCAAGGACTGCCTGCACCTTATCTAGTCTTGTATAGTCAGCACCCCCCTGAAACTCTACACAATTAAAACCGTATTCCTCCAATTCATCAATAACAAACCTAGCTTAATTGAATGAATCTGGGCATAATCAACCCCCAACTATCACCTAAAGCTCAGTTTCACCCTGGACACCAACATCACTCTCAAGGAACACATTTTCAAAAAGAGCAAGATGGCTTGGCACCACTCCTTTATATAAAAAAGTGAAACCATTCTTCCATTAAAGTGACTTGAGAACTGCTTTCCAAGTCTTTGTACTCTTACATATGAATAGTGGAAATGGCCTCCCAAATACTACACTGATGTCCATGAAAGGCACCTGACATGCTGCAGCATACCTCATTAAACGTCTGAAGACATTTTAACACATTGCAGTCACTCCGATGGAAATTCAGTTGTTCACCTTACTAGCCTGCACGATCTTTAAGACCACATGCAGTGGCCACAGAGCTGTTACAGTCAGCAAGCCCCGCCTGCCTGGCTCACCAGCTCATAATTTTGCATTGCTCTCGACACTCCTGCAAGCAGAACACCACAAAACAAACCCTCTCTATCCATGCATATAGAAACTGTAAAGGCATCCATGTATCCATCAGGCCTCCCCTACCCTCTTTCCATTCAGGAAAGAGACGAATACACCCCTCTTGAAAGAGCACTACTTTTCAGCACTGGTAGTACTCCCCTTCCTCTCTCTTCCCAGCAGTATACCTTCCCTCCTTGCTGAAAACACTCCTGTAATTGTATTTTTGCTGTGTCCCTTTACAGAGCTCCAATGGCTGTAGGTTTATAGATACTGCATACGTATATACAAATTTCTCTGTTATTTTCCACAGAGATCCACCCAATAAATCTATTATACGCAATTTGTTAACATGTGGTTCTGAATTTTTGTAATAATAAATAATGTATTCTATTCTCAGTGGCTTTCTGAAATTATAAATCAATTTACACTGTAAAGCCAGGAAAAAACTTTCACTTAATAATAGTGGACTAATATGGCATATTTGCAGAGATTTGGTCAAGAGGTGAAGTGTGTCTATGAGAATGAATAGACTAATAATTAACCCATCATTCTTTTATTACCACCACTGTGTTCTCCGTTGCCCAGTGAAAATGCTAAGCTGTTTGAGACTATTTGATATGTTGGCCCTTGAACCCTCTCCTGCTTGATGACTTCATTTTCTCAATTTACCCTTTTCATTTGTCACCTTTGCTCCAGGGCCTCTGGCTCTGAAGTGATACAGTGTCGTTATTTAAAAACATTTGCTTCACTTAGCAGGACTCGCTAGTTCTATAAACACAGGCAGAAAGCGTCGGATTGGAAAAATCCAGCTATACGCACAGAATCTTGCCTCAAAGTCCACCATCTGTTGGTCAGTGATAGTTATGTCAGGCTTTCCCTTACCAGTGACTCTGTTTTCAACCCTATGGGGGGGTAAAAGGACATGAGCCTATGGGATGCTCTGAATTCAGAGGAGATGTCAGTTTCTGTATTGTAATGATCTCCTCCTGGTTTTCTCTCAACAGATGATGAAGTCACAGTAGGGAAATTTTACGCCACCTTCCTGATCCAGGAGCATTTCCGGAAATTCATGAAGCGACAGGAGGAATACTATGGCTACCGACCAAAGAAGAACGCAGTGCAAATTCAGGTGGGTGAAGTGTGTGCAAGGAAAGTTACCCCGGTACCTGCAGTGCACCTACAGTATGATTTTATAACCTTCTTAAGCATGTGAACCCATTTACTTTTACTAAACCAAGATCAATGGTTTTTTGACAACAGTCAAATATTATTAGATTTGGCTCTGATGTGTAATTGTCTAATCTGGCCCTGCTGGATGACGCTCTTGGAAACCACTGTCAATGAGTTTGACAATCACGTAATAGAAAATCTCTATACATTAAACAGCTTTCCCTTGTATAATATGTCTCAAAAGATGTGAGAATTTCCCTGAAAAAAGTAGTAATTTTCCAAAAGATTTAAACTCTCTTGCAAACTATGTTTCATACTCCAATATATTCTATGCCTTTTTCTTGGTTAGGTGGTTTATACTATAATACAAGTCCGCACCCATTAGTTTAAACATAATTTAATAAAAGACAGGTTATTGATGCCTATCTCTAAATATCGTTACAACAAACAAATGATGGACGGAATGCTGACAATGCAGACATTCTCCCCCAGTCAAGAGATCTGGGTTAAATCCATCGTTCTTTTGCCCACTACACCACCCCAGTTTAGACATGGCCATATGCAAATCAGTCTTGACCCTGTGCCTCATGGGAACAGTCCAGCCCGAACCGCCAAGCCTTTTCTTCCCTGGACCGGAATCAAGCATCCTAGGACCGGTTTCTGGCTATCAGCCGTCATCAGCCAGGATAGCTTGACTCCAGTGGCGTAGTGAGCACGGGTCCCACGTATGGGAATACCCATCCCACTGTTGTAATGCTTCTCGCCCTAAGTGGGATGGGTATTCCCAGACGCGGGACCCGTGCTCACTACGCCACTGGAGTCAAGCTATCCTGGCTGATGACGGCTGATAGCCAGAAACCGGTCCTAGGATGCTTGATTCCGGTCCAGGGAAGACATGGCTTGGCAGTTCGGGCTGGACTGTTCCCATGAGGCACAGGGTCAAGACTGATTTGCATATGGCCATGTCTGAACTGGGGTTGCGTAGTGGGCAAAAGAACGATGGATTTAACCCAGATCTCTTGACTGGGGGAGAATGTCTGCATTGTCAGCATTCCGTCCATCATTTGTTTGTTGTAATGCTTTTCGCCCTAAGTGGGATGGGTATTCCCAGACGTGGGACCCGTGCTCACTACGCCACTGGAGTCAAGCTATCCTGGCTGATGACGGCTGATAGCCAGAAACCGGTCCTAGGATGCTTGATTCCGGTCCAGGGAAGACATGGCTCGGCAGTTCGGGCTGGACTGTTCCCATGAGGCACAGGGTCAAGACTGATTTGCATATGGCCATGTCTGAACTGGGGTGGCGTAGTGGGCAAAAGAACGATGGATTTAACCCAGATCTCTTGACTGGGGGAGAATGTCTGCATTGTCAGCATTCCGTCCATCATTTGTTTGTTGTAATGCTTTTCGCCCTAAGTGGGATGGGTATTCCCAGACGTGGGACCCGTGCTCACTACGCCACTGGAGTCAAGCTATCCTGGCTGATGACGGCTGATAGCCAGAAACCGGTCCTAGGATGCTTGATTCCGGTCCAGGGAAGACATGGCTTGGCAGTTCGGGCTGGACTGTTCCCATGAGGCACAGGGTCAAGACTGATTTGCATATAGCCATGTCTGAACTGGGGTGACGTAGTGGGCAAAAGAACGATGGATTTAACCCAGATCTCTTGACTGGGGGAGAATGTCTGCATTGTCAGCATTCCGTCCATCATTTGTTTATTGTAATGCTTTTCGCCCTAAGTGGGATGGGTATTCCCATACGTGGGACCCGTGCTCACTACGCCACTGGAGTCAAGCTATCCTGGCTGATGACGGCTGATAGCCAGAAACCGGTCCTAGGATGCTTGATTCCGGTCCAGGGAAGACATGGCTTGGCAGTTCGGGCTGGACTGTTCCCATGAGGCACAGGGTCAAGACTGATTTGCATATGGCCATGTCTGAACTGGGGTGGCGTAGTGGGCAAAAGAACGATGGATTTAACCCAGATCTCTTGACTGGGGGAGAATGTCTGCATTGTCAGCATTCCGTCCATCATTTGTTTGTTGTAATGCTTTTCGCCCTAAGTGGGATGGGTATTCCCAGACGTGGGACCCGTGCTCACTACGCCACTGGAGTCAAGCTATCCTGGCTGATGACGGCTGATAGCCAGAAACCGGTCCTAGGATGCTTGATTCCGGTCCAGGGAAGACATGGCTTGGCAGTTCGGGCCGGACTGTTCCCATGAGGCACAGGGTCAAGACTGATTTGCATATGGCCATGTCTGAACTGGGGTGGCGTAGTGGGCAAAAGAACGATGGATTTAACCCAGATCTCTTGACTGGGGGAGAATGTCTGCATTGTCAGCATTCCGTCCATCATTTGTTTGTTGTAATGTATCTCTAAATATCATCATGTTTTATTATAAAGAATTCAGAATCCAATAGAATAATAATTTGAGGAATAAAGAGTCCAAGGGTTAGTCGTGGGAGCAGGCTCTGAGGCTGGAGGCTAGTGCACACACAGGTGGTCCGAGGATGGAAGCAAGCATTGGTGACTTTCCCTGCAAAGTCGGTCAGTTATCAATAAACCACTGTCTTTAAACTTCTGATCAGTCAGTTATTGCAACATGATAGATCATGGAATGTTCAGGGCAAATACAGCCAGATGCCCGGTAGGCCAGCGCCGTTGTTGGGTCAGTTGCACGTCAGGCAGCCGAAGCCGCCTAAACGCGGAACGAGTGAGACACGTCCATGTCTGGAGAGCAGAGCAATCTGGCCGAGGCTCCGGGGAAAGAGCCTCGCACATTTGAGGCATCCTTCTTTGTTCCACTCCCCTCTGCTGGTACAACGGATAACCCTGTAGCCTTCTATACAGCGACAGAATCTGCTTTATTTCTGAAATCAAACCTACCAAGTGCACTGACCGGGAATAGTTCCAAACTCTGTAACAGTATTCATCTTGCCCACACCCCCCAGGCCAAGCACTGATGACGAGATCGGCGCAATTAATCCACTACTGAACACTGAATACCTTTGCTTCAGTCGCGTGGAGATGATTCTCTTGAAACCCAGTTTTCACCGCTCTAAATCGGACACCTTTGCTACCCCAGATTCACGGATCACTTTGTATAATTCGGTTAGTGTGGTTGGCAGGGAGGCGCCTGCCACGCCCATTGTCATCTTCCTGCCTCATCTCCGGAGGGCAGGCGGTTCTCATGACATCTTACCTGCTTAGAGCGCACAGGAACCGTGCTGCCATTGTCAGGGATAATATACAGTATCCGGCGTGCGGTGCATTCAGCTGAGGCCGCCCTGGCTCCTCGGGCCCCACAGGCTGGCCTGGTCCAAGGCTAACTGCAGCGTGCTCAGTGCATCAGCTGTGTGTGAAGGGGAAAGGGAGTGGGCGGCTTTTAGTGTCTCTGTGTAGAGCGCACGCCCACACACTACATTGTCTCCTAATTCTTAAATAATGGGAAATTTGATAACTGAAATCAAAGGCTCACATTTTATTGACCTGATAAGGATGAGTTGAATATGGCAAGATTTAAACACGTGACCTGTACTTCCCACACAAAAGTCTGCGGTAGCTACTCTCTTGTCTGGTTGGTGTGGTTAATGACCTTTACTGCTGCTCTGGTAGTGCTTTTGATACATGGTACAGACCCAAACACGAGAAACTGCCACTACTTTCCAGTTCATTAGTTACATGACTATGTATACTGCAATGTGTAAGTAGTCACTAGGCGGGTGGATTGGTTTCCATTCAACTTATTTTCTGCACAATGGCCTGATAAAATCAGGAGTGTAGACAAAAGGGATGAGGGGTAAGAAATCTACCCTTATTAACAGGTACAAGTATCAGTTAGAGGTTACCCTCTCCTGTGAGCCAGGCTCCTTGACTTTGGAACTTTCTGCAGTTCTGCAGCCCACCGAGGCCCACTCTTCTTGCAGCAGAACCTCAAAGAAATGGCATTGTCCCCACTTGTCACACTCACAAGTATTATTAGCTGACAGGGATTCCATTCTTGTTCTTGTTACATATAACTCCCAGCACACAGCCCATTACATGGGACTCAGACTTCATGTGATGTCTTGTACAGCCATGCCACTCCCACCAAAAAACACCCACCCAGGCCACCAAATATAGATATCTAATGGGAAGTCTTTGCGTCGTCAGTGAGGTTATTGAACAATTATCTGCCCACACGGTTTCACAAATACCTGAGGGGGGTTCAGAGCTCTCTAGGGTGTTGAGGTATCTCTTCTTGACAGGCTGGATAGGCTATGGCAGATCTCCGGTGGAGAAGTTGTGGGCGTGGTTATCTTAATGAGCAGCGAGGAATCATTGTATATGGTGGATCATGAGATTTTGATCTATTGGATGCATGTGGTAGGGGGAGTAGTTCATTTGTATCTAAACTGATTTCAATATTTCCTTAGAGGATGCAGTGGGCCAAGGTAGGTTCGTATTTCTATGCCCCATCCTGTGTCACCTTTGGTATTCTTCATGAATCACCCCTTTCTCTCCTGTTGTTCACTATATATATATCTATCTATATATATACTTGTTGCTAGGAGAAACGCTGTTACTACACAGACACTCCATGTGAACTACACTTACCAGCATGCATCTGCTCAGCAAGGTGAGAGCTCAAGGGGCTAGCACACCTTCTATTGGAGGAGGAGTGACGACATCACAGAGGGAGCGGTCTATTTCACAGCTGCATCTTGTTGGACCCCCTTACAGAGCACAGAGTTCGTGAAACCGGCACTGAAGAGAGCCATTGGAGGCTTGAAACGCGTCTGCCTGAGCGTTTCAGGGACTATGAGCATTACGCGCCTTTGAAAATAAAGCCTTTGTCATTTTACCCCGGAGCTGTATCGCGCTTTTTCTTCAATGGGAGGAAGCTTTGGTTTGGATGTTAGAGTCAGCAAGCAGGTCGCTGACTAGCGATACACCCTCTCGTTCTGGAGCACCGTGAAGAGACCAGCACGTTGTGGATATTTTGCATGGACTGCATCAACACGGCGCCCCCCCCAGCTGCCCAGATGGCCACATGGTTTGACAAGCGGCAAGGGGAGAGAGTAGGCGAACCGTTTCGCCTGATAAGGGGCTGGCAATAGACTTTGTCTCATACCGCTGGGCATCTGAAGCTGACGTGTGGAACACAACCAACTTCGTTGGGGCATCACTTGTTGCTAGGAGAAACGCTGTTACTACACAGACACTCCATGTGAACTACACTTACCAGCATGCATCTGCTCAGCAAGGTGAGAGCTCAAGGGGCTAGCACACCTTCTATTGGAGGAGGAGTGACGACATCACAGAGGGAGCGGTCTATTTCACAGCTGCATCTTGTTGGACCCCCTTACAGAGCACAGAGTTCGTGAAACCGGCACTGAAGAGAGCCATTGGAGGCTTGAAACGCGTCTGCCTGAGCGTTTCAGGGACTATGAGCATTACGCGCCTTTGAAAATAAAGCCTTTGTCATTTTACCCCGGAGCTGTATCGCGCTTTTTCTTCAATGGGAGGAAGCTTTGGTTTGGATGTTAGAGTCAGCAAGCAGGTCGCTGACTAGCGATACACCCTCTCGTTCTGGAGCACCGTGAAGAGACCAGCACGTTGTGGATATTTTGCATGGACTGCATCAACACGGCGCCCCCCCCAGCTGCCCAGATGGCCACATGGTTTGACAAGCGGCAAGGGGAGAGAGTAGGCGAACCGTTTCGCCTGATAAGGGGCTGGCAATAGACTTTGTCTCATACCGCTGGGCATCTGAAGCTGACGTGTGGAACACAACCAACTTCGTTGGGGCATCACTTGTTGCTAGGAGAAACGCTGTTACTACACAGACACTCCATGTGAACTACACTTACCAGCATGCATCTGCTCAGCAAGGTGAGAGCTCAAGGGGCTAGCACACCTTCTATTGGAGGAGGAGTGACGACATCACAGAGGGAGCGGTCTATTTCACAGCTGCATCTTGTTGGACCCCCTTACAGAGCACAGAGTTCGTGAAACCGGCACTGAAGAGAGCCATTGGAGGCTTGAAACGCGTCTGCCTGAGCGTTTCAGGGACTATGAGCATTACGCGCCTTTGAAAATAAAGCCTTTGTCATTTTACCCCGGAGCTGTATCGCGCTTTTTCTTCAATGGGAGGAAGCTTTGGTTTGGATGTTAGAGTCAGCAAGCAGGTCGCTGACTAGCGATACACCCTCTCGTTCTGGAGCACCGTGAAGAGACCAGCACGTTGTGGATATTTTGCATGGACTGCATCAATACGGCGCCCCCCCAGCTGCCCAGATGGCCACATGGTTTGACAAGCGGCAAGGGGAGAGAGTAGACGAAACGTTTCGCCTGATAAGGGGCTGGCAATAGACTTTGTCTCATACCGCTGGGCATCTGAAGCTGACGTGTGGAACACAACCAACTTCGTTGGGGCATCACTTGTTGCTAGGAGAAACGCTGTTACTACACAGACACTCCATGTGAACTACACTTACCAGCATGCATCTGCTCAGCAAGGTGAGAGCTCAAGGGGCTAGCACACCTTCTATTGGAGGAGGAGTGACGACATCATAGAGGGAGCGGTCTATTTCACAGCTGCATCTTGTTGGACCCCCTTACAGAGCACAGAGTTCGTGAAACCGGCACTGAAGAGAGCCATTGGAGGCTTGAAACGCGTCTGCCTGAGCGTTTCAGGGACTATGAGCATTACGCGCCTTTGAAAATAAAGCCTTTGTCATTTTACCCCGGAGCTGTATCGCGCTTTTTGTTCAATGGGAGGAAGCTTTGGTTTGGATATATATATATATATATATATATATATATATATATATATATATATATATATATATATATATATATATATATATATATATTCACTTAAAAAACCATAGGTTTCACACATGTTATAGTTAGGAGGATATTTCACTCGTAAAAAAACAATGAAATTCCCCCGTTATAGTTACTTCAGATACTTATAACTCGCGCGCCCACAATCCTCTGCTCATGACGTCACATATTACATCACTCATGACATGGTCAGTGGCATCACTCTTGACATCACTGATGACATCATCCTTGTGATAGAGTGGCGGTCGCGCGAGTTATAGTTATCTGAAGTAACTATAACGGGGGAAGTTCATTGGTTTTTTACGAGTGAAATATCCACCTAACTATTACATGTGTGAAACCTATGGTTTTTTGAGTGAATTTGCAAGGTTTTTTACATGCTAATTCCTAACTATAACGTGTGTGAAACCTATGGTTTTTTCAGTGAATTTGGATGGTTTTTTAAATGCTAAGTTATTTATGTATTATTATTTTTTTTATATATTTATTTTTCAATAAACTTTTTGTTAATGGTTTTTCACCGTGTGCGCACCCCCGCAATTAAAAAAAAAAAAAATTAAATGTTTTTTTTCTGCCTTCGGGGTCCTTCAGGGACCCCCTGAAAAAAGGCTAGGGGGTCAGGAACTCTCTACCCTGCCCCCTTTTCACGTTCGCCACCTTCCTTTTCCACTCTCGCACTGAAAACAAACAAAATGGCGGCTGACACTTCCTGATTTCGACCGATTCGAACGTTCACGGACATGTAACAACCAATCAGAATTACGCTCGCGCACGCTAGGGTGCGCGCACCGTGCACGCACGGTGCGCGGCTATAGATATGTATGTGCTTTTAAATGCAATTTTCTCAGGAACTAATGAACAGATTGACTCCATATATGCAAAAGGCACATCCCTGACCTGAGGACTACCTCTCTGCCAAATTTCAAGTAATTCTGTTCAGCCGTTCGGGCTGTACCTTCGACTAAAGGTCCCATGGGAAAATGCATGGGGAAAACGTGTTTTGGGACCCCCCTTTTTTCTCGGCCCCCGCTTGACGAATCCCCCCCGAGACTTTCAGGGTAGGAGCTGAGCGGAGCGCCCCATTAGTTTTGAAAATTTCGTCAACCGGCACCAAAGTTATTCAAAATAGAATTTTGAGATTTCCTATGGAAACACGGTCCTAACTATAACTATCTACTGGCGACCGCCAGTAGATAATTCACTGAAAAAAACATAGGTTTCAGGGGCGTTATAGTTAGCTGGACTTTTCACTCGCACAAAACCATTGAAATTCCCCCGTTATAGTTAGTTCAGCTAACTATAACTTGCGCGCCCGCAATGCACTGCTGATGACGTCACATATTACATCACTCATGACATGGTCAGTGACATCACTCATGACATCACTGATGAAACTAGGGAACACTATGCGTTGGGGTCCCCCTTTGATTAGCATGACCTCTTCTGTAAGCCCCTAGTATATAATAGGGCAGGGGGAAAACTACCTCTTAAAACGCGCCACAGGGCATGTTTGCACACGTCACCTCAGGCCCCGTCCCCTCCCTTCCCCACTGTGTAAACACGCCATGTGGCCGTTTTAAGTTGGGAGATTAAGTCCCCTTGAATCCTTGAGGGTCCCTAGGGTCCAACTAGACCACTAGGTACCTCCAGTAAGTGCCACAGAGCTGCGTTGCAGAGAGATGTAAAAAGGGGCACGGCCTTGACCACCTCTCTGCAACGCAGCGCAGTGACGCTTACTGGAAGCACCTGGTGGGCTAGTTGGCCCCCAGTGTCCCTCAAGATTGAAAGGGAATTATTTCCCCAACTTAAAACGAGCCACAGGGCGTGTTTGCACATGTCACCTCAGGCCCCGTCCCCTCCCTTCACCACTGTGTAAACGTGCCCTGTGCCGTTCTAAGTTGAGAGATTAAGTTCCCTTGAATCCTAAGGATCCCTAGGGTCAAACTAGCCCACTAGGTACCTCCAGTAAGCGCCACAGAGCTGCGTTGCAGAGAGGTGTAAAAAGGGGTGTGGCCTCAGAACACCTGTCTGCAACGCAGCTCCCTGGCACATACTGGAGATACCTGTTGGGCTAGTTGGCCCTCAAGGACCCTCAGTATTGAAGGGGAATTAATTCCCCAACTTACAACTCGGCAGGGGGCGCGTTTGCAGAGTGCTGCAAGGAGGTGGCGTGGCCTCCGGCGCGATGCCGGTTTTTTATTTTTTACATTTTTTTAAGAAGGGGGGCTGTGTGGCCCCCCTTCTTTTTCTAATTTATTGGCCCTGGGGACCCCATCCCCCAGGGCCTGCACCCTAATTTTTTTTTTTTTAATTTGGAAGGGGGCTGCATGGCCCCCCTCCCAAGGCCTTAATCGGCCCGGGGACCCCAACCCACAGGGCATGGCCTTTTTAAAAAAAAATTCTTTAGGAGGTGGGCTGCATTGCCCCCCTCCTCAGGCCACTTATGGCCCCGGGGACCCCATCCCCGGGGCCGGCCTTTGTTTTTTATTATTTATTTTTTTAATATATTTATAGAAACACCTAGGACATGCTGGACAAACAGTATGTACCTATCACCATGACGATTTGCGTGATATTCATTAAAAGGCGACTATGCATACAATGAATCCACGTGGAATGTATTTACACCGAAGCTCTGACGTGTCTGACGCCCTACCGTGCCTCATCCCGGCGCCCCCGCCGGTGGGTACTCTCCAAGTAGACTCCCTTGTTTTTTATTTATACAAACATGGGTAGCTATTGACGGGCACATTTAATACACACGCACACCAAGCCATTCAAAGGGGATTCGACAAAAATTCAACCAAAACTATGCAAGAAACCCCCCTCACGGTTAATAAAACACACACCCACCGCCGGATGTGTAATACTTTTTATTTTACTCTCTGGAAAGGAGACGAACCTCACTTGAGAGTCACAGTGCGCTCCTGGCTGAGCCCAATGCTGTGTTACACCCACCAGTGCCCGCCGAGTGCCACACACCTCTGTGTTGTATTCCACCAGCTAGTGCGTATGCTATGACACTCTCCAGCCCATGTGCACTGTAACACCACCCCATGAATATGTTATGCCACACTTGCCTTCTCATGGGTTATATTGCCCCATCTAACGTGCCTTCCTCGATGCCTATGTTATAACGCACAGCGCTATGCCATACAAATTACAATCTGGGATCCATATCTTTGTCACAGTGCATATTCAACGTTACACTCCCCAGCACATATTTTATATTACAACTTTAGCGACTAGTTAGGTTACACAACACTGCCCTGTGCATATTACACTCCAAGGCGCATATCGCATAGCACGCACTAGTGCCTGTGCTATCTCGCGCTCTCCAATGAATCTGTCATTGCACACAATGTATTGCATATGATATTTCATGCCCTGGTTCATCTTATATCACGTTTTGGTGCATAGTTTATACCATACACTATATCTAGTTCTCATTTTCAATCGTGCTCTCAGGACTATGTTCTATATAACACTGCGTTCACCTACCCTTTTCACAGGCATTACATTTTGCGATGGGGGGTGGAGGGTCAGGGGGTGTTTCTGCCAAGTGAGCCCGGAGTCACGGTCACAAACGTCCTCTTCTTCCTGAATAAAAGTGAGATTATGCTCAATACTTGCTCATATTTTAAGTAGTTTGCACAGACACACATTTTAAAAACAATAAAGTTCCTAATACCCACATTCTCTGAACCGTTAGCTTGCTGCCCCCTCCACCTCCTCCCTATCCTCTGTTGTCTGAATCCATTGGTTAGCCTCTTCCCTCCTGCCATGCATGGTCTGATGTGCTGCCACTGCCCTCCATTTAGCATGATGTACCAGTCAACTCCTCCTGCCCTCCATTGCCCAATTCTATGCCCCATCATTGACCTCCTGCTTAGCCTCTCTGCTTAGCTTACTGCCCCTATTCTCCTTCCCCCTGCCCTCCGATGTCTTTGTGCATGCCCCTGCTCCATTCTTTTTGCCCACCATGTTCCATGGACCTGCCACTCCTATCTACTCTGAGTGTTCTGTTGAGCTGCCACTCCCCTCCCACCTGCCTAGCATTGTCAGATGACTGTAACCTGTCCCTGCCACCTCCACCCTGCCTGTCCACATGCCATGCCCCTATCCCCTTCCTCCTATCCTCCATGGTCCATTTTACTGCCACACCCTTCTGCCCTCCCTGGTCTGTTGTGCTGCAACTGCTCCTCCTGCCTGCCCCGTGCAGTCTGTTGTGAGGCCCCTTCCCCTGAAATCTCTTGTCTGTGCCCAGGTCCTGACCTTCCCTTCAATCCTCCATGGACCTTTGTGCATGCCCCTGCTCCCTCCTTCTTGCCCATCATAGCCATTGTGCTGCCACTAACCCTCCCGCTTGCCATGCATGGTCTTCTGTGCTGCCACGGCCCCTCCCACCTTCCCTGGGTGGTCAGCTAGCTGCCCCTGACCCCCTCCCACCTTCCCTCCATGGTCTGTGTGTATGCCATCATAGTCTCACTGTTGCTCTCCATGGTGTGTCTTGTTTCTAGTGCCCATCCTGCCTGGCCTCCATGGTCATCTTGCTGCTCCTGCCCCCTTGCCCCCAGCCCTCTGTTTCCATGTGCAGACCCCTATTCCCTCCCTCCTGGCTTGTCTGTTCCATTGTAATGCCCCTGATCCGTCCCTCCTGCCCTTTATAGTCTGATATGCTGCAGCTTTCTCTCCTGTCTGTCCATTATTGTCAGCTAGCTACCATTACCTCTTTCCCCTCTCTTCTCTGTTGTCCATGTGCATGGTCCTGTCCCCTCCCTATTGCTTTCTATGGATTGTTGTGCTGCACTCCCGTCCCGCATGCCCTGTGTGGTGTATTGTGCTGCTGCAAACCCTGATGCCTGCCCTGTAGGGTCAGTTTGGTGCACCTCTCCATGTCCCTCCTGTCCTCTGTTATCCGAGTCCATGTCCCTACCCCAATTCCTCCTGCCTTCCATGATCCAATGTACCATACTTGCGAACATTTTGAACTTGGTAAGAGGGAGATTTTGAAAAAAAACTGGGGTATTGATTTTCCCCTTTGAGTTACATTGAAAAAGAGGAGATTGTAGACAGGAGACAGATCAAATAAAGCCCATTTGAGCTTAAAAACATTGGACGTTTCCTGGCTGAATCGGGTCTGTTGGCATGTATGGTTGTACTACCACTGCCTCGTCCTTCTGCCCACAATGGTCTATTATATTGCCACAGCCTCTCTTGCCAGTCCTGTATTGTTGGTTTGTTGCCCCTGCCCCCCTTTCCACTGCCCTCCATAGTCTGTTGTGCTGCCACTGCACTTCCTGCCTGCCCAGTGTGGTCAAATTGTTGCCTCTGCACCCTCCTACCTGCCTTCAATTTTCAGAGTCCGTGCCCCTGGCCTCTGCCTCTCAACAGTATCCTAATGAACAACTAGATTGCTAACATTCTATATTTATTACAAAAGTGTGGAATGCCTGATGTCATCTTGATGTAATCAAAACTGTAATACCTAGAGCATTTCCTTTAGAAATTACATATATGAGAGGGTCTTATTTGCGTCAAAATTATGGTTAGTGCTCTAAAAAAACTAAAATGAGGACATATTTTCTGAGTTTTCAAATAGCGACAAAGCACTTTTAAATTATTTGTTATCTTTATGTTTTTTTATCCAGTTGACCACTTGATTAAATGTTGCACTTAGGGGAGAGGGTGTGGTGTTACTTACAGAGCTGCAGACTTTGCAACTGGGGAACCAGGTTGGAGTTTCTGCTTCAGCTCAACATTCTGTGATTCTGGTCAAATCACTTAATATCCCCATGTCTACAACCAAAATGAATTTGATCTTGTGTGATGTAACCAATGCTCATGTAAAGTACTCCAATACCCGACACGTCTGCACTATATAAAACTGCAAAAACACCAAAAATAAGTGTTTTGCACACTTCTGTCATTGGGCTACATGCGGGCTACATCTGGGTGATATTTGTGCTGCATTTGGGCTCTTTTGTCTCTGGTGGCCATCTTGGGAGCTTTATTTGTTATGAAGTTTCCTCATTTCCTCATTTACTGCAGTCTCCTCAGTAGGAAATGCTTTCAGTTTTTTACTTTGATTCCATCAAGAAGGTATACAGATATGTCACACATTTGCCATATATTCTGAATGTTAGCACTCTAGTTGCTCATTAGATCACTCTAGTAAAGCTACTGCTCACCACGGAAGTCTGCTGCTGGTATTAAAAGTACATGTTTCAGTCTGCATGTCAGAATTTTTTAATGAAATAGAAGAGGATTTGAGAAGTCACTCAAAATGTGCCCTAATCTTTTTTTCTTCAGCACTAATCATAATTTCTATGGCAAAATGAACCCCCTCATTGTGTTCCTTTTTAAATTAAATGTTTTAAGTGTTACCAGTTTATTCCAATCAAGATGGCTTCAGGTGTGCCATACTTTTGTCATAAGTAAGACAGTAAGCGCTCTAGTTGTTCTTAAGCACACTCTGGGACATTCTGTCATTGGGCTATACTTGGGCTACATCTGGGTGATATTTGGGCTACATTTGGGCTCTTTTGTCTCTGGTGGCCATCTTGGCAGACTTATTTGTTATGAAGTTTCCTAATTTCCTCATTTACTGCAGTCTCCTCAGTAGGAAATACTTTCAGTTTTTTACTTTCGTTCCATCAAGAAGGCATTCAGATGTGTCATACATTTGCCATAAATTCAGAATGTTAGCACTCTAGTTGCTCATTAGATCACTGTAGTGAAGCTACTGCTCACCAGGGAAGTCTGCTGCTGGTATTGAAAGTGCATGTTTCAGTCTGCATGTCAGAATTTTTTTATGAAATAGAAGAGGATTTGAGAAGTCACTCAAAATGTGCCCTAATTTTCTTTCTGCAGCACTAATCATACTTTCTATGGCAAAATGAACCCCCTCATTGTGTTCCTTTTTAAATTAAATGTTTTAAGAGTTACCACTTTATTCCAATAAAGATGGCTTCAGGTGTGGAATACGTTTGTAGGACTGTTAGCGCTCTAGTTGTTCTTTAGAACACTCTGGGAAGCTGCAGTTTAACACAAAGGAATCAACTGACAGTCTCTGCCCTTGTTGGATGTACATGTCTTACTGAGAATGTCAGACTTCATTCTCACATGACTGAGAAAGATAATGTGAATTTACAGAAAATATGTTCTCAGTTTAGCTTATAGATCACCTTCCAAACCTCTGTGGGAAAAGCATGAGAAAATATTTTTCTCTCAAACATGATTCATGATATCACAGCAGAGGGCTTTTTCACATGGTAAAATCACCTTAGAACACACCACAATTCCTAAAAT
Source organism: Triturus cristatus (assembly GCF_964204655.1). Lineage (NCBI taxonomy): Eukaryota > Metazoa > Chordata > Amphibia > Caudata > Salamandridae > Triturus > Triturus cristatus. The sequence goes on from NC_140579.1 coordinate 540,415,408, forward strand.
GAGTATTGTACCATCAACAAATGATTTATAATGTAAGTAAAGTCTTAAAACCTTCTATTAACTGCAATGCTTTTTAATGAGGTGCTATCATGTATATTGGTCCCAAGACGGCTGCCAACACTTCTTGGGTGAAGTCCTGACAGCCAATCAGATCGCACGATGAGATGTGTGGTTAGGCTCCGCCCAGATATATATGTGATTTTGATTTTCTCAGGAACTATTGAACGGATTTACACCATTTAAGCAAAAGGCACGACTCTGAACCAAGGTCTACCTTTCTGCCAAATTTGGTGTAATTCCGTTCAGCAGTTCGGGCTGTAGCTAAGGCTAAAGGTCCAATGGGAAATTGCATGGGGAAAGCACGTTTTGGGACCCCCCTTTTTTCTCAGCCCCCGCTACACGAATCATCCCGAGACTATCAGAATAGGAGCAGACCGCAGCTGGCCAAAAGTTTTAAAAATTTCGCGAAGATTCGTCAACAGTCGCCAAAGTTATTCCAAATAGAATCTTGCGGATTTCCTATGGAAAATAGGTCCTAACTATAACTACCTACTGGCGGCCGCCAATAGGTTATATATAGAGATATAGATATATATAATGCTGTCACAGCCACGATGCGGCAGCAAAGAATGCCCGCACTCCAGGGATAGTTTCTCAACACGTTTAATGCAAGCTAATGCGTTTCGACCAAAGAGGTCTTTGTCAAAGTCAATCAACATTTCCCACTGTGCACTATCACCTTAAGAAAACAATACACACACCAAGGTGTAAACATAATAGACAGACTACCCTACTACATTCAACACATGTATGGGCATGAGAAGACATTCTCACTGTCACTCAAATAATTAAACATCAAAAATGTACAAAAGTAGAGAAATGTCACAAATAATAAAAATACAAGAAAAAATATAATAAGAAAAAAATATATTTATATTTATATATATATTTATAATATATATGCATATATACATCTCATCATCAATGCATGCATAATCACATTCCAGGGTTGCTCAGGGTTCAAAAATATGTATGATCCAATTATCATGGTAACCATCATGTAAACCCAAAACTGCAGAAAATTGTATGATAATTGCCTATTGCCTATTGCAAAAGGAGTCCCATATCAAATCAAAGCAGCTCTATATCACAAATAGTTGGGTACAGGCCAACAACCTCCCATGTGTTGTTCAATAAAAAATCTGGTCATCTGTCATCATAGTAGCTAACTCCGGGCCAGGTCCAGTGACCACATAAAGAACCCAATCAATATTATACAAATGATCATGAACTGCTGAAAGAGAGAGACACCACACATCAAACAAGTAACCACATGAAAATGAAAGAAAATAAAAAGGGAGAAAACCTGAAACTTCGCCTGAAACAATGTATAGAAGAAGGAATCCAGGAGGAGAGGCCCCCCTGATAAAAGATAGAGATCATGCAAGAGGTGGAACAGCATTCAACGGGCTGACCTGTTGAACACTGAAGGAGATGAATTGTAGCTGCAAGCTTTCAACCCAGGTGCACATAGAGCTCCTCATCCTGGTTAAGGCCACCCGGCTGTTTGCTATGTAGACGGATGATGTACTCCGACTCTAATCTCCTCAGCACTCGTTCTCTGTCTCCCCTTCTCGTACGTGCCGGTACCCTGTAAATACTAAAGAAGGAGATCTTGAGATCCTCAATGTTGGGGCCATGCAGCATATTGCAGTGTCTTACCATAGGGGATGATTGCATCATTGTTCCTGATAGCTCTCAAGTGTTCCAAGATTCTCTTTTTCACAGGAAAATGGTGCTACCCACATAGCAAAGCCAAAAACACAGACCAAAACATACTCAACAATATCAGTGTTGCAGTTAATAAAATGCTTGATTTTCTGTTTCCTGCCATTAGGTAACATCACCATTCTTACATTAGTACAATGTGTGCATGCTTTGCACTTACCACACTTGTAAAAACCTGGGAGTTCTCTCAAGCAGGTGCTCCCAAGGGGGCACCCTGTCTCCTCATAGGAGTGCACCAGTATGTCCCTGAGTGAGCTACATCTCCGATAAGTTATCTGCGGGCTGGAGCCAACAAGAGTCCCAATAGTAAAATCTGATTACACTAAGTACCATTGTTTCTTAACAATTGATATATATATATATATATATATATATATATATATTATCTACTGGCGGTCGCCAGTAGATAGTTATAGTTAGGACCACGTTTCCATAGGAAATCCGCAACATTCTATTTTGAATAACTTTTGCGCCGGTCGACGAATCCTCGCGAATTTTTCAAAATAGGTGGGGCGCTCCGCTCCGCTCCTACCCTGAAAGTCTCGGGGGGATTCGTCAAGCGGGGGCTGAGATAAAAGGGGGGTCCCAAAACGCGTTTTTCCCATGCATTTTTCCATAGGACCTTTAGACACAGCTACAGCCCGAACGGCTGAACAGAATTACTTGAAATTTGGCAGAGAGGTAGTCCTCAGGTCACGGAAGTGCCTTTTGTAGGTTTGGTGTAAATCTGTTCAGTAGATTCTGAGAAAATAGCCTATAAATCAATATATATATCTGAGCCAGCTTACGGTGCGCTTACGGTGCGCTTACCGTACGCGTACGGTGACGTGCGCGAGCGCGATTCTGATTGGCTCTTAGATCTTAGTAAACATTCGAATCGGCCGAAACCAGGAAGCGGCGGCCGCCATTTTCTCTCTCGCACTCTGAGTGGGGCAGCATAAATGAAGCCCAAAAATGTGTAAAGGGGCAGTATATTTAGATAATAATCACCCAGCAGTGATATACTGGCCCCCAAACAACCCCCAAGGCCAAAAAAAAATATTTTATTTTTTTTCGAAAAATCGCCGATTACGCTTACCGTACGCGTACGGTAATAATTTGTTTAAAAAAATAAAATTATCCACACTCTCACCACCCCTTGTGCAAATGGTGCCCGGAGGGCACCATTTGTGCATGGCATATAAGTTCAATGAAAATAATAAACAAAACATTTCACAACGATGCGCATAATATGTCCCCCATGTGCGCACGGTGCGCGAAGCGCATAGTGCGTACATGGCCCATCCCGCATAATGTGGGCATGCGGTGCGCGCAGCGCACCGCGTGACCACCGTGCGTGCATGGCACTAACTGCGTAAAGTGGGCGCGCGGTGCGCGAAGCGCACCGCGTGCTCACTGTGCGCGCACGGTGCGCGAAGCGCACCGTGCGCACACGGAACGAACTGCGTTAACTGGGCGCGCTCGCCACGAATGGCGTAAAGTAAGTTAGCATTTAAAAAACCGTACAAATTCACTGAAAAAACCATAGGTTTCACACACGTTATAGTTAGGAATTAGCATTTAAAAAACCTTGCAAATTCACTGAAAAAACCATAGGTTTCACACATGTTATAGTTAGCTGTACATTTTACTGATAAAAAACCAATAAAATTCCCCCGTTATAGTTACTGTAGGCAACTATAACTCACGCGACCGTAATCCTCTGCTGATGACATATGTGTCTTTATGAAAAAAAAATATTTGTAATATATGTATAGCTAAAATTTAATGGAAGAAGACATGGGCAAATAAGTGTCTAAATACAGTATTAGCATCAGCAGAGGATTACGGTCGCGTGAGTTATAGTTGCCTACAGTAACTATAACGGGGGAATTTTATTGGTTTTTTATCAGTAAAATGTACAGCTAACTATAACATGTGTGAAACCTATGGTTTTTTCAGTGAATATATATATATATATATATATATATATATATATATATATATATATATATTTCAGAACTTTGATGACCTTCTTCCAGAGTCATTGCCTTTGCTTCCGTTTTTACATTGATGACACTCAGTTGATCATAAGTGATGGAGAGGGATTCGGAAGAACGGGATGTATTGCAAGCATGATTAAAGAAATGCAGTGACGGGGCACACAAACTGACTTACATTCAGTGGGAGAAAAACGGTGGTGATTTAATATGAGCCAGTGAGGAAGGCAAGGCACCGAAGCCACAGTTGGGACAATCACCTTTGTGTTTTCCTATCAGGATTTTACTCCTCAATCATATGTAAACACCAAGGATGCATGTTGGATGAGTCCATGTCCATTGAATCATAAGTAGGGCTCCCGGTGCTATGATATTTATTTTTTTAACATTTCTGTCTGTATTTAGCCATATTTCTTTTTTGGCCATCTTTTTGGTATTTATCCATATTTATTTTGTGTTTTTCAAATAAAAGAAGTTGTAATATGGTACATTTCCACATTTATTTAACTGATAAATATGCACTCACATTTTTGATGCCTGTCGCGTTTTAGAAATTAAGCAGACGAATATAGCAAAACACAACACCTACAGGTAAATATCAGCATTATAATGCAAATATATGTTAACATACACCTGTATTTAGGGAAATCTCAGTTGAACTTTCAATGCTATCTATCTGATGGAAATCATGAAAACAGCATGGAGAGTAGCCAACAAGAAGCACCATGTTCTTTAGTTTTCCACTTTTAAGAATAAACACAGACAGTAAACATATTTTTTTCAGTCTGTATTCAGCTGTAAAAATAAGTAAAAACGGAAAACTGGGAGCCTTAATCATAAGTAGATTTAGTGGTGAAAACTTTTGATATTCATTTGGCTCTTTGGAGAAATATAATGAGCCCGATCTCCCAAAAAGCAAAATTGTTGTTTTTGTATTTTGTAATATTGTATTTACAGCTGTGAGGAGCTTTCAAAATAACTATCATGTATTTGGGTTTCTCAAATAAACTATAGAATGGATATATGTCCACCCGGCTCATAATACTCCTCAGAAAGACTGAGCATATATTTGAGGCTAGAAAAAACAACTTTCCTGCTTCGCCGTGCAGTCCACAATCCGTTTCAAGGTTTTATGCATTTTTTTATTGCAAAGTATCCAGGAAATGATTTGCCTCTGTGTGTCACGACGATCCCTTAGATACCAGGACCTTAGTCACGCCTCCAGCATTCCTTTCTGTTTCCACTCCATGGGTGTCAGGCATCTGTGTTCTCTCGAATCTTCCTTGCGAAACACCATACCAGTGGAGTTCTGAGGAACTCCCACTCTTGAGGCATTTAAAACTAAGTTCAAAACCTCTTTTTTTAGGTCTCGCCTACTACACCTTGCATGTGCTGTAGCTTACAGGGGACTTAGAGCACGGCCATAGCTTACCATTGGTTGTATCTGTATTTTCAGTCTCATTTGCTTGCTTCGTATTTGTCAGCTTGTGTGGGCTCTCTCCTTCCTCTTCTTGGGTTTGTCTCACCCCTTGAGCATGGGTGTATTACCTGTCCCCTTCCACTGCATACTTTCCCAGCTCTAGTTTTTTCTTATTGTTTAAGCACTGCACAAGGGTGCATATGCATATGTTTTCCAGCTGCCTGCCTCGTGTGCCTCGTGTACTTCTTTCCATCCTCACTGTGCTTTGTGTTCCCCACCCTCTCTCTCCTGCAAGCTTCTCCAAGTCAGCTCCATATTGCCATATGTTTTAAAGTGCAAGTAAGCTAACTACAGGATCCTGGACTCTGCCTGATGAGCAAGCTCCGTAGCACCAATGTTTGCTTGGCTCTATGTGTTCCATGGGATTTTATGGCAAGACAGGAGGCTAGCATTATGCATAATATTTTTATTCACCACTTCTGCAGCACTTTAAAGAACTTTAGAATAGAACCCTAACAACAAACAATTGAAAAGAACACTAATGTCCCTTAAGAGCCTGACATCCGCCATATTCTTCCTCTTTTGTTTGCTGCTTCTGGAGCAGACAAGTACCCTTTCCTTGTTTTTAAGAAAATCACGATTCTCTATGCAATAAATCTATGAGAATCGACATTCTCTGTCCTGCTTCAGCAACAGCCCTGCTATTCCATGGACTTTATCCAGCTGGTGTAAGCACAAATCCGTCTCCACAAATGGAGGTCCTGTGATCCTCCTGGGCCATGCATTGTACAGTGCCTATACAATTCTTTTATTAGTTGCTCATAGAGAGACTACAAGGGCCTTTTCTGTACTTTTGGTTCATTTGAGCAATTACTCGCATCTAGATAAACGAATAACAAATACTCTTACCTTACCTTCACAAGAGTCAATGAACCGTTGGTCCCAATTCCTGCTGACCAGTGATAAAGTAACAGGTTCTCTGCTGAGTGGTGTCTGAATGGTTCCAAGCAGTTCTAGGTCAGCTTCTCCTTTGGCTTGGGCTGGATAGGATCTCCATGCAAGTACATTTTCTAGACAGTGGCAAGCAGAACAGTGGGGCCTTGAGCAGAGAGTCTTAAGCTCAGTCATTTCCGAGGGGAACAAGCAGCAGTGAGATACACGCATCATGAACGCACTAGATCAGGTCCATTCAGGTTTTATCATGGTAAGCTTCTTCAGTTGGCTGGAGTTGGATTTCTATGTTGATTTCTTGGCAGTTGTGTCAGTGGTCCACCTCCATTCAATCTCAAAACAGTGTTAACATTGTAGGTGTTGGCCAATCAGACTGCAGCTGCCATTCTCACTCTATAACAATACAGATGTGTAATCCAGACTTCCTCCTTCGACAGCTTGAAGGGCTGGAGCTGTAGTTGCCTGACAGTGCAGGCAAGCTCTGACTGTGTGCCACCAGGCAGGCGACAGTCTGGCTGGAAATGTTGTGTATGTCAGTCCCATAGCTTCTAGAAGGAAGGCGGAGTGAACAACGGGCCATCCCTGACATTTCTGTGGGCAAGCAGTCATCTTTCATTTTATGTACAAGACATACACACACCCACACAACACACAGAAACACATGGTGGTGGTATCTTTTTGGAGGCCTCACTTCCACAATAGGCACCAAAGATGTGAGTGGGGACGCATGAAATGTATCAGGGTGGCCCATAGGACTGTCAAAATTCAACACACGCATAAACTCGGGGTATAAAATCAAAAAAGTCAGCATGGGTCAGGTCATCTAAATCAAGCTGATGTGGATAAGGGCCTTAAAATATGCAAAATACAACTTGAAGTCTGTCAACGTAAGTCATTTTTTAAATTATCTTTGAAAGGTATAACTAATTGTGCTCTATTTTTAGCATGTCCCCCTGTGGCTATTAATCATCTTTCACAATTGATGGTGCCAAAATCAGTCTTTTATCAATGGAACATTAGTCTTTTATCAATGCAACAGTGCTAAACAATCCCATTGTTGCAAGGGCGCACTGCCATAATACATAAGCGGTTGGTAGCCACCACCTGGGAAACAATGATAGTGATAAAGAAGGTAGTCCTTCCAGAGTGGAAAATATTTGTGTCTGTTCTTTTGGTATTTGATAAATATTTTGTTTCTATATTTATGTATTCTGACAGGCTAGGGAGGGAGGTTGCAAAATGCGGCATACGGCCGATTGCAGGTAAGTTATGAAAAAAACAAATAAAAAGAATTTCGTTGCGTGCGCAGCATCGCCAAATGCGATGCAGCGCGCGCAACAAAATTAGTTTTCTTTATTTTTTCGTAACTTACCTGCAATCGGCCGTATGCCGCATTTTACAACCCCCCACCCTGCCCCTCCTCTGTCCCACGTCACCGCCCCGGTAACACGCCCTATACGGGCCGTCGCTGTACGGCTGATTGCAGGTAAGTTACGAAAAAACATAAATAAAACGAATGTCGTTGCACGCGCAGCATCGCCAAATGCGATGCAGCGCGCGCCACAAAATTAGTTTTCTTTATTTTTTTCGTAACTTACCTGCAATTGGCCGTATGCCGCATTTTGCAACCCCCCACCCTGCCCCTCCTCTGTCCCACGTCACCGCCCCGGTAACACGCCCTTTACGGGCCGTCGCTGTACGGCCGATTGCAGGTAAGTTACAAAAAAAAAAAAACTAATGTCGTTGCGCCCGCAGCATCGCCAAATGCGATGCTGCGCACGCAACAAAATTAGTTTTCTTAATTTTTTCGTAACTTACCTGCAATCGCCCGTATGCTGCATTTTGCAACCCCCCACCCTGCCCCACGTCACCGCCCCGGTAACACGCCCTATACGGGCCGTCGCTGTACGACCGATTGCAGGTAAGTTACGAAAAAAAAGAAAAACAAATTTCGTTGCGCGCAGCATCGCCAAATGCGATGCAGCGCGCGCAACAAAATTAGTTTTCTTTATTTTTTTCGTAACTTACCTGCAATCGGCCGTATGCCGCATTTTGCAACCCCCCACCCTGCCCCTCCTCTGCCCCACGTCTACGGGCCGTCACTGTACGGCCGATTGCAGGTAAGTTACGAAAAAATAAATAAAACAAATTTTGTTGCGTGCGCAGCATCGCCAAATGCGATGCAGCGTGCGCAACAAAATTAGTTTTCTTTATTTTTTTCGTAACTTACCTGCAATCGGCCGTATGCCGCATTTTGCAACCCCTCACCCTGCCCCTCCTCTGTCCCACGTCACCGCCCCGGTAACACGCCCTATAAGGGCCGTCGCTGTACGGCCGATTGCAGGTAAGTTACGAAAAAATAAAATAAAACTAATTTCGTTGCGCGCGCAGCATCGCCAAATACGATGCAGCGCACGCAACAAAATTCATTTTCTTTATTTTTTTCGTAACTTACCTGCAATCGGCCGTATGCCGCATTTTGCAACCCCCCACCCTGCCCCTCCTCTGCCCCACGTCACCGCCCCGGTAACACGCCCTATACGGGCCGTCGCTGTACGGCGGATTGCAGGTAAGTTACAAAAAAAAAAATATTAATTTAGTTGCGCGCGCAGCATCGCCAAATTCGATGCAGCTCGCGCCACAAAATTCGTTTTATTTATTTTTTTCGTTACTTACCTGCAATCGGCCGTATGCCGCATTTTGCAACTCCCCACCCTGCCCCTCCTCTGCCCCACGTCACCGCCCCGGTAACACGCCCTATACGGGCCGTCGCTGTACGGCCGATTGCAGGTAAGTTACGAGAAAAAAAAAAAGAATGACGTTGCGCGCGCAGCATCGCCAAATGCGATGCAGCGCGCGCAACAAAATTAGTTTTCTTAATTTTTTTCGTAACTTACCTGCAATTGGCCGTATGCTGCATTTTGCAACCTCTCACCCTGCCCCTCCTCTGCCCCACGTCACCGCCCGGGTAACACGCCCTATACGGGCCGTCGCTGTACGACCGATTGCAGGTAAGTTACGAAAAAAAAGAAAAACAAATTTCGTTGCGCGCAGCATCGCCAAATGCGATGCAGCGCGCGCAACAAAATTAGTTTTCTTAATTTTTTTCGTAACTTACCTGCAATCGGCCGTATGCCGCATTTTGCAACCCCCCACCCTGCCCCTCCTCTGCCCCACCTCTACGGGCCGTCGCTGTACGGCCGATTGCAGGTAAGTTACGAAAAAATAAAATAAAACGAATTTTGTTGCGTGCGCAGCATCGCCAAATGCGATGCAGCGCGCACAACAAAATTAGTTTTCTTTATTTTTTTCGTAACTTACCTGCAATCGGCCGTATGCCGCATTTTGCAACCCCTCACCCTGCCCCTCCTCTGTCCCACGTCACCGCCCCGGTAACACGCCCTATAAGGGCCGTCGCTGTACGGCCGATTGCAGGTAAGTTACGAAAAAATAAAATAAAACAAATTTCGTTGCGCGCGCAGCATCGCCAAATACGATGCAGCGCACGCAACAAAATTCCTTTTCTTTAGTTTTTTCGGAACTTACCTGCAATCGGCCATATGCCGCATTTTGCAACCCCCCACCCTGCCCCTCCTCTGCCCCACGTCACCGCCCCGGTAACACGCCCTATACGGGCCGTCGCTGTACGGCGGATTGCAGGTAAGTTACAAAAAAAAAAAAAAAAAAATGTCGTTGCGCGCGCAGCATCGCCAAATGCGATGCAACTCGCGCCACAAAATTCGTTTTATTTATTTTTTTCGTAACTTACCTGCAATCGGCCGTATGCCGCATTTTGCAACCCCCCACCCTGCCCCTCCTCTGCCCCACGTCACCGCCCCGGTAACACGCCCTATACGGGCCGTCGCTGTACGGCCGATTGCAGGTAAGTTACGAGAAAAAAAAAAAAGAATGTCGTTGCGCGCGCAGCATCGCCAAATGCGATGCAGCGCGCGCAACAAAATTAGTTTTCTTTATTTTTTTCGTAACTTACCTGCAATCGGCCGTATGCTGCATTTTGCAACCTCTCACCCTGCCCCTCCTCTGCCCCACGTCACCGCCCCGGTAACACGCCCCATACGGGCCATCGCTGTACGGCCGATTGCAGGTAAGTTACGGAAAAAAAAAAACGAATTTCGTTGCGTGCGCAGCATCGCCAAATGCGATGCAGTGCGCACAACAAAATTAATTTTCTTTTTTTTTTTCGTAACTTACCTGCAATCGGCCGTATGCTGCATTTTGCAACCCCCCACCCTGCCCCTCCTCTGCCCCACGTCACCGCCCCGGTAGCACGCCCTATACGGGCCGTCGCTGTACGGCCGATTGCAGGTAAGTTACGAAAAAAAAGAAAAACGAATTTCGTTGCGCGCGCAGTATCGCCAAATGCGATGCAGCGCGCGCAACAAAATTAGTTTTCTTTATTTTTTTCAGAACTTACCTGCAATCGGCCGTATGCCGCATTTTGCAAACCCCCACCCTGCCCCTCCTCTCCCCCACGTCTACGGGCCATCGCTGTACGGCCGATTGCAGGTAAGTTACGAAAAAATTAATTAAACGAATTTTGTTGCGTGCGCAGCATCGCCAAATGCGATGCAGCGCGCCCAACAAAATTAGTTTTCTTTATTTTTTTCGTAACTTACCTGCAATCGGCCGTCTGCCACATTTTGTAACCCCTCACCCTGCCCCTCCTCTGTCCCACGTCACCGCCCCAGTAACACGCCCTATAAGGGCCGTCGCTGTACGGCCGATTGCAGGTAAGTTACGAAAAAATAAAATAAAACTAATTTCGTTGCGCGCGCAGCATCGCCAAATGCGATGCAGCACGCGCAACAAAATTCGTTTTATTTATTTTTTCCGTAACTTACCTGCAATCGGCCGTATGCCGCATTTTGCAACCCCCCACCCTGCCCCACGTCACCGCCCCGGTAACACGCCCTATAAGGGCCGTCGCTGTACGACCGATTGCAGGTAAGTTACGAAAAAAAAAAATATATGAATTACGTTGCGCGCGCAGCATCGCCAAATGCGATGCAGCGCGTGCAACAAAATTAGTTTTCTTTATTTTTCCATAACTTACCTGCAATCGGCCGTATGCCGCATTTTGCAACCCCCACGCTACCCCTCCTCTGCCCCACATCACCGCCGCCGTCGCTGTACTGCCGATTGCAGGTAAGTTACGAAAAAAAATAAAAATAAAATTGTGGCGCGCGCAGCATTGCCAAATGCGATGCAGCGCGCGCAACAAAATTTGTTTTCTTTCTTTTTTTGTAACTTACCTGCAATCGGCCGTATGCCGCATTTTGCAACCCCTCACCCTGCCCCACGTCACCGCCCCGGTAACATGCCCTATACGGGCCGCCACTGTACGGCCGATTGCAGGTAAGTGCTGAAAAAAAAAAAACGAATTTCGTTGCGCGCGCAGCATCGCCAAATGCGATGCAGCGCGCGCAACAAAATTTGTTTTCTTTATTTTTTTCGTATCTTACCTGCAATCGGCCGTATGCCGCATTTTGCAACCCCCCACCCTGCCCCTCCTCTGCCCCACGTCATCGCCCCGGTAACACGCCCTATACGGGCCGTCGCTGGTGAACATTGTAGTGGCTTTTGCATAAAGTTCATTTGCTGATCTCCAGCAGTGACTCTGAAACGCAATGCTGCATTGAGTGCAAATAAAGGCAAATTCTGCCTAGAGTAGGGTTGAGCAGGCTGAAGAATGCAGAGCAATAGTTATTCAATTAAGACTTGATTACTTGCAAATAAAATTAATTAGCCAAAGAGTGGCTTTAGGAGATCTAAGCATGCATCACGTGTGTGCATGAATGTGTGTAACAAGTGTGTGACGGGTTTAATTCAAGCAATAAATGAGCCCTCCTTTTCCTGATTGGGTAGTAGAGATAGCTTTGACAGGGGAACACTGGACCTCCTGCACTCTTGAACCACGGTGCCACTGTACCTGTTCCACTAATGTTAGCTCTGCCCCTGCATGTGTGACCATATATGCAACACAACACAGTACTGTACCCTTTAAGGCACTGGGGCTGCTTTAAAAAATTACAGCATTCAGTGATTGCAAATGCATGGATAGTCAGCTGTCCCTTACAGACCTCCATCCTTGCATTAACACTCACTAGCAGGGAATCACAATTTGACTACTGTTCCATAAACATTAATGAGGCAGGCATGTTTACTAGTCCCTGTGAATAGATATTTAGTAATTCAAGTAATTAATAGGCCTTGGCATGAAATTCCACTCCGCTCTTGGAGTTTGCAAAGTTTTTATCGCTCCGAGTAGCGTGCGGAGTTCTGAAAAACTCAGCAGAGTTTTTTCCTCCCTCACCAGCGTTAAGATGGCGAGCATGAGCGAGGAAAATCTTACTCCAGACCAGCTCCCTGCGTGATTTGTCAATGCGGGCGGATGTGGATGATCGCTACCGCTCGCGTTGAGAAACCTTCTATTCTCTTTGAGGAAGCTGCTGCTTGAGTAGAACATCTACATTAGCGGGAAAGAAGCAGCACTCTCATGCACTGTTCATGCGCTGATTTTAAACATGGAGTATACAGATAGACAGCCACCAACAACAATTTTAACGAAGAGCAGAGGACGGCTATCTAAACCCTAAACAGGGGTGAAAACTCCCACAAGTTCAGAAAGGCAGAAGAACACCAGGGCTGCCAGAACTAGAAGGAGGGGGCAACCAGACATGAGGGACATGCAAGTAAAAAAAACTCACAAAAGGTAAGGGAGCAGGCAGAGTGTACAATGCTGAATTCCAAAACAACTCTCAGTATTGCAAGGCTTTGACAGCCAGGGAACAGTGCGTCTTCTTCTGTTGTCCTGAATTTGTTCTGGACCCCGCGTTTCCACGTGCTCTCAAAGGCAGCCAGAACCAGTTACCAGCCAGTACCCAATGAGCGCAGTCGCCGTGAGATGCACTTCCATAAAACCACAGGACGTCCTAGGGAACTGAGTGACCACAGGTGACATCCGGTGAGATTTAAAGCCGGTCTCTGTTTTAAATCCCGACAAGGCCAACTCGACCTACCATCATTGCGAGATCCAAAAATTAAACACTGTTAAATAGCACTTCGAAAATGTTATTTTAAAAAGCTTCAACATTCAAAAGTTTGGTAGGAAGAGCAAAAATCAAACCGATTGTTATACGTCAACACGTCTGCCGTCTTGGGAGATTGCTTCAGTGTGTTATGCATTATAACACAGTAACTTACATGTGTATGTGTACATATTATATCGGATGTAACCAAAGGGGTTGTACATAACAAACAGAAACACGGCACAGAGCCAGAGCAAGACACCAATGACGTTAAAGTAGCGTATGTTCATTTGCAAAAAGGATGCTTAGATAATTGAAGGAAAATCAGAAATGTTTTACACCTGGAAAGGTTTGATGGACTCCTAATGGAGACGACGTTCAGTTCATAGTTTGGATACTACTTGGACAGACGTAAAGAAGCACATTAAGGCAGTTCCTAATTTGAAGCAGTGGTTTCCGGCGCTCAGCACCCGCACTTAAGTGTCATCACCTGCACTTAGGATAGCTGAACATGGTGACGCTGTTTGTACAGTTAAAAGATAAGCAGAAAAATAGTTGTTTACTAATTAAATGTACATTAAAACAACTAATACCAGCCGCACAAGCCATTCTTATAGCTTTGGGGCCCAGGCACTTTTTTTTTAACCAATTAAGCACTGAATGAAGGTCTTTAAATGTATAAAATGAGTAAAAAGGCAGACCCAAGAGTTTGCGCCGAAGTATATAGGGAAACTAAGGAACAGTGAAGATAGAGGCAGTAAGTGAATGCATTTGAAGAAGTGAAACCTACATTGTAGAAGTACGGGTAGCCAACGAAGTTCAGCAAGGTACAGAGAGACATGTCATGATATGATTGCAAGAATCAAAGACAAATAAAGGAAGAATTTGGAGTTGGAGTGCCACTCTAATGCACTTGGTTAGAGAAAAAAACAGAGAACAACAATAATTAAGATACAACAGAAAAACGTTGATGTCTCAAAGAAGAGAAGGGATGAAGTGATCACATTTATAAATGCTGTATGAAGGAAAATGACCGATTTTAGAATTAGAGGCATTTGGGAAAAAGTGGAGCAAAAATCGAAATAAAATCTAAGGTCGCAAGAGGATGCAGAACATATATTTGACAATGTTAAAAAGTGCAAGAGCAGGAGAGATATATGATGAAGCAGGGTAAAATGTGATTACGTATCTGAAAATAGGTGGACATCCATGTCTCAACAGTAGAGAGACAGAGATTTGAGCTTGAACTTCAGTAGAAAAAGAAAAAAAAAACACTGTAATTACAGAATAATGCATGACCGCTCTTCCCACATATGAAACAAACTTGAGGCTCCAAAGCTTCAGCTTCACATACATCCAATCTCTGATATCTGTGGACTGCCAAATGGCTGTTCAAGATCAGTGCTGGTTATAGAGTGGTGATAGGTGACCTTCCACCTGTCTCCACTCCTAATGCCAGTGACGGTCTGATGCCCCTCAGAAAGAGAGACAATCTCTTTATTATATGGGCGGCTTTACAGGAAGTGCTGTTCTTGCAGATGGCTTGTGGTGGTTGGTAAACCGGCTGTTTTGCTTTTCACATCTTTGGTCTCTATGATCATTTTCAGGCTGGACTGCGCACCATCGAAGAGGAGGCTGGTCATGAGATCCACCGAGCAATTTCTGGAGATCTGACCGCAGAGGAGGAGCTAGAGAGAGCCATTGAGGAGGCAGCCTTGGAGGATGGGATATACAGGGTAAGTTTAGAACTACTGATGCTTGGGGATTGGGACACTGAATACAGACATTGTGTTTACCCGTCTCTCAGTTTTATCTCTGACCATTGTTGGCCAGTTGCTTTTCTGAACTGATATGTAAGGCTATTGTAAAACTAGGCTATGTTGAGGCATCACTATAGACAAGATCTAGAATTTCCCTCTAAATTTAAAGAACAAGTCTTGAATGGTGGGATTTGGACAGTTCCTCAGTCTATATATTTTACCCAGCAATTCTATGAAAACCTATTTGCATGTGCAACATTGAGCTACCAGCACACCAAACACACTTGAAATACCTCCTTTATTAATAATACATCAGATCTTGTACAGTGATTTTCTGCTTCCAGACTTTAATAATTATATTCAGAGTCTGTCTTCAGGGTCTATGGAAGACCTGCAGCAGTCTGTCTTCCAATTGGGCACGGTTTTGAAATACTAAGTGCTCGATTTAGGTGGGGGAACATCATATACTCTAAATTAAAGTTTCTGACTTATTCTGAGCTGGTGTCCCTGGAATTCCACTCCCAACCATCTCTGACTTAAAGACCCACTTTATGTACAAAGCTTTTCGTTGCCTTTGTTGCCATTCCAATTCAGGGAACAATTCTTCATGTTATGGGATATGAAATCCTCAGTTGTAACCATGGCAGTCTACTGTACTGGACTTTAACACAACTGCGGACCCTTCATGAGACTCAAGCAGTTATAGCAACCACAGTAACATCTCAGGAAACAGAGGTGTGGTCCTGAAATGTAACAACCTCTAATGAAGAGGTGTCTGTTTTAGGCCCAGGATGTTTGGATCCATGCAACGTTTTCAGGCTATTTATGCACAATACGCTGCATACAATTAATCTAAATGGGACACATTTACATGGTTGGATGTCGTCCTGACAATCTTTAGTGGATGAAGCTTTGCTGGACCTGCATTAATCTCTGATAAAAAAATGTTTTTTTACATCAGTTGTTATCACAGTACAGGTATTAAATAATTGTATTTCCAATTTGGAGTATATGGCCTACCCTCCCTTTTTGCAGTAAAGAAACATTTTTGACTTTTGAATGCAGTGGATTTAGCTGTGTGTTTAATAGCCATATATATTGGGACCCGTAGGGAACTCCAGACAATTTCCAAATATGATTGTTTCATATAGCATCCATGATCCTTAAATGTACCTTCTGAGTTGCTGGTTCACGTCTGCATTAGGCATTCTCTCTTTCAGTAATTTTCACGTGTAAGAAAAAATCAAATTTTCCTAATAGGCCACGTTAGATATTTCAGAGAATGTCATGTTTCTGTACTTTTTCAGAGAACTGGAGGACTTTTCGGTCAAGCTGACACTTTCCCCATGGAGCACAGCAGCCCCATCCAGTCCCATCGGGCCAGCCAGCGACCACTACGCTTCTCGAAGGCTGGAAGCGATGATTTGCAAGATCTGGATTCACCAGTCTTCCTGCCGGAGGTGGAATTCTTACCCATGGAACGCAACAGCAATGCCAACAACTGCAACTTCAACAATGGCAACATCAATGGCGTCTCAAGGTGGGATAGAGGTTTCTACCTTGTAATGCATGCAAGTGTCTTTCTGTCTGTCTGTCTGGGAAATGTTTGTGTTTACACATGTTTGGTGTCTACTCTGTTTTATCTTTGTCTTTTGGTGGGTCAATAATCTTACACACATAATTTCCAAAGATTATGATTTGTTATTTTATTAGTAAGTATTTTTTTTACACAAGTAAATATTCTTCACTGTTTTAAACTCCAAACTTGATATTTCTGTATAGGTTGAAAAAAATATCTGACTAATTCACGAATCATATTTTTCGTGTGTGAATCCCTCCCACTACTTGCACACATTCATTGAAAAAAAATATTTGTGAGAGTATGAAGGCAATCTGTCTAGCAAGTGAAGTGCTGTTAGCACTTAACCATCAGTAACGGCCAGCCTCAGGTAAGAGCGGTGACGCGGGGTGGGGGCCAGACGGGGTGTGCGGGAAAACGGCAGATGACAGGATAGGTAAAATTAAATTAAAAAAAATAAACCAGTTACTGTGAGCTCGCTGCATCACCGAGTTGGCCTCACTGCCTTACCGATCTTACCTGTGCCGGCCGCCACTGTTAACCATTCGTCTAACTATACACGTGCATGAGTCGAGAGTAAAGACCTGCTGTAAAGTCTGTATTTTAATAGGTGACAATTATTTACTCATTCATCACCTTTCGGTTGGTTGACATTAAGTAAATATTGTACGATAACATTCTTCTTTTTAAATGTTTTTATTGAAGTCTGCAATACATTAAATACGTTAAGATCAAAAAATCCATTTAAAATAGAACGTTAGTGTCGGGCCTAACATTACATTTCCAAACATTTATAAATATCGCATATATTGCATAGAGCACTTAAATATCAGGGAAAAATACATTCAAGACAAAACAATAACCCTTCCCAAACTTAAACAAAATATGTGACCCAGATTTTTTCAAACTTCCTAAGACCCCCCACCCGAAGTGCATAAGTACGTTCACTTATTCTAACTGCTTGCATCTTATGGGTCCACTCCAGGACAGAGGGAATCGAGTCAGTACGCCACCTTTGTAATAACAGTGATCTGGCTACTGCCATTGCAATGTATACAAGTTTAACCAATTGGTCACAAAGAGACAGATCTGGGTCAAAACCGAAAATAATTAGCAAATCATTCACTACTAATTGAATGCAACATTCAGTTTCCAAATAGCAAAAAATATCCTCCCAAAACTTCTGAATCTTAGGACATTGCAGCATAATATGCGACCAATTAGCTGAAGGATGGATGTTACAGCGAAAACAGTTTGCAGAGGAATTAGCATACATTTTTGACAGAGAGAGAGGGATTCGGTAAAGTTGCCATTTACTAAAAAACAACATCCTTCGCCAATTCGCCCCTCTTAATACGCTAAAATTCAGTTTATTGATAGCCGACCATAAATTAACAGAAATTTCAACATCTTCATGGTGCTTCCATTTTTTAATTGCCTTCTGTCCAAGATCCAATCGCCTACTTGAAGCTAAACGCTTTCCCCATATCCCGGGGTTTCTGCTAGGTGTATCCTCTAAAAGTTCAGTGAGCAACTGCTGTTGTTCACCAATTTGGAAAGCATCTAACTCAACAAGAAATTTAAGGATCAGGCTAAAGTCTTCCAGCTTTTTGAAGATTTTGAGGCCTTAGGAGGGTATTGCATTAATAAAAGGAAAACTGAAATCTTACAATGTGGCGGAGTAAGCTGGGATCTGCACCCTGATATCCTTCCCTGTGTTAACACCAAACCTAAAAGATATCTGGGGGTATATTTCTCCGAAAAAGTCAGTGATTTATACCATCTTAATTTCACGCCACTCCTTCGAAAAATTCAGGCCTTGTTTGTACGTTGGCACTCTCTCCCTTTATCCATCCTGGGACGGGTGGCCTTGATTAAAATATCTGTTCTTCCTTTGTTTAATTTTTTGTTTTCAACTATTCCATGTATTTTATCAGGTCAATTTTTTGCCCAAGTAGAATCTATGTTTACAGCCTTCCTTTGGGCAAAAAAATCATCTCGTATTGCACTTAGCACTTTATATAAAGAAGTGGAACAAGGAGGTTTAGCTCTTCCGAATCTCATGGATTATTATTATGCTTATTTTGCACAATATTTATCTAGATTTGAACCCGAACTGCAGGTAAACCCTTTTATGAATAGTTTTGTGGATCTTATGTGTAAAGAAAGTCAGATTCACTTCCCTCTTCTTATTTTTAAATCTCCCAAACTGGTTCGCTATAAGTGTCTTCATTAGTTTTTAAAAAAACGAAAGGCACTTTATAAAAGATACTCCATCCCGGTAATCAATTCAGCCACCCTACTATCTAGTATTCTACCATTAGCAGGTATTACGCAATCTTCGGAACTTGCTGCAAAATGGGCTTCGGTAGGTTTCTGCAAGGTCTCAGATTTTCTGAGGAATGGAGGATGGTTGACTTTGACTGAAATGTCTCAAGTGACCACTAATGATTTTCTTCTTTTAAGGTCATATAATATCCTCCTTAAATTTCTTATTGAGCTAGATGCTTTCCAAATTGGTGAACAACAGCAGTTGCTCACTGAACTTTTAGAGGATACACGATAACATTTTTCATGTAAAAATTGTATAACTTTGATGAAAAGCAATAGCTGAAGGAGCATTAGGTTCACAATACAAAACCTCAATATTCATCCAAGTTAAGCTTCGGTTCCCCATGCACTGCATAGATGTGATGGTATGGTTATGGTATTGTATGTAATGTCTGTTTATATAGCACACGTGCACCGAGGATTCTTGGTGCCACAATAACCTGAATCAAGCCAATGCTTAACCTGAGTTATTTGGGAAATATGAAGATTGTTAGTTTTTTTCTGATCTACATAGGAGAGGTTGTGGACCAAATGGCAAAGGGTAAGACCTTCCTACAATTTCCGGCAGTTGCCAAACCTGGCCGTTCTTGTTCTGGGGACATTCAAAGAAACGGGTGGGTCAATTGACTTCAGAAAACGAGGGGCGTTGTACCATTCGAACTGGGCAGCTATAAATTCAGGACATTTTTCATAGACTGCCCGGTGAACATAGTTTTAAAGGTTATTCTCTATAACTCTGGAAGCCAGTGTAGTTTCTTGAGAAGATGGAAGTTATGTTGGAATTTGGGGACCTGTAAATCAGGTTCAGAGCTGCATTTTGGATGAATTGTAATAGTGGCAGGGATTTTTGAGGGGAGGAGAAAAGAATGTAATTTCCATAGTCCATGCAGGATTGAATGAGAGCATTAATCTCCACGTATAGCCTCAAACAATATACAATGCATGTGGCATTACAAATGACATTATTGATTACATCAATATGAAAATTATAAACATTAGTGTGTTCTTGGGACAGCCAGTGCAGGTGACAAAGAACGGAAACAGTTTTGCTTTTAAAACAGCTGTTCAGCACTGCAAGTATCACACCAAATTTATAAAGTTAGAAGCACCCCATGGAACCATTTCAGTACCCAATTTAGGAGACACAATATTGCGTGCTATTGGCATTTATATAGCACTTTCTACTCTTGACAAGTGCTTGTCGGAGGCGTATACTACTCCGAGGGCTACTCACAAGATTAGCAATATTTTTCATGCAAACTGAGTCAGGCTTTGTCATGCTGTTTATGACACAGTTGTCACACGCTAGTAAGTAATTTGTTATGCAATTTATCATGCTATCTGTTGTATAAAACTGTCACAAACAGTTATGCAATCTGATCTACCATACATCTTTAAGATGTTACTAATTTGTGTTTTTGGAGGCAAAAGTAAATAACTAGCAGGTATTACATCAGTAGGTAATGAAGACAGTGATGCAAGGGGTCTGTACAACACCCACAGTTACATTAAGGGTGCATGGAGCTTGTCAGCTGAATAATTTGCAGAGCTGGGGAAGATTCAAACAATACAAAAGGAGTGAAAAGGGGCCCTACCTGATAGTGGCAAAATGTTTCCACTGTCTCACATTGCCGAAAGAGCCCTGCAGCTGATTTCCTTCATCACCCAGACTCCAAAGTCCACTAAGGTCCATTCCCTGCACCCGGAAGTCACGGAAATGAACTTCCGGCAGTAGGAACCTGTCTGCTGAGTAGCAGGTATTGTACTGTACAGTTACTGCTCATGGTTAAGGGCATGTCTGAGTGACAGCAGGCCATTTCTATGCAGCCTGAAGTTCCTTCCATCTTAGATGTAAAAGGCAAATCAAGAGCACTGATGTTACATATCAGATTAAGGCAGTGGTCTTCAAACTTTTTGATGCCAAGACCCCCATCTATATTTTTTAGGCGTAAGGACCCCCTCCTGACAAAAATGTCTAGAACCTGGTAGTCCTTATCATTGACAACCATAAATGATCTCCAGAGAAATGGTTAATTTGTGGTTGCACCTCATTAGTACCAGTTTAAAACCAAAATATAGCAATAAGGAACAAAAAGGGGGCCAGTACAGCTTTACAAAGGGCCTTCTACAGAGCGGCAACACCTGTGGCTGCTTTTTAGTAACTTTTAAACCTTTTTAGTGAATACATTTTTTTGGTTAAAATCAGTAGTTTATGCGGCAGATGATGGATTATATGGCAAATGCGGCAAATCTCTAATTATGCAAAAAAAGCTGCGGCCGCACAATCACATAATTCGAGTGTCCCTTGGTATAATAGCTGTACTGCATGGGCTGCAACCTTATTGCACGGCATTAGAGGAAAACCATACTGTATTTTATGGGATGCTGACAGCTTGGCAATTACAGCTGCCTGTAACTGGAGGTAGCTGAACATCATTCATGATAATTAAAAATACCTACTTTTTTAGGTCTTTCGTCGCCGGGTAGCTACATATGAAATAAGGGCAGCTTCAATGAAAAATAAATACATTTTAAAAAGTTGTTACTCAGTAGGAAAAGCACTATCATAAATTATGAAACCTCCATTAGATAATGCACTGCAAAAGTCTATATGAAACCAGAGAGACACAGAATTAAATCGTGGCTGGTGCAGTGGAGAAAAGTGACTTGTGTATCTTTAGCGCTATGAGGTCACAGCCTGTGACAGAAAGCACTGTGAATATGTAAGTCTTTTTTTTAATACTTGCATTACACGCAATATAAGATAGACTGCTACAAAATGTGCAAAATGTTTCACGATAAAATAGTGCTTCCAAAATATACGGGCTGCCTCCAAAATATACAGGCTTATTTATAAGCCTCTTGCAGTGCTGGTGCGTAATTTTTTATGACGCTCTGGTTGCGCAAAGAGCAGACCCATATCAACGAGACCATGCAAGGTCACTTTGCGTGGCTTTTGATGGCCTCCTAGTTATGGCGTAAGGCAACGCAGCACAAGTTGGTGTGTTGCTTTACACTGCATCAGTCCTTCTCAAAGTGCCTCAATAAACATCATTGGCTTCAGGTTTTTCAGAGGGTTAACTTTAAATACATATGCTTAGTTCATAAAGCATTATATGGCAGTAGACATAGCCCTCTTACCCACAAATCTAGGTTCTAGACCCCCAAATGCAGTATGCGCCCAGAAAAAGCTTGGGTATTCACCGGTTCCACATTTCAGAGAACTTTATGGGGAAAGATGTTTTTCAGTGGCTGCAGCAATGCTCTAGAACTGGCTTACACTGAATCTGAGAAGACAACACTCTTTGCTGAGATTTAGACAAGAGTGCTACTAAACACCTGGCTTTTCCACTACAAGGATCCTGTGATTTTATATGACTGGTTAGTGATTTGCAGAAATGGGCTTTGAAAAACGAGCGCTGAGGTACCTACTTGGCTATAGCACTTTAGAAGTGCCTAAATATAATTAAATAGCATGCAGAAAATTGCTCCTCTGATCACAAAATATTGAACGCAAAAAATTATCTTATTTATGTGAGGTTTGGTACAGCGTTAGACTGAACGTTGGTCACTGCTGCCATCATTTGCTTGTCAGATGCGTATGCTACTAAGGGCAACCAGGGCCCTAACAAAGGCATGAGGGGGGCTCCTTCAGCATATCTTCGAGGGGGCCCCCCTCACGTTTTGTTACGACACTGCTTATTACCTGCAACAGCACTCTCTGAAATCGAAGCCAGTCATACAGCTAAACACGCCTTTCTGCCAGTGTGCTGCTGGCCTGAAAGAAATGTAAATGTGCACAACGAGTTAATCTGCAAATACTTTACATTTGCAGATTAACTCGTTGTGCATATTTGTATTTCTTTCAGGCCAGCAACACACTGGTAGAAAAGCTGTTTAGATAAAACTCCAGGGAAAGCATTTTAACTACGTCTCGGACGTTTTCTTTTTGCAAAAGAAGAGCGCGACCCCCTTGCCATGACTCCACAGCCCCCCTGGGGGTCGGGCCCCACAGATTGTAGATCTCTGGATTAGGACAATTGATGTGCTGTGATACAGAGTCGCGGAATGCAGTCATTTTAAAGGTTCCTGGGAGTGTCCATGTTTATATGTACCATTAACTTCTCTTCATCACACAAACTGTTGGTGACAGAAACTTCAGTGACAGAGGCTGTAACCAGGACCTGCGTGAAGATGTACATATCAACTCCTGTTTTCTTAAAATTCACTTTTTTAGGAGAGAAAAAAGAGCTCCTGCAGAACCTTTTGCAGGGAAGACTTGTGATTACTGGTATTACAAATGATAAAATTCATGTATTTCTAAAATATCAGATTTTTGGAGCATACAGCTCCAACTCGTTATAGAAGACGTGGCTTGAGGTCTTAATATCTTGATTTATTATGCTGTAGGACAGTTATGGGTGCATTATGTAAGTTATCATTGTAACATGTATATTTCTCTAGACATTGAACACTTCACTGTGACTTACCTTTTAACACATTGCACCTGTATCTAAATAAGTGCTTGGAAATATGTAAAAAGCAACATAGGAAGTGCCTAAAATGAATGAAATCAGTGGCTCAGAATTTGTACATTTATCAGCCCTGCTATGTCTTTGTGCCCAGATTATGATGGTTTCCGTCACCATTTGTAGATTTTCTTCTCTGCCATACTCAGTGTAAAGGGACCTAACCAAGTTCTCTAGTATGCTCTGGCCCCTGCTATCCCTCACACAGTAATTAGTAGATTAGAATCGTATCCTTCTGGACTGTGATAGTTTATGTTCATGCTGTAGTTTTATGCGACAATCTCTGACCCATCCTCCAACCTTAACACTTCACTTCTCTCACAGATTGACTCAAGCCCATGTTGCATCGGACTGACCTGTGTTGTTACTCTTTTTCAGGTTGAAAGCGGCAGCTGAGTGGAAGCAGCAGACCCCGTTGACGACTGTCCTTGGCAGGAGTTCTTCTGGTAGGAGCAGATTTATTGTGGTACTAGGTCAGCATATACCAGGCCACCCTGGTCTTGCATAGAGCTTTCATTCTTTGTAAATGGTGTCTCCTATTGCTGCAGAAACCTACTACTCTGAGGTGATGACAGGCCCATGGAAAACGAAGCTTACTTAGGATCCCCCTGAGTACCAGTCAGGAGACAAGATACTTTAGAAGTGGTCCCATATCATGGGGGACGTTATCAATCAGCACCAGTGCTTCATTCAGCAGCACTTTGCAGGGACGTGGAAGTCAGCATGCATCATGGGACTGTTGAAACTGGAAGTTCCAGCATGCAGGCTTAACACCAAAATTTACTTTAGGCATGGTGTACTGAAAAACAGAGAGGGCATTGTATGCCACATGTAGAGTTTGAATCACCCCCATAGAGTGCTGCGCTAATCTGTGGAGAAAGGCTTTGCACACACTTTACCAGGGAGATCAGTGGAGCAGGAAGCAGGTTTACCTGGTTGAAGGGCAGAATCTCAATACGGATTTCTAGTATCATGGGCTGGCCAGGGTGGACAAACACACAGGGAAGGGTCAGTGACTTGAGAAGCCAACACCAGACTTGGAGCATTATTAGTTTATCCAACATGCACTTTTAATGGTACAAATAGTAAGTTTACTAGATAAAAGGAACTTGCATAGTGTTGGCCATCAAATATAAACAAAGCTGATATTGCATACATAACAAATACATACATTACAAAAAGATGAAAGAGAATCTCAAGAATATGTACAGATGTATTACATATGCTGTTTGGGTACTTATAGATTGGAAAGAACCCAAGAATAGACACCAAATATTTCATATTTCCAGTAATACTCAAAAGGAATAGTTGGGAACATCTTGAGGAGAAATCATTTGCACTCAAATCGATCTCCTGTTGAGTTATCTCGTCCATAGTACATATTGTCTCATAGAAAATGTACAGCAAGATTACCCCTCTGAGCCAACTTGCTTAGACCCCTGTATCGCACATTTTGGGATCTACATCAGGATCATAAACAGACTCCATTTCTAGCATTGTGGATCACCACTCAACCTAATTTAATATTTATCTTATTTTTTAGTCTTACTTGGTGCTCTATCACTGAGCAGCATTGGGGCATTTTACAAGGGAAAGATAAGAGAAAGGGAAATAAGATAAGTAGCCAAGAGAAGAGAAATGGTGATCACTCTAATATGAGGTCTTTTCAATGGAGATTCCAATCAATCAGATTTACAGAAATAAGCCAAAATGATATTCAGGTAGTCAAATATGACTTTTATCCTTCAGCTGACCAAAACTGAATTTGCAGAATGGTTGAATGAGTTGCAAGCCGAATAAACGTAAATTAAAATGGAACTCCGGGAGGAACAATCATGCGAGAAAAACTAGGGAAAAAGTAGTAGTATAATTATCTGACATGCAGACAGGATGCAATCGCTGCTAAATCATCTATTGCTTCTGACTTGGATTTTGGAAGGCTGTAGTCTACATTCTACAACATAGTTGGAAGAAGGATTCCACGAACCAATTAAACTTGAGCAAAATAAATTCTAATGAAGTAGAAGGGAGACAGTGGTGTTTTTGTCTCGTTACCTGAGTAGTTATGCAATACTCAGAAAAGACTGTGACAAGGAGAACATGAGAGCAGTTTAACATCGGCGATGATTCTCTTACACTCACAATAAATAATGACACTAGAGTATATATATATATATATATATACACATGAGAGGATTGTTTCATTTCAGAATATGAATATGCTTTTTGCCTTTGAACAAGGTGAGGCTGAGGTTGGTAGAAGTGGATTGAGGGCACTCTAATCAGAGTACAATGATGACATGAGGGTGACTGAGATTTTCTGCCTTCAGTAGAGAGCACCTTATTACTCAACCTTAGTGATAGGTGTTCAGCAGGTATCTCAGTTTTGACGGTGTAACAGACTGCCTACTATCATCAAGGATGCACGTGGGTGCAGACAAGTGGCCAGCATGCCCTCGGACATTTAATGGCAAATCCGTGGACATCACAGATGAGCAGGAGCCACTGCAGCTGTGTAAGGCACATCTAACTACTATCCTCTCCAAAAAAGAAAAAAATCTGCCTCAGCACTAGAGCTAAACCACGAGATGAAGCAAGCCATGATTACATATTAAGGACTTTTTAGAGTGAATATCATAATATCACTACAATAATCATAAAAAATGTATGCAACAATTCAAAGTAAAGTAGAGATCCACTATGTCTGCCTTTTAGCATCTGGAGTTTACCTCTGTGTATATTGGATGTTTAGGTTCCTGGTGCAGGGCATCAAGACCTGGAAACAAAGAGGCTGAGTGCTCTACAGAGACAGGGTGTAGAATAACAGAGACACAAGCAAAGAACATGTCATTAAAACTGGAATCTTTGGTCTCCAAAAAGATGGTATTATCTTTGCATTGGAGGATTTTAATAAACTCAATACAATGGTGGGTACAGATTATGAAAGGTCGTTGAGGAAATTATGTTTCCGATCCCTCTTAAAAGCAGGAATTGATATATGCCGATGCACCATTACAGACCACATCTGGTAACAATACTCACAGTAGGACCCAGTGGACTCAGTTCTCCCTGAACCGCATTCCAGCCCAGTAGTCTTGGTTTGATGGAGGACTTGTGGGAATATCGAAGAGTTTGTTGGTGGTATGGATTGATATCCATGCCGGTGAAGCAGAAGAGGAGGTAAATGAAGGTCTGTCTAGTAGTTTCTGATGGTGAAGAGGAAACCAGGACCTCGCCCCGGCTGTGGAGAAATAGATGGAAGAAAGGGCAAGATGTAGCACACAGTGACAAGGAAAGGCTGCACCAAGAGTATGTGAAAAAAGATGGGATTCCAGGCATAATAATGAATGCAATACAGACAACTTAAAAGCAGAAACATTCCAAAGAGTGCCTAACGGTTCGTCTGGAGTTTGGGTATTCATCTCAAGATGGATGGGCTGTCCTCCTGTGAGTAAGGAACCATCCCGGAGAAGCATAGAGGTCTAAAAGACCTTACAGTCGCTGAATGATGAACTGCTGGATAGATGCAAGAATAGCTGGGCAGCAAGTGGGGCACCACAAGATTAACTGGTAAGCTATCTGCATTGGTCTTCCCAGGTCAAGTGGGTGCAGTGGCAGTCATCCCCCCACAGTCCCATGGAGGCAGCCTTCCAGCTTCACAACAAGCTACTTATATAAGTCTCCAGGCAAAAAGAGGAGCTGCACAGGAGCAGAGATCACTAGATAGATAACTCCTGGTACGAAAGCTGAGAGTGACCACCTGGATTTCTCTTTCGAAGATGACTGCCAGTTCTACCTCCCAATAGCTGAGGTAGACATTCTTCTCAGGCCGCTTATATCTAGCCACTGGTGGAGCTCACGCTACCGAACGTCGTGTTGTGGATTGTTTTTTTTTTAATTGAGGTGAACGTCTTTCTTCTTTCTCTGTCAATGAGTTCTTCCTTGTGAGTTTCACACTGAATAAAGTCCTCATGAAGATCAAGATAGTTTTACTGGCTGGCTGAGGAGCTACCTTTTGTACTGTGTCCTTTGTTGATAGTAACCAGTGGTTCACTGGAGCACTTGTAAGAAATTTGGTTATTAGTTGAGAAGGGTGGAAGCCCGATTCAAGCACCAACCACAGTCCTTGTAAGGATGAACCAAAAACGTCACTAAATTAACTTGTGTTTAACCCTCTGGTAGCTTGGCACAAAAGTGTACAAGCTTAAATTTAGAGGTAATGTGTGAAGTATTTATGCAGCACTCAAACAGTAATTAAGTGAAAACACAACCCAAGAAAATTCATCAAAAGAATTTAGAAAACAAGAGTATATTTTAATAAATAAAATGCACCAGAATGAATAAAATCCAACCAGTAGAACCAAAGATATTATTTCCTAAAGTTTTTAGGGGAAAATAGCACCAAGAAGCACAAAGCACCACTCATAGATATCTGGTCATGCGGGAGTGGGGGAACGTCACATGTTTAGGCCTACCGCGATTAAGCACAAGTCCGATACAGGGACCATGTTAGTCCCACTCAAGAGTTACCTTTCACATGTCTAGAGCAAAGAGTTCAATTCGCATTGGAGGGGATGCTGAGGAGGAGGCTTTTGGCGTGAAGAGTAGGTTGCGTATTGCAGAAGGTTGTTGCTGTAGTGCAAAAAGGCAGTCATTGCAGGAGCTTCCAAATGATTGGCTGTCATGTAAGGTCACTGTTGGCGTGAAGTGCCAGTCTCCCGTTGCCAGCTGTCACGGATGGCCACTATTCGTGTGAAGAGCAGGTTCCTGTGAAGCTTTGAATTAGCAGTGAGCGCGGGCAGTCGATTCTTGGGACAAAGAGGTTACTTCACAGTTGTGAGGAGCCAAGCATCAGGATTTTCACATATTCTTGAGTAGGAGTTCACACTGATGCCAGCCAAGGGTCCAGGCCCTGAGGGGCACCTCTTAGGAATCAGGACTCACTTCAGCAGAGGCCAGCAGAGGGCTCAGGGCAGGTCTGTGCTGGACCAGTTGACGCTGGTCAGCTCTGCAGTTGCATGGAGGCCCCTGGAAGCTTGTTGTGTCCCTGTAGCTCATACCGGAGGTCAGCCCACTGACCCTTGGGGTCACTCTGGGTAGTCTGGGATCAATGCAACAAGTCCAGTCTTCCTTCTTTAGACAGGAAAGCTGTCGTTTCAGCAGCAGTGTAGTCCTTCTGGTAGCAGGCAGTCCTTTTGAATCTTCCACAGGTCCAGGAGTGTTCTGATGAGTCTGTCTGAAGGTAACATTTGTATAACTGTTGCCAGTCTTTGTGCAGGGGAATTCCCTGACCCATACCTAAAACTGGTACTGGTCAGTTCTTTCTCTTAACCTAGGTTTCTGGGTTTATCTCCAAACTGTCTTGGATGACAAAAGGCAGGGAATGCCTGGTGTCACGTTCCTTTGTGTATGGTGCAGGAAGCCCTATGAAGTGTAATCAGAACTGGGAACAGCTCCTCAACAGCCATTCTGTCAGGAAGACCTACTCCTCTTACACCTAGGCCTTCTTGGTTCCCATGTCTGGGATCAATACACAAACCCCAATACCAGAGCCATCCACAGTCAAATGACCCAGGACACTGGAAAAAAGGCAGGGTGGCATTTTTCAAATTGTAACTTAAAATCCGACGTCCCCATTAAAGAGGATTTTTAATTACAATTTATTTGAGCCTAAACATCACTTCTCTATCTGCTTCCAATCTGAAGTCAGCACTTTCTGAGTTTTTCACTGTCAGGGCATGTAAAACATAAACATATATCCTTTTGTTTTTAAATACCAAGCACCCGGCCCTATGAGCCTTTAGGGCCTACCTAAGGGGTCACTTATGAATATTAAAAAGGAAGGTTAGGATTTTGCCAGATTGAAATGGCAGCTTAAATCTACACTACAGGCTATGATGGCAGGCCTGAGATGTGTTTTGATAGGTTACTTTAGTGGGTGGCACAATGAGTCTTGCAGCCCCCTGGTAGCATTTAATTTACAGGGCCGGGATACATTTAGTACCATATGCGATGGATTTGCAAGTAAATTAAATGTACCAATCAGGTGTAGACCAATTGTACCATGTTTTCGGAAGGGAGCACATGTACTTTACCACTGGTTAGCAGTAAAAAAGCCAACAAAAGTGGGTTCAGCAAAGAAAGGCAGAAATCTGGAATGCCCAGGCAAAAAGGGCCAGGTACAACACTCCTCAATTATCTATCTTTCATATAACAAGGAAGGATTGTGATATATAATGTACCATCATCCTTTCGCCCTCAGCTGCCCTGTGACAGAAGGCATTCTCTGAGTTTGCATAGGAACCTAATGAGCTGTGAGAAGACATGCGGGGTGATCCTCCGAAGGTCCCCATAGAATCCCAGTGACCACTTGAGAGGGGTACATACTCAAGCAATATGTTCAAAACCAGGTGTCTACTGCTTTTCTTAGCATGGTCACGGCCACTTCTCCTAGAACCAAAAACTCTAAACCCACTGAACTATCCTATCGCCTTTGCCCACCCCTAACTCACTTGAGAATAAGAGACATCCTAAGGCATTTCTTCCTTTCCTAACTTTTTTTTCTTTCCTTTTTTTCCTTTCCTATCTGTCTTCTTCTTCCCAGGTCACCAACACTCCCTCCGCAAGCAAATGACAGGAAACGTCCATCACAATTCTGCCACTGTCAACACAGCACTCCAGTCATCTAGGCCTCATGATCCTGTAGAACAGGTATGCCGGGCTGGTTGGGACTGGAGTTCCTGTGTTAGCATGCGGCTTTGCATGGCTTGCATCTATGTGATCGTGAACTTTGGAGGAACATGTTGAAAAGCAGTCTGCAATTCTGATATATGTGTGGTAGTATACATAGGAATATATGAGTATAAGTGTGAGAAGTTGGCCTGATATATGATGTCACTAGTTCTAGTGTATACCTTGTATCAGTCCAAACAACCCTTATGGTGATTGGTTGTAAAGTCAACCTTATAGACCAGCTATCCTAGTGGTAGCATGGACAAGAGCAGTCTTAGGCTAAACTCTGTATGGCATGTGAAGCCAGCTGTTATACCATTTGCAACCCCTTGAATACCAAATGAAAGGACACCACAACAGATATATTATAAAAATAGAATGTATTTATTCTAGTCAAAACACCCTCAGCACTCTTTATGAGATTCGAGGTAAGTACAACACAGTCTTATTTAAGCATACATAAGTCACACAGGTAAGTAATACAGTTAGGCCCTAGGGGCCACGCAAACCATATACTAAAGAAGTGGTATAAGAACCACTGTCACAAACACAGGTTAGGCCAAGGCCTAGGGAATCGCTGGGGCTACACTATCCTATCAGTTGCTAGGCAGTGGGAGGCCCACGGGATTCAGGTGCAGAGTGGAAACACTCACGCGTAATGCGTTAAAGTCGATAGAAATAGTAGTATTTAGTAATTAAGAGTTTTAGGACACTTCGGAAGGAACTAGGAGTTAGAGACTTGGAAACTAGACACTAGGATAGTCAATACCCTTGTGAGCACCGGAGTTCTCAAGTTACCTAGCCCACGGGCTGCGGGTGCATAGGTGTGAACTTGCGTCGGGTTTCGTCGTCGACTCCTATGGATGCCTGAAGAAAGTTGCTGACAGGCAGTCAGTGAAGAGTGTCCGGTGGATTCCAAGGATGGAATCAGGAAGGAGGATACCTGCAAGCAGAGTGGACAGAGTCTAGGTCACCAGCCAGGAGCCGGGAAGGAACCAGGAAGGAACCAGGCGATGTCGTGAAGATGCAGGTGAAGAGGTGAAGCTTGTCGCAGCAGCCACGGGTACCAGGAGGCGTCGAGGATGACCAGAACCAGGAGGCGAGCAGTCCCACGAAGGCTCTTGCTGTCGGCGGTGTCGATGTCGAGTTAGGACCCAACAAGCCTTGTCAAGCGTAACCCACGCAGGATGGAGGACTTGCTTCTGTCGCAGACCAGGAAGGTCTGGGGTGCTTCCCTTTCACAGGGGAGTGGGTGCCAGTCTGGAGGAGCCGGACCAGCAAGGCAAAATTGAGGTTCGTCGTCACAGAGGTCACTAGCCAACGGGCCAGAAACCGAACAACACGTCGAGCAACTCAGGTGCAGAAGGGCCCCACGCAGAACACGTGAAGTGTGGGGAGCTGATCTTCTTTGCAGATGGTGCTCGGGATTGGGGCTTCTCAATTCCCCAAGCACAGCCTCGAGGAAGCCTCATAAGTGGCGCTAGTCAGTTACTAGCCACTTTTCCCAAGTCGCCGGTCCCACGTCCCTCGTCGCCTCCACGGGTCTCAGCTTTGCTGTAGATGTGGATCTGGTTCAGAGGTGTCTGGAAGTCATGGCGCTGGTCAGTCTCTGCAGTCGTCCCTCGTAGGATCAGTCGCAAAGTAAGCAGCGGTCGCTGGATGGTGCCTGGTTGCCCAGGGTGGTCACTCCTTGGCCACAAGGGAGATTCTTCAGTCTTCTTCCATAGTAGAATGTCGAAGGTCCAGAGTTTCTGTTCAAGATGCAGGTTCAGGATAATCTAAACTCCTAGGGACTCAGCTCCCACTCTTATACTAATCTGGGGGGCTGGGTTACCTGCTAGGTCCCTCCTATGGGTGGGACCAGGGAGGGGGGTGGTTACACCCCCTTCCCTTTGTCCAGTTTTGCGCCAGGACTGGGGCTGGAGTGCCCCAGCACCGGTTTGAACTGGACTATGCATGGGACACCTTGTAGACACCTTACACGACATGTTTCGATATAGCAAAACCATAGTTACCATAACCGTGTAAGATTATAAGGTACTTAAGAGTATATGGTAGGCGATATCATAGAACAGCTATAAGGACATGGTTCCGAAAGCTGCAGACAGGCTCAGCTCATGCTAGAGCACCAACTCACATGTTACCAAGCACTCTGCCTCCAGGATTGTTAAGGCCTGCCATAGGAGTGGCTGATAGGTACACATGTGTCTATTGTGAGTGTAGATATAGGTATACTATATCTAAGCAAGGGGTGATCACACGACCCTGCCCCAGCTGAGTGATCAGCCAGTTGTGTCTGATTGTAAGGCCAGGCCAGGGGTGGCATAGTACATGCTGCAGCCCCTGGTAGGCCTAGGGTACACCTATGCCCTGGGGACCTAGGGTACACTGTACAGGGTCCAATAAGGTGATCCTTACCAATTGGGTATGTACCTAGGGTACAGGGAGTCCATTTTAAAGAGAGAGCAGAAAGCCTGAGACCCTGAATGGCAGGATCTCAGGCCAACTAAGTCGAAAAACCAGCTAGACACTAGGCAAAAAGTGGGGGGTAACCATAGTCAGATATCCACCTTCCTACAATAAGTATAAGTTTTTGTTGTGCGTATGGAAGAAAACTGTGAAAAGAAACAGCCTGAAAGGATCTCTGCATTTGCAGTATGACTATTTTTTAATGATTAGACGGAGCAGTCTAGCAGTATGGTGTATGTCTTTTATATGTATGGTAGTACCTTCAGCAGCAATAGGATTGAAGAGAGTACTGTACTTCCTGTTTACATGTGAATGCACGTCAAAAACTAGAGGCTAGAAGGCGCTTAGTGTTTCTTGTAATTGCATATTAGAGGTCCTGGCAGACTGGAAGAATGCTCTGATCTTCTTGTATTATAACAGGAGCATGTCTAGTTGGAACAGATTTGCAGGAGCTCCGAGTTCCTTCTCTTGGTATAGTAGCATACGTAGGAAGGAAATACTTGAGCAGTGTTTTGCAGTTCTTGTATCTACATAGTAGCATGTCCAGCAGCAAAAGGGTGGGTGAACTCATGCATCCTCTGACAGCTTACATGCGAGAAACAAGACAGTTGTTTCTCAAATTTCCAGTACCTCTATTGTAGTAGGCCTAAGAGAAATAGGCTGGATGTTCCCCGGTATCCAACTATCCTTTTGGAAACATGGCTGGGAGAAACAGGTTGGTTATTCCCCAGAATCTTACTATTCCTTTGGTAGCATGCATCAGAGAAACTGACTGGTTGTTCCCCGGATTCTCACTATCCCTTTGGAAGTATGCCTGGGAGGAACAGACTGACTGTTCTCAGGATTCCAAGTGGGAAACAGACTCACCCAGATTCCAAGTATTCTTTTTGTAGCATTCCTGGGGGAGGGACAGGTTGGATGTTCCCTGGATTCCCAATGTCTCTATGTTGGAATTACTCGGAGCGACAGGCTGGTTGGAGACCACCAGGGCCAGTCTAGGAACAGCAACCAGCCCTACGCAATTGCTGCTCGACCTGCCCTGGAGGGTGGCAGGTTGCTAATGAGAAGCACCACTCCCACTTTTTTTTGTTACAGGTGGCCGATATTGCAGCATTGCTGCAAAACCGGCCCCCAGGAACAAAACTAGCCACCATGGGTACAAAACCAGCTTCCACCCCTTCTACCCACCGGGAAAACACCCGGTGCCCACTACGGCCCACTCGTGGAGACCACAAAAGCCACATGTCCATGCGGCAGCATGAACTTGATGGGTCAAACTGGAGAAACTATGGATTTCCTTTTTTTCGTATAATAGTATACCTAATCAGAACAGGTTGGTTGTGGGTGACTCTGTAGCTTCACTCTTGTGTGCCCTAAAGTTCACCCTCTTGAACTTATTATCTTTCCATTTAGGTGCCTTCTTTCAGCCCTGCTCCAAGTCCTTTCTCACTTTTATTGTCTGCTTACACTTTTACATTTCCCAATTTACAAACCCCTCTGTAAAACAATTTCTGAACATATAAATTACACTTAAAAATGCAACCCATGAAATTAAGCCTAAATGCACCAACCAGCCAGAAATCAAGGCTGACTCTGCCTCCTCTGAGCCTGCACCTATGGAGCCAAGTGCTTCAATTTTTCTCAAACGATGCAGCAGTTAGCATATTTGAGAAAATATGTTTCAACATGTCATTGCTCACTTGCTCTAAAATACTTTTAGGGCATAGATGATGTGGGCGCACAGGACCCTTAGCTTTTGACACCCCAAAACGTTAGTTACCTCAACAGAATTCGATAAATGTGAGACAGTGTTAAGCCTCAATTTCATGAGGCAATATGTCCCTAAAGTAAAACACCTCCCAAACCATCAAAATATCAGGAAACATTCAATTAACTGAAAGGGACAACTCAGTAACTGAGTTCTACATCAGCTGAAAAATTGTAAGGGGTTTATTACAAAATTCAAAAGATGCAGTACAGAATAACTACCATGAAGGATCTTGGCAAATAGAGAAGGGCAACATCAAAAATATTATAAGTTCCAAGTGGGCAGCAAAATAAATTAAGGGAGAAATGGACGGCATCCCTAGCAGCACAGGAAAGTGTTCCAGGATAGTCTTCTGGTTCACCCCCAAAATGTTTTTTTATACATTATTTTTGCATATTAAATCAGTAAAACTACAGAATCATTGTGGTGTAATCAAATGTGTTACCTTCGCATCAAATCAGAGCACTGTTTTATTAAGCGTGTTATTGCCTTAGCACCTAAGCACTCTCCCACTACATGAATATCATTACAGTGAATCTGGTCTACTCTATGTGAATGCCATCTGGAGTTGGTTGAATAAAGTAGATATATGAACAACAGAAAGTTAGTATGAATTAATTGGGTACAGTGAGCTAGTGGAAGGACCTTGGAATAAGTTGCAGTTTTGTGACCAAGCTGGGGAGTTTCATCAAGCACATCAGCAAATACAATGAAAGTTGGATAAACGAACATGACTGCTTGACTGTGTGCTGTTGAAATAACGAACAGTGAAAATAACAGGACGTGAGCATCTATTTTGAAAACCATGGCTGCTAGGCCCAAATTTAGGCTAGAAAAGCACACTTTTACACATCATAAGAAATTTGTTTTCAATACAATAGTACTGTATCAGTATTTACATGTATAATTGTATGTAAAACCACATTCTGCACGTTGTTAATAATGCACAAAAACATGAATGCACAAAAATCCTCAACAACTTTAGAACACCTAGTTTCAACACACTGATAATTAGATGTTAATGTCTTTCACTGATTTGGCTAAATATTATTTTGTCAGCCTTGGAAGTATGAAAAGCTGAGAGGGCCCATTCAGAATTGAAGTCGTGCAGATATCTTCACTAGGTGTATTAACAATGATTAATTTCAGTAGCTCAAAAGACAGGTTTAAAGGAAAATGATCTCTCATTATGGCCTGTTCTGGAGCACTAGTACCTGTCAGAAGAGTGTCTTAGGGAAAGAAGGCAGGAACTGAATATGAGAAAGGTGAGGAAAGGAGAGAGGCGGGCAAGACGTGAGAAGGTAAGTAAACCATGAAGAAAGATGGAAAGGGAGGTGATAGAGTTAGAAATGCAAAAAAAGAGAACAAGGAGGGAGGAAGGGGAAGAAAAGTTAGAAGCAAGGATATGAAGGAGAGGTTTGTAGGCTAGCAAAAAAGGTTAGGAATAAGTGAGAATATGTATGTAGATGAAAGGAATGGAGTTGAATGACAAAAGACAGGAAAGAGTGACTAAGTAATTATTAAGTTGCCTACTTTTTAACCAGGTAATCATTCTGTGAGATTTTGAGCAAATCACTTTTTGTGGACCAATTCTGCCAATGCCTAAGTTCACTTGAGTTGAGGAGTACTTAGAAACAGGATGAACACTAGTATTTGGCACACGATTAAAATATATTTATTGCATCATACTTGTTGGTGCTGGTTAAATAGAGAGGAGTTATTTTTCGCTCATATTTAGGTTTGCCTTTAACCATGATCTCTTAATTTTACTAAAATGATAAGTACTTCTCATTGGGGACTTTCAGCCAACCCTCCTTAGCTACTTGCATGTTACTGTGTCATTCACATTCTTCTTCTGCCCACTACAGCATACAGCATGGGGTCCGCCTGCTCTGCCAATGGCCCTTTCTACAAAGCGCACACCCAATGCAATGTGTGCTCTTAGAGGCCGAAATATATTGTTTTCTTTTAGCCACTGTTTGATGCAGGTCTACCAGCTTGACCAACAATAATGTTTTTCAAAAACCATAACAAAACCAAAGCATTGCAAAAGCCAAAAGGTT
The DNA here is from genome assembly GCF_964204655.1 of Triturus cristatus. NCBI lineage: Eukaryota > Metazoa > Chordata > Amphibia > Caudata > Salamandridae > Triturus > Triturus cristatus. The sequence continues at coordinate 540,451,826 of NC_140579.1, forward strand.
GGCAGCCAATGCAAGACAGATTGGCTTTGCCACTTCTTGTTTTCATTTTCAGACACACAGAGTGAGTAGACCGCAATAGTGATTAAACATTACATTTGGAAGCTGTGTGTGGATCATTTTAAAGGACAATCCATAGCCTGCACTTAATAAACAGACCGATAATATTCTGTTCATGGAAGCCCAATGGTGTTAGCACTGTGTTTTATGGTCTGCACCTATCTTAAACTCAGACATAACACTTGGGCCTTGGACAGGCCTGGTGATTCATCTATTTCCCCAGGTGGCTACAATCTGCAACTCCCAATTATTCCAACAGAGGGTCTATGAGGAGAGCCAGTTGATCGGCAGACTCCTGGCAAATTCTACAAGAAAGAAACAGGAATCAGCCTCAATAATAAAAATTGCGGATCGCTCTACTGGTCTGGAAGTAGTCGACAGCTCTAGAATTGCCCAGCTCTTCTTGGATCATTATGTCCGGTTATATTCCACCGAATACAAAATACAGAAAATCTCGATTGAAGAGTATTTTTCAACTTTAGATCTCCCTCAACTATCCTCGGAGCGGGTTCTTAATTTAGAAAGTCAAGTTGAGGTAGGTGAAATTTTAGCAGCCATTAAATCAACTGCGGGATCTAAAGCTTGTGGGCAAGACGGCTTTCCAATCGAGTTTTTTAAAGTTTTTTCAGAGGAACTACTTGTTCCTCTGAGAAACTTGTTTAGTTTTATAAGAGAAGGAGGCCAGGTCCCGCGCGAATTTAAAGAAGCGATTATAATCTCATTTGTTAAAAAAGATAAAAATCCCGAGGATATGAATTCGTATCGGCCCATAAGTCTTTTAAATTCCGATTATAAATTATTAATGAAGGTATGGGCCGAGCGTTTGCTACCTGCTGCTCAGGAAGTCATCCATAGAGATCAAACGGGTTTTATAGCGGGTAGATCAATGGCTGCCAATACCCAATTTTTAATACAAGCTTTAGACTTTATTAATATAAATCGTATTCCTGCAAGTATCGTAATGGTCGATGCAGAAAAAGCTTTCGACCTTGTAAATTGGAAAACTTTATTTATTACTTTGGATCAATTTGGTTTTCCGCCAAATGTTGTAGGAATGCTAAATAATATCTATCAGAACGCTACAGCTAAGCTTGTAATAAATGCTACCTGCGCAGGAACAATACAAATTAAGCGTGGAACGAGACAAGGCTGTCCACTTTCTCCTTTACACTTTACTTTTTTTTATAGAACCCCTGGTTTTAAGAATCCGAAACAATGCTGCTATCCATCCCCCAATTTTTGATATGCCCAAACTTAAGTTATTTGCCGATGATATTATTTTATACTTGGCTCCTAATAGGATCAATTTCATGGAGGTCTTGGGAGAATTCTCTCAGTTTGAAAGAATAGGCGGCTACAAAATCAACGCAAACAAAACTGAAGTTCTTGCCTTGAACGCGGATATTGACGTATTTCCCTGTTCTTTAAAATCACAGGCATCCAGAACTGACCCCATAAGATACCTCGGGATTTATGTTTCCTCACAGTTCTTCCAATTATTTGATCTAAATTATTTAAGAATGAAGATAAAAATAACCAAATTATTGGATCAATGGTCATTGCTTCCATTATCAACAATAGGGCGAGTATCATTAATTAAAATGTCGATACTTCCTCTTATGATCTTTCTATTCTCCAATGTCCCTATCAAAATCAAGCGGGTATTTTTTAGGGAAATGGATGCGCTTTTTAGACAATTTCTTTGGGAGAAGAAAGCCCCCAGAGTAAAATTGAACACCTTACAACTACCAATAGATCAGGGGGGACTTGCGCTCCCACATTTAAGATCATACTATGAAGCTGCCCTTCTCGATTTAGTATCTGGGCTGTTGGGATCTTGCTCCTGTAGAGATACTTTTTTTATAGATAGAATGCTGCTAGAAATCGGTTCATCCACTCCAGTGTTTTTAAAAACTGCTAAGCTTCCTAAGAAAAGTCGATATAAAACTTTAAAGGACTCCCTTTTTAGACTTCAGGCAATTTTTAGGGACAAGAATCTGATGGGCTTTCAATATCTCAATTTAAGAGAATGTGCCGGCCTCGGTTTCCAGATACAAGCTAGTCATATTAATGTATGGGAGAATGCTGGACTAACCGAATTGAGACATTTCATAGTACAGAATAGACCGATTACCTGGCAGGAAATATTGGCCAGGATAGGGACTCGTCGGAAACCGGCCTATTTTGAATATCTGCGGTTGGTCTCCTGGTTGAGAAGTAATGGTGGTATAACCGAATCTCCCAACCATTTGATAACTGCCCTCTATGGAGCCAAACTACGAGGGATAGGCAACTGGTATAAGTTGCTACATAAAGAAAAATATCCTCCTCTGATCCAGAACCATCTGGAAAAAATATATCGGGAGACCGGCTGCAGTTTATCTGAAAGGGAGTGGGAGTGGATCTGCCACTTCGGTGGCAGAGCACTGCGTGCTGCCAATTATAAGAGGATGGCCTTTCTCTCAAGGTGGCTGGCCTATCTAACACCTTCTACTTTAAGTAAAAGGTTTCCTGACGTTGAAGATAAGTGCTTTCGGTGCTCTAAATTAGGAGAAGGTGGCTGGCACCATACTTTTTTTGTATGTCCCGGTCTGAGGTCGTTCTGGGAAGCCGTTTTTCTAGACATCGAGCGTGCAACCGGAAATACTATTCCGATTGCAGTTGAGACTGTACTATTTGGCTATTGCAAGGGAGGCTTACAACTGTCTAATTCAGAAAGAGTTTTCATTTTTATTGCTAGTGCGGTTGCACGCTCATTAATCCTGCAAAATTGGAGATCTAATGAAGCCCCCTCTCATCTGAAATGGATTAATAAAATGAAAAGGGTTAAAAAATTCGAGGAGGCCTATGCCAGGAGGGTTGGAGCAGTAAAAAAATATGAGCGAAATTGGAAGTTTTTTGAAATATTGGAGAAGACCTAATAGTAAATGCAATTTTGGAAGTGATACACTCAATAGTCTTCTCCATTTCCGATCTGCCCGCTAAGAATGCACTAGCACTTTTTTTTTGTAATTATGTTTCATATACTGGAAGTGGTGAATCGTTTGAAACCAGCTTTCTATTGTGGTTTTTATGATATTGAATTCCTTTGATTACAATACTTTCATAATTAGCTATGTTTCGCACTTGCACTTTAATGGTTTGGAGTACTGTATTTTTTGCAATTTGTACATGGCATATTGCACTTTCGATTGGAAGTGAATTCCTGTCTTGATTGGCTTTCCTTAAGAACGCACTTAGCACTTTATAGATTTTATAACATTGAAGCGGTGAATTGTCTGAATGTACGTTTCCGTATCGATCTTTATATGCTAACGAATGTTCTTTATTGCAATATTATTGCTTCCATTCATGTTTAGCACTCGCACTTTAGTGTTTTTTGTGTTCATGTACTTTTGCGGTTTTGTACTAGGCACATTACATTGCACTTTCTATTAGTGCTTTCTTTGTACTATTACATATTTAAAGCCATACTATCTATGAAATCCATGCTAATTGTACTTTGCAATGCTATTCTTTGTTCACCTCTTGCTCTGCTCAATAAAAAAAAAAAAAAAAAAAAGCATTGCAAAAGCCAAAAGGTTGGCAGCCAATGCAAGACTGATTGGCTTTGCCACTTCTTGTTTTTCATTTTCAGACACACAGAGTGAGTAGACCGCAATAGTGATTAAACATTACATTTGGAAGCTGTGTGTGGATCATTTTAAAGGGCAATCCATAGCCTGCACTTAATAAACAGACCGATAATATTCTGTTCATGGAAGCCCAATGGTGTTAGCACTGTGTTTTATGGTCTGCACCTATCTTAAACTCAGACATAACACTTGGGCCTTGGACAGGCCTGGTGATTCATCTATTTCCCCAGGTGGCTACAATCTAGGAGGCTGCTTTCAAAGCAAAATGATCTGCCAGGGCCCACCCAGGCCCCCCATGGCCCCATTCTAGCCGCTACTTCCTGCAGTGTGGGCCTGATGTAAACATCTTTATCAGGGCTTGTTTTGGTTTCCAGTCAGCTCTGTTTAGGTGCTTTCCTCCACTGTATTCATAGCCTACTCCTCTCTCACTACCATCCTTTAACATTGAAGCAACTTGGATTAATCCCATAACGAGTGGGGTTTAGTGGCTGACTATAGCTGTAAACTCTAGAGGGAAGGCCCTGAGTCTGCTGCACAATAGAGAATCATAAGCAGCGGCGGCTGGCACAGGTAAGAGGGGTGAGGCATGGCAGAGGAGAGTCGGGGTGGGTAAAAGTCGAAAGACGACAGATTAGTTAAAAAAAATTTTTTTACATTTCATTTAAACTAATTCATTGTCTGTCGAGTCCCCCTCCACCCCGCACCACACCCGCCCCACCCTACCGCCGCACCGCTCTTACCTGTGCCAGCTGCCACTGATCATAAGCCCAACCACAGAACTCCCTACTCTTGCTTCTTTATATTCACAATCACTAGTTTGCCCATGGACACATATCCACTTGTCTGTTACACTATACTGGTCTTTCAACACCTCTCTACTTCCATTTGCCATATTGTTTCCTGTTCCTTCCATCATACTCCTGTATCTGCGACTCTCATGCCTATTCCGTGCCTTCCAGGTATGTGCATTAAGACCGTATCATGTATGTCTATCAGCCTACATCTAAGGCTAGAAATCCTTCTCATCAACTTTCATTATATTTCCTTTTAGCTTTCCAGAACTGGCAGTGCCCACCAGCTGCCCCTGGAGAATGGAACTGAAGAATCCGAATGGGACTTTGAGTTGCTGGGAAGCCAGGATTCCAGTCACAACAAACAGGGAGCTGAATCCTCTTCTAACACCCCTGCTACTGACCATCTCATCACACAGGTAAGGCTGGTCCTGTGATGCCAAGAGCACTGCTTTCTTGCTGGGAGCAGGTAGGGCTTGTAGTCCGGAATATCAAGTGGTCACAATATTGTAATCAAACTTTTAAAACTAAAATATCGAGGAGGTGGGTGCATCTAAGGAAGTATAGATTTACTATTCTTAACTCCACGTCTACATATTTTGAAGAAATATATATTATTAATAAATATATATGTAATTAGGTACAGAATATTTCTACATACTTACCTGTTGATATTTTGGTCCTCGATATTTTGGTCATGATATTGCGGCAACCTGTTTTTCTATTCTCAGTATGTTGGATCTGCACCCAGGTAGGTCGATGCCATTAGAGCCTGAAGCTGAGGGGTCCAAACAACACCCACTGAACAACCAAACCACTCAGCAAAGGAGGACATTTCCTTGAGACTGTATGGGCGGCACATACTAAGCCCTATCACTGTTGCCAAGTCCATGATTAACAAACTGACAGGCTTTGTATCTACAGAAAGACAATATACAACGTATACATTTCGAGCTGGAAATTAATTTCTGACTTATAAAATGCCCTTTGTGACTAATTGCGAATCAGAAGGAGGCGGTTGTGAAAGGAGTGTCCACCATCGAATGAGTTACATTAGAATGCATCAATGGTTTGCTACTTCAGTCACAATTATAAACCATGGATCTGATACTGGCTCCCTAAAGGCAATGGTATCGCATTCACAAAGTGGGAACTTATGCAGTGGGACAGCATCCACCTTGTGATTGTGATCTTTTGGCATGAAGCAGAGCAGTAAGAGCTGCAGGGAGCCAGTGCAGGCTCCCACCAATGTCACTCACTGAATGGCAACTTTTCATTTTGAAAGCAGCCCCTAAGCTTTTAATACAACATCAACATTCAGTGAATGCCACTGCAAGGATGCTGTCCTTCGCGGGCCTCCTTCCTTGTATGTGCTATCATTTGCAAGAGGACGCAAAAGGGCTTCTGTCTTGTGTAGTAGTGAGCCAGGAGTTTGGTGAAAACTTGTGAATGGTAGTTTTGTGCTGATTAATACATAATTTGCAGTGCAAAACTCAGGCGAGTGTGCCAAAACCTGATTCATTTGTGACGACATGAGGACCTCAAACACAAATCTGGCACTCACGATCCGTATAGAAAAGCATGCTAACAGCTGATGCTCGTATGGATGCCCCCATCAAAATGTTGTGCACAGATCTATGTGTAAATTAGAGAAATGTGTTATAAAATGTAGAATACACACGCTGATGTGCACAAGTACTTAATGTATTATTATTATTTGCATGAGCGCAGACGAGGCGCTCTTTCACTGAAGCATTTTCTAATATATCTATAGTACAGTTTAATAAGGTGTTATAGAAACTGTAAATGATTATGATGTGTGCTTATAAATATGCCACAGAGCCCATATATTAAACACGGCAGTCAATGGTGCTAAGGTTTGGAACAGAATACAGATACATTGTTGTACAGCTGTGAGTGGCACAACACCAGCCAGAGTATCGACAATAGCAGCAAACTCAGAAGGCGTTCCATTTAGTTGGACCTTGATCTCGGGATATCAAGAAGGACATCAGTTAGAGGGTTAATTGAGCACAATGTTATAGTTAGCTGGACATTTCACTCGAAAAAAACAATGAAATTCCCCCGTTATAGTTAGTTCAGATAACTATAACTCGCGTGCCCGCAATCCACTGCTCATGACGTCACATATTACATCACTCATGACATGGTCAGTGGCATCACTCATGGCATCACTGATGACATCATCCTTGTGATAGAGTGGCGGTCGCGCAAGTTATCGTTATCTGAAGTAACTATAACGGGGGAATTTCATTCGTTTTTTACGAGTGAAATGTCCAGCTAACTATAACATGTGTGAAACCTATGGTTTTTTAAATGAATTTGCAAGGTTTTTTAAGTGCTAATTCCTAACTATAACGTGTGTGAAACCTATGGTTTTTTAAGTGAATTTGTAAGGTTTTTTAAATGCTAAGTTATGTATGTATTATTATATTTTTTATATATTTATTGTACAATAAACTACCTATGTATATAGTTATAGATTGACTGTATCCTGTAATATGGAATGGCTCGTCTAAAATGTTTTTTTTTTTTAAAAATTAAGGTTTTTCACCGTGCACGCACGGTGCGCGCACGGTGTGCGCACCCTGCGAACTTTTGAAAAAAATAAATACATTTTTTCACCCTTCGGGGTCCTTCAGGGACCCCCTGACAAAGGCTAGGGGGTCAGGAACTCTCTACCCTGCCCCCTTTTCACATTCTCCACCTTTCTTTTTCACTGTCACACACCAAATACACAAAATGGCGGCCGACACTTCCTGATTTCGACCGATTCGAATGTTGACTGACATGTAACCACCAATCAGAATTGCGCTCGCGCACGTTAGGGTGCGCGCAACGTGCGCGCACGGTGCCTGCACGGTGCGCGCTTATAAATATTTATGTACTTTTAAATGCAATTTTCTCAGGAACTACTGAACAGATTGACACCATATATGCAAAAGGCACATGCCTGACCTGAGGACTACCTCTTTGCCAAATTTCAAGTAATTCTGTTCAGCCGTTCGGGCTGTACCTTCGACTAAAGGTCCTATGGAAAAATGCATGGGGAAAACGCGTTTTGGGACCCCCCTTTTTTCTCAGCCCCCGCTTGACGAATCACCCCGAGACTTTCAGGGTAGGAGCTGAGCGGAGCGCCCCATTAGTTTTGAAAATTTCGCGAGGATTCGTCAACCGGCGCCAAAGTTATTCAAAATAGAATTTTCAGATTTCCTATGGAAACTCGGTCCTAACTATAATTATCTACTGGCGAACGCCAGTAGATAATATATATATATATATATATATATATATATATATATATATATATATATATATATATATATATATATATATATATATATATATATATATATATATATATATATTTATCACAAATGCAGCCGTCCATTTAGAAAACAGGAGCTGAGCAATGCTACAAGAATTTCCTTTGCACACATATATACATTCAACATGAAGCAGTGAAGAAAAACAAAGAGCATTTGAAAGGAGCTTTAAGGTGCAGCAGAAAAAACATATTCCTGCAAAGAGGAATGACAGCATTGCCAGCTCACAGGCTGCATTGCATAAAACACTCATTGTGAAAAGCTGAAAAGCTAACCATATAGAAACACATAGGAATAAACTGGCACCATGCCTTTAAGGCAGCCATGACCCCTAGCTTCCCATCATGCCTCAGGGTTGACAGTTAGGTCAGTTGTTCTTTCCGGCTCCTTCTGTCAGGACCCTGGTTACTTCAGCTCTTGCTTTTTCTGATTTCTGTCAGAAAATATCTTTTAGCCAAAACCTACTTCATTCGACATCTTTTGGCTTTTAAAGTAGTTTTCTACTTTTTTGAGAGAATTAGGCATATTTTTCCACTCAGAAATGCCATCTCTCTTTGACTCTTGCCCTTCCGTGTCAAAAAGAAGACTAGACCAGACTCTCATTCTGTCTGTATCCTTTGCCTTCCTGAGGATCATGATCCTAAGACTTGCAAACATTGTCAGTCCCTGTCCAGGCGTATTCTGAGAGACAGAGAAAGGATTTGTCTTTATGGGCTGGCTGAGAAGGGTTAAAGCTCCTTCTAGAGGCAGGTCTCCGGTGAAGAAGAGAAGGGAGAGAGCAAGATCGTCATCTAGAAGTAAAGTTCCAGTTTGCTCTCCCTCAGCGTCGGGATTGGCGCTGAAAATACCTTCTCCGGCAGCGAAAACGGCGGGTTCGCTGTCGAGAGAACACCGGTCGTCGACGAAGACTGCAAGTACGTCACACCCTCTGCCGTCGTCAACCTGGCGACGATCGGCGTCGAGGAGTAGATCACCGTTGCTGCGGGCTCGCACAGCGTCGAGAGTTGAATCTCCGTCATCGCCGTCGCTACAACGTTCAACGTCAGGACATGCTCTGCCGTCACCAGTAGACCGGCGATTGGCGTCGAAGCGGGCGTCTCCATTGCCGTCAACCAGGCAGCGGTCAACATTGAAACAGGCCTCATCGTCGCCAGTAGAACGACAGTCGACGTCGAAGCAAGTGTCTCCGTCGCCGTCAACCAGGCGGCGATCGACGTCGAGACAGGCATCATCGTCGCCAGGTGCGAGGCATTCGATACCGAAGCACTCTCCTCCGTTGTCGCGGACCAAAAGGCGTTCAACGTTGAGGACCAGATCTTTGTCGACGGCGAAGAAGGATTCGTCGTCGGGACCCAAAGTCAAGTATTCCAGACTGCGTTCGACGTCGAGACGGCGTTCTCCGTCAACATCAAAGAAGGACACAACGTCAAGAAGGAGTTCTCCGTCAGTTCACACTGTAGCTTCTTCCAGGCGCTCTGTATCGAGGTCGATGAGGTCGATTGCTTCAACGTCAAGACATTCGACATCGAAGTGGGGAGAAAGGTCAACGTCGAGGGAAGGTCCCTCTCAAAAGACTCACCGCAGTCATCCCCTTCAGCGGTGAGCTCTCCTCAAGCGACGAGAAGTTCCTCTTCTCCATCTCCAGAGCCACGACAATCACCAAGACTAACGTCTCCAAGAAGGCAGAGGTCTCCTTCAATACATCTGTCACCAAGATGGCTTCTTCCTCTCAGCCTTTGACAGAAAGATGCTTCTGGGCAGGCTAGACAGCCTTGGGACTTTGCCAGTCCACTTCACAGATCCCCATTGGAACGATTAGTACAGGAGGTGGACAGATCACCTGTTGCTCGGACCAGGGATTGTCAGGACAAATCTCTGGAGCATAGACTATCTCATGCTTATCAGAAGAGAAAGAGAACACCATCTTGGTCTTCTTCTTTACCTCACTCTTCAAAAAGGGACTATTCACCTACCCTTACGGATAGTCCTCCTTCTCGAGTGTCACCTATTGATGACATCAATACGTTTCACAATGTCCTCACTAGAGGAGCTCTGAAACTGAACATAGATATGTCAGCTCCGCAGGCTTCCACCTCTATCATATTCGAGACTCTTCATCAACGGTCTATGTCTAGACCTGTGCTCCCACTGGTTCCTGGTCTTATCGAGCCAGTGATGGACGTTTTTCTCACACCATCTTCGATTAAAGCTGCCCCAGCGAGGATTCAGAAAAAATATAAGCCAGCGCATAGGATCCTTTATTTTTAAAGTCAGATCCCCCACCGGACTCGGTGATCATCGCGGCGGCAAAGAAAACCCATGCAGTCGCCTCTTCCTCCTCTGTCCCCCCAGAGAAAGAGAGTCGGCCCAGGACTCTTGGGGGAGAAAGGTGTGCGGATCCGCAGCATCTTCCTTGAAGGTATCAAGCGCTGCTGCCCTGTTAGGACGCTACGACAGGTCCTTAGGGGATTCTTTGGAGCGTTTTAAGGAAAAACTGCCAAAAGAGGACAGGCACGATTTTGCGGGGATTCTCCAAGAAGGGGCGCTGGTTTCTAATCAAGTGATTAGTACTGCCGTGGACAGAGCTGCTCTGGCTGCACATTCATATGCACACGGCATTTGTGCACAAAGGTCTTCATGGCTGTGACTAACAGCTTTACAACCGGAGTCTCAACATCGGATTTTAAATCTTCCGTTTTCCAGAACATCTCTTTTTGGTTCCCATACTGATGACGAGATGGCCAGAATGAAGGCTGAGCTGGATACGCTGAAGGGGGTAGGCCTAGAAAAGAAAAATTAATTCAGATGAAGATACAGGACTTACAATCGCAAAACCTACCAACAGAGGGTTCAAACCCCTTAATGGCAGCAAAAGCAGAATCAGCAATCCAGGTCTGAGTTACAAAGCCGTAGAGGCTCCAGAGGCAGAGGAGGACAACATCAGCAATCCTCTGGCGCAGCCAAGACTTCAGGGAAGCATGATCTTCTGCTTCCTCTAGCGCCGTTGCCCACTCCTTTGGGAGGAAGTATTTCAAATCCCGTGGCAGAGTGGTGCAAAATAACAAAAGATCAATGGGTGCTAAATATACTGGACAATGGATACACACTGCGTTTCAGTGCACCACCAAAGAACATTCCTCCACTAAAGTCACATCCTCACCAACTAAAATTGCTTCGTCAGGAGGTGTCTGGCTTTCAGAAATTGGCTATAGAAGAAGTTCCTCCAGCTCAAAGAGGAAAGGGAGTCTATTTCAGTTACTTTCTGGTGCCAAAGAAAGACTAACCGCACAAATGCAGACCTATCCTGAATCTGCGATCTCTGAACAAGGTCATTCGGAGAGAAAAGTTTTGCATGTTGGTGCCACATCAAATATATCCGCACCTACAAAAGGGGGTTTGGATGTTCTCGATAGACCTCCAAGATGTGTACTTCCACAAACCAATTGCTCCACGTCACCACGAGTTCCTGAGATTCATGGTGGGCTCCAAACATTACCAATTCCGAGTCTTACCGCTCGGCCTAAAATCCGCGCCGAGGGTATTCACAAAGTGCATGGCGGTGGTAGCCGCAGCTCTGCATCGTCAAGGCCTATTTGTGTACCCGTACTTGGACGATTGGCTGTTGAAGGGTTCATCTCCACAAATGGTGAAGGAACATTTTCGGATTTGCCTAAATCTACTTTGCCGTCTAGGCCTTCACGTGAACCTGGACAAATCTGTCCTACAGCCCACTCAAACTCTACATTATCTGGGTTCCACCATAGACTCCGGTATAGGAAAAGTGTTTCCTTCGGAGGGACGACTGTTATCGATGAAACAGAAGTGCAACTCTCTGCCTCAAGTACACCAACCATCAGTAAGGCAAGTGGCCTCTCTTCTAGGGTGGATGGCCTCTTGCATATTTCTCATCCCCAACTCCAGATTTAGAATGAGGCCTCTGCAACAAGATCTGGAAGACAAATGGGACCAATCCTCAGGGCATTGGGAGGATCGGATTCTCCTCTTCCAAGCGGCGAAGTCATCCCTGATTTGGTGGACTCAACCGAAAAATCTTCTGGTGGGAGTGCCCTTCCACCAATCTCTTCCACAGCAATCCCTGATCACGGATGCATCTCTCCAGGGATGGGGAGCGCACTTGGGTTGCCTTCAAACTCAGAGCAGATGGTCGAGCAAGGAGCAGACCTACCATATAAACATGTTAGAGCTGCGGGCAGTTCATCTAGCTCTCAAGGCATTCTATCCATCAATTCAGTCAGACTCGATTCTGATTCAAACGGACAATACAACCGCTATATATTACTTGAACGAACAAGGTGGAACACACTCCCGCCCGCTGCCATTGGAATCCCAAGCGATATGGCACTGGCAAGGAATCTCTTGATCACAGCGATACACCTGCCAGGAGAACAAAACGTGCGGGCAGACGCTCTCAGTCAGCACTTCGAGGAACAAGAAGACTGGGTGCTCAACGACGACGTAGCGGCAGACATCTTCCGTCAATGGGGTCGACCATCCATCGACCTCTTTGCAGACGAACTAAACAGGAAATGCCATGCCTTCGCGTCCAGATTTTACCGGCCAGGAACGAGAGGGAATGCTGTTTTGATCGACTGGTCCGGAACATTTGCATACGCCTTTCCTCCCCTTCCTCTCATGCCGAAGTTGGTGACCAAGCTCATCAGATTCAGGATGAAGATGATCCTAATAGCACCGGACTGGCCTCGCCAATGGTGGTATCCGGACCTATTGCAGCTCTCAATATATCCAAACAGGAGGCTGCCGTGCAGACTGGACCTACTGACCAAAATGGGCGGGAAGATTCTGCACCCCAGCCTTCCGTCGCTGAGCTTGGCAGCCTGGCTCCTGAAGTCCTGCAATATGGACACTTGAATCTCCCTCAGGACTGCATGAACATTTTAAGGGAGTCGAGGAGACCATCCACAAGAAATGGTGTCTGACTTCCATGTTAACCAGACAATTTTCCTTCCCTCTTTTTTTCCCAATCCTGCTACTCCAGCAGAAAGGTCTCTTCATTCACTTGACCTCAAGAGGGTTCTAAAATTCTGTTTGGAGGGAACGAAATCCATTAGGAAGTCTGACCAATTATTTTTAAACTATGATGTTGTCAGGACAGGTTTTCCAGCCTCAAAACAATCTATCTCGAGGTGGATAGTGTCCTGCATTAAGACGGCTTATCTGTTAGCGAATAAGCCTTTGTTGGTTTTCCCTAGAGCTCACTCCACTAGGGGAAAGCAGCTACAGTAGCTTTCTTGCATAATGTACCAATGGCCGAGATTTGCAAGGTGGCAACATGTAAATCGGTACACACGTTTACTAGGCACTACTGCCTTGATTCTGACTCCAGAGCAGATACCCAAGTGGGCCAAGCCTCTTTGAGGAAATTGTTTCAATGCTAATTTCATTGGAGTCATGATATGTCTCAATTCTGTTGAGTTTATGCTTGTCGTTTGCCCGCAGGTTGAGGGGATGGGCTTGCTATTCTATTCATATGCTTATGACTATTGATGAGGATCCCCTGGAAGAGAAGGATAAGTTACTTACCGGTAATCTTAGTTCTCTTCCAGGGGTATCCTCATCAATAGTCATAAGCAACCCACCTGCCTCCCCGGGCAAACGATTACGATAAATGTCATTTCTTTGTGCTGTGGCCTACGGGTCTCCGCAAAGAACAACTGACCTAACTGTCACCCCTGAGGCATGATGGGAAGCTAGGGATCATGGCTGCCCTAAAGGCACGGTGCCAGTTTATTCCTATGTGCTTCTAGCTTTCCAGCTTTTCACAATGAGTGTTTTATGCATTGCAGCCTGTGAGCTGGCAATGCTGGCATTCCTCTTTGCAGGAGTATGTTTTTTCTGCTGCACATTAAAGCAGTTTCAAATGCTCTTTGTTTTTCTTCACTGCTTCATGTTGAATGTGTATATGTTTGCAAAGGAAATTATTGTAGCATTGCTCAGCTCCTCTTTTCTAAATGGACAGCTGTATTTGTGATAATATATATATATATTCACAGAAAAAACCATAGGTTTCAGGGGTGTTATAGTTAGCTGGACTTTTCACTTGTACAAAACCATTGAAATTCCCCCGTTATAGTTAGTTCAGCTAACTATAACTCGCGCGCCCGCAATGCACTGCTGATGACGTCACATATTACATCACTCATGACATGGTCAGTGACATCACTCAAGGGGATTCGACAAAAATTCGACCATAACTATGCAAGAAACCCCCCTCATGGTTAATAAAACACACATCCACTGCCGGATGTGTAATACTTTTTATTTTACTCTCTGGAAAGGGGACGAACATCACTTGAGAGTCACAGCGCGCTCCTGGCAGAGCCCAATGCTGTGTTACACCCACCATTGCCTGCTGAGTGCCACACACCTCTGTGTTGTATTCCACTAGCTAGTGCATATGCTATGACACTCTCTAGCCCATGTGCACTGTAACACCACCCCGTGAATATGTCATGCCACACTTGTCTTCGCACGGGTTATATTGCCCCATCTAACGTGCCTTCCTCGATGCCTATGTTATAACGCAAAGTGCTATGCCATACATATTACAATCTGGGATCCATATCTTTGTCACAGTGCATATGCAACGTTACACTCCCCAGCACATATTTTATATTACAACTTTAGAGACTAGTTAGGTTACACAACACTGCCCTGTGCATATTACACTCAAAGGCGCATATCGCATAGCACGCGCTAGTGCCTGTGCTATCTCGCGCTCTCCAATGAATCTGTCATTGCGCACAATGTATTGCATATTATATTTCACGCCCGGTTCATCTTATATCACACTTTTTGGTGCATAGTTTATACCATACACTATATCTAGTTTTCATTTTCAATCATGCTCTCAGGACTATGTTCTATATAACACTGTGTTCACCTACCCTTTTCACGGGCATTATATTTTGCGATAGGGGGTGGAGGGTCAGGGGGTGTTTCTGCCAAGTGAGCCCGGAGTCACAGTCACAAACGTCCTCTTCTTCCTGAATAAAAGTGAGATTATGCTGCATACTTGTTCATATTTTAAGTAGTTCGCACAGACACACGTTTTAAAAACAATAAAGTTCCTAATACCCGCCTTCTCTGAACAGTTAGCTTGCTGCCCCATCCCCCTCCTCCCTATCCTCTGTTGTGTGAATCCATGGACTAGCCTCCTCCCTCCTGCCATGCATGGTCTGATGTGCTGCCACTGCCCTCAATTTAGTATGATGTACCAGTCCACTCCTCCTGCCCTTCATTGCCCAATTCTATGCCCCATCATTGACCTCCTGCTTAAACTCTGTGCTTAGCTTGCTGCCCCTATTCTCCTTCCCCCTGCCCTCCGATGTCTTTGTGTGTGCCCCTGCTCCATCCTTTTTGCCCACCATGTTCCATGGACCTGCCACTCCTATCTACTCTGAGTGTTCTGTTGAGCTGCCACTCCCCTCCCACCTGCCTAGCATTGTCAGATGACTGTAACCTGTCCCTGCCACCTCCACGCTGCCTGTCCACATGCCATGCCCCTATCCTCTTCCTCCTGTCCTACATGGTCCATTGTACTGCCACACCCTTCTGCCCTCCCTGGTCTGTTGTGCTGCAACTGCTCCTCCTGCCTGCCCCGTGCGGTCTGTTGTGAGGCCCCTTCCCCTGAACTTTCTTCTCTGTGCACAGGTCCTGACCCTCCCTTCTATCCTCCATCGTCCTTTGTGCATGCCCCTGCACCCTCATTCTTGCCCATCATAGCCATTGTGCTACCACTAACCCTCCCACTTGCCATGCATGGTCTTCTGTGCTGCCATGGCCCCTCCCACCTTCCCTGTGTGGTCAGTTAGCTGCCCCTGAATCCCTCCCACCTTCCCTCCATGGTCTGTGTGTATGCCATCACAGTCTCACTGTTGCTCTTCATGGTGTGTCTTGCTTCTAGTGCCCATCCTGCCTGACCTCCATGGCTATCTTGCTGCTCCTGCCCTGCCCCCTCGCCCCCAGCCCTCTGTTTACATGTGCAGACCCCTACTCCCTCCCTCCTGGCTTGTCTGTTCCATTGTAATGCCCCTGATCCATCCCTCCTGCCCTTTATGGTCTGTTATGCTGCAGCTTTCTCTCCTGTCTGTCCATTATGGTCCTGCCTCTTGCCCCTCTGTTCTCTGTTGTCCATGGTCCTGTCCCCTCCCTCTTGCTTTCTATGGATTGTTGTGCTGCACTCCCGTCCCGCATGCCCTGTGTGGTGTATTGTGCTGCTGCAAACCCTGATGCCTGCCCTGCAGGGTCAGTTTGGTGCACCTCTCCATGCCCCTCCTGTCCTCTGTTATCCAAGTCCATGTCCCTACCCCATTTCCTTCCATGATCCAATGTACCATACTTGCGAACATTTTGAACTTGGTAAGAGGGAGATTTTGAAAAAAAACTGGGGTATTGATTTTCCTCTTTGAGTTACATTGAAAAAGAGGAGATTGTAGACAGGAGACAGATAAAATAAAGCCCATTTGAGCTTAAAAACATTGGACGTTTCCTGGCTGAATCGGGTCTGTTGGCATGTATGGTTGTACTACCATTGCCTCTTCCTTCTGCCCACAATGGTCTATTACATTGCCACAGCCTCTCTTGCAAGTCCTGTATTGTTGGTTTGTTGCCCCTGCCCCCCCTTTCCACTGCCCTCCATAGTCTTTTGTGCTGCCACGGTCCTTCCTGCCTGCTCAGTGTGTTAAATTGTTGCCTTTGCACCCTCCTACCTGCCTTCAATTTTCAGAGTCCGTGCCCCTGGCCTCTGCCTCTCAACAGTATCCTAATGAACAACTAGATTGCTAACATTCTATATTTATTACAAAAGTGTGGAACGCCTGACGTCATCTTGATGTAATCAAAACTGTAATACCTAGAGCATTTCCTTTAGAAATTACATATATGAGAGGGTCTTATTGGCATCAAAATTATGGTTAGTGCTCTAAAAGACAAAAATAAGGACATATTTTCTGAGTTTTCAAATAGCGAGAAAGCACTTTTAAATTATTTGTTACCTTTATGTTTTTTTATCCAGTTGACCACTTGAATAAATGTTGCACTTAGGGGAGAGGATGTGGTGTTACTTCCAGAACTGCAGACTTTGCAACTGGGGAACCAGGTTGGAGTTTCTGCTTCAGCTCGACATTCTGTGATTCTGGTCAAATCACTTAGTCTCCCCATGTCTACAACCAAAATGAATATGTTCTTGTGTGATGTAACCAATGCTCATGTAAAGCACTCCAATACCTGACAAGTCTGCACTATATAACACTGCAAAAACACAAAATAATAAGTGTTTTGCACACTTCTGTCATTGGGCTATATTTGGGCTACATCTGGGTGATTTTGGGCTACATTTGGGCTCTTTTGTCTCCGGTGGCCATCTTGGGAGATTTATTTGTTATGAAGTTTCCTAATTTCCTCATGTACTGCAGTCTCCTCAGTAGTAAATGCTTTCAGTTTTTTACTTTGATTCCATCATGAAGGTATTCAGATATGTCACACTTTTGCCATAAATTCTGAATGTTAGCGCTCTAGTTGCTCATTAGATCACTGTAGTAAAACTACTGTTCACCATGGAAGTCTGCTCCTGGTATTAAAAGTGCATGTTTCAGTCTGCATGTCAGAATTTTTTAATGAAATAGAAGAGGATTTGAGAAGTCACTCAAAATGTGCCCTCATTTTCTTTCTTCAGCATTAATCATAATTTCTATGGCAAAATGAACCCCCTCATTGTGTTCCTTTTTAAATTAAATGTTTTAAGTGTTACCAGTTTATTCCAATCAAGATGGCTTCAGGTGTGCCATACTTTTGTCAGAATGAAGACAGTAAGCGCTCTAGTTGTTTTTAAGAACACTCTGGGACATTCTGTCATTGGGCTATACTTGGGCTACATCTGGGTGATATTTTGGCTACATTTGGGCTCTTTTGTCTCTGGTGGCCATCTTGGCAGACTTATTTGTTATGAAGTTTCCTAATTTCCTCATTTACTGCAGTCTCCTCAGTAGGAAATACTTTCAGTTTTTTACTTTGATTCCAAAGGCATTCAGATGTGTCACACATTTGCCATAAATTCAGAATGTTAGCACTCTTTTTGCTCATTAGATCACTGTAGTAAAGCTACTGCTCACCAGGGAAAACTGCTGCTGGTATTGAAAGTGCATGTTTCAGTCTGCATGTCAGAATTTTTTAATGAAATAGAAGAGGATTTGAGAAGTCACTCAAAATGTGCCCTAATTTTCCTTTCTGCAGCACTAATCATACTTTTTATGGAAAAATGAACCCCCTCATTTTGTTCCTTTTTAAATTAAATGTTTTAAGAGTTACCACTTTAATCCAAGCAAGATGGCTTCAGGTGTGCCATACGTTTATCATAAGTAGGACTGTTAGCGCTCTAGTTGTTCTTTGGAACACCCTGGGAAGCTGCAGTAGAACACAAAGGAATCAACTGACAGTCTCTGCCCTTGTTGGATGTACATGTTTTACTGAGAATGTCAGACTTCATTCTCACATGACTGAGAAAGATAATGTGAATTTACAGAAAATAAGCTCTCAGTTTAGCTTATAGATCACCTTCCAAACCTCTGTGGGAAAAGCATGAGAAAATATTTTTCTCTCAATCATGATATCCCAGCAGAAGGCTTTTTCACATGGTGAAATCACCTTAGAACATACCACAATTCCTAAAATGAGTATGGTACCATCAACAAATGATTTATAATGTAACTAAAGTCTTAAAACCTTCTATTAACTGCAATGCTTTTTAATGAGATGCTATCATGTATATTGGTCCCAAGATGGCTGCCAACACTTCTTGGATGAAGTGCTGACAGCCAATCAGATCTCAGGATGAGATGTGTGGTTAGGCTCCGCCCACATATATATATGATTCCAAATAGAATGTTGCGGATTTTCTATGGAAACACTGTCCTAACTATAACTATCTACTGGTGACCGCCAGTAGATAATATATATATATATTTATATATATATATATATATATATATATATATATATATATATATATATATATATATATCTTCATATATATATATATAGCTTCAAATATGTTTCTCACATATATGTATATATTGTTTCCGGGGTCCCCGCACATGGGCGGGAATATTCATATCCTTATGACTATTGATGAGGATACCCCTGGAAGAGAACTAGGCTTACAGGTAAGTAACTTATCCTTGCTTTCATTGAATTAAGCGAAAGGTCCGCTAACAATATAAGTGTAAGAGGCTGTGTGCGAAACCTTCTTAAAAAATAATCTTACAGTGCATTCTGGCTATCCATCTTTTCTGAAATCTTCTCTGCAATTCTATGTCAGGACCGGAGGCGAGGATTATGCTTTATCTTTCTTTACTTCAAAGACAGCAGCCATTTTAAAGTCAACAAAAAACAACTATTCCCATGGTACATCAGGAATATCACAAAAAACAATAGAGTGTCCAGGTCCAGAGTGTCCCCTGTTCCATGGTCCAATCACAGATTCCCTTAGGCACTGATAGTCCTCTCTCGCTGTTTAACCTTCCTCATTCTTTGTTGCTGCAGCCAGAGATAAGTCATGTTTATTTTCTCTCAGCCCTTCATATGTACTGTCATTGGCATTGTCAATTTCATATTTTATATTTGCCATTGTAACTTTGTGTTTGCTGGTTGGTTCATGTGAGCATTGTTATTTAGAGTGGTTACGGATCTGAGATTTCCTCACCTTTCCTCAGGCGCTCTAGAGCCTTCGCGCTCTGTGTTTGGCGCGGCGGGCTCCGTTATGCGCCGTTTCGTGGTTATTGTATTTATTTTCTCTCTAGTGTAATGCAAGTCAGCTGCTACTCGGCGGACTCGCTCTTCGGCCGCGGGAGTGTTCCTCCCTAGCGGCTGCCTGTTTGGTGCGGCTCGCGGTGTTACATATGTAACACCGCTAGAGGGCGCGTTTCCGCATTCTCGACGTTGCTTGAGTTCCTGGGATTCCGCGCATTCCGCGCGCTTGAATTTCGGAACGCATAGCAACGAGAGAGCCGCTGCCTGTCTGGACACCGTTTTGAGATGGTCTGTGTACTGCCAATAGGCATTTCTTCCCCGTTTTATGCCCAAAGAACGCCTGATAAGGTGTGTACATAATTAGCAAATCTGCGGTGGAGTGTGAACCCAGTCGTGGGGGTCCGTATTCTAGGCCATTTCTCACGCTCCTAGGAGTCTGTATTTGGCAGGTTGAAACCCTGCTGGGGCTCATTGAGCGGACAGGCTGCCCATCTACTGTTGCACCAGGGCTGTTGGGTCCCAGGGCTTAGTGCCCACACACAAGTTCTCTTGCCCCTGACTTGGCTGACACCCAGCCTTCATTTCACGGAGTTCACCTCCTCTGAAGTCTTCCACTAACTTATGTGGTATTTTTTCCCACCTACTTACTGGCATATTGCTTGTGTGCGTCTCTATAATGGAGTCTTATGATGACAATACTTACCTGGATGACCAGGATGAGCAGTGGGATGAAGATCCGCTTTCAGCGCTGCAGTGGGGCGATGACTTCTATGACGCCGTAGACTCCTCCATTCATAAAGCGGTGGAGCAGGCTATGGCTCCATGGAGGATCGCCTCTCACGAAAAATTGAGATAGCCTGCGATAAGCTGGCCAGAGCAGCCCAAACGATTCCGGCTTCTCTTCCTTCCAGTGCGTCCAATGAGGATTCCCATCCGCCTCCCGACTAAACGGGCCAAGGAGACCGGGGTAGACGCCGACGCCTTCGCCCCTAGCCAACAGAACCCTTCCTGCGGCGGCTATCCCAGGCGTCTCGGCTCACGGGAGCGATGACGGAGCTGAGCCTTCACGTCCTTGCGGTTTGCCACAGCCAGAATCCGCCGCTTCGGACCTGGGCGCGGTTTCCCAGAACCTCTGCGCCAATATGCTCGATCCGGAAGATATTTTGCATCCTAGGTCCTCGGACTGGGCACCCTGTGACAAGGTCGCCCAATACGTTGCCAGTTGAATTCGATGACCTCTGGAGGCCTCAGTCCGTAATTGCCTTAGGGCAGAATGTCCGCGCCCATCTTTAGACGATAAGGTCACGGCAACTCCAGAAATTGACCCTCGCATGGCGACATTTCTACAAAAATTTATCAAGGATCCCAAAAAGGGAATTGATAGGTCGTGGCGGGCTTGCCAAGACAAGCTGTTGGATATTCTCGGTCCTATAACCAAAATTCTTGATATGGCCGAAGAAGCAAAGTCGTCAGGGGCCCTGATATCTCCAGACAACCTCTCCTCTTGGGCCCAACGTGCGGTCATTTTCTTGGGAAATGCAAACTGTGCATAATCGACGGAACGACGAAAATCCCTGTTGATAAAGGTGGACCCCAAACTGGGGGACTTTGCAGATTCCGAGGCGGGCCCTGTTGCCCAGGGTGGCCTCTTAGGTGAGCCCTTCATGAAGGAGCTAGGGCACTTCGTGAATACCTTCACGACTTTGGATAGAGCGCAATCCTCCATTCGTAAAGTCTTTCGCCCACGGGTTTTCAGGGGGGCCGGTCGAGGCAGGGGCCGCTCGTCCAGCCGTCCAAATCAGCAGAGAGGAGGCTCCAACCAATCATCTTATCGGGACCAGGCCAGATTCGGGAACTTCTACCCGACAAGGGGACGGCGAGGGAAGAACCGTGGTGGCAGAGGCGGTGGTGTCTCCAGTTCTTCCAGTAAGTGTTCTCCCTTCTTCCCAATTAAAAGTGGGGGGCCGGCTGGCGCATTTTTTCCAGGCTCGGACTTCTGTCACAGGCGACATTTGGGTACTCCAGACTGTCCAAGGCTTTCCTATCGAGTTCCGCGCAGAGCCTTTTCAGAAGGCTCCGCCGCGTCCTCTGGTCTTCTCGGTGGGGGACTCCTCCTTGGTAGATCGGGAGGTCCAGTCTCTTTTACTCAAGGGGGCGGTAGTTCGGTCCACTGTCCATGCTCAAGGCTTTATCAGCAATCTCTTTCTGGTAGACAAGGCAGACGGTGGGCAGAGGCCCGTGATCAATCTACGCGAATTCAACGAGTGGCTAGTTTACCGCCACTTCAAGATGGAGGGAATCCATCTTCTTCGCGATCTCCTCAGGCTAAACGACTGGCTGGCGCGTCTAGATCTAAAAGATGCGTATTGGACCATACCAATTTTCCCTCCTCACCGGAGGTTCCTACAGTTTCTTTGGCGAGACAAGGCCTACGAATTCACCACTCTTCCTTTCGGTCTATCCTCCGCTCCTTGGTGCTTCACCAAGGTTTTGCGTCCGGTGATCGAACGCCTGCGCGCCTCCGGTATGCGCCTCATAGCGTATCTGGACGACATTTTGCTGATGGCACAATGTTCCGCGGCCCTTTCTCGTCAGCTTCACACGGCGGTAAATTTACTCCAGAACCTGGGTTTCATAATCAACGAAGCAAAATCAACGCTCGTCCCTTCCCAAAAGATGGTTTTCCTAGGGTTTTCCATCGACTCAGTGGCCGCTACACTCAGCCTTCCTTCTTGGAAGATGACGAAAATCCGTCACGAGATAAGGAGAGCGCTTACCCAACATCAGCTCTCCCTCAGACAGATAGCTCGCTTAGTGGGCCTGCTATCGGCATCCATCCAGGCCATTTTTCCAGGCCTTCTTCATTACAGGGCCTTACAGCGGCTCAAGGCGCAGCACCTTCGAAGGGGTCTGGCCTATTCTCGGAAAGTATCTCTCTGTGCGGAGGCCAGGGAGGAGATTCAATGGTGGCTTTCCAACATGGAGGCCTGGAATGGACGGGCGATTTTCGGTTCAGCGCCAGATATCATTATCGAGTCCGACACCAGCAAATCAGGCTGGGGCGCGCGGTGTGGCGAGTTCGCAACAGGCGGTGTGTGGTCACCTACGGAACAGCAGTTGCCCATCAACTGTCTGGAACTTCTGGTGGGGTCCTTTGCGATCCAGTGCTGGACCAAAGATTCAGTCCGTTCTTGCTTTCTACTCAAGATGGACAATATATCAGCCGTCCGGTATATAAACCATCTTGGGGTCACGCGCTCCAGAGCACTCTCGGACATGGCAGCGAATTTCCGGAAGTATTGTCTGGACCATCATGTGTCGGTAACGGCGGAGTACCTCCCGGGCCGGGACAACCAGGTAGTGGGTTTTCATTCCCGGCATCTCCACGACAGCAGTCTTTGGAGATTGCACCCGGGGGTTTTCGCAGATCTTTTAATCTCTCTGGGGTCCCTTCTATGTGGACCTCTTTGCCTCACGCCTGGATTTCCAGCTGCCCCGGTTCTTCAGTTGGAGACCGGACCCCCTAGCAGCGCAGACGGATGCGTTTCTGCAGGATTGACAGACAGAAAAAGGTTATGCTTTTCCCCCTTTTGCCATGATCACAAGAGTCTCTGCCCAGGTGCATTGCCAGACTGCGAACGTGGTTCTTGTCTCCCTGATTTGGAGGTCTCAAGCTTGGTTTCCGGTTCTTCTGGAACTTTCTTGGGATTCTCCAATCCCACTCCCCCTATTTCCAACGCTTCTGCTCAATCCGTACGAAGTTCCTCACCCGTTGATACAGCAGGGCTATCTCGCCCTCATGGAATGAAGGATTACAGGGGACGCTGGGCGGTCCCAGGCCTTTCGGGAGCAGCTGAGAAATTCATGTCAAAGGCCTGGGCCAATAGCACAATCAAACGATACCGTACCACATGGAGACGGTGGTGTCGGTGTGTGCGACGGGGTTTCAATCCCGTGGCAACGGATGTGACTTCTATCTTGAATTTTTTGGCTTCTCTGGCGGAGGAAGGTTTGGCTTATAGAACCATCAATGCCTTCCGTTCGGCCATCTCGGCAGGTCACAACATGCTGGACGGTTCCCCGGTGGGTGAACATCCCTTGGTCTGTCGCCTTCTTCGAGGCATCCGCCTCTCACTACCACTGGAGCCGCGGTATTCTCACCTGTGGGACGTTAACCAGGTGTTGAATTTGTTTCTATCCTGGCAACCGAATAGGTTCCTCTTGAGGAAGGAGCTATCGTCCAAACTGGTGATGCTTCTCTGCCTTATTTTGTGCAGGAGGGTTTCTGATGTCAAGGTCTGGATGTTACCAGTCAGATGTTTTCTCCCACGGGGGTCACTTTTACGATCCGTAGACGGATGAAGTGTGGAATGCGTTCTATATCTTATCCGGCTTTCCCAGATACCCCGAAGCTGTGCATGGTGTCTTGCCTCAAGGCATATGAGGAGATGTCGGATGAGTTTCGTCCTCCTGGAGAACAGCAATTGCTCATTGCACTTAGGAAACCTCACAAGGCGGTTTCTTCCCCCACCATTGCCCGTTGGGTAAGGTGGGTTATGCAAGAGGCAGGCATCGACCTGCGGATTTTTGGCGCTCATTCGGCCAGAGGGGCGATAGCCTCTAAAGCTTTTACCCTGGGCACTCGTCTGGAAGACATTCTGAATGCTGCAGACTGGTCTTCCGACTCCACCTTTAAGCTGTTTTATTTTTAACCGATTATTGATATGTCTCACTTGGTGGTGAGCAAGCTTTGATGAATGAGCATAATCCTCGCCTCCGGTCTTGACATAGAATGAAAAATTTCCTAGCGATCGTAACGGAAAGTTTCAATTCTATTAAGGACTCGGAGACGAGGATTATCCCACCCAGGGTACAAAGCCTCTTTGAATCCTTCCCTCCCGTATTGGAGTAAGTAAAGTGTTTTATGTTTCTGGCATTAAAGTGTTAACGGTTTTGGGATTCTCCATGCTTTTGTTATCCTGTTGAGCTCTGTTTGCCTTGCAGGCTAAACCTTAGACATGATATTCGCTTATATTCTCTTTTGCGTTTCAGGAGATTCTGGAAAACAAGATTCGTGAGGTTCCATGCTAGCTGACCTACAGCAACGAAAGAGGGAGGTTAAACAGCGAGAGAGGACTATCAGTGCCTAAGGGAACCTGTGATTGGACCATGGAACAGGGGACACTCTGGACCTGGACACTCTATTGTTTTTTGTGATATTCCCGATGTACCATGGGAATAGTTGTTTTTTGTTGACTTTAAAATGGCTGCTGTCTTTAAAGTAAAGAAAGATAAAGCATAATCCTCGCCTCCGAGTCCTTAATAGAATTGAAACTTTCCGTTACGATAGCTAGGAAATTTTCATTCCTTCATAAAGCACTAAGAGTAAACATTGTTACCCCGAAAGTTGGCCATCGATATGTGAGAATGATAAAGAACTAATTCTTGATCTGAAAATAGCAACCCACTTACCATTGTTGCATCCTTTTTGTCATTTCTTCCTTCAGGCTCTGATCTGTGGTGGGCTTGATGTTCTGGCCCTCGATCCCACTTTTATCTCTATAACAAAACATGAAATGGCTGAGGCAGTTGACATGAAGATTAGTGATCTTGAGAAGGAGGCTGCTAAGTTGGTCAAGCAAAGGACATCCCCTGAGAGGTCTGCATCTGCTTCCTGCGATGTGTCATTGGTAAAGGAGTACTGTGGTCCTAGCAGCATCGACCGAACAACATTCATTACTGGAGTATGAAACATACCTAGTCTACTGAGGGTACCGCACCACAGAGGGTGCAGTTTACTTACCACCATCATGACCTTGGTACTCTAAGGAGCTTTCATCAGTTGCTGAAGAGTGACTATGGAATCCTGGCTCTTTATTTTCTACGCTGGGTTCTGATTGGTTTAGTCTTGGGCCGGTGCAAACATGGTGGGAGGCACTGCTAGAAGCATCATAGCAAATTCATTTTGCTTTAGAGGAGCACTGATACTTGGAATAACCCTTGAAAGTGTTATATAGTGATTGAGATTGTGCAGTGTCAGCCAATGGGATTTCCAGCCTTCTCTTCTTGTCAACGTTTTGTTACTTTTGAGCCAGATGAGTCATTAAACAGTTCAAAACACGTGACTTCAGAGTGTTTGGTTGGTCTTTATTTTCTTTATCAGTTTGCCTCCCCATTGTCCATCACTGCACATCCAGGGTGGATGCGTGGTCTTCATTCTGACATTGACTTGCCACTGTGCATTCTGCTCCGAAGATAGCCAGTCTTGTGCGGAGATAAATGATGCAGCACAAGAGTTTGCAAGGAGTGGGTATAAGGCCTTATGAGTAAATGTAGGTTCTATTTTGGGACGACGGGCTTGCATAGGTGTTGATGGTTCGAACAAGATCTCAAAAATATTTGGAACAATTAGGAGTGAATGGCCTCATGTAAGGGAATGTGTTTATGGGTGTTTCGCCATCTGTATGAGATGCTGGTGGCTCTACGCAGGAAGGAGAAATAACCCAATGGATCGAGAGTCACATTTTTTAACATTTATTTTCTAGTATATGTTGTTTCTTTCAAAATTTGTTGTTGTGAAATATTGCAATGTACACCTACTGATGTTAGACCCAAAAAGCCCCTTAAGGAGGGGATTTAATTTTTTGCGTGTGGGGTGGTCAGGGTGCCTGAGAAAGAGTGGGGGGAATTTTCCTACACTTCACACCTCAGAAAAATACATTGAACACAATAAACTTTGTGCAGGGAAACTAGAAAAAAAATGTCCTTTAATGTTTTTTTCTACAAGGCAGTGGCCCCGACGCCTCCACAATGTGCAAGTCTAAAGAATTTTGAGTGTTTATTCCGATAATTTATTCAAAACAGTTTGTTTTCAGAAGTCAAAATAACTATATAATTTTTTTACTTTGTCAAAGTCAATGATTTAGCTGTAATTTTTAGTGTGCATGAAAAATACATGACTCTGTGGTGAAGAATCCCCTAATTGCTGCCCTTAGATGCTGGTTCTTGTGAATCTACCATGCCTTGCAGCTGCCCTCGGTGGACGCGTGATGGATGTAATTGGCAGAATGCATAATTGAATTCACTGAAGAAAGCCATTAATTCAGTTAAATAATTGAATTTATAGATTCTATGAAATAAATCGTTATAAATAATTCAATTTGTTGAATTATTTAAATAATTGAATGGAAAAAAACAGCATCATAAAATGTACTTCAATGTACTAATGTTATTGATGATGGCATATTCATTAATTTCGACGATAGTAATTTATTAAGCAAGTGTGCTTATTTCTAGACTTAAACAAATAAAATGTGGTAGAAAAATAGAATGATCAGAAGTAATGCAATAAATAAAGAATTAATCATTGTATGGATGTATTAAAATAATAAACTAGTTGATTACATTAGTGCATGTTGAAAAAAGATATGAAAAGGCGCTGGAAATTAGTCAAATCGTTCATTAAACAATGATTCAGTTGAATTAATTGAATACATTGTAACTCATGATTAATGGAATCTATCTAACTATTTGACCTCATTGAAAGTGATCTAAAAACTAATTTAGTACATGTATTAAATGCATTAGTATATTACGTAGCATTATTACTTAAATGCTTTTACTAATAAATATCTTATTGATTCGATAGGTAGAATCTTATCTCCTCCAAAATGTACGTTTGTAAAAAGAATGTTTTGCAATATATACATTTCATCCTCAAACTTAGATCCAAAAAGACACAAATAAATCTAAAACATATTAAATTGAAAACATATGCTGTAACTTAAAATGTATACATTAAATAAGATAAATATAATATTTCAATCATGATTATGATTGCAGAGACACTGGATTTATCTGAATTTAATTGCTATATTTAAAGCAAGAAATGGAACAAGATATTATGAGCAGCCAGGCAGAGTGTTTAAAATGTAGGCAGTATCTAACAATGAATGCCTATATTTTAAGTAGTTCCACAGTGCCCACTCCCCCTGCTGTCCTTTTGATGCTTATGTGTGGGGTCTGAACTCTGACCCAGCTGCTCCACCCTAAGAATTTAGCAGCCTGTCTCTCTGGTTGGCTAATGGCTCTGCGGTACCTCCTCTTCTCACTGAATGCGCTTCAAAGACATGCTTTTGAGGGGGTGTGGCTTGCAGGATGCCGCGCAGAACTTCAATGAAAGCCACCGAGTGCTACCAGTTATAGGCCCTTGGCTCATGGCTAACCAGTTAATGATAATAATAATTCATGATAAATTAAAAGTCAGCAGCTCTATACTGGTGGTTAAAAAAATATATATATGTATTTGTGAAAGTGCATTCTGAAAGTGCCAATGTGCATCTGCAAAAAGTTTAAAAGAGTGAGTGATGTCACTCATAAACTGATGTTTCACCCATCGCTGTCGGCTTTCCCAAGGTAAATGTATTACATCTCTTTTGGCCTATTTAACATCAATATGGCTTAATTATCCTCAGGTGCCATCAATAAAAATAAAGCTTACTTAGACCGCAGTGGCCACCCAGCCACCACAATTAATGATGGAACATGTAGGCCTGCATATCTGGCACAAGGCCTATTTATTTATTCTAAAGTGCAATAACAATAATTCATATGGTTAAATATATTCAATCAAAATAATGATAAGGTATAAACCAGAAATAGTGATTACATAAATAATTCATCATGAAATTATTAACCATAAATGATGAAATGTATATTTCACTAAGTATGAACACACACATTTATATTCCTCACACATACACTATATATATATATATATATATATATATATATATATATATATATATTCACTGAAAAAACCATGGGTTTCACACACGTTATAGTTAGGAATTAGCATTTAAAAAACCTTGCAAATTCACTGAAAAAACCATGGGTTTCACACACGTTATAGTTAGGAATTAGCATTTAAAAAACCTTAGAAATTCAATGAAAAAACCAAAGGTTTCACACATGTTATAGTTAGCTGGACATTTCACTCGTAAAAAACCAATGAAATTCCCCCGTTATAGTTAGTTCAGCTAACTATAACTCGCGCGCCCGCAATGCACTGCTGATGACGTCACATATTACATCACTCATGACATGGTCAGTGACATCACTCATGACATCACTGATGACATCTCAAATGACATCACTGATGACATCACTGATGACATCATCCTAGTGATAGAGTGGCAGACCACCTCTGCCCCTAATATATAAAAGTTTTCTAATTTCAGTAGCACTTTCTATTTGAGTTTTATCATTACTCAGCTTTTGAAAAAGGAGACTCAGCTCAGAACAGAATCTTTTTCCCTGATTTACTATTATCTGCTCTTGCAAACTTTCCAGATAAAATGCAACATTCAGCACTACATTTGTGTAGCAGTTGACACCAGAGCTATTTTCAAAATGACATCCTACAACCTGTTCTTCTTTTTCCTTACTCTTTTTGCTTGCAATTACATCACTCCTCTTTTTTTTCCTCCTCTCTACATCGTCATCACAGATATTCTCATTTCTCCTTTTACGAGAAACTACACGTTTCTCCAACACAGGATACTGACCTAAATGAGGAGCATAGCTTCTTCTTAATCTATTATACTCCTTTACACAATTTGTATCAGCACTAACTTTTGAGTCATCAAAGTCTATCATGAATAAACCTGATAATGTTTTCACTCGTGACAAAGCAACATATGCCATACCTTCTTTGAACACAGTTGAACCAATGTTCACAAATGCACAATCTACAGTCAATCCTTGAGACTTGTGAATAGTTACAGCATATGCTAGCGAAAACGGAAACTGCTTCCTACGTACATATAAGTCTTTCACAAGCATGAAACGAACTGTACAACGACAAATGTCTTTAACTTCTTCTATCTGATCAAATTTTATTTTTAAACATTCAATTCCATCTTTTTTCTGATAATTAATAAAACCCACAACTCTTCCCATAGCTCCATTAACTAAACCTTTTTCAACATCCAAATTTCTCCTTAAAAATACTCTACAGTTCATGCAAACATATAGATTTTTTTCTAATCCAGATGTTCTTCTCTAGTGAATCCAATTTATTTTTCAGTGTGCCTGTTACTGTGACAGTAATTCTTCCATCCTCAATTTTGTCCACTGCTTCCAATTTCCTGATCTCTTCCTTTTCCAATTTCAAAAGCTCCTCATTAAATATTGAGCATTCACGTTGAGTTGGCATTAAGCAGATGACACTTTTGTTTTCTGCAATGTTCTTGTATATCTTCTCTGCAACTATTTCTTCCTTTGGAAATAAATTATGTAGCAGCCGACTCTGTAATGCTTTTTTGCCAACTTCTGTGAGTAGTCCAATTCTGATATCTTTCAGAATACTTCCA
This sequence comes from Triturus cristatus, assembly GCF_964204655.1. NCBI lineage: Eukaryota > Metazoa > Chordata > Amphibia > Caudata > Salamandridae > Triturus > Triturus cristatus. The sequence goes on from NC_140579.1 coordinate 540,481,816, forward strand.
TATTCTTCATCGCTTGCTTGCCTCATATTAGTAGTAAGTTCCTTGTACTCAAAGAAGGACCAAATATTTGTATTTCCGATGCTTCCCAATGACTTCTTCGTGTCTTCATGTGTGACAGTATTAAACACTGGTTGTCCTTTAACTGGAGTAAGTTGCAAAAGATCTCCAAAAACTATGACGTGTTTTCCACCAAATAACATGTCATAGTCTGTCTTCAAAATTTGCTGCATTCTTAAATGCACAAAGGCAAGCATTAAGTTTGATACCATGCTCACCTCATCAATAATGAGAACTTGCATCTTCTTCAATACTCTTGAAACTTCCAAGGATGCTTCTCCAGTTAGCTTGTTGTATTGTATTTTGTTCTCATGCTCCACTGGTAACATTAGCAAACGATGTAAAGTGATTCCTTTTATGTTATATGCTGCTAACCCAGTTGGAGCAGTAACCACACAAGACAAAGTTGAATCCGTTTTTTGCTGTAGGTAGCTTCTGATGACTTTTATAAGGAAACTTTTTCCAGTTCCAGCTTGTCCGCTTACATACATCCTGATTGGATGAAATGATGTGCATGAGCACTCTTTTTTTTCATGTAGAAATCCGTGATCAATTTTGCTTCTGATCTCTTCATAAATTTGTTGCTGCTCTTGATTCAGTTGTCTTTCCAAATTTTGTAAGTCTATAAATTCTTCTTGAGCTTGATTCATAGCCGTTTCCACTTCATTCATGGCTATTGATGCTTCATTTTCAACGATTGGTTGTCCTAGGGGATCTTGACTGAGTGTTCCTGAACTTTGGCTGTCTTGAGAACTGTCTCTAGCTATTTCTGCTGCAATTGTAGTTTCCTGTTCAATTTCTTCATTTAACATTTGCAGATAACTTGAGAATGTACTGCATTGTATGCTGTCTTTGCAAGCATTAAAAGAATCTTCATAGCTTTGAAATTCTCCCAGTAGTTCATCCTCTGTACGCCATGGTTTAAACAACTGTAAAAGAGCCAAGTAGTAAAATTCCTTCTTGTCAGTAGTGTCGCAACTCAGCTTCCTGTGATTTATCAAACTTCCTTTTGTTTGCTTCACCAAACATCCTTCCTCACCAACGACTTTATATTTTCCATTGTTGATGTCTTCTGCGGCTTTCCGTGAATAAATGTAGTTCTGCAGCACTTCATAGAGACACATGTTCTCCAGATGTTGACTTCTCTTGGGATAATATGTGTCCAACATGTTTGATTTCAAAATATCTGTACTTTCTGGGTCATTCTCGGCCAAATATTCAATTTCTCCAACAGATTTCAGTACCCGATTTCTCATTGCTGCAAGGCCTAAACTTGCCCAAATTATTCTTCTTGACTTCGAGTAGAGACTTGCAGAAGATAACCTATCTGAACATTCGTAGGATCCAATTTCTCGATGCGATAACATCTTCAAACTGAAACTGTACAGCTTCTTACTGACAGTCTTCTCGTGAGAAATCTCTTCCCACATTTCCTTCAATTCTGTTTTTTCTGATTTCGTAATGTAAGACATTACATATCGAGCAACAGCAATGGAATTGTCAGCTACATACTGTATATCCATGTTAGCATTCCACATGGATAAAATGACTGGGTTGTAGTCATTTATATTTTTTGATTCTTCTTTTCTTTTTAGGTTGTAGGTATTCTTAGGTGATTTTCTTGTGATAGTATGTCTCACAGCTGACATAAAACTGTTGACTCTTCCATTTGAAAGAACAGGTCTAGGAAAACCAAATCGACATTTAGTGTAGTATTTATCTTTGCTCTTGTATTTCCGTCGACAGTATTTTCCACACCGATGACTTTGGAAACGTAAAACTTGCTCCTTTAACTTTTTCTCTTCTGTGCTTTTTGGTATAGCACATGTTGCATATTCTTCAATGAAAGATAACACTGCTTCATCAGTATCTGTTCCAAACTTTGGGGCATCCTTGATCCACAACAGCATATGAATATGAGGAGCACCTCTTGCCTGGTACTCTTTTCTCCAAAAGAAATCTACTACTTCTCCAAGAGGTGGATTTTTTTTATTGCAGATGAAGGACATCATAGCCTCAAATCTATGATTGAAATATCTGCAAACATTAACCGGATCCAATGAGCACAGTTCTCCTGCTGTCTTGTATTCGATGTTTTTAATGTTTGAATTTGCCTCTCGTAGAAAATCCAGTAAATCATCCCAAGCGTACTCGGCACAGCTTAGGGTAAGGAACCATGTTGGTGTTCCTAAATTCCGTAACATGCATTTTAATTCACCATGACGTCGGTACCAATATTCATTTGTCCCACGCTGACAAGCCATCAGATTGATCAGTTGTGTTTCCAAATGATCATCTCGGTGCTGCACTTTCTCCATAAAATCCTTAGCAGACACATTTTGTAAATGTACTCCACTTTTTAAAATGTGATTTACTGCATAAGACAGTGCAGACAAGTCGCTTTCAAATAAAAGATGGAACAAATAAGGAATACTTTGTCGAAATCTGTGATCTTCAGCATATAGTCTTGTAGTCCGATACTCAGAAGCTGGAATCTGTTCCGGACGTTCATCGTATCGTCCTCCTTTTCCTTTAGGAAACAGCTGGGGAAAATATCGAGCTTCCAAGCTCTCCTCCCATACACTCACGGGAGTTCCTTTTGCTTTCTTCATCTGAAAGAGATCAATATTGTCTCCCATAACTTCTTTTGAATGAAGAGGATGTATGCTAAAATGTTCATAAATTTCTTCTTCCTTTGACTTGTCCACTTTTTCAATTTGGCCAGTTGGTGTTTCTGTGTCTTCTTGTAAATCTTCTTCTTCTTCTTCTTCTATATAAATTGATTCATACCATTTGTTATTCCTTTTCAAATACAAATTTGCTCTTTGTACTTTCCGCACATCTACCAGCTCCTGCCAAATCTTCTTATTCTTTGTAGGTACACCATTAACCAGAATAACTAATGGTTCAGTTTCCAAAGTATCCGCATCAATAGTTTCCATATTTTTTTTCAAATCCAAGGGCAAATACACCACTCTTCCTTTTAAACCTCTCAGTAAATCAGAAGGAGGTAATTTACCAGTTTTGGGCTCCATACGTACTATGGTCTGGAACGGATGAACACATTGAATGAGTATAGACTCATATGTATTTAATTCAAAAAGTTCAGCAGGAATAGCATCCAATTCTAAATTATTATGTACAGCTCTGGTTGGCATTCTATTTTCCTCTAACTTGTTGTAACAGTATTTACAAATACGCTGATCTTCACCCAAATCAAAACAATTTTCTAGAAATATATATGTGGCAAAATCCTTCCACTTATAATTATCTTCATTATCACTCTTTCTGTAGAGATCAACATTCCTAGTTTGTTTTCTATAATGAGTTCTGCGGCAACAAATACAAGTAAAATTTGGTCTTTCATTAGAGACTATTGCAAATTTTGTTATGTGATCATTAAATGTGTTACTTACAGAGGGTTCTACATTCTCTTCCACTTCTTCCTCATTTACTGTGTCCTTCTCTGCACTGTTTTGTTCAGGACCAAAGTAACAAAACTGAATTTCATCAACAACCTTCTCTACATCTGATACCGTTCCTCGGAACAGAGCCCTATTCAATTCATTTAACTTTATTGCTGGACTTTTGGCAAAATACAACCATCTCACAAACTTTCTCATTTCAGTATGATGAACAGCCAGCATCCTAAAATGATGGAAAACACTATTACACACTTTTCTAGATAGACAAGCCAGAGAATGACCCTGCAAACCAGTATTCTCTCTCACTCTGCATGGATCCAGACTTTGAAGCACCTTAATCTTCTGTTTTATACTTTTTTTACTATATTCTCTTAGAAACTCTCGAAATTTGTCAATAGATTCCTGACGCACAGTGCAAATACTACTACAATTCCAAGTGTACACTGGGGCTTTAGGACGTCTCCCCATAGCCTCATCTGCCATCACTTGTACCTCATCTCTTGGAACCATTATCTCCTTCTCCATTATGCAACCATTTTTTACTTCGTAAGAACGACCTCTGGTGTCAACTGCATGCAGCAAACTATTACTTTGAAAATAGCTCTCTTCATTAAAAAAAGGTTCACTACTTGAACTATGCATCCACTTTCCTAAAAACACTTTACAAAAGTTGGTTCTGTTCACTACTCTTTTCCTTTTGCTATGTGATTTCAGTACATTAACCATTTTGTCTAATGTACGCATCCTATTCAAAATTAAAATGAATAGTTTCCTTTTTAATTCTAATGCCTTTGCTGCAATGGCTTCTATTTCTTTTTTTCTTTTATAAAACTTTGTCTTTTTCTTATATTTCTTCACATCCTTCATCAAATTGGACATCTGAAACATTTTTCTACGTATCTATTTAAACGCTGTTTTTCTATTTATATAAATCTTTTCAGTTGCTGAAGGTATATTTGCATTAACTAAATTCTCAATTTTTTCCTCTCCTTTTCTTTTCAATACATCCTTTCCAGTACAGACATTTTGTACATTTTTCATTCTTTTGAATATATTTTTTAGAAATTGTTTTTTCTGCTTACCAGAAGATTTTTTCTTTTTCCCAACATGAGCATCTTCTACTAACTTTGGTCCTCTAGTTGTCTTCAAATATAGGTTTTTTTTGTGCGTTTTTTGAACTCTGGATTTTGTAGGCATCTTAAATTTTGTTCACTGCTCTTCAGCAATACCTGAAAAAAACAAAAAAAAAATTCCTTTATTTAATTTAAATATATTACTACATTTCTTTTCACAATAGTCACAAAACGTAATTTCTTTGCCAATTTGAATGCACACTTACTGCTCTTTTTTTTTTGGCAAGTGAAAATCACTTTTACAGACTGACACATTATGAAACCACTTTTCAGATTTTTTTAAAAGCCCATGTCCAGACTGCTTTTTCAGACCACCACCATGTGTATCCTCGGTGACTGCCTACACTCCAGCAAGGGCAACCAGCCTTAGTGATGCTGAATGTATTTGCATTACAGACTGAAACCTCAAAACCCCACTCGCTTGTAAATACTGTGCATGATTATACATGGAAAGGAGCTGGGTGTGTGCTAAGAGTCTGCTTCTGCACCAAAAAAATCGCTCCCCCTTTTTCCTACTAATGCAACTGTGAAATCACCAGAGCAAACGCAATAAATCTCTGCCTGTAAATCCTATTTGCACACAGAGTCATGTTTTCACATTAGTCACAAAACGAAATTTCTTTGCCAATTTGAATGCACACTTACTGCTCTTTTTTTTGGCAAGTGAAAATCACTTTTACAGACTGACACATTATGAAACCACTTTTCAGATTTTTTTAAAAGCCCATGTCCAGACTGCTTTTTCAGACCACCACCATGTGTATCCTCGGTGACTGCCTACACTCCAGCAAGGGCAACCAGCCTTAGTGATGCTGAATGTATTTGCATTACAGACTGAAACCTCAAAACCCCACTCGCTTGTAAATACTGTGCATGATTATACATGGAAAGGAGCTGGGTGTGTGCTAAGAGTCTGCTTCTGCACCAAAAAAATCGCTCCCCCTTTTTCCTACTAATGCAACTGTGAAATCACCAGAGCAAAACGCAATAAATCTCTGCCTGTAAATCCTATTTGCACACAGTCATGTTTTCACATTAGTCACAAAACGAAATTTCTTTGCCAATTTGAATGCACAGTTACTGCTCTTTTTTTTTTGGCAAGTGAAAATCACTTTTACAGACTGACACATTATGAAACCACTTTTCAGATTTTTTTAAAAGCCCATGTCCAGACTGCTTTTTCAGACCACCACCATGTGTATCCTCGGTGACTGCCTACACTCCAGCAAGGGCAACCAGCCTTAGTGATGCTGAATGTATTTGCATTACAGACTGAAACCTCAAAACCCCACTCGCTTGTAAATACTGTGCATGATTATACATGGAAAGGAGCTGGGTGTGTGCTAAGAGTCTGCTTCTGCACCAAAAAAATCGCTCCCCCTTTTTCCTACTAATGCAACTGTGAAATCACCAGAGCAAAACGCAATAAATCTCTGCCTGTAAATCCTATTTGCACACAGAGTCATGTTTTCACATTAGTCACAAAACGAAATTTCTTTGCCAATTTGAATGCACAGTTACTGCTCTTTTTTTTTTGGCAAGTGAAAATCACTTTTACAGACTGACACATTATGAAACCACTTTTCAGATTTTTTTAAAAGCCCATGTCCAGACTGCTTTTTCAGACCACCGTCATGTGTATCCTCGGTGACTGCCTACACTCCAGCAAGGGCAACCAGCCTTAGTGATGCTGAATGTATTTGCATTACTGACTGCAACCTCAAACCCTTAAAGTATTCCTTATTTTTACCAGTACACCTTAATTTATCATGAAAAAATAGTCCATATTATTTTACATGTTCCTCACATTTAAATTTCTCCCAAAACAGAAAATAATAAACACAACTTCAACAAAAGGAATTCCAATTCTATTATTCATTTCTTAATTTACCATATACATCCCCTCTCAAACTCATAACTCACCTTTAAAATTAGTTAGTTGTGAAAGAAATGTGGCACTCAAACAGCAGATTATCAGAGCCAGGATCTCTGTTCTCTACACCTCTCTCCTCTCAGCAGAACCAGAAAATGGCAAAGTTTCCCTCTATTTTTCCACACATATACATGTAAGTTTCAAATCTCAGTGCTTCCCCCTTTTTTTCAAATGTAATCACACATTTCTATTGGTTGAAAACCAACCCTTTTCTTAAAGTACCCTTCCCCCAACTTGACTTCTGCCTGCTACCATAGCAACAGCTCATGGAACACTGCTGTGTGGAGTTAGGTCAGAAGTTCGCCAAACAATGTTTCAATTCCACAGAGCAAGAGTGCTTGACTTTTCAAACCTTACAGCAAATCCATAGTACTGTTCTTTGGTAACACATTTTTCTGTACCAATACAAAACATGCTTCTATAAATTTACACATACAGCCTAGTTTTTAGTGTAGAATGGTATGAAACAGCCAATCAGTTCTTTTTTTTTATAAAAAAATATGTATGCCTCCATTTCCAAACTGTTTTTCATTTCTTTTTACCATTCTACTGAATTACACCTCCTGAGTGCACCCCGATCTCCTTGAAAGATGTTCACAGTGTGGATTGTAGGGCACAGCTATGTCTTCTGGAGTGAAAAGTATGCAGAGAAAACAGATATGGTGAGAGACCTTGCTTTACCAAATGTAGACATTAAATGGATTGGTCAGAGAGGGTTAAAGTGGCACCAATTGATGCCATTGGTGAAATCCTTCATGCAAATCCAACACCCTGACCTCATAATAGTGCACTGTGGTGGCAATGACCTAGGCACTTTGACTGGGGTAGGTCTGGAAATGCTTATGAAGGACACCTTTGCACAACTGTTTTCTCTTTTCCCTAAAACTGCCTTTGTGTTTTCCAACATATGCCAAAGGCAAAAATGGAACTGGTCCAATCATTTCTGTCCGCAAATTGACAAAGCAAGAAAGCACGTCAACAAATCTGTTTCTGCTTTCCTCCGTGACTATGGTATGGGTGCCATTTACCACAACAACTTGCGTTATGACATGCAAGACATTTATAGAGGAGATGGTGTGCACTTCAATGATGAAGGGAACAGAGTCTTCCTCTTGAACCTTAGACTCTGCATCGGTACTTACTTGTAGGTACCAATAAAAAATCACTTCATAAACACAACAGCTCTTTTTAGAGCCCCCTAATATCTAAACACTTAAATCTGCATTTCATTTCTTTTATTTTATTTTTTTACCGTACGCGTACGGTGAGCTTACCGTACTTGTACCCCGTGATTTTTTAAAAAATCAATAAATGTTTTCTTTGTACTTTTCTGTCCTTCTTTGACCCCCTCACAAATGTAAGGGGGTCTGTAACTCTCCTCCATGCCCCCTTTTCTTGTTATCACTCTTTTTTTTCTGAGTGAAACACACAAAATGGCGGCCGCCGCTTCCTGGTTTCGGCCGATTAGAATGTTTACTAAGATCTAAGAGCCAATCAGAATCGCGCTCGCGCACGCCACCGTACGCGTACGGTAAGCGTACGGTAAGCGTACCGTAAGCTGGCTCAGATATATATATTGATTTAAAGGCTATTTTCTCAGAATCTACTGAACAGATTTACACCAAACCTACAAAAGGCACTTCCTTGACCTAGGGACTACCTCTCTGCCAAATTTCTAGTAATTCTGTTCAGCCGTTCGGGCTGTAGCCCTGTCTAAAGGTCCTATGGAAAAATGCATGGGAAAAACGCGTTTTGGGACCCCCCTTTTATCTCAGCCCCCGCTTGACGAATCCCCCCGAGACTTTCAGGGTAGGAGCGGAGCGTAGCGCCCCACCTATTTTGAGAAATTCGCGAGGATTCGTCAACCGGCGCCAAAGTTATTCAAAATAGAATGTTGCGGATTTCCTATGGAAAAGGGGTCCTAACTATAACTACCTACTGGCGACCGCCAGTAGGTAATATATAGATATATATATATTCACTAAAAAAAACATAGGTTTCAGGGGCGTTATAGTTAGTTGGACATTTCCCTCGTACAAAACCCTAGAAATTCCTCCGTTATAGTTAGTTCAGCTAACTATAACTCGCGCCCCCGCAATGCACTACTGATGACGTGACATATTACATCACTCATGACATGGTCAGTGACATCACTGATGACATCACTGATGACATCTCAAATGCTGCACCAATTTTAGAATGGTGCAGCATTCACACACATATCGAGATTTATGATTTCTGATAAATCTAGACATGTGTCTTGTTCTATGAGTATTAAGTGCAATCATGCACAACAACAATTATAGAACACCCTTTTCAACACAAAGTGGAGTGCATGATGAGGTTATATTTACATGGAGCATAAAAAGAGCACAGAGTGCCTTATCCTCTCTTTGTAAATATAAAAGAGTATCTTGCACAATAACTATGTTACAAAAAGTGACATATTTCCGTTTTTAAATTTCCTTGCGAATGATAGAAGGTAAGCACAGAGTTTTGTCTGCCAAGATGTTCAAAGAAGAATGAAATGATTGCGGTCCTTCAACAGCTAAAAAGGTGAAATATTAAGAACCCCTCAAATCTCTTTTTTTGCAGGTCACATGATATCTGATTATGGTCAGATTTCAAAACTACATAAACAGAGTGTTTTTAGAAACGTGTTACAACTTTGTAGCTTCTTGCAGGCCTCTTCATTCTGCATATTGAGACTTAGTTAAACTTACCTTCACAGTAATAGGAATAAAAAATGGTATACATTTTTCTCTGTTTTTCATTCAAAAATAAATTCATATAAATTGCTTATTTTAAAATTTGGATCTGTGAAAGAAAAGGAAAAAAAATTATACAACACAGCATAATTTCCACAAAGTAATCTTTTTGCCTTTTTTGCTGTTCTCAGAATATATTACATTTCACTAAAAATAGAGATTTCAATCGTACTCCTCACTTAACAGCGCGCAAAAAAAACACAATCTCAAAGATTGTTAAAAAAAAAACAACATGCCATTCTCAAAATACAAATCACAGAAATATAAAATGCAAACAGCTAACAATTTTTTTTAACTTTAACTTTCTAAAACTGTAAATGATGTCGCTATAAAATATTCACCAAATCTAAAGTTGAATTTTTGGAGGCTGCACCATGCCCACAACATTTTCCTTCAGTGATGTGGAAATTTTCTACTTTTCTCGAGGGGCAAACAAAGACCAATACCACCTTTCTCATGCACAAGATTTTCAAAAGAGTTCTGTTACGAGGGGATCCTAACAAAAAATACTCATGCGGCACAGCAAGTATGATGAAACACCTAAGAACCCTTCATCCAAACAATCTTGCATGAGAAGAGTGCAAACAGATGAGAAACACTCCTGTTCTGTATCTGTAAAAAAGAATCACAAATAAATGTATATTAATAACTTTCAAAATTATACTATTCCATTACTGTACAAACACATTTTATATAAATACTGACTAAGAAACTATGTCCCTGAACCACAAGTGTGACGATGGTTAAAACACTACATGCATAGTGCATACTACTTTGAAGCAGTTCATGACCTAAAGCCTACCTCACTAAAACTCTACATGCTAACTGACTAAATGATTACAGTACTATAAGGAGACACACTGGGTGAGTGACAGGGTGTTTGCTAGAAGAGTATGAATACCTACTAGGGAATTGAAGGTGTGAAACACAACTGTGTAGGTGATTAGAGGACTGCATCCATACTGCATAGGCATTTAAAGCAGTCCATGTGCTAAGGCCTGGCTCACTGCATGACTACTTGGGTACTGACTGAATGATTAGAGTACAGCAAGGAGAGTGCCTAGGTGAATTTATAAGTGCTAGGCTTTTCGCACAGGGAATGGATTAGTACTGAATGGGTCACTAGAGGAGTGCAAAGGCAGTGACAAGATGTTTGGTGGACTGTATGGATACTGACTAGGAAATTGAAAGTGTGAAAGACAAGTGTCTAGGTGGTTAGAGGACTGCATGCATAGTGCATAGGGGTTTCAAGCAGTCCATGTGCTAAGGCCTGGCTCAGTGCATAAATACTTAGGCACTGACTGAATGATTAGAGTACTGCAAAGATAATATCTTGGTGAATTTATAAGTGTTTGAGTTTTCGCACAGTGAATGGATTAGTACATGATGCTGAATGGGTCACTAGAAGACTGCAAAGGGAGTGACAGGGTGTTTCCTGGAAGTGTATGGATACTGACTAGGGAATTGAAGGTGTGAAAGACAATTGTGTAGGTGGTTAGAGGACTGCATGCATAGTGGATAGGGGTTTGAAGCAGTCCATATACTAAGGCCTGGGTCACTGGATGAGTACTTGGGTACTGACTGAATGATTAGAGTACTGCAAGGAGAGTGCCTGGGTGAATTTATTAGGGTTTGGCGCAGTGAATGGATTAGTACATGATGCTGAATGGGTCACGAGAGGAGTGCAACGGGAGTGACAGGGTGTTTGCTGGAAGTGAATGGATACTGACTGGGGAATTGAAGGTGTGAAAGACAAGTGTGTAGGTGGTTAGAGGACTGCATGCATAGTGGATAGGGGTTTGAAGAAGTCCATGTGCTAAGACCTGGCTCAGTGCATGAATACTTAGGCAGTGACTGAATCATTAGAGTACTGGAAAGAGAGTGTCTTGGTGAATTTATAAGTGTTTGGGTTTTGGCACAGTGAATGGATTAGTACATGCTGTTGACTGGGTCTCTAGAGGACTGCAGAGGGAGTGACAGGGTGTTTCCTGGAAGTGTATGGATACTGACTAGGGAATTGAAGGTGTAAAAGACAAGTGTATAGTATGTTAGAACACTACATGCATACTGCATAGACATTTGAAGCAATCTATTTGGTACTTAGAAACTGACTAAATAATCAGACTACTTCTAGGACAGTGCTTAGGTAAAACTTTTAAAATGTCAGTTCTGCCACAGTGAACAGAATAGTACATGGTACTGCACCTTAGTGTCAAACCCTGACTCATTTTATCAATGCATAAGCAAAGACTAGCTTCTAATGCTACTAAAACTTGACAACATGACAGGTTTTAAAAGAGTTATCTGCTAAAAAAATACACGATGTTACCAAATGCTTCTCTCACAGTGGTTCCCAAATGCACACAGACTCATAGTGTGATTCTAGACAACAACCACTATACCTAGGAGTTTACCAAAAATCATTCACTACTGTGGAAGTGGTAAGGGAACTGCACACAATCTTCATATTTCAGGACTGCACTTTTGTGTCAAAGCCTGACTCATTTAATCAAAGCATAAGCAAAGACTGGCTTCTAATGCTACTAAAACTTGACAACATGACCGGTTTTAAAACAGTTATCTGTCAGCAAATACACGATGTTACCAAATGCTTCTCTCACAATCCTTACCCAAATGCACACAGACTCACAGTGTGATTTTAGACAATCAACACTATCCTAGGAGTTTACCAAAACTCATTCACTAGTCTAGAAGAGTTAATGGTACTGAACACAATCTACATATTTAAGTCCAGCACATCAGTGTCAAAGCATGACTCGTTTAATCAACGCATAAGCAGAGACTGGATTCTAATGCTACTAAAACTTCACAACATGACAGGTTTTAAAAAAGTTATCTCTCAGCAAATACATGATGTCACCAAATGCTTCTCTCACACTGATCCCAAATACACACTAACTCACACTGTGATTCTAGACAAGCACCACTATCCATAGGAGTTCACCAAAACTCATTCACTACAGTGCAAGTGGTAAGGGAACTGCACACAATCTACATATTTCAGGACTGCACTTTTCTGTCAAAGCCTGACTCATTTAATCAAATCATAAGCCACAACTGTCTTCTAATGCTACTAAAACTTCACAACATGACAGGTTAGAACAGTCATCTGTCAGCAAATACACAATGTTACCAAATGCTTCTCTCACAGTGGTTCCCAAATGCACACAGACTCACTGTGTGATTCTAGACAAACAACACTATCCCTTGCACTATACCAAAACACATTTCTTCATCTAGAAGTAGTACTACATTTTAGTATAGAAACATAACATAACTCATTTCACAAATTCATAAACAATGACTGGTTTCTAATTCTACCAAAATATAAAAACAGCACAGTTATCTGTCTGCAAACACATGAAAAACACAAATGCTTATCACAGAATGGTTTCTACATGCACACACACTGTCAATAAGATTGTAGAGAAAAAAAGTACTCCCTACACTTTAGCAGGAGAAATACATTAGTCTGATGAAAATCAAAATAGTCTACATACATCCCCTCACAATTAAATAACTCATCTTTCAAGTTATTTTATAGATTAAGAAGTATATCAGCCACTCACCATATTTTCTTTTACAGAATCTCTGCACTGTGCACCTCTCAGCAAAAACAAAGAATGGAAAAGTTTCCCTTTCATTTTCCACACATATACATGTAAACATCAAATCACAATCCTTCACACATAAACTCAAAAGCAAACACACATTTCTATTGGTTAAACATTTCAACCCTTTCCAACTGAAAGCCATTTCAACCCTTCCCCCAATCTGCCTTCTGCCTGTTACCATAGAAACAGGTCATGGAACACTGCACTAAGCACACAGGTCAGAAGTTCAGCACACAATGTTCCTACACAAGAGAGGAAGTGTGCTTCACTTTTCAACATATCAGCTAATCATATATAATGTTCCTTACAATCTGTTTTTGTTAACCAATAAGAATCATACCTTTAAAAAACAGAAATATACACACTACCTTTCAGTGTACAAAGTAGTCATACAACTAATGATTTCTTGTCTTTTTTACTTTTTTTTTAAAAATTCCGTGGATCCGCGTACCCAACGCGATAGGATGCGCGCACTGTGCGCGCATTTCGCCATTTAAAAAAAGGGTGTCCTTCTGGGACCCTCTAAGCACCTCTAGAGGGTCAGAGTATTTCCACTCTGCCCCCTTTATATGTTTTACACACTTATTCCCCTTGCTTCTTCAGCCTTGCTTCTACCGAGGCAGAAAATGGCCGCCAACAGTTCCTGGTTTCGAATGTAGAGAGACACTCGACAGCCAATTAGCATTCAGCGCGCGATCGGGAGGGTGCGCGCTCGGTTCGGGGAGGGTGCGCGTACGGTGCGCGTACAGTCCGCGGATCCTCCGCGGCCATAGATATTTATGTACTTTTAACTCAAATTTTTTCAGGAACTACTGAACGGATTCACACCATTTATGCAAAAGGCACGAGTCTGAACTGAGGACTACCTCTTTGCCAAATTTGGTGTCATTCTGTTCAGCGGTTCGGGCTGTAGCTGCGACAACAGATCCTATGGGAAATTGCATGGGGAAAATGCGTTTTGGGACCCCCCTTTTTTCTCGGCCCCCGCTTGACGAATCACCACAAAACTTTCAGGGTAGGAGCGGAGCAGAGCTGGCCAAGAGTTCGGAAAATTTTGCGAGGATTCGTCAACCGGCGCCAAACTTATTGGGAATAGAATGCTGCGGATTTCCTATGGAAAATAGGTCCTAACTATAACTACCTACTGGCGACCGCCAGTAGGTAATATATATATATATATATATATAAGGAGACACATGCGATCCCACATGTCAAAGTTAAATAAAAAATACTAGCAATTATACGGTCAATACATCCAGAGATACTAAAATCAATGTAAAATTGCATATGTCAGGGTTACAACACATAAACCAGGTCAATTATTCAGAAGTAATATGGTCTAACAAATATAATTCTATAGTTTGATTTAATGTAGAAGGATTATATTAATAAATTGTTTTACTTTACGAGGTGTTCACAAGTCAAGAAAATAGCATAATCGCTCACATGAACTGAAGTCACAAGTTTCTATCTTTTATTCATTTGTCGTAGTTTTAGCTCTCTGTTGTCAACTCTTGGGTGACTCCTCGGTGACCTATACCGGTAAATTGAAGGTGCTTATCATTTGAGGCATGCTGTTCCTTACGTTCACAGCTACTCACTGGGTGTTTTGGGCTGTTTTTCTTCACCCTTCCTGATGGCCAAAACATGTTCCATTATTCATTGTTTGAATTGCCTGATCGTGCTACCTACAAAGGTTCATTGCCATTGTTATCCTTGAATACCGAACAGCTGTAAAGTAAGCCCTCATTTCGCAAATGCTGTGCTATACCAATCCTCCTATTTGCAGCTCCCCAATTCGGATAATGGATGCTGTTGTGGTAATTTGTGCATGATTCGTCTTCACACTCAATAGGGTCTCTCATATGCTGCTGAGGGATCCTTACTTGGTGGACTGTCAATTGTGTCAAAATAATGCCAGAAAATATATTAACTAAAGTTTTAATGTTGGCCAACGATAGAAACTATATGAGTGGGTGAATTAAATCATTAGTGTTCTTATTACGTAGATATGTGGACTGTTGAACCCTAAGTGAGTCAGGGTCTAGAGAAATCCTCACCTCTTGGCATTGTGCACTATGCAAATGCATCTGATTGAATAATCAATTGCAGTGATATTTGCAAAGTATTTCAATGAATTAATGTATGTGCTCAATGAAAGAAGAATGGATGCATGAATGCCATTTTAAATGGATGAAGAGATGAATCCTATAATGCAAATAATGGAGGGATAACTTATTGGAGGAATGTAGAGCTGGTTACATGTTTAGAATGATACATTAAAGCGATGAGTCTGTGAATTTCTTCTACAAAGCTCATCTCCTATTAGAGCTCTTCTAAGCCCTCACAACAGAGTGAGCCTTGTGTGGATTACATTCTGACAAACAAATTAATTTTGATAACAAACAGCCATTATTCCTAGAAAGTGAAAAAGAAAACCTAAAAAGAAAGAACCTAATCCGGAACAATGAAGGTTTTGTAAAGAACCTCAAAACATCTACTTGTCCCTTTCATAATCCAAATGTAGGAGCCACTGGAAATGCCTAAACCATCATCTAATCTATTGGGTGTACCAAGAGGTTGAAAAATCAATAACAATGTCAGATTTAGAAATGGAGAACTTACTTTCAAATCAAATGATAGACTACACTCTTCACACTCTGAGATCAACACATTTGGTATTGGATACATCTTCGGTCCTTCTCTTGAAATCTATTTCACCATGATGAGGGAATTCAAAATGTACAAAATCAAAAAATTCTAAAGGGCTGTAGCAACAACTTGAAACAATTCAAATTACATGGACCTCAAGGGAAAATGTCATCCCATAGAGTAGATTAGTAAATTGTTAGGTATCCCTCTGGGTGATGGTATAAGGTTCATTGCGTAGCAATGCATTCTGCTCACATAGTTTCCTGGTTGAGACGATTGTAACCAAAAAGAAGTTTTAAACTTTTAGAAGATCCTATTTACCGGATACAATGGCTTTAAATGGGCAGTGCGGAATGGAGGCCAACCATGGGTTAAGCACTTTTAGAGAAGAAACATGATAAATTGGTGGGTGAAAATGCATTCATCTTTCCAAACAACACCTACCTGCCTCACTGGTTCATCTGACTCGTTGATATAAACCATTATGGCAGAAAAAGATTACAGAAACCAAAGATCATTCCGGTTCCTGCCACTAAAGTGATGTAGGACAAGATACCACTAGTAGCAGCCAGAAAAGATTAATATTTTGCCTAGAAACAAAATCTAAATAATTTGTTTTTCAAGTTTTTTCCAATGAACGACTCTGATAACACTTAACTACCTACAACAGTCCTCTGACTACTTCAAACCAAACCACATTTCACAATGTTTGAATTAATTTCCAGAAAAATTAAATATATATATATATATTTTCTTGTCCGCAATCCTAAGCATTAAGACATAAAAGTGAGTGATAGCATTTATATACTGTGCAGAACCATAGCAGAATGGTCTCTAATCAAAGTAATGCTTCTGGTAGAATGTTTGATGGGGTAGATATGATGCCCAGCTCAGAAATACCTAAAACTGACACTGTTTCAGGGACCAGTGTTTAGAAGTTGTTTATTTCATTATTTGTTGATCATGAACACTAACATGAAAGCATTTTCAAGTCTCAAACAAATATTATGTGTACAATATAAGTAAAACACATAACGATAAAAGGTAAAAGAAAAAAGTGAGATTATACAATGTAAACCTATCAAGATTATAACCATAGAGGTGTGCCCAATAGAGCTAGTTCAACGACTGGAGAGATGGTCCGAATCCAGACCCTCTCAAAGAAGGAGATCTAGAAACTTGGAAAGGACTGCGAAATTGTTCTGAAATGAAGGAAGAAGGACCAAGAAAAAAACCGGGAATGCAATGCTGGTACTACGGGTAGAAAGCATAGCTTGGTACTATTACAGAATGTGTATAGTGTTTGGTGTGGAAATTAATGCATGGCATGCCCTGTCTGACTGTTGTGCCCACCAAATTACAAAACCAAGACTTGTACATAGAGTTGTCACGCACTTTGCCCATTCAGGCCGTATTTTTTGTCCCAGAAGTTTTTCCCTTGTTTTCAGCCTGTCTGCTCTTCTACAGTATATATTGCTCTCCAATCCTTATTGCACCTACAGAGGGGTTTTTAAGCCTCAATTAGCTTTTTCCTCCAATTAGTGGACTATCTTTGAAGACACTTGTTCCCTTCATGTAATTACATTGTGCAGATGACAAGGTGGCTAGGAGAAGGAGTCACCTTTTCCCCTGGCAAGAAAACAGTGATAGAAAGTCATAATAATGGCATCCAGCTGTTGAAACTGACCAGTCTCTGAGGAATGAATCTCAAAAAGGAACTCAGATGCATTTGCATTTTGGTAGCATATGACGCTACTATCAATGTTCATTTACTAACACATTTTGAATAAAACCCCAAGCCTATATATTTAAGGAAAGATCTGTGATGCACTTTCCACTCATGCTGAACTTGAATTCTGCCACAAATCACAACCCCTAATCGTCTGAAAATATTGACTGATTTCTAGCTTTGCTGCGTCCCACAACTGTGAACTGTCAGATGATTTGATTGTCTTCCTCTTCGTTCATTTAGTTCAAGAGATGCGATAGCTGTGTCTGTATAAATATGTTACATTCTCTTTGAGAGAAGACATGAAAAACCTTCTAGCCTAGAAAATGGTTCTCTCAATGACCACTCAAAAGACAAAATGGATTGCCAGTCCCACAAATATAAGTTTTAGGGTGCTAAATTACTATTTTCCAAAGTTAAGTATGCATGTAATGCGTTGCATGGGCACTAGTGGCCAGTGACAAATGCATTGGATACAGTTGGGGAAGGACAGTTCTAGGCCCAACTAACCTGATTCCCAACGTAAACTTTTCCAACAGGTAGGTTAGTGGGGCTGAAAATTCACTAGTGTTTTGAGGTGCCACATTAAGTTGAGAAGCCCATGCCAGCTCAAAGGAAGTTCACACATAGAGACACTATAAATAGTAAACAGCAAATGTCTATAATGGCAGCCCTTCACAGCAAACATTAATATCTGAATACAAAACATCGACAACCAAACATATTGAACATTTACTACACAGCTGAGCAAGGAGAAGGAGTATTGTAAAGTTTTACAACACTCCACAAACATGGGGGCATATTATCAAGGACCGCGTTAAAATTATCGCCGGTTTAGCGGCAGAAAACTGCCGCTAAAGCGGCAATAATGGGCTTGATAATATACCCTGGAGAATTCCAATAGAAGCCCATGTTCACACCAGAACATGGACTTCTATTGGAATTCTCAAGGGCATATTATCAAGCCCATTATCGCCACTAAACCGGCGAAAGTTTTTAGCGCCGTCCTTGATAATATGCCCCTAAAATTGGTAGAGATAATTCAAACAATTGTCAAAGACACTCTAGAAATATTCACCCAACAGTATTCCAAACTATTTAGTGGCATTGGAAATCATAAAGGCACTCTTCACATCAATTACAATGATACAGCCAATAGCAGTGCAACACAGATATATTCAATTCTTGCTTAGCGGTAAATTGGAAAAGGAAACAAAATAACCAGAGGAAATGGACACAAATAAGAACAGCACTAGAGTGCTTTCTGGGTATCACCAATTCTGGTTACAGCAAAGCCACAAAAACCTAATGAAATAAAGATGTGTGTGAACATGCCGGTTCACCTAAAGCCATTTGCAGTGAAAGACATCTTACACGTACAACAGATTACCTTTTAACTTAGTTCAGTGGTCCAAACATTTTCTTAAGTCTGCCCCTAAGTTGTGGTTCCATTAACTTGATTTGGATATGACATCTATTAGAATAATAACTTTCCCACCATACCTAAGTCTAAGAAGATACAAATCGCTTCATTTCTGATTTTTTTCTGTAGCTGAAGGATTTCAAAACTATGATACAAGATTTTATGATCGACAACAAGGATATCTAAAAATCAGTGGAGACATCATGTGATCACAGATAAAGAGAAGTAACATCACCGCAAATAGTCATGCAACATTTCAGAGATGACAATTACGAAGAAAAAGCAGCTAGGTTAAACATGAATGCACTGCCGAGACATGTCACTATACAGTAGTGAGGGTATTGCCCACCTCAAATGGCCAGCTGCTTAAAAGACCATGAATTAAACATATATTTAGAAATGTAGGAGAGGCAACACAAAGCTGGATTCGCTGTGTTAATACAGTATATAGCTGATTGTAGAGTCCACACAAAATTTGTACAGTTTCAAGTGTTCTTTATTCCATAATTCGGTATAACCACAGTCACAGCCAACGCGTTTCACCCAAACATGGGCTTCTTCAAGGCTGTTAAGAATCATACAAGGATAATAGTTGTAACATTTGTTTGTACAAACTTTATTAAAAACGAGGAAGAAACAAACACACAAAAAACTGGAACGTCGCTGGAGAAAAGATTGGAACCTTAACAACAAAGAAACCTATAAATCGGCCATGAAGCAATATAAAACCCTCATCAAAAACACACAAGCCTCGTATTACGAAGGAAAAATCATGGCTGCCTCCAACTCCTCCAGGGAGACTTACCGCATAGTAAAAAGTCTCATGAAAGTCCCTGAACCGCAGCCGCGCACCGATCCCACCGGTGCCAGGTGTACCCAACTCGCCGAGTTTTTCTCAGCCAAAATTTTAAAAATCATCAGGACCTTCCCCTATACCTATCCCCCAACTAACCTCCCAGCTGGGCCCATCGACCCAGACGCACCAACTCTGAAAGCTTTCCTCCCCGTCACCATCGAAAGGCTGTTGGACACTCTCAATCGTGTGAAGAGTGGCTCCCCGGATGACCCAGCCCCCATGAGCAAACTCAAACTAGTAGCCCCCACCATTTCCCCCCATCTCATGAGGCTGATAAATGCCTCTCTCTCCAGCGGGATAGTTCCCGCCAGCTGGAAAAGCGCGACAGTGCGTGCACTCATAAAGAAACCTCACTTAGACCCCTTGGACCCTTCTAACTTTAGACCCATCTCCCTCCTCCCAGGCATCAGCAAAGTGGCAGAGAGAATTGTGAATGAACAGCTCTCAACATTCCTAGAGACTAACAACCTCCTTCGCTACTCGCAGACAGGGTTCAGACCTGGACAGGGAACTGACACCGCCCTTCTGGCCGTAACAGAGGAGACAAGGTCCATTCTGGATTCAGGAGGATCAGTGGCAGTGATCCTCCTGGACCTGAGTGCCGCCTTCGACACGGTGGAACATACCATCCTTCTCCACCGTCTCCGAAAAACGGGCATTTCGGAGACCGCCCTGGCATGGCTAAAATCATTCTTAGAACACAGGACCTTCCAAGTGGCCGACAGCCACGGTCACTCTAAATCTCTCCCCCTGAACTGTGGAGTCCCTCAGGGCTCCTCCCTGAGCCCCACACTTTTTAATGTCTACATGGCCCCTTTGGACGACATCGCCTCTCCATTCGGCATAAAGGTGGTAATGCACGCCGACGACACACAACTAGTCATCTCCATCAACCAGGCAGATCAATCAATGGAGAACTTAGTCTCCTGGCTGCACAATATATCTATATGGATGGGAGACTCCAGGCTCAAACTCAACGGAGAGAAATCCGAAATCATGCTTCTAGGCGACCCAAACAAACTCCCCAAAACCCTTGCCTGGCCAGCTAGCATGGGCACCCCCCCCCCCCACACCAAAACAAGAAATCAAAAGCCTAGGCTTCTGGCTAGACCAGGACCTCAGTTTCAGAGCCCAAGCGAGAAAGACAGCCGGCACCTGCTTTGGACTCATGCGAGCTGCTCGTAAGATCCTTCCGCTTATCCCCCCCCCCCAGTCTAGGAAAATTCTGATTCAGGGCCTCATCATATCAAGATTTGACTACAGAAACGCCCTATACCTAGGCGCACCTGTAGCTGTCATAAAAAAACTTCAGCACACCCAGAACGCTGCAGCAAGATTACTGACGGGAACGAAATCTAGATGCTCAGCCAAACCCTCCCTTAAGGCGCTTCACTGGCTTCCCAACCAAGAACGCATCTCCTTCAAAGCCTTGTGCATCTCCCACAAAATCTTACAAGGCAAAGGCCCACCAATATTGAGACCTCTCATCATGCCGCACAAAACTACCCGACAGCTCAGGTCAGTCACCCTGTTTCTGGCGAGCGTCCCCAGAATAAGGAAAGCTCGCACTGGCGGCCGCTGCTTTTCTTATAACGCTCCTAAGCTATGGAACAGCCTCCCCCTTAACATACGCAAAGAAAACAATTTACTATCATTCCGCAGACTGCTGAAAACCTGGTTGTTCCCCTAATAATCCATCCCTAGGAGTACTGTCAAGCTGTTACATTAGCGCTGGGACGCCCGAGGGTAGCTATGCGCTCTAGAAATCCTTAATCAAATCAAATCAAATCACAAACCATAAGGTAAAGAATCAGAAAAGTAATAGAAATACCCGCGATTGAATAAATAGAGTGAAAGAAAAAACAGAGTAAACAATTGTCTTATATTGAATCACACCAAGAACTTATTATCAGGCGTGAGGAAGTGAAAATAGTGAAGTAAGTAAGTACAAGGCTCTTTCCTTGTACTTACTTACTTCACTATTTTCTGATTCTTTACCTTATGGTTTGTGTGTTTGTTTCTTCCTCGTTTTTAATAAAGTTTGTACAAACAAATGTTACAACTATTATCCTTGTATGATTCTTAACAGCCTTGAAGAAGCCCATGTTTGGGCGAAACGCGTTGGCTGTGACTGTGGTTATACCGAATTATGGAATAAAGAACACTTGAACTGTACAAATTTTGTGTGGACTCTACAATCAGCTATATACTGTATTAACACAGCGAATCCAGCTTTGTGTTGCCTCTCATACATTTGTAAATAAACATTTCAGAGATGTATGCCTCACATAAATCAAATTTAACAATGAGAAATGTGAGCTCAAAATGAAAAAAATGTCTTTTTAGTATGTGTTCTCTGAAAAAAAGAGTAAATGCAAACTCTGACTCCATTGCCAATTGTTACGAAGTATTGCATTAAGTTGAGAGTCCCAGCAGAGAGAAAGTAAGCTGCCACACGTCGAGACAGTATGAATTGTAAGTGATGTATGCCCACACTTCCATCTTTATTAACATGTGCATTTGCTTTGCAGGTAGCACACTACTTCACAAGCTAGCATCAATCCTATTTCATGATTGACTAGTTATGGTTTAAATTTTAGGTGTCAGAAGAATGCATAGGAGGTTTGTTACCCAATGGATCCATCAGTTCTTGCTACCAAGAGAAAAACAGGGGTTGAGGGTTAGTGTCCAATGATACATTCAAGTTGTGATATCCCCACCTTTATTCTGAATCAAGATGAATAGCCTTAGTAATAGAACACTAAGGGCCATATTATCAAGAACGGCGATAACATTATCGCCGCTTTAGTGGCAGGAAACTGCTGCAAAAGCGACAATAGGGGGCTTGATAATATGCCCTAGAGAATTCCAATAGACGCCCAGGTTTGTGGTCCTTCACACCAGAAACTGGGCTTCTCTTGGTATTCTCTAGGGCATATTATCAAGCCCCTTATCGCCGCTTTAGCGGCAGTTTCCTGCCGCTAAAGCGGCGATAATGTTATCGCCATTCTTGATAATATGGCCCTAAGTCTAGCAGGCGGGTTTGGGGAAGGGATTTTGAAACATACCTCCCATAATATTGAACAAGCATTTGCAATGCAATAGGTCTTGCATTTAAGCGAGTTTGACCTATTGGAATCGTAAATGACAATGCCTTTTATTTATGTTTTGATTTTTAAAACATAAATAAAAGGCATTGTCATTTACAATGCCAATAACTCAAACTCGCGTAAATGCGAGACCTATTGCATTGCAAATGCTTGTTGTGAGAAGTTGGCCTGGTATATGCTGGTCACTAGTTAAAGTGGCCACCTTGCACCAGTACAATTCGACTCTTATGGTAGATAGGTTTAAGACAACCTTTTAAAGAAAGCTATCCTAGTGGTAGCTGTGGAGAGCAGCCTTCAGGCTAAGTCTCAGAGGAATGTAAAGCAGCTTGTTTTACCTTATAATCTCTTGAATCACTAAATAAAACGAAACCACACAGGTATATATATAAAATATAAATGTATTTATTACTAGACACACTCTACTAATCTCTTTATAAGATTAGAAGTCAAGGACATATGCACAAATCAACATTTCACAACAAATTAAGCACTTATATGGCTGGGGCCCTAGGGGCATACCAGACCATATACTAAAAAAGAGGTATAAGAAGAACGACTTGAGAAGGGAGAAGGCCTATGGTCTTCAGAAGCGCTGGGGCCTCACTAATCCACCCAAGGCAGGTAAGTAAAGGACCCACGGGAGACGCATGCAGTGTGAGAACACAGCCGCGGATCCCAATAGACTTCAATGGAGCAAGTCGCGGTTGGAATTTTAAAGTTTTAGGATACTTCGGTAGAGTCTACAAGCAAGTCACTTACAGGGTAAGTAGTTCTAGAGCCAACACACACAGGAGCACCGGAGTACTCGAGTTACCTCACCCAGGGAACCGGTTGCATAGGTGTCTTTTGGTGTCGGGTCGCGGCGTCTTTTTCAATGGGAGCCAAAGAAGACTTGCTGCTTGTGAAGACAGGAGAAGTGTCCGGTGGAATCCAAGGCTGGATTCTGAAGAAAGAAGACCTGAAAGCAGTGGAGACAGTGTTCAAAGTCACTAGCCAGTGACCCGGGGCCAGGAAGCTGGATGCCCACAGATGTCGGGTGATTTCAGGTGATCACGGGTGTCTTGACTTTTCAGCCACGAGGTCCAGGAGGCGTCGATGATGACTAGGAGCTGGATTCGGAGTTTCCCACAAAGTCTGCAGCTTACTGAGGTGTCGGCAACTGGATTGGAGCCAACAAGCCTTGGCAACAGCAAGTCTCGTGGAAAGTGAAGAGAGTTAGTGGTGCAGACCAGCAAGGTCTGAGGGACTCACCCAGCGAGGGTAAGTCAGGGCAGGCCTGGAGCAACCAGGGGAGCCCTTTGGTTCTGTAGAAAAGTCTTCAGGGGACCCAAAAGCCAACCAGCAAGGGATCGCAAAGACGCCTCGTGAGGATTCACTTCACAGGAGCTCACGGTCACTTGGGATGAGGTAGGCCTCTGATTTTCAGAGGAAATCTGGCAGGAGGCTTGGGCCATACGTGGTCCAAAGCACAAGTTTTTAGAATGTCATGAAGGGGTTGCACTTGACAATAGTGCACGGTACCCGGGTGTTGCTGTTCCTCGTCACTCGTGGGGTCCACTCGCCTCAACTTCACTGGGGACTCACAATGGCCATCGAGAAGTCAGGAAATCCACTTCTGCGGCTGCAGGGACTTCGGACTCCGGTGGGAGCGGGAAAGTTTGCGACCGTTGATGCAAAGTTTTGGTGCCTGCCAAGCAGGGAAGTCACTCCTTGACTCCAAGGGAGATTCTTCAGTCTTCCAGAGGTAGTGGAACGTCGAAGGTCCAGGATTCTTCTTCAGAGCGTCGTCCAGGGATATCTAGTTTGCAATGGCAAGGGTTCCCTAACTTATACTACAAGAAAGGGAGGGACTAGCTCTATGACCATTCCTATGGGAGGGTCAGGGGAGTGGGTGGCTACACCCACTTCCCTTTGTCCAGTTTCGCACCAGAGCAGGGGCTGGTAGTCCCTGAACCGGTTTGAGCTGGCATATGCACAGAGGAGCCTACTGCTCCCCCAGTGCAGGACTTCAAAGCACTCTAGGAGTGCACCCACCCAGCCCCAATACACTCAATCCTGTCTGGAAGGTGGTTACACCTCCCTGTGACAGGATGCCTATTGTTGGGCCTCCTCCACTGCGAGTTTCGGTCAGCAGCAGGAGGGCAGCCCAGTGTCTGTGCTGGTGGCATCCATTTTGTGATGCCAGGGCTCTTCAGGATTCTACCGTATTCCACAGTGGGTACATGTCTATCCCTCTAGAAGGGTGGGATCATACTCCCACACCAGTTTCTGGTGTGGGGGCATGATTCCAAAGCATTTGACACCAAACACGACATATTTTGATGCAGCCATCCCAAAGTTAGCATTTACCGCTAGGTTATAATGCACTTAAGAGTATATGGTTTAACCGCATCCACAAACAGCTACAGAGAATAGACTCTGAGAGCTGCAGAGGGGCCCTGCTCAGGCAGAGGCACCCCCTCACATGGAAACCAAGCACCCTGCCCTCAGGATTGATAGGGCCTGCCTTAGGGGTGACTGATAGCTTTATATGTGTGTGTAAGGTGAGATATAGGAACCTATACCTCAGTGAGGAGTGCTTACACTACCTCACCCAGGCTGAAGTAGCAGGCCTGTGGTGTCAGATTTAGTCTGCTTTCCAGGGGTGGCATAATACATGCTTCAGCCCCTGATAGGCCTGTGAAGTACCTATGCCCTTGGTACCTAAGGTACCATATACTAGGGGCTCATAAGGTACCACAGTATCCAATCACTAGTGCATCTAATATGCACTCCAAGTTGTTTAGAGAGAACAGAGAGGCTGGGGCCCTGATTTGCAGGGACCCAGCCAGACTATAGCCAGAAACCAGTGTAAACATCAGAAAAAAGTGGGGGCAACATAAGTCCAGATCCTACTCTCCGACACTTGTTGTATCACCTTTTGACTCCAAATTAAGGTAGGAGTGAAACACAGCGTCCCTCAGATACTTTCTCCAGGTCCTAACCTCGACACAGCCGCAGTGCGTGATAAAAGGTGCCAACATGTCCAACCTGCTTCACGCACACACATCAGTGGTAATTTTCCCCTTATTTTAGCAGCTGTGGGGTTGTTTTAGCAAATCATTTAAAATATTTTCCACTTCACTAGTCAGAAGCTCCAGTGTGTCTCCAGGGCAGATTCTGGACCCCCACAGACACACCAGAACAGACAGAAAGCATGGGATATTAAACCCAAACACAACAAGCAAACACTGTCAGGGAATTCTGCGACCCAGCGAGGACTACATACACCAGGTATAAACACGGTCCCTCTAGCTCCCGTCCTCACAGGTTCCCCACAAAAAGACACAGAAGTGCCATCCCTTACAATGACCAGATGCCAACAGGCACGCAGTGGGGACCAGTGACAACCGAAGATGGCCTACAGAGCTGTGACAGCTGACCTCTAGACACACAGTCACAGCAGGCAACTACTCCCTTCCCGTCTACCATCCGAGAGAGAGCTGAGTGACTCATTTACATTCGTGAGTAGTAGAGCCAGGGGGGCAATGAGGGATAAGTCTTTACCTCCTCAAAGCCAGCGGGGCTGGGAAAAAGCCAGCAACATTCCAAATCACCTGACATGTAAACAAACTCACCCCCAATCCCACCGGCATCATGTGGCGGTATTCATAAACCACACCACAGAAGGGGGTAGGGGTGACATCCAAGGAGTCCCCTGGCCTACCTGCACAGCGCCGTCCTCGCCCTCTGTGCGGCTGACCTGCCCGGCTCCTTCTGCCCGCGGTGGGTGCACCCTTTCTCCGGGCTGGGCTGCACCAGCCTGGAAAGGCTGCCCTGGCAGCGGCTAAAGTCATGCAGGCAGGCTGGGCGAAGCCGTCGCAATCATGCCAGGAGGACTGAACTTAGGAGCCAATAATGTCATCCACTAAACATCCAGAGAGCAAACAGGGCAGGGATGGGCTCGGCCGAGCAACACCTGTGTGTGTATACAGGAAATCCCATATGTGTGAGCAGGAGGGCTGAGATCTGCCCTGTGTGTGTGTGTGTGCAAGGGTGCTACACAGGGAAACTCTGTAGGTGTGTAAGAGCGCCTAGGTCTGTCATGCATGCTTCTGTCATGCATGCTTCGCGGCCGCCATTGCCAAAGCCGAATGAACAAAAAAAGAGTGCCTACCGACTAATGAATGCGACCGTGTAACACCGCAAGTAAAAGATCCAGTCCTGATGGGCGGTCACAAAAGGAGACAGGGCAGTAACAAGGAGGGACTAAGAAGCCTCATTATCAATCGGAAGCCGGCATTTACCATGGACGATGACGTCAGCCAATAAAAAATATGGGCGGGGCTTCCACTTCACTTCTAAAACATACCCAAATACAGCATGCCTCGCAAAGCGAGCAGCGCATGCGCTGCAACGCTAGGCTTGACCTACAAAGGGATGGTATTGGTTGTGACAAAGTCAGAGATAGTACTAGATGGGTTGAGTGATGCATCTGACCACACTCACTGTCATGGGATGCCTCCTGTACCTCTCATCCTTTACTATGAAACAAGCACTTTTGGTCTTCTGGTCTGTGAGGTTCTGAAGAAATCCCTTCCTTTAGATGACCTGCACTCAAGCTTCAATTTGCTAGTCTTGCTCATGTCCTCCACATCGTGGGCTGGTCCTCACCAACCACCCATACAGCCAACAAATAAACAAACCACCCCACCCCACACACCCCAACCTTGGGGAGGCAGAAATTTCAAGCTTAGGTGAATACAATATAGTTCTTCAAGGGAAGCATAATGTATATTAACCTGGGGCCAGGGCAGGAAGCCAAAGCCACATGAAAGATGTGCCACATTCAAAATTCATAACTCTGGACAGCCAGACCTGAGCTCTTCATCCAGGCACCTCCCCAAAGGGATGAAACATATGCCAAATATTTTGAAGAATGTGCATACCTGGTATGGTACTGAGAAATTCCTGTTTCTTTGCAATGTCCTGACAACTATCAACATCTGATAAAAAAGGAGAGTCTACAGGCAGCCACAGGAGGTGTATTCAAGGTGTGGTTGACTTGACACTCATATCAGGGTTACCTTGTTCCTGGTGAGGTCTGCAAACACAGCAGCCAAAAGCAGAAAACAAATGCTTTGTCCTTTTAGCTCCAGCAGGGCTGAGGACTGGCTGTGCTGAATGTAGATTCCTCATAACCTCATTGTTCCTTTCTCCCCCAAGCAAACTATATGCCTCTCCAAGGGATATCAACATGGGAAAGGTCCTGGGCAAAAGGCAAGACCTAGGGGAGCCAATATCTTGTGCCCCATTTGCGGTTTCTATTGTGAGAACATATATCCTATGCATGCTGTCCGTCATAATACATGTGAGAAGTTGGCCTGGCATATGCTATTCCTAGTTATAGGGACACCTTGCACCAGTCCAATTCGACTCCTATTGATGGTAGGTTTAAGACAACCTTTAAAGAAAGCTATCCTAGTGGTAGCTGTGGAGAGCAGCCTTCAGGCTAAGTCTTGAAGGAGTGTTAAGCTTATTGTTTTACCATAATAACCTCTTGAATAACCAAATGAAAGAGTAGCCCACACAGGTATATATATAAAATATATGTATTTATTCTAGACAGAATCCCACAGTCACTTTATGTGGCTAGTGGCAAAGTTACAATTCAAACAAGCATTTCTAAACACAATAAATAGCACAGAAATCAATGGGCCCCAGGGGGGGACCAAACCATATACTAAAATAGTGGTATAAGAACCACGACAATTCTACAGGCAATGCCTAGGGCATTCAGGATCGCTGGCCCCTTAAGAATCCACCCACAGTTAAGAGGAAGGGGACCCACGGGGGGCGTGTGCAGTGCGAGAAGTTGCTGTCGGGATCGCAATGTTAGCCTATGGAGAATGTCGCGGTTGAATAATTAAGGTTTAAGGACACTTCTAACAACAGTACAAAGTTAAGGCTTGAGACTTAAGGCTTTGGAGAGCCCACCACCACGGAAGTACCGAAGTACCACTGTTACCTGCCCCAGGGAAGCCGGGTGCATAGGTCGATTCTGGTGTCGGGTCGCGGGCTGATTTTCTATGGAAAAGGAGTCCAAACTGCTGCTAGCTGGAAGTGTCGCTGAAGTCGTGAAGATTAAAGTTGAAGAAAAGACAAAGATGAACCTGAAAGCAGAGGGGACAGAGTCTGGGTCACAGCACAGTGATCAGGGAGCTCACAGGAAGGAGCTCGTGGATGTCGGGTGCTTCAGGTGTGGAAGGTACAGCTGGGCTCTGCAGTCACGGGCTCCGGGAGGCTTCAAGGAAGGCCAGCTTCTGGAGGGCGACTGTCCCACGTCGGCTGAGGGTCGCTGCGGTGTTAGTGTCCCGATTGGATCCACTAAGCATTGGCAACCGCAACCCACGCACGATGAACAAAGCAGCTGCTGGTGCAGACCCACGTGGTCTGAGGGTGCTCTCCTTTGCAGGGAGCGTAGAGCAGGCCTGGAGCAACCAGGGGAACTCTTAGAAAAGAAGATTGTCCTCCGTCAGGGCCCACAAGTCGAGGGACAAGGGACCGCGGAAGGCAGCAAAATGGAGTGCGTAAAAGGGCTCCCACGGGCCACCGGAGCGGGCCAGGGAGCTGAGGGTCGGCACAAATGCTGCTTGAAGGTTGGCTCAAGGATGGGCCAAAGCACAACTTCCCCACTGGTCGGGGTCGTGTGCTGGACAAGAGGTGGCCGGTGTCTCGGGGTATGCGGGGATCTCGACACCCACGTGGTCCAGGGTGCTCAGACTTGCTGGGCACACTCACAGGACGCTGGGATGCACTGGAGACCCACCTCGAGGTTGCTGGAAGGCGTCGAAGGTCGTGAGAGCAACGAAGTTCCAACCGGGTATCTTGTAGTCTTTTAGGTGCCTGCCAAGCAGGGGGATAACTCCTTTATCCCAAGGGAGATTTCTTCTGTCAGCTGGGCAGCAGCTCGTCGAAGGTCAGTTCTGTGAAGTCCTGTACGAATCTAAGGCTCTAGGGCAAAGTTATTCCCATATATCCCCAAGATTAGGGGATGGTCCAAAATAGAGCCTACCAATCAGAGTAGAGGCGGGAAAGGGTGGCTACACCCACTCCCCTTTGTGTGTTTCCCGCCTGGGCGAGGGGCAGGATGCCCCTGAACCGGTTCCAGGCGGTGTATGCAGAATTGGGGCTCTGCAGCTGCCTACGTGCAACTCTGAATGGACTTTTGGTGCACCCACCCTGTTCCAATCCACATATCCTGTCTGGGGAGGTGCTGGCACCTCCCTGCCACAGGAGCCCTATTGTCCAGATGGCGAGGCTGGGGTTTTCCCCAGCAACAGCCAGCCAGAGTCGTGTAGGTGGCGAACAGTAGCCATTTTGTGGTACATGTGCACTTTTAAATTGGTTTCCAAATTCTACCGCTTTTCCCATATCACCCTCCTAGCAAGGGGGAATCGTGCCCCCATGCCCATGGCTGGACTGGGGGTATGAATCCTTCATGTTTGACACCAAACACGATATGGTTCGGTGTAGCCACTCCAAAGTTACAGCGGTGACGCAATAACTTATAATGCGGTTAAGAGTATATGGTATGGCTACACTACAAACAACCCAGTAACGATTTTACGAAGGTTGCAGAGAGGTCCTACTCACGTAGGGGTCCCCCCTCACACATACCTCAGCACCCAGCCCTGTAGGATTACCAGGGCCTGCCATAGGGGTGACCTATGAGAGTATATGTGTTGTAATGGTATGGGACATAGGGTACCTACATCCCTGTAAGGGGTGCTAGCACCACCTTACCCAGGCTACAGTAGTGACCTGGTGGTGTCAGTTTGGGTGGCTGTCCCAGGGTGGCACAATAAGTGCTGCAGCCCTGGTAGGCCTACTGGGGGACCCATGCCCTGGGTACCTATGGTACCATCTACAAGGGGCTGGTAGGGCATGCCCAGCATCCAATTATGTTTGTACCTAGAGTACTCACAACAGTTTTAGGGAGAAAGCAGATAGGCTGGGGTCCTGGATAGCAGGATCCCAGCCAGACTAGTCAAAAACCACTTAAATACCAGGCAAAAAGTTGGGGGCAACCATTAGTCAGATTCCACTCTCCTACATAACCCCCCCCCCAAACGAAAGGAGATAAGGCTAACCTTGTCCAGATAAGCCTTTATTTCCTGAGTGGCCATATAAGGAAGAACCTGTACTAACATGGTTGCTCCCTGTGTCATGGTCCACTTGGGAAATCCTACCCCAAGGGGTTCTAGAGTTTCTCCAAAGTCTAGGGAAATTACCTGTATTGGTTTTTGGGTCAGAGGTGGGCTGGTGGGGTGTCTGAGTCTGGAAGTGAGACCCTACTTGGGTTGGTCTCAACCTCCTCAGATCACTGGCCACTATGGAAGCCTTTCTGCCCATGACTGTGTCATATCTGGCCCTAAGGGTCAACCTCTGGCTGCCTACAGCTGGGGGTTGGATCCCTTTGGCTGGAATAGTGGAGGGCACTGGAAGGTTTGGGGCAGCTAGGCCCCAGGTTTCCCTGTGCTCAACAACATCCATTTGAGGGGTGCCTATACCTAGGGGTAAGGGGGGTCCCTCAGTTTGTAGAGGAATATTCACCTGGCTGAAACTACTCTGCTGGGTGTCCCTAATCTGTTGATGAGGGGGTTCCTCTGGGCAGGGGCCCAATAAGGGTCCACTGACCTCCCTGACCTCTGCAGCCCTGGGCTGACTGAGGCAGGGTAGAGAGGGGCAGGATACCTGCTCCAGACTGGGTACCACCTTGGAAGGATCCCCTGCCATCAGAGAGGTGGGCAGGCCAAGCCTGTCCACTTCTGGGGCAGTTACTTCACACGGGGCAGGGTCAGTTCCCTGAGAAACTGGACCTTTACCTGTAGTCTGGTGGGGGGAAGACTGCTCTTCCTCCCCTATGCTCTCTGTTTGTGTAGAGTGATCCATAGTTTCAGGCTTCACTCTTTCTATTTCCTCCTGGGGTGGAGGTGAGGCCCTCAGGGTCTCATCCACTCTCTCAGGAATTCCTACCATTTTCAAATGGGCCTTGTGGTCAACCTCAGCCCAGGCTGAGATTTCTAGATCATTCCCCAGTAGACAATCTACAGGCAAGTTTGGGGACACTGCCACTCTCTTGGGGCCAGTGACTCCTCCCCAGCTGAGATTTATCACTGCCATGGGATGATCTGTCCTGATTCCATCAATATTGGTCACCTGATAGCTAAACCCAGGTAAAAGCTGATCTAGGGGCACTAGCCTCTTGGTCACCATGGTGACACTGGCCCCTGTGTCCTTATAGGCCACAGCCTTCTGACCATTGATTATTGGTTCCTGTCTGTACCTGCCCAGAATACTGGGGCTCATGGTAAAGTTGGCAAACCCCATGCCACCATCACAGACCATAGTTGCTAATGCAGGGGACCTGGCTAGGCCAGAGTCCACTGGTGTCCCCAAAGAGAACCCAACTAAGTTTTTGGGTGCACTCCCACCACCTGGGGGATTACTACTAGTAGTAACAGGAGGTGTTGGAGCTGGTTTTGGAGGAACACTTTCTTTATTGCCATTCTTAGGACAGCTGGAGTCAGTTTTCCAGTGGCCAGGTTTCTTACACACATGGCAATATGGTTTCTTGGTATTAGAGGAAGTATTTTGGGACCCACCCCCAGCACTGGTTTGTTGGGGCCCTTCAGAGGACTTTTCTTGTTTATCATCCCCGCCTTTCTCTTTGGGCTTAGTGGAATCCTTCTTCTGGTCACCAACTTGGTTCTTAGGCCTAATCCTGGTTCTGACCCATTTGTCTGCCTTCTTTCCCAATTCTTGGGGAGAGGTCAGATCAGAGTCCACCAGGTGCTGGTGTAAAAGTTGGTTCTGACAATTATTAAGAATCTGCTCCCTCATAATGAAATTATACAATCCTTGATAATCATTAACTTTACTGCCATTTAACCAACCTTCCAGTGCCTTGGTTGCACAATCCACAAAGTCTACCCAATCTTGATTCTGTGCTTTCTGGGTGTCTCTGAACTTAAGTCTGTATTGATCAGTGGTTAAGCCAAACCCATCTATTAAAGCAGCTTTCAAGATATAATAATCATCAGCATCCTCTTCTCTTACAGAGAGGAGCTTGTCTCTCCCTTTATCTGAAAAGGAGAGCCACAGGATTGCTGCCCACTGCTCTACAGGGACCCTCTGTACTCTACAGGCCCTTTCAAGAGCAGATATCCATTTGTGGATATCATCCCCATTCTGATAGGGGGGCACAATCTTGTGGAGGTTCCTATTGTCAGGGACTCTCTCTCTAACTCTAGGGGTTTCATTACTGCCACCAGGGATCTCTAGACCCCACTTTCTTGAAGCTTTCTGAAGCTCCAGGGTTTCCCTGT
Organism: Triturus cristatus; assembly: GCF_964204655.1. Classification (NCBI taxonomy): domain Eukaryota; kingdom Metazoa; phylum Chordata; class Amphibia; order Caudata; family Salamandridae; genus Triturus; species Triturus cristatus. The sequence continues at coordinate 540,514,907 of NC_140579.1, forward strand.
CTAATGCTAACTGTTCTCTTTTAAGCTCAAGCTTAGCCTGCTCAAATTTGATCAGTCTGCATTTCCTCTCATGAGAGGTTTCTCTTCTCTGAGAAGAGGCAGAGGACCCTTTGGATCCCTTAGAATGGTTGGATCCCACTGAGGGGGATCTGTTCCTTCTTGGACCCACCACTCCCCTTTTAAGGGTGGAGGGAGTGCCTCTTGGGCCATCACCTCCATGCTGTGAGTGGTTTGTTTCTTCCAGGTCAGGATTTTCATCCTCTTCCTGTTCCTCTTCAGATTCCACTCTGGGAGTGTCCTCTTCTGAGGGGTGCCCACCCACTCTGTCCGTCCCTCTGGATCCTATGGACTCCATAAAGTCTGCTATGAGCAGGATCTCCTTGAGACGTTTTGTGTTGGCACCTCTTTCTGTCTTCAGTCCCCTAAGGGTGCACATTTCCCTGAGCTCTGCAAAGGTGAAATTATCATACTTATCTACTGGGACCCTCTGGGGTCCTTCCATAGCCTTAGTGCCACCTGAAGACATGTTTAGTGTAGTGATGTATCTACCTACACTAAGTGTGGCCTACTGAACCCTCTCTTGAGTTGTAGTCAAGGTGTGCTAAACCCTCTACACACAACTCCAAGTTCAGTAGAATTTATTGTATTCTAGCTTGAATTTATATGTACCTTTGGTACCTTGTGGCTTTCACTTTAGAAATTCAATTTGTTATCTGGTAAAACAATGGCAAGCTTGAATCCAACCGCTGCACACCAATGTGAGAAGTTGGCCTGGCATATGCTGTTCCTAGTTATAGGGACACCTTGCACCAGTCCAATTCGACTCCTATTGATGGTAGGTTTAAGACAACCTTTAAAGAAAGCTATCCTAGTGGTAGCTGTGGAGAGCAGCCTTCAGGCTAAGTCTTGAAGGAGTGTTAAGCTTATTGTTTTACCATAATAACCTCTTGAATAACCAAATGAAAGAGTAGCCCACACAGGTATATATATAAAATATATGTATTTATTCTAGACAGAATCCCACAGTCACTTTATGTGGCTAGTGGCAAAGTTACAATTCAAACAAGCATTTCTAAACACAATAAATAGCACAGAAATCAATGGGCCCCAGGGGGGGACCAAACCATATACTAAAATAGTGGTATAAGAACCACGACAATTCTACAGGCAATGCCTAGGGCATTCAGGATCGCTGGCCCCTTAAGAATCCACCCACAGTTAAGAGGAAGGGGACCCACGGGGGGCGTGTGCAGTGCGAGAAGTTGCTGTCGGGATCGCAATGTTAGCCTATGGAGAATGTCGCGGTTGAATAATTAAGGTTTAAGGACACTTCTAACAACAGTACAAAGTTAAGGCTTGAGACTTAAGGCTTTGGAGAGCCCACCACCACGGAAGTACCGAAGTACCACTGTTACCTGCCCCAGGGAAGCCGGGTGCATAGGTCGATTCTGGTGTCGGGTCGCGGGCTGATTTTCTATGGAAAAGGAGTCCAAACTGCTGCTAGCTGGAAGTGTCGCTGAAGTCGTGAAGATTAAAGTTGAAGAAAAGACAAAGATGAACCTGAAAGCAGAGGGGACAGAGTCTGGGTCACAGCACAGTGATCAGGGAGCTCACAGGAAGGAGCTCGTGGATGTCGGGTGCTTCAGGTGTGGAAGGTACAGCTGGGCTCTGCAGTCACGGGCTCCGGGAGGCTTCAAGGAAGGCCAGCTTCTGGAGGGCGACTGTCCCACGTCGGCTAAGGGTCGCTGCGGTGTTAGTGTCCCGATTGGATCCACTAAGCATTGGCAACCGCAACCCACGCACGATGAACAAAGCAGCTGCTGGTGCAGACCCACGTAGTCTGAGGGTGCTCTCCTTTGCAGGGAGCGTATAGCAGGCCTGGAGCAACCAGGGGAACTCTTAGAAAAGAAGATTGTCCTCCGTCAGGGCCCACAAGTCGAGGGACAAGGGACCGCGGAAGGCAGCAAAATGGAGTGCGTAAAAGGGCTCCCACGGGCCACCGGAGCGGGCCAGGGAGCTGAGGGTCGGCACAAATGCTGCTTGAAGGTTGGCTCAAGGATGGGCCAAAGCACAACTTCCCCACTGGTCGGGGTCGTGTGCTGGACAAGAGGTGGCCGGTGTCTCGGGGTATGCGGGGATCTCGACACCCACGTGGTCCAGGGTGCTCAGACTTGCTGGGCACACTCACAGGACGCTGGGATGCACTGGAGACCCACCTCGAGGTTGCTGGAAGGCGTCGAAGGTCGTGAGAGCAACGAAGTTCCAACCGGGTATCTTGTAGTCTTTTAGGTGCCTGCCAAGCAGGGGGATAACTCCTTTATCCCAAGGGAGATTTCTTCTGTCAGCTGGGCAGCAGCTCGTCGAAGGTCAGTTCTGTGAAGTCCTGTACGAATCTAAGGCTCTAGGGCAAAGTTATTCCCATATATCCCCAAGATTAGGGGATGGTCCAAAATAGAGCCTACCAATCAGAGTAGAGGCGGGAAAGGGTGGCTACACCCACTCCCCTTTGTGTGTTTCCCGCCTGGGCGAGGGGCAGGATGCCCCTGAACCGGTTCCAGGCGGTGTATGCAGAATTGGGGCTCTGCAGCTGCCTACGTGCAACTCTGAATGGACTTTTGGTGCACCCACCCTGTTCCAATCCACATATCCTGTCTGGGGAGGTGCTGGCACCTCCCTGCCACAGGAGCCCTATTGTCCAGATGGCGAGGCTGGGGTTTTCCCCAGCAACAGCCAGCCAGAGTCGTGTAGGTGGCGAACAGTAGCCATTTTGTGGTACATGTGCACTTTTAAATTGGTTTCCAAATTCTACCGCTTTTCCCATATCACCCTCCTAGCAAGGGGGAATCGTGCCCCCATGCCCATGGCTGGACTGGGGGTATGATTCCTTCATGTTTGACACCAAACACGATATGGTTCGGTGTAGCCACTCCAAAGTTACAGCGGTGACGCAATAACTTATAATGCGGTTAAGAGTATATGGTATGGCTACACTACAAACAACCCAGTAACGATTTTACGAAGGTTGCAGAGAGGTCCTACTCACGTAGGGGTCCCCCCTCACACATACCTCAGCACCCAGCCCTGTAGGATTACCAGGGCCTGCCATAGGGGTGACCTATGAGAGTATATGTGTTGTAATGGTATGGGACATAGGGTACCTACATCCCTGTAAGGGGTGCTAGCACCACCTTACCCAGGCTACAGTAGTGACCTGGTGGTGTCAGTTTGGGTGGCTGTCCCAGGGTGGCACAATAAGTGCTGCAGCCCTGGTAGGCCTACTGGGGGACCCATGCCCTGGGTACCTATGGTACCATCTACAAGGGGCTGGTAGGGCATGCCCAGCATCCAATTATGTTTGTACCTAGAGTACTCACAACAGTTTTAGGGAGAAAGCAGATAGGCTGGGGTCCTGGATAGCAGGATCCCAGCCAGACTAGTCAAAAACCACTTAAATACCAGGCAAAAAGTTGGGGGCAACCATTAGTCAGATTCCACTCTCCTACAATACACCAGAAACATGCAGAGAGAAGCAAAAGCTTATCTAATGGGGAACTAAATTGATTGTATAAGGAAACGGTAGGTGTGTGCCCTTCATAGGACCTCAGCCACCACCAAGTATTAGCGCTCTATAGCCTAGTGACCCGAGTCACTACTATTGGTGAGGGTGCCACTTGGCCACCCATCTCTGCAGCGGCGACTGGTGGATTTTCCAAGTGGTAGGGCAAAAATAATTAGGACCCTATTGTATTGAGCGAGTGCGCGAAGCGCGCATTCCCGAAGTGCAAAAGGAGGGTGCAGGCGGGGTTCTCCCCCTCAAAAGAAATTTTGAAGAAATGGATTCAAATGGTGACTTTTACACCACATATTTACTGCAAATAGTTTTGAAAAAAATGGGGTCCAAATATAGCATTTTAAAGCACAAGTATAAAGAAAACATTAGAAACAAAACAAAAATGTGCCTCATCCTGGAACTGGTCTGCTTGCAAAATATGACCCCCAAGCCAAGCACACCCAACCAACGGAAACAGGCCCTCAAAGTGTTTCCTACCTGGAACACGTCCCTGCCTCTTTACTGTATAGGTTGATCAAGTCATTAATGCCCAAACCGTTGGTAACACTGTACATTGCAAATACTTTAAAAAATTAGACGGCGAAAGACAAATCCATCCATTGCAGTTCATCCTTGATTTTTTTGTATTAGCTAGACAAATAGAAATAATGTTTCAGAAAACTCTGTTTAGTTTATAAAATATAATTTATGTACTATAAATTTACACAGACAGAAGGTCCATATAACAGAAACTTAGGTGCAAAACGTACAAACCTGACAAGATTTTGGGTGGAAAGCAGAGATGTACATAAAGTGACTGATATGGTTTAGGAGGAACAGTTCAGTGAGGGCACCAGAGTAGAGGAGTAGTCTAGTGAATATGAGGGAGCTGGACTGCAGTGGCAGAATGAGCAGGTGGAGGAGTTTGAGGAAGAGGGCCTGGTTGGTCTGGGTGATGACGAGACAGTACTGTACTGAAACTGATCCTACCTCCGGAGACAGGAAAACCTCTGCTCTACGCACACCAGGCCTACATCACAGAACCAGGCTGCATACACTTTGTGATCTAAAAACACAGAGGCTTGGGAAATACCATCCAAAAACACATTGTTTATATTGCAAGTGTTAAAATAGCATAACAAGAGTAACACCAGCACTCCAAGTGCAATTTACAGTTGTACATACACACACACACACACACACACACAGCCGACTTCGTGCATCCTTCTGGTGAGGTCACACTTTTACAAGTACGCCCATTCACCTGTCTCCTGTGATTCTGTGCAAATGCTCTCCCTGCGCCTTTAACCCCTTCAGTGCCCGCCCCTTTCCCCGCCCTGTGCCGGCCGTTGCATTAGCGGGCGGGGTCTATGACGAGCTGGACTCGTCATGGGCACAGCGCAACCGCGGCCCATGACGAGTCCAGCTCGTCATGGGCACTGAAGGGGTTAAAAATATAAAGAAATGTTGTAACATGCTCATGCAAAGCGCTCCTTGTAGTGAGTTTGCACTATAAAACTGAAAACAAAAACCTTGAGCCTATTGCACTTCACATGTCTCCGCGGCCTGTCCCCTGCATAATGTTATAGGCCACAACAGTTTTGTGTTTGATGACACTAAGCCAATGCACGTCACAGAGACTTATGGCTATTCAAGTACACTGTCACCACCTCTGTCTAAACAGGCTGAGTTCCCACAATCCATCATGTCGTTTCTTAGGTAAGTAGGCTATACCCAAAGTCAATCCCACAGAAGAAACGCTCACCCAGGACGTAGATAGAAACAAACAATGCTGTTTCCCTTGAAGAAAAAACACATACTTCCAACTCGCCCGAAGAATGCAAACACTTTCCTCTTTCCACCATACAAGATAAACATGTGTTGAGTGCAGGGGCACTGGAATTATGCAGCAATGGAATACAAAAATATGTAGCAAGGTTGACTAATTTAAATAACATGCAAAGGCAAAAATACGTGGCTTAATCCAGCAAATTCTGTGGCTATATTATTTGACGATTATGTCATCATAGCCCTCATTAATGCTTTCTGGGCAAAGGTGTCACTTCATTATTACCAGTTTGGTACCTAGTTAACATTTGCAAGGACTCTGCCACTAAACAGCACCACGCCATCTTTTTTGATCTGTTTCAGATAGAAAATTAGATTTTTGTTGAAATGTACAATGGACTATGTGGCAATCTTTTCTCCAGAATCAATTATTTGTGTCTTACAGTATTATTTGAATCACTTTATTAACATGAAAATGATCCCTATGGGCCCGATGACTGTTAAACCCATGTAAACAGCAATGAGTCTAGTATGCCCAAACAGCTATTTGCTAAGTCTATATTTGGTGCTATGATACGAAGAGTAAACAGCATAGTCTTGAAGTGATACATAATGATGTAAAATATTTTTAAGTGTTTCATCACTTTTTGACTGACACAAAGATACTGAAAAGAAGAATATATCAGATTTCCACCTCAATGTGTGCCAACTGCATACCTAGTTTGCGGGCACTGGCATTCATTTGCCAACCTAATGTTTGCAAGTTGTAGTCCTGGTTTGCATCTGGGTTTGCAAGACGTAAGCGGAGGAATGAAAAGTCTCCTGAAGAGTTGAGTCTAGTTGGAAATCTTGGGCAGGCCAGGCAATTTAAGTCGCGTTTGATAGAGGGCGGGCATACACCTGAAGACAGGGATGCACTTCTAAACTAAGTGGGGGCCCAAACAAAAAAAGGAGTGAGTGAATTTAAAAACCATCATAGTATACCTGAACAATTTTTATTCTATGGGGTTACTATGTGGGATTAAAATATATAAGTGCGGTGAGTGGGGACCTTATCATCCCGTCGCCGCTGTGAATCAGTGATTGTTAATAGGGGGTCAACATGTTTCTGCCTGTATTGTCCACTTGGGTACGTGGCATTCGTCAGGACCTTAAATATTGGGCTCCAATCTTACCACTGGGGGGCGTAGGCCTATAGCCAGCTGCCACCTGTTTAGAGAAACCTGTAAGAGAGAGGGGGTGAGACAAACATATAATACTCAAAATGGTTGTCATTCGGTAGACCTTGATGTGTCACAGTCACGCTCCATACTTACTGCTCTCTCCTAAAGTGAAAAAGGTGAAAAATTTATAAGAGTGTCAGGCATCTGTGTTCACTCTGACATTCATGTGAAACAAATATAGAAGTCTTACCCTATTGGAAACACCTATTTGCCCCATGGGAGGGGTAGGGGGGAAATCCTTGTGGCCACATTCTGGTGGGAGACGATAAAGGATGAAGACAAAAGGGTTAAAAACCAGACTGGTTGGGAAGGTATATCAAAGATACTGAATTAGTTAGCAGAAAAAACCGCCAGGGCGTGCTTGGTCTACTATAGTTTCAACCTGTTGGAAGAAGAAATCAGAACAACGTCTTACAGTTCAAGGTGTACTCCCCGCTAGAAAACCTAGTGCTGCATGCGTCCAGCCTCCTCCCCGGTGACATTAAGTGTAGTGCGCAGCAAGCTTTTATACTGTTGGGTGGGGAGAATGCCAAAAAAAGAGCTTGAAACAACAACCGGGCAGCTCTTTTAGAAAATACGCCAAAGGAGCCGGCCAACCGGATGGTGTGTGTCACCACCTTTACCCCAGCGTCCAACAAAATTCAGAACATTATTCAAAAGAAATGGCGCATATTAAACACCAGCGACAAAGTCTGGACCCAACCCCTATTTGCGTACAAACGCAGTAGGAACATCAAGGATGAACTAGGCCATACAAAACCACCAGCCGCTACAGATGACAACCAACTGACACTATGGGGCCACCAACGACCAACTGGACATTACCCCTGTGGCGATTGCGTATCATGCCAATTCACGGCCACCACAAAAGAAGTGGACATAGGTACTGAGCGGCCATGGACTCAGAATAACTTCTCTAACTGCAACACAGAAAATGTAGTGTACCTACTCAAATGCCCTTGCCAACTCATGAATGTTGGCATGGCTACTAGGCGTGTAAAGATCAGAATTAGTGAGCACCGGAGCACTATCAGAAGGAAGAAAGATAACACCAAATTAACAAAACACTTCCTTGAGAAAGAACACTCTGATAAAGATCTAAGATGGACGGTACTGGAAGTAGTACAGAAGCGCAATGGCTGCCTCTCACATGTCTTACATGTTAGAGAACAGCGCTGGGTGTTTTTCGCCTTGGGACATGGAAAAACTGATTGAACGATGATATCCCATGGCTACAAATGAAGTAACTTCCCTTAGCGCTCACTAAAACATACACTTTAACAGTACCCATTATAAAGACAAAAACACAAACAATAGACACAGTAATACATGTGAATAGAGCTATACGTAGTTTCCCTTACTCCCTAAAACTAGAATCATCTTGATCAGCAATCATGCGGTAGCTGTAAAATCAACTTGTGCACTAATTGTGGGTTTAACCACACCGTCACCCTGACTGTAAACAATCTGGGTTTGTTTTCTCTTCCTTTCTTCTGTGTAAATACTCGAAACTGCTCCCGTCATGAAATAATACTCAGGAGCAGGGCACATGTTCCCCATATTTCTATATAACGTGTCTACACACGTTAAATCACTCCCTTGTATCTCCAGAAACTATGGCAGGCGCTTTCATTGGACCACAGCTGGTCCCGCCCCACCCCAGGCAATCATCTGAGGTAATGACGGGACACAGAAAGCGGCGTGTCATAGAGCAGCGCCATGTGCTGACACACCCCCACGAGGGTCAGGCAACAAACAGGCAACGTGCAGTCCTTTCTGCATGCTTCGCTCAGGACACAGGAAATGCAGCATCATCACTGTGCGCCACGCTCACCTAAAACCCATATCGCATGCCACGATCCCACCCAACAGTATAAAAGCTTGCTGCGCACTACACTTAGGTGCCGATTCGGATCCTGGAAAAAATGTCCCCGTACGACTCGTATCCGGTCTTTTTACCGTACGAATCGTACAAGTGCCGTACAAACTGCCAAGTACGATTCGCATGGGAAAAAGTCCATACGAATCGCATTGGGAATAATTCCCCACACGTCCTCGGGTCGGAAAATGTGTCCGACACGTCCCCGGACGATTTACCGTACAAATGTGAAAAGTGAAGTCCGACCGCGCAAGTACGATCCATCCCATGCGTCCGATGTTACAACCGTATGGAAAAAACACCGTCCGCACCGAACTCCCATAGCAACCATGGAGACATGTGCCCACATACGCGCCGAACACCCCCCCAGCCCCCGTATGTACGCGCTGAACCACCCCCCCAGCCCTCGTATGTACGCGCCGAACCCCCACCCGTGCATGTACACCCCCGTACGTACGGACCGTACACCCACCCGTGTATATGCACCCGTGTACGTACGGCCCGTACCCCCACCCGTGTATGTATGGAGCGTACCCCCACCCCAACAGTGTATGTATGGACCGTACCCACACCTGCGTATGTATCGAGCGTACCCTCACCCCAACAGTGTATGTACGAACTGTACCCCCACCCGCGTATGTATGGAGCGTACCCCCACCCCAACAGTGTATGTACGGACCGTACCCCCACCCGTGTATGTACACCAGTGTATGTACGAACCGTACCCCCACCCGCGTATGTATGGAGCGTACCCCCACCCCAACAGTGTATGTACGGACCGTACCCACACCCGCGTATGTATGGAGCATACCCCCACCCCAACAGTGTATGTACGGACCGTACCCTCACCCGCGTATGTATGGAGCGTACCCCCACCCCAACAGTGTATGTACGGACCGTACCCACACCCGCGTATGTATGGAGCGTACCCCCACCCCAACAGTGTATGTACGGACCGTACCCTCACCCGCGTATGTATGGAGCGTACCCCACCCCAACAGTGTATGTACGGACCGTACCCACACCCGCGTATGTATGGAGCGTACCCCCACCCCAACAGTGTATGTACGGACCGTACCCCCACCCGTGTATGTACACCAGTGTATGTACGGACCGTACCCTCACCCGCGTATGTATGGAGCATACCCCCACCCCAACAGTGTATGTACGGACCATACCCATACCCGCGTATGTATGGAGCGTACCCCCACCCCAACAGTGTATGTACAGACCGTACCCCCACCCGTGTATGTACACCAGTGTATGTACGGACCGTACCCCCACCCGCGTATGTATGGAGCGTACCCCCACCCCAACAGTGTATGGAAGGACCGTACCCCCACCCGTGTATGTACGGAGCGAACACACACCCCACCAGTCTAAGTACGGAGCGCACCCCAGGCCCCAACACCAGCACCCTCACCCAACATCGCGCATGTATGAGTCATACCAAGCCAGAGACAAGGACAGCACTGTACAACAAAATGGCTGATGTACGCACCGTACAGACGCTAAAAACACACGTACACAACCAGGACAAAGCAAAACAACACAAGAAGACTCCATTCGAATCGCACAAAGCCACAAAACATGTCCAACAAGCACAAATACAACCTATTCAATGACCTGCAACTGCCAAACTCCCAAACAGAGGCCCAAAACACAACCACTCCTTATAACACACCCACCCAAAGTTCAAACACAGCCACACCCACCAATGGACCAATAAAAAGGCCCAACACACACAAACCATGATCCTTTGCAACAGACCCACTGCTGCCAGACCACACAGAGAAACAACTGCACCATACTACAACCTCCACTACACCTTACACCTGCACACCTTCACACAACCACCTTCACAAACACCCCCTCATCACATTCACACACACACCTGCACAACCACACCCACACACCCACAACCATCCACACCCACACCCCCCACAACCATCCACACCCACACCCCTCACCATGCCCACTAACAAGAATCCATAGTTCACTAGCCGAGAGTTGGAGGTCCTTGTCGACGAAATCATCAGAGTCGAGCCACACCTCTTTGGAACATTGGTCAGACAGACCAGCATTTCCGCAAAAACAGCCATGTGGCAGACGATTGTCGATGCTGTGAATGCTGTTGCGTCCACCAGAAGGACCAGGCATGAATGCCAAGCCAGGTGGTACGATCTGCGGAGGACGGTCCGCCGCAAAATGACGGACGACCACAACCAGGCCAACATCACTGGAGGAGGGCTGCCCCGCAGACCGGTACACTACCATCCCTGGGAGGAGAAGGTGATGGCCATGCTGCCGCTGGTGGGAGTGGAGGGAGTAGAAGGAATCCGAGGGGGGAACGTCATCCACAACCAAACTCACAATCATGCACGCAACCACCCCAAAGCTATCGCATGACTCAACCACACTCCATAAACACGCACATGCCACTAGCGCCACCATGCCCCATGCCCCCAGCTAGACAATGCCAAGTCACAGGCCACAGAAAACACCAACACAAGACAAGGTAACCCGGATGGCGGGAGTGTGGGCCTCAAAAATCACATAGTGCAACTCAGAAGCAGACAACAATGCCCTCAGCCCATATGGCCTAGGTCACAGCCAGACAAACAGTGTGTCCCCACACAGGAAAGACTTGCCTGCAAATGGCGGACGCCTTGCATGAAGACATGGGGGTGAAGGCACTTTTTGCACATGACAGCAGCTAATGAACAGCCAACACTGTGAAAGAGTGGCAGCACACACCACCACAGCAGCAGTGCAGACACAGACACTATACCCAATGGGTGCCTGGAGATCAGAAACAAACTCACATGAACAAGCCAAGGGCAATTCAAAGATCTGCAAACAGTGTGTGCCTAGGAAGCTGGGCTGAGGTGACAGAGGGTGACACACAGAGGGAGGGAGAGGGGGAGAGAGAGGGAGGGAGACACAGGGAGACGGACAGAGGGAGGAGGCTGACACAGGGAGGGAGGGAGAGAGGGACAGAGAGGGAGTGAGAAAGGGATACACAAGGAGACCAATTCAGCCTTGGGTGGTGTGGGAATGTCTGCTCGTCAGCAGGTGGACTGCGTGCATGTAGACAAGGGTGGCCAGTGCCTGAATCCCCCTCTCTTCTCCATGGCAAAACACTGGGCCATGTGTCAACCTGTGCACGAGCACAACGCCAGCTACCTGCATTATATAAGTGTGTGGAACAACTCCATTTGCCCACGTACAGTGCAACACGGAAGGCGCCAATGCATGGCTCGCCACACCTGCTCACTCCACTGCTGACTGCAGTCACAATTGACGCAGCAAGTAAGACTGTGTCACACATAGGTAAAGTCTCAAAAGCTGTGGCCATGGGACATACCCATGCACAAGTGCACTGTGAGTGGAATGCAAGACATATCCAAATACCCAGAGGAAATGTGCCAACTTTGAAACTAATGAAACATGGATGTTGCATGGAACAAAAATAACATTGTCTCTCTCACACACAGGTCAACGTCGTGGATCACCCCCCAACACTGGGGCGGAAGACTCACAGGACCTGTCTCTGCGGGTTGACGATCCCACCGGCAGCGACGACTCTCACCACTCTGTGGACAACCCCGACCAACCTGGCCCCTCTGGTGTCCAACCACCTGCAGCACCTGCGTCAGGTACAACTGGGCCAACCACCACCCCCACTCCTGCCACATCCCAGGAGACACCCAGGATCCCTGCCCCACCACCACAACGCAGCCAGGCTGACCAGGAGGGACACAGTGTACCGGGCACCCAGGAGGAGGCAGGCGACAACGCAAATGCCACCCCTCAGGGGTCCCGGAGACCCGATGTGCCCACAAGGGCAGGCCAGGCGCAAGTGGGCAGGGGTGGTGGGAGTGGAGGATGGCGGAGGCGTGAGCCTGACCAGTTGGCTGCGGAACCGGTATATTCCAATGTAAGAAACATCCTGGACACATACCGGCAGGACACCACGGGCATGAGCCAGGTTGTGTCCACCCTCAACGAGATGAAGGGGACCCTCGAGGAGATCAAGACCCAGCAGGCCCAGCAACATGCGGAGCAACATGCCTGTCAACAGCGACACCAAGGACGGATGGAGGACAGACAGGCTGAGCTTGTGACGGTGCTCACGGGAATTAACCGTTCACTCCGTCGGATAGCCGACAACATGGGCAACCCTCCCTGTGCCACTAGGCGAAGAACATCACCACCCACAGTGAGGGATCAGGAGGAGGAGGATACATCCGACGGAGCATCCCAAGCATCATCACGGCCTGCTTCTGAGGGTTCCCGCAGGAGGGCGGGTCATCCACGGAAAAGACCGTGAGGGTCGGCGCAACAGCACCATCTCCCAGGACACCTGGCCTGGCACCTGGCCCACTGGCCCAACAGCTGCACATCAGCAAATGACATTCTCTGCCACATGGACTTGCTGGTCACTGTCTGACCAATGTTGACAAAGACTGTGGCATGGACTCTGATGATTTCCAATGGCAAGGATACCAACTCCCCCAGTGAACTTTGGATTTCACACACCCGGAAAGCCCCTCTTGTCATACCCCCCCTCCCCCAACACGTACCCCAACACAAATAAAAACTTACACGATCAAGAGATGATGCCTACATTTTGCATTATTACATTACATGTGTCTTGTAAAGTCTAACCATGCCTGAGTTCTCATATGACTTCAACCATACCCTGGGGCCTGAGTCTGGCACAGGACACACATGGGTCACAATGTATTAGGCAAGACAGACATGGAGCACCATACACACCCGTGATGGGCCCAACCAGCTGAGGGGGTGGCCGCACAACCGTGCCGACAGACATATTGAGTACAGCTACAGTCATGCGCAGAGGTCAGGGATCATGTGGAGTGTCCTGGGGGGCACCCAGGTATGTCTAGACAGGTGGCAGAACCATGTCCTGCAAGCTTGAGTCAGGTGGATGCAGAGAATGGTGGCCTGGCCAACGTTGGATGCATGGGGATGGCACATGTTACAATACCCACACAGTCATGGACATCATGCACAATACAGAGTCTAATCCCAGACAAACAGCTTGCATCTTGCTACTCTACACATAGACACATAGCCACTATCACTGAGAACCATGCCAGACATGCCGTATGCACCGTGGCAACACACCAGCATTGACTGAGAAGAGGCACCTTGGAGGCATAGGGACACCTTTATTAGTCATGTATTCCGGAATGCAGAGGCAACTCGGAGTACACATACACAGGTCATGTGGAGTAACATGTGGGTCCAACACTGGCACCCCCCTTCTGCACCACAAATGCTTGATATCCATGGAACTGGCACACAAGTGTCGGGTAACAGCTAAACACCCCCTGCTGCTCACGGAGAGGCTGCCATACACCATTGATCCTCTGATGTGGAAGTCCCACACCATGTCAAGCCAATGCAAACCGTATGTGTCCGAGGGCAGTGTTACACAGATTGATGCCTTCATCACAATCCACTATCCCATTACAGATGACTGTCAACAAGTCTGACCATCTATTCAGGTGAATCCAGCTACATGTCATGTGTCCCATGGTGATGCGACATGTCTGCAGAGGAACCAAACATCGACAGGGGCAGTGTGCACACATCGTAAACTACTGCCACACCCAATACACCCCTGATGCATCCCTTACCCCAAGGAGACTTCCAAACTTGTCCGTGCGTGTAACGCTGAGTCAGCACACGATGACGTGTCCATGAGGAATAGCAGTGCCACAACAATGCAACCAGCAGACGGCATGCGCAAGTACCTGGGGATGAGAGACACACAAGAAGTCAGCCACAAAAAGCTCATCCACTTGCATGTGCATGTACTCGACACATATAAGGATGACAACATGCTAGGTCCAAATTATGACTGTGGAAATACACTCATCACTGGCACCATCACTCGAGTGACACATCCACACACACCTCTGACTCACGTGGCATACATGCAGATGGACACACACATTGCAACACATGCCACACAAGGCCCAATGCGTGCACACTCAGACACTGGTACTCACCACGAAGCAAAGAAGTCGCGTATGAGCCGACTCCGGATGTCCTCTTGCGGCTCCACATCCTCCACATCACTAGCCCCATTGCCAAGCCCTTCGTCCTCCACGGGTGGATGGTCCTGATCATCTTGATCCAGGATGAGTGGCACAGCTTTCTCAACTGCCATGTTGTGCAGCATGCAGCAGACCATGAAGATTTTGCAGACCTTCACCGGGGCATATGGGAGGGCGCCGCCGGTCTTGTGTAGACACCTGAATCGGCTCTTCAGGAGGCCAAATGTCCTCTCTATCACTCGCCTTGTCCGGCCATGGGCGGTGTTGTAGCGTGCTGGGGTTGCGGAGAGGTGTGATCAGCCATGGCATGTTGGGATAGCCAGCGTCCCCTACATGGAAACCACATGGACATAAGTAGGACAGGAGAAGCAGTCGGGCAGGAAGTCTATGCAAAATACAGGACAGACAGAGTGTACCCACCAACAACACATGCTCGTTCGTTGCGCAGCTGCGTCATCATTTCAGGCACCCTGCTACGCCTCATGATGTAGGCATCGTGTGCTGATCCTGGAAAACGAGCACAGACATGTGAAATCACCATGTTGGACAGACACACCACAAGGGCATTGATGGAGTGGTAGTGCTTGCGATTCCTGTACGCTACCTCCTGTGCCTGTGGTGGTACCAAAGCCACATGTGTCCCATCTATGGACCCAATGACATGGGGCATCCCTCCCAGGGCATAGAATCCACGCTTGACACCTGTCAACTGTTCAGGAGTTGGGAAATGGATAAACTCATCCAGGTGAAGCAACATGGCCTCTAAAAAATCATGCAGCACACGGCTGAACATGGTCTGGGACATGCCACCAACATGAGCTATGGTATATTGAAAGGTACCCGTGGCAAAAAAATGTAGGGCTGCCATTACCTTCAGCTTGGGTGTCAGTGCCGTAGGATACCTGTGCAGCGGTTGCAGGTGTGGTGCCAGCCTTGCCGTCAACTCCTCAATCAACGTTTGGGGGAAGCGGTAGCAGCGTATACAGTCATTCTCCCGCATGTCAGCCAAGTCCGGAATTAGTCGGGGAAGAGGCGGCGCTCTGCAGTAATTTGGAAGTGACAAGGAAGAGTGAGTGCACTACAACAACAATTTATATGTACTGAGCACATGTTAATCTGTCAATACACATATGCTACATACGGAGTCAGGTATGTGCTACATGCCCTGGACACGTATGGCTGCCAGGTGACACTCCTACCAAGACCCAGCTACACACCAGGATTGTGAACCTCCACATCCCATGGCATGGGAATAGCTGTGTCCCAGTGTAAGTGAACAGCCAGACGCAATACAGGAGTGACATACATCAACATATCAGCAGATGTAGGATGTTGGTTGCAGAGACATGTAGCGGAACACTAGAGCCACAGGTCACATGACATAACACTAGGACAGCCCACACACCTTGCCATGAAGGTGTATATGTCATGACTGATCACACATACATTGAGAGTATGCAGACAGGTCCTTGTTACGCTACTCCGTGTCCCATGCATACATACACACCTTACATCCGATACCACATGTGGCCTGGTGTGCGTAACAGTGTGCCATGGCCATCTACACACAGACACATGTTGGTTGCAGCAACTGCAGATGCATTTGAGGGAACACCAACATCAAGCTAATGGGAACACACCACACATACATGACATAGTCACATCGTGCAACGTGGGTAGTCACATGTCAGGTGTGGTAACCCCTGTAGCGGGCATCAGGGGACACTTGCGTGTGTTGTTGACTGTGCCATGCCAGTGACGCTTATCTCAAGTGTTCTGTACGACATGCACACATGTCAAAGGAGTGAAGGGCATGTCTGGCACATAGTGCACCATTACACATGACATCTGTACACATCTCATCATACATCTATTGCCTTCACATCTCAGGAGTAATGTGCCATATCACAGCCTTTCACACCTGTGCCCCACACATGTAGTACTGCACAGACAATGCCTTGATGTCCATCCATGGACAAGTATGTCAGCTCTGTTCCTTTCTGTGTGCTGCCTGTCACCACTGTTATGTGTGAAAGGCACCGTACATTCGCTCTGAGGGCGTGTGTACGTTCCCTATCACTATGGGAGTGCTGCCGTAGGCCTACCCATAGTGATGGTGAGCGTACAGGCGTGTGTACGGTCCGTATCACTATGGGTACGCATACGCGAGCACACCCATAGTGATAGTGAGCGTACAGGCGTGTGTACGGTCCGTATCACTATGGGTACGCATACGCGAGCACACCCATAGTGATAGTGAGCGTACAGGCGTGTGTACGGTCCGTATCACTATGGGTTTCCTCGCGTATGCGTACCCATAGTGATACGGACCGTACACACGCCTTTACGGCCCGTAGCTATGCATTTGGGGTGCCCTAGGGCCCCGGCACGCACCGTACCTGTGTGTGAATCTCCAAATTACATAGGGGACACATGAGGGACAAGTATGAAGCCAGAGATGCATGCTGGTTGCCATGGAGACCGAGTTTAAACTTTGAATTTGTTGAATGAGGTGGCCTGCAAAAGTCGGTTTGAAATAATCTACTTTGTTGCAAAGTTGTTGCTGAAATGACATCATGCTGAATTCTAAAAAAATCTAACCCCCTCACAGGGGTAGGTTTAAATGGATTGGAGGAAACATAGGATGCAAATGTGAGTGACCAATCACTCTGTACTCCTGTGCATGAAACAGGCCAGCAAGGCAGATATAAGGCAGCCAGGTCCCATGAGAGAGCACTTGCCTGCACATCTTTTGATTCAACAACACTGCTGCTGCTCGTGATTCCCTGGCACCATGTCAAGGTCTGTGGAGAGGGCCCAGCCTTTCACCCTGGAGGAGAATCTGGCATTGCTGGATGTGATCCTCCCACAGTACCCCATGCTTTATGGCCGACCAGGGTTTCAGGTGAGTGCTGAGCCCACTAGCACAGACTGTGTCCCTTTTATGTGACTGGGACTTCTGGCATTGTGTCCAGGTGTGACACACATGCATTGTACTGTAGAGTGGGTCCCAGGGGGGGGGGAATGCCTGATGTCTCCCAGCCAGAGCATGCTGTGGTGCCTGTCTGCCGTCCTCACTTGCATTGTGTTTACTGTGACAATCACTGCATGGTGCATGCCACATTCTGCCTGTCTAATCCTCCTGGGAATGTTGCTTCTACAGTCCTCATATGATTCTGTGGTCACCCCAGTGTGACAGGTGACTGTACCCACAGATGTGTGTTTGTTCAGTGTACCTGTGCTGAGAGTGTCCACATGATGTGTTCGTACCCTGGACATCGGTGTGTGTGTAAGTCCCCTGTCATGTGGGTGGGTGCATATGTGGAGTGTAGCACCCCAGCTGCATGAGGGATGGATATACCCTGCCCATCTGATGCGAGCAGGGAGCAGTGCTGTGTGTCTGACGTGCAGAGCCAGCCCCACACCTGTGAGCCCCCCCAGTCTAGTGGCACATGTGCAGAGTGAGGTTTTTAGCTGCATTTGGCAATGGCAGGTGAATGTCCTGTGCCTGTGTGTGTCTGTGTACTCTGCTGAGGTAGCGTCAGTGGCCTGTGGCATGTGACTGCTTTGAGGTGCTGCACATAATCCTGGTGTACCTTCTGATGCACAGTGTGAGCCTGGATCATTTATTGTGTCGTACCCCTCATGCCACCTGTGTACTTTCAATGGCACGTGGTGCATTTGCCCTTACACAGAGAAAAATGTCCCTATGACAAAGGTGCAATGCTTTGGCTGCATACTATGCCTTGTTGAAACCAGCAAAATGTTCTAATGTGTGTCTCTGTGACATGTGGCAGGTGTATTGATGTAGTCTCACTTTTTCAACCCCACAGGTAGGCGCCTCTGCCAAGGAGCAGATCTGGAGGGTCGCCGTCAGTGCCGTGAGGAGGACGGAGGGTCGCAAGCGGCGCCTGGCCCCGGTGAGAAAACGCTGGCAGGATATCCGGTGCTGGACACGGAGGATCGCACGGGTCCTGCTGGGGAACTCACCTGTGGGCCCTAAGAACCATGGGCGTCGCCGTCTGACCCACATCCACAAGCGTGTGCTGGCGGTGGTCTTTCCAGACATGGACAGGCGCTTACGGGAGACGCAGCAGCAGGAAGGGGGTAGGTACATGTGTGTTTGTTGTGTGTCACCAGCATTTGTAAGTGCGCAGTTGCATGGATACACTGCCAGTGTTTAAATGTGCGGTGCAGGTCCTGTCACCCACAGTATAGCGGTGCTGTCCTTCCTCCCTTCCCCTCCTTGCCATGTGTTCCCTGGTCTGTGTGTAGTCACTCTTTCACAAGGTCATCTGGGCTGGCAGTTTATCCACGTGACCAATGCTTGCAGCCTCATGTGTGGGGGTGGTGTGTAACAGGTTTTGGGACCTTGCCTGTGCCCTGTCCAGTTCAGTACTTGTGGGGTCCATGTCAATTGGCACTGATGCTGAGTCCAGACATAGGAGTATGTCTCTGAAGTGTAATGCCTTACAGCAAGCATGTCCTATGTTGTGGCCTGTGACATGATGTGCATGAGTGTGCGATACACAGAGTGCAGGGATGGTGGCGTGTGTTGCAGTCATTACCATTCAGGACCATGGAATATTGTGGCCACTACTGTCCCCTGGGGCATATTTTGCTAGGTATCATGTGTGTCATCACAATATGTGGACACTCTCAGTGTCTACAGCATAGGATGTGCTCTGTGCCATTGTCCCCTGGCACCATGTATATTTACGTAACGTGTTCTACAAGTGTCCACTGTACAGCCTGACCTAATTTTCCTCGTTCATACTCACGGTGGCCAGTGCCTGTGTGTCTTGTTACAATTATCTGATGATGGCCATTTGTAAATGAGATCGTTGTACAGGCGCACATGGGGTATTTTGGGTCCAATATGGGTTTCTGGCAGCCCATGTGTATTTCTCCCAGACTAAGAGATGCAAGTGCTTCCTGTGTCTCATCAAATTGTCTCATGTAGGGGGTGTTTGGTGCGGGCAAGGCCTACATGTCGATACCTGAAATCTCATTGCTCGGTCTGGCCAGTGTGTGATGTTTGTCTGGACATACACTCAAGGTGCAGTGACCCATTCATGTTGGGCATGTCTTTAAGTATTACCTTTGCAGCATGTGCCTCAAGTTCATGGAGATGGTCCCTGCTCATCCCTAGTTACGGCAACGCTGTGTGGTGCAGATGCAGTGCTGGATTGTCCCCAGAGCCTGGCTCCTCTGTCCAAATCCATATCATGTCATTTGCAAATGTGTCATGCTCTCCATAGTTTCTCAGTGGCATGGTGGGTGAACCAACTGTGTGTTGCAGGGCCTATATATGTACCTTGTATTGTAGATGTTACTCATCTTTCATTTCAGGCTATGCACTGTAACCTATGTAGATTTGACTCATGTGACATATGTATACAGGTGTCTGATTAATTCCTGTTTATTCACCTTGCCCACAGCATCGTCGGGGGACACGGATGGAGACACCGGCACGGACCGTGCGGAGGGACCGGGCACCAGTGCCAGCAGTGACATCTTAGCTGGCACATCGAGTGGAACTGAGGCCGAGGGGAGGGAGCCGGAGGACCTGTCCACTGCCACCACAGAATATGAAGCTGACGGGTCCGAGGCTGAGCTCTCCGAGGGGGCGGAGGCTGCTCCAACAGCTGACAGCAGCACAACATCTCTCCCCGCCCCCTCCATTGCCATCACTGGCCTCCCACTTGCTCGTGTCCCTTCCTGGCGTGCTAGGTCACCACGTGTCTCCTTCCTGCCAGGCACCGCACCCCCTGCCCCTGTCTCCACTGCTGCCGCCAATGCCGAGTCTGTGGACATCCTGCGGCAGTTGCAGGTTGGTCAGGCTGCGATGCTTAATGTCCTCCATGGCCACAGCCAAGTGCTCAACAACATGGAGGAATACTTGGAGGGCATTTCAGCATCGCAGGCTGACCAACGCAACTTGCTGCGGTCTATTGACTCGACACTGACTGCAGCAGTGGGTCTCCTGCAGCACTTCGTCCCACCCCCTACCCATGCCCCATCCACACTTCCCACTCCCATGCCTGTCCCACGTACACCCAGACGTCAGCATGCACACACCCCACCAGACACAGGCACCACACCAGCAGGGAAGGACAAGCGCACACCTCCTGGCACGCACACACAGGGTGAAGTAGGCACACCCACTGGGTCGGGGGGCAAACGTAAAACACGCAGCCAGAGTGGGAGTCAGCATTCTGCAAAATCCACTCCCTCCAAATCCACTCCCCTCAGCTCTCCTGGCCACAAATCCAGCAAGGACTCCTTCATGGCCGCTCTGTCCCTGAGCCCCACAGTGACACCACCCTGCAAGCGGTCAAAGGAGTCCCCGGTCAGGGTGGTTGAGTCCCCCCCCCTGTCCACACCCTCCCCGGGTAGCGCTGCGACCCATCCCTGTGACCCCCCCCCCCTCCTTGGGGCCTGTGATTCCTTCGGGTGCAGGGGAGACGCTGGGCGACCTGGCAGTAGTGTGCAGCGCCGTGCTCCAATCCACCTTTGGCGCTGCCCCACCCCCTGTGTTGGAGTCGTCCGTCCCTGCACCCACAACACCTACCCTTGCCCCTCCTGTCCCTGCGGTGCCTGGTCCTTCCCCCCAACATGATGCCCCCCCCCTGTGGAAGACAAAGGAGTCTGACTGTGCAGGCAAGCTAGGGGACACACGTACCACTGTGTCCCCCATCCGGATTTGAGTCATGGACTGCCCTATGGGCCTTGTATATATTGACATTTATGATGATTATTACTTACATCCTGCTGAATAAAGCAATTTGCTTTTTCCTTGGAACACTACTGTTTATCTGGTATTGCTGTTGGTGGACCTGCTCCATGATTTTGGGTGGTGATAATGTGTTGGGTGTGTGGGAAATGTAGTCTTGTGCTGGTCATAGGGTGGACCCTGGTATCTGTGTGCCATCACAAGCTGTTGGCTAAATTACTTTGTTCATGTAAGCAGTTACTGCATGGTGACATCGTCCCAAGGTGTGTTCCTTCCTCTGTGTAACCTGACATCTTCCCTGCAGGGTGTTTCCACTATGTGGTGCTGAGCTGTGTCTACATCAGCTGGGTGTGTGACGGTCTCCTTCAACTTTGCACATGCATGCTGAGCGATGTCTCCACCTGCATCATTCGTGGCATCCTTGGTGGTCACTGTACTTGTGTATGTAGACTGTTGACATGACTTCATGTGGACATGTTCTCTTTTAGGCGCTATGCATGTGTGTACTCCCAGCCTCGCACACATATGGTACATGTACTGCAGGGTCTTTGTGCACCTGACTGACATTTGTGGGCATTGTATCTGTGGCTACTCCACCCTTTGCGTTCCATGGGCACTGCTGGGAGGACTCTACACCCACCCCTCCTGTGTCTGGGCACTGCTGGGAGGACTCTGCACACACCCCTCCTGTGTCTGGGCACTGCTGGGAGTTATAGGCACACACCCCTCCTGTGTCTGGGCACTGCTGGGAGGACTCTACACCCACCCCTCCTGCGTCTGGGCGCTGCTGGGAGGACTCTGCACACACCCCTCCTGTGTCTGGGCACTGCTGGGAGGACTCTGCACACACCCCTCCTGTGTCTGGGCACTGCTGGGAGGACTCTGCACCCACCCCTCCTGTGTCTGGGCACTACTGGGAGGACTCTACACCCACCCCTCCTGCGTCTGGGCACTGCTGGGAGGACTCTGCACCCACCCCTCCTGTGTCTGGGCACTGCTGGGAGGACTCTGCACACACCCCTCCTGTTTCTGGGCACTGCTGGGAGTGATAGGCCCACACCCCTCCTGTGTCTGGGCACTGCTGGGAGTGCTAGGCACACACCCCTCCTGTGTCTGGGCACTGCTGGGAGGACTCTACACCCACCCCTCCTGCGTCTGGGCACTGCTGGGAGGACTCTGCACCCACCCCTCCTGTGTCTGGGCACTGCTGGGAGGACTCTGCACACACCCCTCCTGTGTCTGGGCACTGCTGGGAGGACTCTGCACCCACCCCTCCTGTGTCTGGGCACTGCTGGGAGGACTCTACACCCACCCCTCCTGCGTCTGGGCACTGCTGGGAGGACTCTGCACCCACCCCTCCTGTGTCTGGGCACTGCTGGGAGGACTCTGCACACACCCCTCCTGTGTCTGGGCACTGCTGGGAGGACTCTGCACACACCCCTCCTGTGTCTGGGCACTGCTGGGAGGACTCTGCACCCACCCCTCCTGTGTCTGGGCACTGCTGGGAGGACTCTACGCCCACCCCTCCTGCGTCTGGGCACTGCTGGGAGGACTCTGCACACACCCCTCCTGTGTCTGGGCACTGCTGGGAGGACTCTGCACCCACCCCTCCTGTGTCTGGGCACTGCTGGGAGGACTCTGCACCCACCCCTCCTGTGTCTGGGCACTGCTGGGAGGACTCTGCACCCACCCCTCCTGTGTCTGGGCACTGCTGGGAGGACTCTGCACCCACCCCTCCTGTGTCTGGGCACTGCTGGGAGGACTCTACACCCACCCCTCCTGCGTCTGGGCACTGCTGGGAGGACTCTGCACCCACCCCTCCTGTGTCTGGGCACTGCTGGGAGTGATAGGCACCCACCCCTCCTGTGTCTGGGCACTGCTGGGAGGACTCTACACCCACCCCTCCTGCGTCTGGGCACTGCTGGGAGGACTCTGCACACACCCCTCCTGTGTCTGGGCACTGCTGGGAGGACTCTGCACCCACCCCTCCTGTGTCTGGGCACTGCTGGGAGGACTCTTCACACACCCCTCCTGTGTCTGGGCACTGCTGGGAGTGATAGGCACCCACCCCTCCTGTGTCTGGGCACTGCTGGGAGGACTCTACACCCACCCCTCCTGTGTTTGGGCACTGCTGGGAGGACTCTGCACACACCCCTCCTGTGTCTGGGCCCTGCTGGGAGGACTCTGCACCCACCCCTCCTGTGTCTGGGCACTGCTGGGAGGCCTCTGCACACACCCCTCCTGTGTCTGGGCACTGCTGGGAGTGATAGGCACCCACCCCTCCTGTGTCTGGGCACTGCTGGGAGGACTCTACACCCACCCCTCCTGCGTCTGGGCACTGCTGGGAGGACTCTGCACACACCCCTCCTGTGTCTGGGCACTGCTGGGAGGACTCTGCACCCACCCCTCCTGTGTCTGGGCACTGCTGGGAGGACTCTGCCCACACCCCTCCTGTGTCTGGGCACTGCTGGGAGTGATAGGCACCCACCCCTCCTGTGTCTGGGCACTGCTGGGAGGACTCTACACCTACCCCTCCTGCGTCTGGGCACTGCTGGGAGGACTCTGCACACACCCCTCCTGTGTCTGGGCACTGCTGGGAGGACTCTGCACCCACCCCTCCTGTGTCTGGGCACTGCTGGGAGTGATAGGCACCCACCCCTCCTGTGTCTGGGCACTGCTGGGAGGACTCTACACCCACCCCTCCTGCGTCTGGCCATGTACGCTCCATGCATACGCGGGTGGGGGTACGGTCCGTACATACACTGTTGGGGTGGGGGTACGCTCCATACATACGCGGGTGGGGGTACGGTCTGTACATACACTGTTGGGGTGGGGGTACGCTCCATACATACGCGGGTGAGGGTACGGTCCGTACATACACTGTTGGGGTGGGGGTACGCTCCATACATACGCGGGTGGGGGTACGGTCCGTACATACACTGTTGGGGTGGGGGTACGCTCCATACATACGCGGGTGGGGGTAGGGTCCGTACCTACACTGTTGGGGTGGGGGTACGCTCCATACATACGCGGGTGAGGGTACGGTCCATACATACACTGTTGGGGTGGGGGTACGCTCCATACATACGCGGGTGGGGGTACAGTCCATACATACACTGTTGGGGTGGGGGTACGCTCCATACATACGCGGGTGAGGGTACGGTCCGTACATACACTGTTGGGGTGGGGGTACGCTCCATACATACGCGGGTGGGGGTACGGTCCGTACATACACTGTTGGGGTGGGGGTACGCTCCATACATACGCGGGTAGGGGTACGGTCCGTACATACACTGTTGGGGTGGGGGTACGCTCCATACATACGCGGGTGGGGGTACGGTCCGTACATACACTGTTGGGGTGGGGGTATGCTCCATACATACGCGGGTGGGGGTACGGTCCGTACATACACTGTTGGGGTGGGGGTACGCTCCATACATACACAGGTGGGGGTACGGTCCGTACGTACCCGTGCCCACGCTGTGGAATGCTTGTGTGGCCCGTACCCAGGCCTTTGGCACATGGGTACGGGCCGTACCGCCATTGTTGGGGTGACGTGGGTGTGGGCGAAGTGACCAGGGCCTGGAGGTCAGGTATGTCCAGGGCATGTGTGCTGTGTGACTTGGGTGGGGGTTTTGTGTCCTGCCCCTGCCCCCCCCCCCTTTGCCCCTGGGTGTTGTTCTGACCTTGTGCGGCGTCTGCGTCGGTACCTGTAGAGGAGGTCGACTGCTATGAGGGCCGGGATGACACGTAGGTTCGGGTCCATGTCTGTCCGTCGCGTACAGGTGCTCCTTGTGCGCGTCGTCCTGATTTCCCGGCAGTTTTTGGCTGCCGGAAAATATTCTCCGTGTGGGATGACGTCGGTGCGAATCGTACTTCCTGGTTCGTGGAACGCAGGCTGCATACGTCCCGACGTCACGTCGGCGCTTTTCCGGATGTCATTTCTATGTTTATTTTTCTCGGTTGGTGTTTTGTACGAATCGTACGGAAATAGTGTTTCCGTGCGAATCGTACTTGCATGTTTGTAAAGTTTTACAACCGGGTACGAGTCGGACGGAGAAAACCCTCCATCCGACGGTTCGTACCCAGTTTCTCCAGGATCGGAATCGCCACCTTAATGTCACCGGGGAGGAGGCTGGACGCATGCAGCACTAGGTTTTCTAGCGGGGAGTACGCCTTGAACTGTAAGTCGTTGTTCTGATTTCTTCTTCCAACAGGTTGAAACTATAGTAGACCAAGCACGCCCTGGCGGTTTTTTCTGCTAACTAATTCAGTATCTTTGATATACCTTCCCAACCAGTCTGGTTTTTAACCCTTTTGTCTTCATCCTTTATCGTCTCCCACCAGAATGTGGCCACAAGGATTTCCCCCCTACCCCTCCCATGGGGCAAATAGGTTTTTCCAATAGGGTAAGACTTCTATATTTGTTTCACATGAATGTGAGAGTGAACACAGATGCCTGACACTCATATACATTTTTCACCTTTTTCACTTTAGGAGAGAGCAGTAAGTATGGAGCGTGACTGTGACACATCAAGGTCTACCGAATGACAACCATTTTGAGTATTATATGTTTGTCTCACCCCCTCTCTCTTACAGGTTTCTCTAAACAGGTGGCAGCTGGCTATAGGCCTACGCCCCCAGTGGTAAGATTGGAGCACAATATTTAAGGTCCTGACGAATGCCACGTACCCAAGTGGACAATACAGGCAGAAACATGTTGACCCCCTATTAACAATCACTGATTCACAGCGGCGACGGGATGATAAGGTCCCCACTCACCGCACTTATATATTTTAATCCCACATAGTAACCCCATAGAATAAAAATTGTTCAGGTATACTATGATGGTTTTTAAATTCACTCACTCTTTTTTTTGTTTGGGCCCCCACTGAGTTTAGAAGTGCATCCCTGTCTTCAGGTGTATGCCCGCCCTCTATCAAACGCGGTTTTTAGAGGGCGAGGACTGGCAGATGATGAAGCATGACACCTGGTGGTGTGTGATGCCAGTCCGTCAATTTTTGTGATTTGCCGCCACTAAATTGGGCATCTCTTAGACACAACTAGGGACGGTCCTTTCTGTGGTTCATAGCTTTGGTTGGAGGCTGACCGTTCTCTAGTGCCCTAACGCCTCTAGTTCCCTCCCCGGGCCAGACCCTGGGTGTAACTGTGGTTCTTTTCTTCAGACAATTTAAGTGCCTTGAAACTTTCCCAGAGTCCTCCCTACTGCACCACCTACCCTTCTGTATCATTCTATCCATTCTTATTGAGGTAGGAAAAGTGACTACATAACACAGACGTTGCTTATTTAGGAACTGAAAAAAGTAAAATGACTTGCATTGCGCTGTCTAAAACTCATCAAAAGACTGAGCATTCTCATTCAAAAGGGAGTTGAACAAATTTTTTTCATCATGCTCATAGCTACCAACTGGCTAATGCCACAGAGTGCGTGGCTCTTTTTTTCCAGTCTACAACACTTGGTATGCTGGGACATGTAGTATCTCGACACAATTGGCGCAGCTAAGAATCTTTAAGTCCCAGTAAATTTAGTCCTATTGGCTTAAAAATCAGAACTCAGTATGATAATTCGGCAAGAATATCGATAAGAGGCACATCAGGAATGAAACATCGATTGTCAGTGCAAGGATTGGATAGAAGCAAAAGGCCTTCATTCAATTAAGCCTGGAGAGGCAAGCAAGGCACCCTTATTTAACATTGCAGCCAGGGGCGAGGGATGTCAGGCCCTACTAATAACAGGCCCGCAGATGGATGCAACATTTTGTTAGGCAAAGTACTAGAATATTATGTATAGCAAAATAACGCCCAGTTTATGACAAAAATGTACGTTACCTGCAGAAAAACCCGCTTTACTCCTTTGCATTTAAAGTACGAGGAGGAATACTCTGATTTCACTATCCTTAACCAATCTATCTCTTACTTCTAACTCTAAAAAATGCTTGAGGCTAACGGGTTCAATCTCGCGCTCTGCTGTCTTCCGAGTGTAGGGGTGAGAAACTCGAGGGGCAGTAATGATCAAAAGACACAACCTGGGCAGCCTTTCATTTATCTCAGGGGATTTTTTTCCATCCTGTTGCCACATTGCCCCTTTACCGACCTTACAGTATTAGAAGGAGAAGAGCATATTTAAATAGAGGGCCACTAAATGCATGTTAAAAATATTACTTTAAAATCCAACTTCTCCTTTGTCATACTCCCCTAGCGGCGGTCACACACACCCTGCGCTATGCAGCATACCCGGCCGCTCAGTTACCAGTGTTGCTCTATGAAGTGGCCCAGTGCCGGACTCCGGTAATCACCGATCCTGGCTGCGCTTTCCTGCATGTCTTGTCCACACTTTTGTTTCATTTCACTCCTGCGGCTGCTGCTGGCTATGCAGGGAATCACATAATTTAAGTGGCCCTGATTAAAATCTGATGGCATTTCAATGAGGTGCTGCAGGGAAAACGATTACACACCAGAAGCTACAGTGGTCACATGGCAGAAACGAAAGGCCGCACATACAACATGCGCACACACACACTCATCTTAACTAATTCGAAGTTACCTTTTTCCTCCACTCTGACAGCAGATAAAGAGCAGGTGGAGAATCAAATCCTTAGAGAGTGAGCACTATTTAAGGCTTTTATTCAAAAACGTCTTTCTTGAATTTTATAAGTGGTAAAACTAACTCACCGGGCTCCTCGTGACTGCAGACAGCGTGGCGATAGTGGAAGCCTGGAAGGAACTGGAAAATGCTGGATTTGAACTCAACCCCCAGCCCACCAATCATTTAAAAAAGTAAGCAACTGGAAGAGGCAGAGGCCACTGCCACTCCCCCACGCCTACATTGTTTAAACTGGACTGCCCTGCCCCCTGCCATTGAAATGAATGGAGGGTGTCTAACTCCTCCCTGGGCCGTGTGAATAACGCCCAAAATCAAACCCTATTCTGGCAGTGAAAAACAGACAGCACCCACCAGTGTGTCGTCACTGCCCTGCTTTCTGGCTGCAGGTCGAAGTAATCTTCGCCCAGCCAAGGCATGAGCAGAGCCAAGGGCCATCCTCCCCCACCCCTAAAGGAAAAAAGCCAGATTTACACATGTTTATTCACCGAGCAGCCAGCATAATTTCTTGTTAGCTGCTCGGTGTTCCATTTTGCATTTTTTTAATCCCCCAGGGTGGCAGGGTGGCAGGGCGACGCCCATCTCGCCCCTGAGCACCAGCCGCCCCTGCCCTTGACACTCTTCAAAAAGGGGAAGGTGCCCCTGCAGTAGAAAGGCATTCCCCTTTGGGAATCAGTTAGCACCTTCTTTGAGGTGATGGCAAATGATCAGTGGCTTGTAACCTCAGTGACAGGTGCAAACCATCGAGGTACGCTTATCAAATCTCAATGAGGAGGGTACATCCCTTTCACACCCCTTCTTAATTCCTATTCATGGGTTGCTCAGCCGATTTTGTAAGTCGGAAAGGCTTATTCCACTTGCAAAATGTGTTTTGTACATACCTGAAAGCCGACCCCCCAACCTCAAAAACTTCAGACCAATCCCCTTACTCCCTTACCCGGCAAGTCATTGAAAACGTCTTCAACAGCCAGCTTGCCTCCTTCCTAGAAGAAAACAGCTCCCAATCTGGCTTCACGTAAAACACAGCACCGAAACCGCCCTTCTCGCTGTGACAGATGACATCTTCTCCCTCCTCGACAGAGAAGAGACTGTGGCCATCATCCTCCTGGACCTCTCCGCAGCCTTCCACACTGTATCTCATCACTCCCTAGCCCAAACACTACACGATGCAGAAATCCAGAACAAGTCCCTTTACTGGATCCGCTCATTCCCATCTGTCAGTATGCAGCAGGTCAGACTCCCACCCTTCCTCTCGTATCCCCCACCGACCACCTGCGGAGTTTCCCAAGTATCCTCCATCAGCCCCACCCTGTTCAAGATCTACATGGCCCCGCTCGCACCCATCGTCGGATCCCATGGACTCACTATCCAATAAACCCAATATCTCCAAGCACAACTTCCAAGAAGTAATGGAAGCTGTCGCCAGGTGGATGAAGAACAGCTGCCTACAACTCAACGCGGACAAAAGCGAAGTACTCCTCATAAGCCCACACCTAGATGCCTGTAATGACTCCTTGTGGTCCCCTCCTTCTGGATTCCCCCCCCCACTCCCCTCCCCACCACCACCACACACGGAACCTCTGAATCATCCTGGACTCAAAACCGCCAAATAAACGCCTTCTCCTCCTGTTTCCACACCCACCGTTTCCTACGAAAGACCTTCAACTGGATTCCTCTTGAGCACAGGAAAACTGTCATCCACACCCTCCTCAGCAGCAGTCTGGACTACGGCAACGCACTCTACGCTGAGATCAACAAGAATCTTACCCCAAACAAAACGTCCAGAACGCCTGCGCTAGACTACTACTCAACCTACCTCGCCACATCACTCAATACCTGCGGACACTACATTGGCTCCCCATTGAGTATAGAATCCCCTTCAAGCTTCGCCCACAAAGCCCTCCACAACACCAGACCTACCTATCTTGTTTTACGCACCCCAAAGATCCCTCCGCTCAGCCCAGCTCTCCCTTGCTATGGTGCCGCTCATCAAGAAGACTAGAACAGGAGGCAGTTCCTTCTCCTTCCATGTGGCCAGGGTATGGAACATCCTCCAGCAGACACCAACACTCTCCAAGTTCACGCAGGACCTCAAGACCTGTCTCTTTGACTCAGTGAACATCCGGGCCCTGCACGTACCCCCTGCCCCTCCCGAGCGCCTTGAGACCCTTCGGATGAGTAGTTGCGCTTTACCATCCTTGATTGATTGATGGCCCTCTAATCTAGAAGGTTGATGTGGGGCTGGGACTCCGCCAGAGGCCACTGATCCCCCACCTTTCACAGATGGCCACCCTCAAAGCAGAATCAACGCATTGGTCACTGTCAGCTCTGGGTAGGGAAGGCAAGAAGGCTCTACTGCTGACTCAATCACAGTTCAGTAAGAATCACTGAAGATCTTTTGCAGTGTCTTCCAAAATATCAATTTAGTCTGAGATGTCCCCTTGATATTAAGCCCACTGAGACTTCCGATCCCACTCCAGAGCCCACATTTGCCACTTGATGTGCTGGAGGCCATCAGTTCCGCAGCCTTAGAGTTGGCCTTAGTCCAGTACCCCAGTGTTACATTGAAGGATGCTACTTTGATGTTCAAACATGTATGTAAATATGTGTACTAAAACATGCGGCCTAAACCTGTATATTATTTTTAGCTTTGTACATCAGGCTTTCCATCCTCCTGTTAAACATTGAGGGATTCTGCTTTGTGAGGTTTGAGTGTGGCAGGCAGAAGCCATGTGGAGCAGGTGAAGTCTCTTAAAAATTCACATAACCACACTTCTTGTTGCTTTGTTTTCCATGGAAAACAATTTCGTGTTTTTTGGTATTTCTCTCTGCATTTCTTTAAAATGCAGGAGATTTTCACCTTATTCTTAGATTTTCTCCTACACGTTGTACATTCACGGTTGCACCTTATTTGTGTTTGAGCATGACGGTTCAGAATCCACATGCAGCAGATGATTGATCTTCAAACTTCCTCCAACTTTTTTTTTTAAACATGGGTATTTTCAACTTTTGACATTAGATTTTCTCTTGCCCATTCCACATGAAGAGTTTTAGATTTTTCTCTTGCCTGTTTTATATTGTGTTGCTGCTTTGTGTTCCCCCCGATATAGTGATATCACCAGGTCTATGCAGCCTCACAGATGAGCCCTAGTAATTGACCCCTAGCAGCCTGTTGTATTTTGGCAAGCCTCGCATTGTGGCCCGACTGGTGGATGGCCACTACTGACAGCTAAGCAGTCATGGGCCTCGACCTGCCATGACTTGGGTGAGTGCAGCACTCTAATTCAGCAATTCATGCCTGGTGGGCTCCTGCAGGTCCACTCTATCGGCACATCTTCGCCCACAGACACAGGCCAGCACGGACGCGTAGGCGGTTGCTGCCGATATCGATTCACCACTGGGGCTACGCGGAGCGACCTCTGCCTCGGGTCCAGAGAGGGCCCTGTAAGACCTGGGACACTTTTCTTGTCATCTTGCTAGGGCTGTGGTGCGTCCATCCCTGTTCTTCTCCAGGTCTCTTCTCCCCTCTAGGAGTTATTCTGAGCTCTAACGCAGCTACCTTGCCACGGTTCTGCTCCTGCTGCCCCCTACTGCATATCCTCATTATGCCTCGCTCTTTCCTCTGCCTGTTTGCTATACTGCTGTTACCTCCCAAGTGTGCCGCGTTCTCTCGTGCCTGATTATTAGATATCCTAGTGTTCCGTGGTCTCCCTACTGACCTGGCGGTAATACTGTTTACCCCTTCATTGTGCTTTGGTCTCTCCACTCCTTATTGTTAGACTGTGTTTGTTAAAAATCTGGTACATTGTGTCCCCTCATTATTTCTCTCTCTCACCCCTCCCTCTCTCTTCCCCCTCCCTCCCTCCCTCGTCACCAACTCTACCTGTAGGAGAGTAAGATCTGCTTCTTATAGTTACCCCCACTTTTTGCTAATGTTTCACTGTTTTTTTACTTATGCTGGGGTCCTGATTGGCAGGATCCCAGTCAGACTATCTGATTTCCCTCTAAATTGATTCCATGTACTTTAGGTATGCTCCAGATTGGATACTGGGGTACCCTTATGAGTCCCTAGTATATGGTACACTATGTACCAAGGGCATAGGTCTACCAGGGTCTGCA
Organism: Triturus cristatus; assembly: GCF_964204655.1. Lineage (NCBI taxonomy): Eukaryota > Metazoa > Chordata > Amphibia > Caudata > Salamandridae > Triturus > Triturus cristatus. The sequence continues at coordinate 540,546,916 of NC_140579.1, forward strand.
GCATATATTATGCCACCCCTGAGCTGCCTTCCAAAATGACACCACAGGTCTGCTACTGCAGCCTGGGTAAGGTGGTGCATTCACCCCTTACTGTAGACCTATAAGTCTTAACAATCCTGAAGGCAGGGTGCTTGGTTTTCATTTGAGAGGGTACCCATGCATGACGAGATCCCCTCTGCAGCCTTCGGAATCTATTCCCCGGGGTTGTGTGTGATGCAGCCAGACCATATACTCTTAAGTGCATTAAAACCTCGCGGTAAATGCTAACTTTGGAATGGCTGCACAGAAACATGTCGTGTTTGGTGTCAAACACTTTGGAATCATACCTCCCTGCCAGTAACTGGCGTGGGAGGTATGATCCCACCCTACTCGAGGGAGAAACATGACTGCACTGGTACCAGCTTAACAGAACCCGGGCACCACAAAATGGATGCTGCAGACACAAGTCTGCCCTCCTGCTGCTGGACGAAACTCTGGCAGGGGAAGGCCTGACGATCGGTTCCCTGTCACAGGGAGGTGTGACCACCTCCCAGACAGGCTTTATTGTATTGGGGCTGGTTGGGTGCACTCCAAGAGTGCTTTGATGTCTGCACTGGGGCACGTTTGGTGCCCCTGTGCATAGTCCAGTTCAAACCGGTTCCAGGGGCTACCAGCCCCTGCTCTGGCGCAAAACTGGACAAATGAAATAGGTTTAGCCACCCCTCTTTCCTGACCCTCCCATAGGTGGGTCCACAGAGTATGTACAATCCCTTCCTTGGGTATAAAGTAGGAACCCCTGGCTACAGGACTTTAGATATTCCTGGAAGAAACTCTGACACTGAATCTTGGATCTTCGACGATCTACAAGACTAGATAACTGAAGAATCTCCCTTGAAGTAAAGGAGTTACTCCCCTGCTTGTCAGGCACCAAAAAGACGCATCTGTTCGGAGTTCTCAGGAGCTTTGGAGATGCCACCAGAATACTGTTGCCACACAGGAGGTGGGTTTCCAAGCGTCCATGAGGCTGACATGATTCCTCAGCAAACCTGAGACCCGTAGCCCTTGTGGGGACCGTGCAACCCGAACCCCTGGACACTGTGACCATTTGCAGCTGCACACTCTTCCCGGCATTCCCCGAGGCTGTGCTTTGGGCTACTTGTAGTCCATACCCCGAGCAGCGATTGCACTGAAGATCACTGGCCTACACTCTCCGAGTGTTCCGTGGACTGGTTCCAAGTGTTTTCTCTCAACACCCCTTTGAGATCTCTTGTCCGTCGACTTGTGGGTCCTTGAGAAGGGCAATTTTAGTTTTAGCAGGCTTTCCTGGTTGCTCCACAAGTTCCCTGACTCTCCATTGCTTGGGGAGTCCCCTGGACCTCGCTGGTCCCCACCGAAGCCTTTGATCTCTCACCGCGTGGGTTGCCACTGCCAAGGCTTGTTTGTTCCAATCTGGTAACTGAGACCCCATCACTGGACATCCTTTGTGGGACAGCTCGCCTGCGGATCCTGGTCGTCGTCGACTTCTCCTGGTCCTCGTGGCAGCAGAGTCCAGCTTCACCCGTCTTCAACTGAAGCACATGACATCGGTGAGCATTCGCCTATCTTGCCCCTGGTCACTGACTAGTGACCCAGACTCTGTCTCCTCTGCTTTCAGGTTCTTCCCATCTCGGATCCAAGCTTGGATCTCCTCGGACACTTCTCCTCTTCACGGCAGCAGCACTTTACAGCATCTTGCCATTGAAAACGAGGACGACTTCCGACACCATTTGACACCCATGCACCCGGCTTCCCTGGGTTAGTTAACACGAGTGCTCCGGTGCTCCCGTGGGTGTTGACCTTAGAACCTTCTAAGTCCAAAAGGGTTTGTTCCTAGTCCTCCTCTAAGTGTCCTTAAACTCTAATTTCTCAACCGCAACTTTGTCATAGCATTGTACGGGGCTCGCACCTGTGTTTAGACACTGCACCCGTCCCCTGTGGGTCTCCTGTGTCACTACCTTGGGTGGTTCCGTGGGGTCCCAGCAAGTCTACGTGCTCTAGGCACTGTGTCTAGCCAAGTCGTGGTTCTTATACCACTTTATTATGATATGGTCCCCCCCCCGGGGCCTGTAGTATATTGTGCTTATTTACTTTGTTGTATTGATTGCAACATATGTGCTTTGACCTCTAATCTCATAAAGAGATTAGTAGGGAGTGTTCAGAAATAAATACATATATAATCTCACACACCTGGTGTAGATCTCCTTTCATTTGGTTATTTAAGAGATTATAGACTGGTAAAACAAGCTGCTTTACATTCCTTCAAAACTTAGCTTGAAGGCTGCACACCATAGCTACCACTAGGATAGCTTTCAATAAAGGTTGTCTTTAACCTATCATCAATAAGGGTTGTTTGGACTGGTGCAAGGTGCCCACTAGAACTAGTGGACAACATATACCAGGCCATCTTCTCATACTACCCACATAGCCGGACACACGCCTGACCCCATTTTCACGTCCAAAGACCTGGTCAAGTTCAACCACATCTCGCAGCTCACCTGGGCCAACCACTACAGCATCCACTTCACCATCTCAAGACTTACCAACACTGGCACCATGCTCCCCAACTTCATGCGCAGAAACTGGAAAAATATAGCAGAACAGTGGAACAATACTCTCAACTCTCACCTCCCACAATAAGCTGTGAAAAACTTCTCCCAGTGGTTCATAGAATCCGTCTACATAATTACCACTGCCAAGCAAGCCAGATCCAGATAACTTGTCAGAAGAGCTAGCTGGTTAATCGCTGAGCTGAAATCCACCACATGCAACTGTTGGCAAGTAGAAAGAAGTGGTGCATCAGCAAAGAGATGGGGAATCGCACCACCTTCAAGACAGCTCTAAACCAGTACCACCCCCTCCTGATAGGAAAAAAAAGAACGCTCTAGCGGACCGCATAGAGGCCAGTACAAAACGAAACAAGGAGCTCTTCGACATCGTGAATGAGTTCTCTAACTCCCCAGCCACCAAGAACGACACCATCCCCTCCATAGAAATGTGACACCCTGACTAACTACTTCCATGACCAGATCAGTCAACAACGAAAACTTCAAAAGCCTAACCCCCAGCTGCCGACCTAATCAGCCTGCTCACACCCACAAACATAAACCCCCAACACCTGATCACCAATTGGGACCTTCACAATTAAAGCCACAATCTCCCTTATGAACTCTGTGTAAAAAGGTTTACCCACAGACCACTGTCACCACCCCGCCTTCACCCTCAGGAGCAAGACTATTGGCGACAAGCTCAAGAAAGTCCTGAACACCTTCATTACCTCAGCATTCTTCCCTGAAGACTGGAGACACGCTTAAGTGCAGCCCCTCCAGAATAAACCATCTGTTGATCCAGCAGAACTGAAGGTCTACCGGCCCATCTCTCTGCACCCGTTTCCAGCAAAGGTTCTCAAAGACATTCAACCAGCTACTCGCCAAACACCTAGAACACAACAGTCTCCTGGACTCCTCTGAATCTGGATGCCGAATCAAACACAGCAGAGACGGCCCTCATTGAAGCCACCAACGACATCGGGCCCTCATTCTCTTGGGCGTATCAGCTGTCTTCAACCCAGTCACCCATCACATCTTGATCAACAGACTTCACCACACCAGAATCCAGTGAGACGCTCTTAAATGAATCACCTCTCACAGAAGAACTCAGAGAATCCTTCTCCCACCAGTCACCTCTGAGCCGGAGAAGATATGCTGCATCCCACTTGGATCGTTCATCAGCCCCACTCTCTTCAACATGCATATGACCCTCCCCCCCACCATCCCCCCCCGGCCAACACAGTCAGATCGCCCAGACTCCACATCATCTCCTATGCCATTGACACCCAGATCATCTTCACACTGTCCGAAGACCTCTCCCCCCACAGAGACAACTTCCACAGATGTATGAGAAACTCCGCTGATTGGATGAATGGCAGCTCTCCCAAGCTCAGCACGCATAAGACTGAAGTCTTCATCTTTGTGGACAACACCTCACCATGAAACAATGCATGGTGGCGTGCTTAACTTGGCCCATGCCCCGCCCCGACAGACCATGCCCGCAACCTCTGCGTTATCTTGAACAGCAAACCATCTATGAAGAAAAAGGTAAACGCAGTCTCATCCGCCTGCTTCCACACCCTACCCAGCTTGGCAAGGTCTTCAGTTGGCTCCCATTTAACATCAGAAGGACCGTCATGCAGGCCCTTGTCACCAGCAGTCGGGAACACACTCTACAAAGGAGTCACCGCACATCTTCTGAAGAGACTATAGACAATACAAAACTCAGCGGCAAGACTCTTCCTCATCTCGCAGACAGACCAGCATTACACTCAACATCAAGAAACTACACTGGCTCCTGTTTCAGAAGAGATTCCGATTCTAGATGCTGATCTACTCGTACAAAGTCCTGCACAACGAAGGACCAGTATACATCAACAAAAGCATAACCTTCCACTAACAGACCAGACACCTGCGATCGGCTTCCCTCTTCCTCGCAGACGAGCCCTCTGATACCCCATGGTTAATAGTCGAGGAAGCTCCTCACACCTGGTGGCCAAAGCTTGGAATGACCTTCCCCTGCACCTTCTGGCCGTTCCGGCAATTCAGAAAATGGCTCAAGTCCTGGCTGTTAAAATGAAAAGAGCACCACAAAGCAGTTCAGCAACTCCAGTGCCTTGAGACCCTCACAGGTGAGATGCCTTGCTTTATAAATCCTTGATTGTTTAAGAGGTCGTAGACTGTCCCCTCAATTGCTCTGTGGCACCTGGATAAGTGTAGGGAACTGCAGAAGCCTGAATCCTGCTCTGTACCTACTCGGAGCCTTGCACAGCAGCAATGACTCTCTGTGGAACACCTCTTGGATGCCTTTTCGGGCTGCTCGAGTCAAGCGGGCCGGTTGGGGTGTGCCTATACCCTCCCAAGGTGAATATGGCTATGCTGTTGGAGAGGGGCGTGACTAGCTCCCACAGCCGAAGCTGGCCCAAAGACAAATGGACCAGTAGATACCCGGTGTACCGTAGAGCACCTCCCCATCAATAACAATAAACAGACATGCCCATCATTCTCAAAGCAATTCAAGGCGCCGGGTAGCAGTAGAGACAAAAGTGAATGAGGCCTAGATGGATGTCAGCCTCCTGTGCCAATATACTCACAAAATAGCAGACCGGTTGACTGAGGCTGAAGCCGGGGTTTCAACGGTTGAAGATGAAGTGACGATCCTTAAACTCCAGGCCTTCAAGTTGCTCTCCACAATGGATATCCTGGAAGAACGAGCAGAGGGTGCTGAAAACCAATGCCTGAGAAAGAGCCTGTGGCTCGTTGGGTTCTTGTGTCCCATTGGATAAGCTGTCTCTTAGTTTCGTGGAGGAGAGGGCGCAGCGGGTCATGGCTAAGTGTCTTTCCCCAAGGGTTTTCTCCTCCCATGATGGGCCACACCTTCAACCACCACTGTCGGTATGTCATCTTCCAGGAGGCTCAAATCACCAATATCTGCGCTTCACCACCAAGCTCATGGTGTTCCCAGACTACACCTGGGACGCCCAGCAATGCAGATGCTTTCTTTAGGTCGTTAAACATAAACTCGTGGCCATTCAGATCCAATATATGCTCCTATTCTCGGTCCATCTGAAAGTTATTTTCAACCCGTCCACCTATTTCTTTGAAATTCACCAACAAGCATGGAAGTGGGCGATGGAGCAATGGGTACTCTGGCCCACCAGAGTTGGGGAGGCAGCAAACTCTAGGACAGCTGGGTCCCCCGTGAGTTCTCTCAGGTACCCCCTGGGGAAAGAGAACCCACTCAAGGTGAGACAGACCGAACCAGCACAGGTGACTATGGTTATTGAACCCATCTCATGCTGGGAGTCCACCAGGAGCTCTGGACCCAAAGGCGTCGCTCTCACGCACCCCCACTCTCTTTCAGACTAAGATGGCGATCATGAGCCACTCAGTTGAACCCTGGCAGGTGGAGAGGTGCAGAATGACCCGGTCATGGATAGCCAACCATTGCTGCAGACGCAGTGAACTATTCTATTGCTATATCGCATAAAAATGTTTTGGATGTGGGGTGGAGGGAGTGTTTTCCTGTGTTCTTTTGTTTTATTGTATGAATTAGAAATTGTTGTCGGCCAGTGTGATCCTTCAATTGAGCAACAGGGGCCTCCGATGGATCCTGACCCACCCTACTAGTTTCCTTATGTTGAAATGTTGGGCGACAGATACTTTATAGTTGTAAGTATGTGTTGGAGGTGGGGCTGTTGGGTTGGATGGGTTATTGTTCTGTTTTCCTTTTATTCTGGCTTTTTTTTGCAGGCATTTACAACAAATTTCGTCCACTGCGGGCACTCGCATACAAAATGCTCTACAGCTCCACTAAGTCTATCCCCCTTTGGACCAGGAGGCCTCTCATGAGGAGAGGGGCCAGTTCACCACTTTCCAGTACAGCCCCCAAATGGCTACGGTAATTTCCTGGAATGTAAACCATGTCCTCAGTTTATAAGAGATCGGCAGTACTTTGCTATATAAAGCGGTTTAGCAACGATGTGGTCCTGCTTTAAGAAACGCATCTTTTAGGTTCCCACTGTCCCTTTGCATCATGTTTGTCTATGACTTAGTTTTTCATGTTGGCTTCTTAAGAGGTTCACGAGGGGTCGTGATCCTGCTGCATATGTCCTTCCTAGTTGCGGTGTCCTCCTCATACATTGACCCGCAGGGGAGGTACATGGGGATGGAGGGCCCTCTAGAGACTAGACACCAGTACTTCATATCGGCCTACGTTCTCCAACAGAGGTTGCACTGGACACTACAGGCTCTCCAGGACCTTGTGGTGCCTCCCAACCCCCTGGGCTATATGATTGGGGGTGTGGGTTATTTTTAATGCTGTCCCAGACCCCAGTCTTGATATTTTCGAGGCCCTTCGCCCAGGCCGAATTGCGCGCTCATCACAACTTACATTGTAGGCCAACTCAATTGGCCTATGCGATGCTTGGAGATTTTGTAACCCCTCACAAGGGCTGTACACTTGCGTGTCAGCAGCACATAAACTGGGTCAAAGACCCTGAGACCCTCAGAGGTGAAGCATCTGTGTTCTACAAATCATGATTGATTTAATCCGTCTGATTTGGCTCCCAGCCAGTGACCTCCCTTGTATTACAATGCAAAAAGATCCTGACCTGAGGCATCTCAGAACACACACCCCTCCTATTTAAAATGGAAACCCTTTTGTGCACCTTATGACCTATGTAGCGCATCAACGCCTGGCATCTAGTAGACCAAGACTGTATTGACTTTATAGAGCACTAAAGATCTTCTTTAAGGTCAGCTGTAATACTATGCCCTCTACTGGAACCCCTATGGCCGTCCAGTAAACCCACCCTGAGGGGGTCTGACCAAGGGATATGTAGGGGGAAAGAAGACATGCCAACTGGTACAGGTAATGGATTTAGGAGCCCATATCCTCTCCTTGGAGTGGTGGACCTGTGGCTGCACCTCGGCGACATTAAGCGACAGCTGCAAGTCCACCACTCTAGATAGAGGATCTGGACTGCCCACCCTGAAACAGATCTTCCTAGAGGGAGTGTGGGAGAGGGTTGGCCCAGCTGGTCTACGAGCATAGATACAAATCTAGCAAGCTCTTATTTTGGCTAGCAGCTTACGCTGCATCGACTAGAACTGTACCGGCCATTCGTAATTTTCATGGGACCCTTCATGAAAGTATGCCCGAGGTTGCTCATGTCATTGCAGCGTAAAAAAGACTTCTATGGTTCAACCCCTGTACCCCCACAGGAGACTGCATTCCCACTGCTAAAGGAAATTTCCCATGCACTCGATTCCCTGCCTTTTCTAGCCAAAAAACTTGACCAAACGATCACAACTGAGGAGATAAACATGGCCATTTCAGATCTCAATTTGGGAAAGACCCCTGGCACAGACTAATTCAGCAAGGAATTCCTTAAAAGTTACCCGACCCGTTCGCTCCCTCACCTACTGGCCCTCTAACCTCAGGGGGCAGATCATTCACCCCCAGACCTGGCACTGCCATTATTGTGGTGATTTCTAAGGCCAACCAGGCCGCAGAACATTGCTCGTATATGCCTATCTCTCTCAAAAACGCAGACATCACATTTTTTCGAATGTCCTAGTGACTACATTGGCAGACACTGAGTTACCTAGTCTACCCAGACCAAATGTTGGTTCATGCCGGGCAGGAGCAGCCGCTGTTGCATACGGAGGGTACAACTCACCCTGCCCCAGGCATGCCGCTTGAGCAGCCCCCCCTACCGAATTTAATTTGACACTGTTTTGTGGACCTTCTTGGAAGCTGTGCTGAAGCATCCAGTTTTTTAAACTTACTACTTTGGGCTCATCAGCCTGCCATACAATGCCCCTGCATCCAAGTCCAGGTAAACTGAGTCCTATACCAGCCCTTCCCAGTAGTCAGAGGCTCCAACCAGGGCTGTCCTCTGTCTTCATTTCTTGGCTTAGTAATTGAACTCTTGGCACGTCTTATCAGATGCGACTCCCAAATTCTGGATGGCTTTAAGAGGAGGATCCTGAAGAGCGCACAGCTCTGTATGTGGATAACATCCTATTACTTCTGGTTTACATGCAGTGGGCCGTCCCCAGAAACCTCCACCTATATGGTGAAGCCTCTGGTCTGCAGATAAACATGAACAAGTCACTGGTGGTACCAGTTGAAGACACAGGAGGACATTCTTGGTGCCCTGCGATCCCGATATGCCTACTCCTTCAAATAGTTTGATGTCTGTATATTCTACACCTCCCAGCCCTGGCCTGGACTCTTAATTTTCAGCCCCTTTACTAAAACCTTGACTAGGGACCTGTAGAAATGGGGCCTCCTGCCTTTAAGCGCTATGGGGCGGGTAGCTTTATTTTAGAAGATGTGCCTCCCGCTTTTTTTATGTCATTGTGAACTTCCATCACACAATCCTTCGAGGACAGCCCTGTTGTGCCTTTTAGAGTAAGTTGGTTGACTGAGACTGGAGAGAACCTTTATCGGCATGGCCTCATTGTTGGGCAAACAAGATATCGCCCGTAACTGGAAGTCGCTGGAACCATGCCTCATTCGAGGGGTAGAGGGGGGGGTGTACTGGTGTGTCAGCCATGAGAAGCCGATGTACGAGGCTGTATTTTGCCACCGAAATTATAAGATGTGGAGCGGGTGGTGGATAAATCATGGCCTGAATGGGTAATGATGTTGATGATAATGTATTTACTATGTCTATATCTCTAATGAATTTTTTTGTAGTCTTGTAGAATTTTGTGGAAAATGACAATCTGAGAACTTGGGTATCAAAAAAAGAATGATGCTTTAAAGTCCCACAGTTTTCTGGATAAGGACAATGTGTCCTAGTGCCGGCAGTGCTAAAGTTAAAGTAGCTGCCACCCATGGGCTGAGCACCACAAAGTTTTATCTTGCCCGCACCACAGGAGACCTAGCAGCAGGCCCAGAAACATTGTCTGGCTTACAAATCTACAGCGGCTGGTGCTGGAAAAGAATACCCACCTATTTCCAACCATCTCTGGACTTGGATCTTCACGCTGCTCTTCAGAGTTGACAGTAAGTTCCTTTGGTTTCTGACAAAGATTTTGAGTGCGTCAGTGTTTACAAAGTTGATTGAGCAGATGCACTTATTGTGTGAGTCTCGACCCACGCTGGTGTTCAAGATCTCCTCTTGCAAATCTGAGGTGTCTTTCACACACTCAAGACGACGTCCCAATTCTGGTCACATCACTGCCTAGGGTGACAAACCGGTCTTCTCCAGCAGCAGTGTACCAATGGCGATGGCCCTTGAATCCCCATGAGCCTTTCCTGGTATACAGAGGTTGTGTTACTCACCTAAGGAGGCAAGCCGCTTGGGGTCAAAGCTGTAGCCCTATTATTTCAACATCCTAAGTTCCTGTTGCTCACTCTTGTGCAGTGGTTGTCTCTCACATTTATGGCAGCCCTATAGTCTCTGATGTATTGTTAAAACGCGATGGCCCTAAAGTTTCAGTCCCCCCTTTTCTAATTCAAGGGTCATGTCTCGCATGCAGACAGGTAGTCCGATCGGTACAGTGGTCCGATGCACCCTAATCTTTCATTCTGCCTCTCAGATTCTTGCACCATGACTTCTAGATCTTGCTACTGTCAAGCTCTGTCCTGAACCTCACAGAGTTCACTGGTCTTGGGTTAGGTAGAAGGTTGTGCACTAGGTGAGAATTTTTGATCCTCTTGGGTGATGTTTCCTCAGCAAGCATGGGAGATTGGACGACCCTCTGGGTCACAATCCTGGTTGCAACAAGCTGAACTCTTGAGTTCTTACATGCTGATGATCAGCTTCATTTGACCAAGTCTTCGTCTCAAGCCTCCTATTTAAACATTGTCCATATACACTGTTAGATTTTGTCTCTCAGCTTTTCATGTTCCTGTAACGGGTGGCCTATTTGGAAATGCCCACATCTTATGACACTGTAAGTCATCTATCACTAAGAACAGTCTTCAAATTTGGGAGCTCCCAACACAGGCCACCTTGATGTTTTCATCAGTGATATGTGGTTTAAAAGGTTACCCGTGACATTGATCCCACTCGTGATTCCCCTATCAGTCCTATAGTCTTCGACAGATGTGCTCAGGCCTCCTTTGACCAGTGATTCCTTACGAATGAAAGAGTTACCTTTTGAAATGCAGGGCAGACCCTTGCTCTCCCTTCACCCAGTGTTTTCCCTTCCAGTGTGAGAAAATGCAATCCACATTTCTATTTTTAAGATTTATTGATTGACATCTGAACTTAGTGTTATTTACTGTTGATTATTATTAGACTTTTTTGACTACAGTCTGTCACATGACCTCTTCAGACTTCATGGCAGAAGACAGAGTGCAGGAGTTGCTACGCTTATTGCGAGAAGCAGGGCGCCTTGATTCCCTGTTGGACAGGGGAGCCATCTCTGTGTCAGTTCGACGGCTAGCCACCGCAGTATTGGCATGCACTCTAAGGCAGAGCCAGTGGACATTATGAAGCCTAGGTAGTTGGGTGGGCCGCTTGTGGGTCCAGGGAGGGCCTCTGAAAGCAGGGAGATGTCTGAGTGAAGTGAGGGTGGCAGGATCGCAGACAAGTGGCATAACTCAATGCACTTACAGTGCAAGACGCTTCCCGCTTGGACTCATGGCCCGCAGAGAAACAGAGATAGCTAGCATAATGAAGCGCATGTGGGGGTCGGGCAAAAGTCATGGCAAGCGAGCCCGGGCACAGAGGTGTCTTGCCCAGGGTAGTAAACAAAGACTGATGCATTGTGGTGCGGCCACAGAAGAAAGCAGGCTAAAGCAATTCACAGGCAATGTTGCACAAAATAAGGTTACAGTTCCTCATATAGGGTGAGGGGGTGATATGGCTGAAAGAAGGAACAGGCGGGTGTACTGGGATTCGGTTGCAGGGGGGTGGTCTAAGTGATCAGATCTGAATGCCATCAAACACCCAGAAGGGTGTCCAGCTTCATCATTGAGCAGCTCCTCATTGGGCTGATGCTGCAGTGCCTGACCGGCTCCTCAGTGGGGTTCTTTAGCTTTGATCCTTTGATCTTAGCCGTATTGATGAATTCAAGTGAGGGGGTGTAAGAGAAGGGTGGTGTCTCGGTGATCGACAATAGCCTAAGGAGTGCCTAGGGGACTTTTACTAAAGTGGTCCCCTTGACAAAGTAAAAACAATGGAACTGTCACGGTTAATTATGTACCAAGATAGCTTCAAAAATGGTGACGTGGGATCTGCCTGGCGTAGGCCAAGCACATAGTCCACAATAGTTAGGTGGGCCTCTTTGAGAGGTCTCTCCCAGCCTTTGCTAGACATGGTGGTCCCCTCATAGGATGACCAAACAGAAGCTCAAAGGGACTAAATACCACTGCTTTCTGTGGCACTTCTCTGTAGGTAAAAAATGGACATGGCAAAAGGACATCCGTAACCTTCTGAGTTCATCAGAGAGTCTCGTGATCATACCTTTTTTTAATTTTCGTGAATACGATAACGGAAAACAATCCTAGTAGTACATCAGTGTTGAGCAGACGACGCAGTAATATAAAGAATGCAAAGCATCTACTCAATATGTTACATGGAGATAGATCAATGCAATTAGGTGCATAAATAGACACGATGTTTGATCAATGACGAGCAGAATCTAGTACGCACAGGGCTACAACACATGCAGTGAATAACAGGGTTGTTGTCAAATCATCCCACAGGGTGAAACCCTTGTCTCAGTCTGCACCATCAGGCAGGGCCATCCCCTTCAGTCACATCCATCTCTTTTCCAGCTATATAGTGCTGATACAGACCCCAAAAACGTTTAGGGTGATTCTAGGGCGATAGTAATTCACTATACAATTCAGATTGTGTAGTACATTAAACCATATCTTTTGATCAGTCTTTGACAGTAGGAGCTGGTCCTCGAGCCCAGCGCATCGCAACCCTGCGTTTTGCAAGCAGTAGACCCATGTCTATTAATCGGCGTGTGTCTTTCAGCAGTCGCCTTGTACAGCCCGGCAAAGCCAATAGTGGGTCCAATGGCAGTGGCAACCCTATGATTTCGCTCAGCATGCGAAAAATTAATCTCCAGTGGTTCGCAATCACTGGGCACGACCAGCGATATGCAAGAACACAGCTGGCCGGACTCTACACCGCTCACATTCTGCAGTGTCACGGAGGGCATATCTGTGCAGCCTGTCAGGCGTATAATAAACTGTATTAAGGAACTTAAAATGTATGATACCGTGTATCCCATTCAAGGAGACATTCTGCGTGACCTCACAGCAATATGGCCAGGTGATGTCATGGAGAGCCTCCCCAAGATCATTTTGCCATTCCAGCTAGCCTTGGTGAAGTGATTCCTATGATAGTCCTGTGATATGTTCTAAATACTGGAGACTATCTTACTAGGAGATTCCGTACACAGAAGGAAAGAAAAGGAGGCTATCTCGGGCAGTTCCGTCATGTCCTCCCCAAGTGTTCTGCGAAGGGCATGCCTCACCCTGTGAAAGTGAAACTTCACAAGCGGTGTGTGAACATGCCCTTCCGCCTCAATATCAGCTCATCCTCGAGCCGTGCCTTCAGAAAGTAGCTCCCCAATTTTACCAATGTTAATTGATACCAGTGCGTGGACCACCTCTCTTTCATGGTATGCTAGCAGCCAATGGCATCACTCCAGCGGGGTTGAAGGGAAATACAAGATAGTGCCCGCCTGCCTTTTTAACAAATTTTGACATGCATGAGTACCCGAATTAACGGAGTCCAAAATACCAGCTCGCCTGAAACAACAACAATGAGAGAGGAGGGGGCGCAGCTGCAACCCTTTCAATCTGTACATGTGGGAGGCCATCTTGCTGGTGTACCCTGTGGTACGCATGTGAACCTTGCGCCACACAATAATCTAATTCTAAGTCCGGGGCCCAAGCCCCCCCCCCCCCCAACCGGAGTAGGGTGGTGTGAGAATATCCCATTTGACACGTGCCTGTTTCCCGGCCCAGGGTTACTTCACCAATAATGAACAAATGATCCTGAAGATGTGTGCAGGGAGCACCATCGGAACATTCAAAAACAGGAATAAAAACCTTGGGAGCACCACCATCTTCATGAGATATATGCGACCCAATAGAGACCAAGGCAAGCGCATCCAGCATTCCACCTCTTCTAGTTTAGCAATCGCTTTGCCATAGTCCTTGCTGAGAACCAGCTCAGAGTCTGTATCAACTTTTACTCCCAAGCAGCGCACATGCTCGGTAGTCCATGTTAGGGGGTAGACTAATTCAATGGGCTCCATGGCTGGGGACAATGGGAAAATAGTTGACTTAGCCCAATTAATCTTGAGGCATGATAGCTCACTGTCTTACCACCTTATCCAGCACTGGGGACAGATTAGACACCAGATCCCTAATGTACAGAAGAGTATCATCCGCGTAGGACGACACAGAGATTACATTTTGGGAAGCGGGTCGCCCTGTTCCCATGATATTCCCTTAAGGCACGTGCCAAGGGCTACGCCACCAGAGCGTATAGCAAAGGTGATAGGGGGCAGCCCTGAAGAGTGCCCGTGATATCTTGAAAGGGGCAGTGACAGTATCCCCGACTCTTACCCTGGCTGTGTGGGAGTTGTATAGGACCACCACTAACTGCAGGGAAACTTCTCCCACACCCATCCGCCTCAACACTACCTGCATGAAAGGATTTCTCAGCGTCGAGAAAGACCTCAGCAGCTTTGGTTTCCGGCTTAATAGGCAGCAGCTTTAGTTTCCGGCTTAATATGCTGTTTTGTTCCAAACTCAGTCGGTAGATTGTATGTCAAGGTATGCCCTGGGACAAACCCTGATTGATCCGGACCAACAAAGAAAGCAACCAGCGGGCCAGCTGGTTAGCTAAGATTTTAGCGAAGAGCTTGGTATCCACATTAAAAAGTGACAGGGGCCTAAAGGATGAACATTCATTAGGGAGTTTGCCTGGCTTTAATAATGTAACTATTAAGGCTTCCCTCATTGAGGGGGCATTCCCCCCACCCCCTATCTCCTCAAAAAGAGTAATCAGGTGTGGAGTAAGCAACTCCTTAAAGAAAGCAACAGTAAGGCCATCTTGCCCTGGGGTGCTTCCAGCACGCATTGCATTTAGCGCAGCAAGCACTTCACCTGTATCTAACGGCTTCATTAGGTGCTCCCTATGCTCATCAGTCAATCAGGGCATCCAAATATGTTCTAAGTATTCTTTGATCGCTGCATCATCAGCAGTCACTCTAGAGTGGTACAGATAGGAACAGTACTGATCAAACTTATCTGCTATTGCTGTTGGGTCTCTCAGTAGCTCGCCACTCTCTGCACGTAACTCAGACACACAGCCCGACTCCCACCAATCTCTCAGCACAGCTTCTTACACTGAGCCCGGCCTTTCCCCTCCCCATATGTTTTGGCAACTGCGTATTTCCCCATGTGTTTAACCTCGATGTCAGCGATTTCGTGGTACTCCTCCAATGAATTTAATTCTTCCGCTACCTGAGCATCCCAACTCACCAAAGCCTCTTGCTCCATCTCGATCAACCAAACGATTCTCAAGGCTAGCCAGTGTAGGAAACTGGCTCTGTATTTACTATACCAAAGTGAGGTATAATGTGCACAGTCCAGTGGAACCCCAAAGGTAGGCAGAGGTAAAGTTAGATAGCACCTCACTCTCTATTTGTGGTAGTGTGGTCAAGCAGGAAGGCATTATCAGAGGACAATGACTAGGGACCTGATTACAACTTTAGCGCAGCAGCAACGGCACAATGCTGCCTCTGCTGCACAAGCACCGCCGACCGTATTACGAGTTTCAAATGTGCAGCTCGTAATATGGTCGGCAGTTCTTTGGCCTTTTCCATGGTGATGCACCCCAATAGGAACTGCCAAAAAGTTCCAGCATGGCATGGGCGTTGACTTCCATGCTGTGCTGGAACTGTGGGAAATACAGTGGGGCGGGGGGGACATGTTTTGCCCCCCAAATGTACACTGTAGTACTTTCAGCACCAGCTTTTACATTGTGGGGCTGTGCCATGAAAATGCTGGTGGTGCAAGAACTAAAAATATGCTGCCTCGGACTGCACCAGTCCCCACTCAGTTTATTGCGTTGTGGCGCTGCAGCACCACCGCCACTGTTCCCTGGCGCAGCAGGTGTTCCACCGGCGCCATTACGACTTTGTAAGTTGTAATCTGCAGTACAGTGAACCGTCCCCATCCCTCTCCCTCCTCCCGTGCCACCGCAAGACGGCCAGACTTGTAATCAGGCCCTTAGTTAGCAAAGCTAAAACTTTTGTTATGCATAATAAGCAAACTGTCTAACATATTTTTGTTTTATTTGTTCCCTTTTCCCAGCAGGTACTATGTATTTAATTCTTCAGATGGATACATTTACAATGATTTCAAACAGAAGAGGCAATCTTACCGAAGCAATAAGGCTTTCAATGTAGATTAATAATCTTTGGAGTATTAAATGCAGAAGTATAACCCCATTATGCTCTCAGTGGATCGAATACAAATATCATGATAAGTAGGAGGTAGAATCTTAATGTGTTTACAATAATATAAATATTTGTTGTGCTCATTGTTCTGGTTTTATAAGTAAAAGTTTAATGTCATATTTATCTACCAATTGTAGCACCCTTTTTGTACAAAAGTGAAAAGATTACAGTAAACATTTGAAAAGTGAATTGTGGTTTTCCTTTATACTGTCTTGGGTGTGTCAATCATTTTTTATATGCAACGACAAGGTGATTTTCCTCGTCATCACTGAGAAAGAGAGTCTGGCTTTGAGTAACAACGGAAAAAAGGACCATTTTCAACATTTAAAATAATGTAAATGCATGGGAAACTACTACCATTTTTTTTTTTTTTTTTATTGCAATAAAGGCTTGTTTTTTTTTCTTAAAAGGTGTACCTATATTTATTTTTGCAAATTGTCAATTCATCAACTATTTGCAAAAAAATAAAAAAAAGTGGTGTTTGTTTCCTGTTGCTCACTCTAAAATAAGGTGTTTCGCTGTAATTATTATTTATTCATAATGATTATGGTTTAATATTTAAATGTCTGTTAAAATCTAACTTATGTATTTATATTTCCCTTTAAAATAAATTTCAGTTAGTATGTAAAAATTAAGTATTACCTGGGTATTAATGTACTACCCCGCCCATTACCCCTATATCCCTTATATCCTGTCACTAAAGGTGAATATAGTAGTGCAATTAAATTATTGAAGTTTAATGCTAAAATTAAATGTATTTAAAGACCAAGGGGCCTATGACTATCTCGATCGTAAACCCTCCGACCTTAGGTCAGAGGCTTTATGACGATATCGCCTGTTTCAGTTCTGACCAGCTGATTACAATGCAGCCGGTCAGAATGGAAACTGGCTGGTCATTACAGCTGGATTGAGACAGGCTCTAGGAGCCCATTGGCCATTCGGAGACCGGCCCGTAGTCCCATAGGAAGGCGTTTCCACCTTCAGTATTAGGATTCTTGGTTTCCCACAGTCTTTCTGACATGGGAAGCCTGATGGAAAGCGAGTTTGGGGGCCCCCTTGCCCTTGCTTCTCCACCTTGAGGTTCCTGCCAAGGAGTGCAGGGATTAACACAATCTCTCAGTGGGATTTTGTGTTATGCTCGGTTTACGGGCGTTACACAAGCTCCCAAAGAGAAACCGGAGAATGTGACCGCGCATGGTGCGGTCTCATCATAATAGCGGTGTCTGACATCGTAATCGTGCCCCTAGTAATTAGTACTCTGGAATTAAAAGTTATGCATGGGTATTAATACAATTTAATCTCCCGTTACCCTAATATTATTTGCACTTTGTCCCTAAAAGTGTTAAAGTTGGGTTTAAAAAAATGTATGTTTAATAATTATTTAAAATTACAGTTAAAAGCCTATTAATTAGTACACAGGTATTAAAATGAATTCCCTTTTCTAAAGGTGAATGTTCATCAGTTCAAAAATATATTTTAGTTTAAAGATTAAATAAGGTATATTGTGGTGACATCCACAGGTGCTCAGGGTTTCCAACAAAATAAAGACGGAGGAGAAATAAGGTATATTGTGGTGACATCCACAGGTGCTCAGGGTTTCCAACAAAATAAAGACGGAGGAGAAAAACTAAAATAAAGGATTACTCTCTGAAATGGCTTCCTTAACCATAGGAAAAGGATGGTTGCACCCCAATGTACAGTCTGCTACAAATATGGGCACAACAAGGGTGAACGCAAATGTCCCATAAGGGCACACCCCTTTACCTGTGGGCAGACACCTGGGTTGTCGAGTCTAGTGATCGTAAAGGAGGTAGTCACAGTTACTTTTGGGGTTGACAGGCAGAGGTGACCCTAGTTTCCATGGATGATGGAGGAATAGAACCACAATCCAACATGCCTTCAAATGCTTCCAGATATAGGCAGTGGGACACCATTAACAGGTGGAGGCTCTGTGAGACATTGAAGCCAGCATGAAAACTGTCAAGTGTTAGCTGTTGACTGCAGAGCAGGTCCTAACAAACACATTCCACAAAGTCCTAATTGCCGGCTCCCATGCGAAACATCTACCAGTGTCTCCAGACCCATTTGAGGGGTGGGGGAGGGGAATCGTCATAGGTTTGCAGGTCAATGTTGTTAACATACAGCTTCACAATATAAGCAAAGTTGTGCAATAGAGAACGCAGGATTGACGCTCATGGTAGATGGGGGACATGGCCTTTCGATTGAAGCTAAGCATGGATGAAAATTTATTAAAAAGCTGAAATGCTCCAAGCTTTGCTGGGTTGAAACAGGTGAACTCCAAGCGGGTGAGATAGCAGATCAGCGGTTGCCAAATCTAATGAAATGTAACTTCTATGCGAGGTAAGTTGAGGGAAAGTTGTTGCATCACCATCACTTCCCATGGGCGGTGAAACATTAAGTTATTGGGAGGGCAGTTGTCTTTTTCAACTATATTAATACCAGCTGTGCAGCATTCAGTATGTGGCTAATAAGCTTCCAGTCAGTGTGGGTCATCGCTTCCAAGGCAAGGTATTGCACACCTAGGTGCCGATTACGATCCTGTAAAAAAAATCCCTGTACGACTCGTATCCGGTCTTTTTACCGTACGAATCGTACAAGTGCCGTACAAACTGGCAACTACGATTCGCATGGGAAAAAGTCCATACGAATCGCATTGGGAATAATTCCCCACACGTCCCCGGGTCGGAAAATGTGCCCAACACGTCTCCGGACGAATTACCGTACAAATGTGAAAAGTGAAGTCCGACCGCGGAAGTATGATCCATCCCGTGCGTCCGATGTTACAACCGGATGGGAAAAGCACCGTCCGCACCGAACTCCCATAGCAACCATGGAGACATGTGCCCGCATACGCGCCCAACACTCCCCCCAGCCCCCGCATGTACGCGCCCAACCACCCCCCCAGCCCTCCTATGTACGAGTCGAACCCCCACCCGTGAATGTACACCCGTGTATGTACACCCGTGTATGTACGAGACGTACCCCCACCCGTGAATGTACACCCGTGTATGTACACCCGTGTATGTACACCCGTGTATGTACGAGACGTACCCCCACCCGTGTACGTACACCTGTGTATGTACGAGACGTACCCCCACAGGTGAATGTACACCCGTGTATGTACCCCCGTGTATGTACACCCGTGAATGTACGAGACGTACCCCCACCCGTGTATGTACACCCCCGTACGTATGGCCCGTACCCCCACCCGCGTATGTATGGAGCGTACCCCCACCCCAACCGTGTATGTACGGCTCGTACCCCCACCCGCGTATGTATGGAGCGTACCCCCACCCCAACAGTGTACGTACGGACCGTAACACCACCCCCGTATGCATGGAGCGTACCCCCACCCCAACCGTGTATGTACGGCCTGTACCCTCACCCGCGAATGTATGGAGCGTACCCCACCCCAACCATGTATGTACGGCCCGTACCCTCACCCGCGAATATATGGAGCGTACCCCCACCCCAACCGTGTATGTACGGCCCGTACCCTCACCCGCGAATGTATGGAGCGTACCCCCACCCCAACCGTGTATGTACGGCCCGTACCCTCACCCGCGAATGTATGGAGCATACCCCCACCCCAACCGTGTATGTACGGCCCGTACCCTCACCCGCGAATGTATGGAGTGTACCCCCACCCCAACCGTGTATGTACACCCGTGTACGTACGAGTCGAACCCCCACCCGTGTATGTACACCCGTGTACGTACGAGTCGAACCCCCACCCGTGTATGTACACCTGTGTATGTACGAGACGTACCCCCACCCGTGAATGTACACCCGTGTATGTACACCCGTGTATGTACACCCGTGTATGTACGAGACGTACCCACACCCGTGTATGTACACCCGTGTATGTACGAGACGTACCCCCACCCGTGAATGTACACCCGTGTATGTACACCCGTGTATGTACGAGACGTACCCCCACCTGTGTATGTACACCCCCGTACGTACGGCCCGTACCCCCACCCGCGTATGTATGGAGCGTACCCCCACCCCAACCCTGTATGTACGGCCCGTACCCTCACCCGCAAATGTATGGAGCGTACCCCCACCCCAACTGTGTATGTACGGCCCGTACCCTCACCCACGTGTGGATGGAGCGTACCCCCACCCCAACAGTGTACGTACGGACTGTACCCCCACCCGCGTATGCATGGAGCGTACCCCCACCCCAACAGTCTAAGTACGGAGCGCACCCCAGGCCCCAACACCAGCACCTTCACCCAACATCGCGCATGTACGAGTCGTACCAAGCCAGAGACAAGGACAGCACTGTACAACAAAATGGCCGATGTACACACTGTACACACGCTAAAAACACACGTACACAACCAGGACAAAGCAAAACAACACAAGAATACTCTATTCGGATCGCACAAAGCCACAAAACATGAACAACAAGCACAAATACAACACATTCACTGACCTGCAACTGCCAAACTCCCAAACAGAGGCCCAAAACACAACCACTCCTTATAACACACCCACCCAAAGTTCAAACACAGCCACACCCACCAATGGACCAATAAAAAGGGCCCACACACACAAACCATGAGTCTTTGCAACAGATTCACTGCTGACAGACCCCACAGACAACCCACAGCACCATACTTGAACCTTTACTACACCTTACACTTGCTCACCTTCACACAACCACCTTCACAAACACCCCCTCATCACATTCACACACACACCTGCACAACCACACCCACACACCTACAACCATCCACACCCACACCCCCCACAACCATCCACACCCACACCCCTCACCATGCCCACTAACAAGAATCCAAAGTTCACTAGCCAAGAGTTGGAGGTCCTTGTCGATGAAATCCTCAGAGTCGAGCCACACCTCTTTGGAACATTGGTCAGACAGACCAGCATTTCCGAAAAAACAGCCATGTGGCAGACGATTGTCGATGCTGTGAATGCTATTGCGTCCACCAGAAGGACCAGGCATGAATGCCAAGCCAGGTGGTACGATCTGCGGAGGAGGGTCCGAGCCAAAATGACCGACGACCACAACCATTCCAACATCACTGGAGGAGGGCCGCCCCGCAGACGCGTACAATACCATCCCTGGGAGGAGAGGGTGATGGCCATACTGCCGGTGGTGGCAGTGGACGGAGTAGAAGGACTCCGAGAGCCGGGTGAGTACACAAACAACTCACCTCACATGGGGGGAACGTCATCCACAACCAAACTCACAATCATGCACGCAACCACCCTGTGACGGGGCCGGGGACATGACTGGGGTGGACTCACCTGTTTGGCCATATTGGTCACAAGACCCCTCTATACCCCTTTATGTTCTTACACAGGCTGGCGAGGAACGTGAGCAACCACAGGACTGGATTCACAGCCATCAGCCAGACTGGACTCAGAAAAAGGTACCGGGTGCCTTTAAGACGGAGATCCCATGCGACGAGACTCCTCCCCTGGATGACGCGTCCTGTAGCGGGGCTTCAAAGGAGAACAGGAACAGGAAGTTAGCGGACGGCGTTTCCCCGGAGTTGGAGAGTGAGCTGGAGTGGAGGAGAAGAGCGATGGTGAGCGGAGAGGAGTACGGAACATCGGAGGAGAGCGAGTTGGAGTGGCGGAAGAGGAGGCGAGAGGAGCGGACGGCGGAGCCGAGAGCAGAGACCGAAGAGCCTACGGGAGCCGAGAACGACAAGACAGGAGGCCACCGATTCTGCGAGGCGCCCTGCCACGTTCCCAGGGGAGGAGCGTGGCTGGAGCAGGTACGGGGGAAAGTCGCAGGCTGGGTGGGGAAGGGAAAGTCCTCTTAACGAAGTCACAGATAACCTCCAAAACCCGCCATCACCCCCTATTCCCCAATTCCCCCCCCCCCTGAGCACTTAGACACCAACTAGACTCTCGCTGCACGGTGTCCCTCACTCCTGGACCCTTCATTTATTATCGCTGGTTAACACCGCCTAATACGTGCTTTCCCTTTTCCTTTTGGGCTATACCTGGGAAGAGAAACCTGTCCAGACCGACGAACGGGAAGAAAGGGACGACGGGGATACCTGCAGTGACTCGACCTACCCTGATCACGTCAGAGCAGCCCCTGTTCGCTGGATGAGAAAGGCTGTTATCACTTGGCAATAAACCTACTCGAAACACCCTATCCTTCTTGTGCCGCGTATCTGTCACCCCGAACCCACTACACTGGTGTCAGAAGTGGGATCCCGCCATCTGGATGGACAAGATGGACGCCCTCATCCAACACCTCGTGCAGGGGCAGGAGAAATTGGAATGGGCTATCCAACGACAGATGACGTCAGCCCAAGCGGACAGGGAGGTGTTTCAGACCACTATCAATGCCCAGCTGGAACACCTGCAGAAAGCAGGCACAGCCCCTCCCCTCTCGATGCCCCTAGAACACCGCCCTCCGCACGTCCCGAACCCGTCAGGGATCGCACTACAGAAATATCTTCCTGGGGATGACCCTGACGTATATTTAATGAACTTTGAACGAGCCGCACGAGCACTGGGATGGCCCGAAGATAAGTGGCCCTTCTTTTTGGCTCCCCTACTAACAGGCGAAGCTCAGTTCGCATACCAGGTGGCTAACCCCACAGGTACCGTGCCTTACTATACGATAAAATAGATCATCCTGGATCATCTAGGACTTGATGGAGAAGCCTATAGAGTGCGTTTCAGAAGAGAACATGGATTGCCTGGGGAGAATCCCAAGACGTTGTTCTTTCGGCTCAAGATGGCAGCCGACAAATGGTTGAAGCCCTTGATTAGCACCAAAGAGGAGGTAATGACGAAAATATACCTCGAGCAATTTATGGAAGCGTTGCCATATGGCACCCAAAGGTGGCTGAGACAACATTCTGGACTAACACCTGAACAGGCCATAGACATGGCCACCAACTACTCGAGAGCCCAGCCAAGAGCAGCAGGATGGGACGTCGAGAAGGGACACAAGGGTGGGAATCTCGGAAAAGGGGATAAGAAACCCAAGGGTATGCCCGAGCCTCCTAGACCCCGACCAATACGGGTGGAGGGTCCACCAGTCAGAGGACCACAGTGCTTTGACTGTGGGGAATGGGGGCACATTGCCAGACTCTGTCCAAGGAAGCGTACAGCGGAGGAGCCGATGGAGGTCGGATATTTGCCCAGGTCCATCTTATATTCAGCGGAGATGGGGAATTCTTTTTATGTAAGTTTAAAACTGAATGGTAGGGTGGTTAGAGCGTTGCTTGATTCGGGCTGTCGACAGTCCGTAGTACAAGAACACCTGGTCCTACCTCATCAGTATGTACCTGGGGCAGTCGTACACATCCGCTGCGTACATGGTGACGTGAGACCTTACCCTCTCGCCCAGGTAACCCTTCATACCCGAGACAAAAAGCTGTGTACCGTGAAAGTTGGGGTGGTGGAGTCCTTGCCCGAAGAAATGCTACTGGGGGTGGATAATCCTGAGTTTCTTTCCTTGTTCCCGGGATCTAGTTCAGAGCCACCCTTGAGGGCTGGGGTAATAAGGACAGCCCTCATGTCTCCCGAACCCTGGGTCCTAGACCGCAGCTTTCGGTTTGCACAGGCCAACGACACCACACTATTTAATGCATGGGAAAGCGCCCACATGTCCGACTCCCAGGGGACGAAGCAGTACCCTCGTTTCCTCATAAAAAGCGGGCTCTTGTACAGGGAGGGAGCAGAGGGAGCAAACCCCCAGCTACTGGTTCCAGTGTCCTTTAGGGAGCAGGTCCTCTTCTTCGCTCACGCGCATCTCACCGCCGGACATAGCGGGAAGGAAAAGACCACGGACAACATAACCCACTTCTTCTATTGGCCGGGAGTATATAAGGATGTCTACAAATATTGCATGCAATGTGAGACCTGTCAGAGGAAGAATGCACATCGTCCTCCTGCAGCCCCGTTACATCCCTTACCTTCCATTGGCACACCGTTCGAAAGGGTAGGGATGGACCTGATCGGGCCCTTACCGAAGACATCAAAGGGGCATGTGTACGCGCTGGTGGTCGTGGACTATGCCACCCGCTTCGTGGAAGCCTTTCCGCTGTGGACCCCGACTACCAGCCTCATAGCGGAGAAGTTTGTCGAGCTGTTCTCCAGGGTTGGGTTCCCGAAAGAAATCCTTACAGACCAAGGCACCCCGTTTACATCCAAGCTCATGAAAGAGGTATGCAAAACCCTGGACATACACCAGTTACGGACTTCCGTATATCATCCACAAACGGATGGCCTCGTGGAGAGGTATAATCAAAGCCTAAAGAACACCCTTAAGAAAATGCTTACAGCAGAGGGACGTGACTGGGACCGGTTGTTGCCTCTGGCATTATACGTCTTGCGAGCACAAAAGCAGAGTAGTTTGGGCTTCTCGGCCTTCGAGCTCCTATACGGACAACAACCAAGGTCCCTATTAGAGATCACCAAAAACGTATGGGAATCAGAGGGAGAAGACGAACAGAGGTCCCTGCTGGACTACACTCACCAGCTCAGGTCCAAGCTAGGAAAGCTAAGGACCCTCGCCTGTTCCAACCTAGAACAACAGCAAACCCGTCAAAAAAAGTACTATGATCGGGGAACTAAGCTGCGGAAGCTACAGAAAGGTGACTGGGCCCTACTGCTCCTACCGGGAATAGCCGATAAGAGAAAGCAAGAGTGGAGGGGTCCATATGAGATCGTGGATACCATTGGAGACACAACCTACAGACTGCGGCTGTCCCCTACCAAAACTCAAACGTATCATGTGAACTTATTGAAGAAATGGATTGGACCGCCACCGAAAACAGCCCATCTACTTATTCCCACAGGTGAGAGCCCGACTACCAAGATAGATGAGCTCGTCGTGAATGAAGGTCTAAACCCACAACAGAAGAAGGAACTCAGGGATGCGCTAATACCATACAGGGACATCTTTTCGGATCTCCCCGGTAGAACTACGCTGGTGGAGCATAGCATTGAGACCCATCCAGGCAAGAAAATAAGACAAAGACCCTACAGGATCCCGGCGGCCCGACGGGAAGCCATACGTAACGAAGTACGCGACATGCTGGAGTTAGGTGTGATCCAGCCCTCACGGAGCGATTGGGCCTCGCCGATCGTAATGGTCCCGAAACCAGACGGGTCCAGACGCTTTTGTATGGATTTCCGCGCATTGAACGCTATCTCTACATTCGATGCATATCCGATACCACGAGTGGACGAGCTCATCGAGAAACTAGGCGACGCGGTATACATCACCACGCTAGACCTAACGAAGGGATACTGGCAGGTACCCCTTAGAAAAGAGGACAGGAAGAAAACTGCGTTCATCACGGAAGAGGGACTATTCGAATTCACAGTTCTTCCATTCGGGCTTCATGGGGCGCCTGCCACCTTCCAGCGTTTGATGAACACCCTACTTCAGCCCTATGCCGCCTTCTGTTCCGCATATCTGGATGATATCGTCATTCACAGTACGCAATGGGAAGGCCACTTACAACATGTTCAAACGATCTTGGCGGCACTCCAGAAAGCCGGCCTCCACGTAAATACAAAGAAGTCTCGAGCTGCTTTCCATCGGGTGAACTACCTGGGGTTTGTCTTAGGTGAGGGAACCATAACACCCCAAGCGGAGAAAGTTAGAGCCATCGAAGGCACCCCTTTCCCCCGCTCCCAAAGAGACCTGAGAGCTTTCCTAGGGTTTATAGGCTACTACAGACGGTTTATCCCGGGTTTTTCTGCTGTAGCCGCCCCCCTGACCAATCTACTAACAAAGACGGCCAAAACCCGAGACCTAACACACCCCTCCCCCGAAGCTGAACAGGCTTTCTTCGATCTGAAAAAAGCCATAACTTCGCAACCGGTCCTAGCCTCCCCCGATTTCACCAAACCCTTCATTCTTGCCACAGATGCCTCAAATGTGGGGGTGGGGGCTGTTTTTTCGCAGGAGGGGTTGGACGGGCTGGAACACCCTATACTGTTCGTCAGAAGGAAGCTCTTTCCTAGGGAGATGAAATACCCCACTGTGGAACGAGAGTGCTTAGCCATCAAATGGGCTGTTGATAAGTTACAGTACTACCTGGAAGGTAGGCCCTTCATGTTATACACGGACCATGCCCCGTTACGATGGATGTATCAGAACAGAAGCCTCAATCCCCGCATACTGCGCTGGTTCCTGTCTCTGCAGCCCTATTCATTTACGGTGAAACACAAGAAGGGAAGGGACAATGGCAATGCAGATTTCGTCTCCAGAGTCTTCCCTCTCCCCGAACGGGAGAAGCAAGGGGGGGAGGTATGTGACGGGGCCGGGGACATGACTGGGGTGGACTCACCTGTTTGGCCATATTGGTCACAAGACCCCTCTATACCCCTTTATGTTCTTACACAGGCTGGCGAGGAACGTGAGCAACCACAGGACTGGATTCACAGCCATCAGCCAGACTGGACTCAGAAAAAGGTACCGGGTGCCTTTAAGACGGAGATCCCATGCGACGAGACTCCTCCCCTGGATGACGCGTCCTGTAGTGGGGCTTCAAAGGAGAACAGGAACAGGAAGTTAGCGGACGGCGTTTCCCCGGAGTTGGAGAGTGAGCTGGAGTGGAGGAGAAGAGCGACAGTGAGCGGAGAGGAGTACGGAACATCGGAGGAGAGCGAGTTGGAGTGGCGGAAGAGGAGGCGAGAGGAGCGGACGGCGGAGCCGAGAGCAGAGACCGAAGAGCCTACGGGAGCCGAGAACGACAAGCCAGGAGGCCACCGATTCTGCGAGGCGCCCTGCCACGTTCCCAGGGGAGGAGCGTGGCTGGAGCAGGTACGGGGGAAAGTCGCAGGCTGGGTGGGGAAGGGAAAGTCCTCTTAACGAAGTCACAGATAACCTCCAAAACCCGCCATCACCCCCTATTCCCCAATTCCCCCCCCCCTGAGCACTTAGACACCAACTAGACTCTCGCTGCACGGTGTCCCTCACTCCTGGACCCTTCATTTATTATCGCTGGTTAACACCGCCTAATACGTGCTTTCCCTTTTCCTTTTGGTCTATACCTGGGAAGAGAAACCTGTCCAGACCGACGAACGGGAAGAAAGGGACGACGGGGATACCTGCAGTGACTCGACCTACCCTGATCACGTCAGAGCAGCCCCTGTTCGCTGGATGAGAAAGGCTGTTATCACTTGGCAATAAACCTACTCGAAACACCCTATCCTTCTTGTGCCGCGTATCTGTCACCCCGAACCCACTACACACCCCAAGCTATCGCATGACTCAACCACACTCCATGAACACGCACATGCCACTAGCGCCACCATGCCCCATGCACCCAGCTGGACAATGCCAAGTCACAGGCCACAGAAAACACCAACACAAGACACGGTAAGCCGGATGGCGGGAGTGTGGGCCCCAAAAATCACATAGTGCAACTCAGAAGCAGACAACAATGCCCTCCGCCCATATGGCCTAGGTCACAGCCAGACAAACAGTGTGTCCCCACACAGGAAAGACTTGCCAGCAAATTGCGGACGCCTTGCATTAAGACATCGGGGTGAAGGCACGTTTTTGCACATGACAGCAGCTAATGAACAGCCAAAACTGTGAAAGAGTGGCAGCACACACCACCACAGCAGCAGCGCAGACACAGACACTACACCCAATGGGTGCCTGGAGATCAGAAACAAACTCACATGAACAAGCCAAGGGCCATTCAAAGATCTGCAAAAAGTGTGTGCCTAGGAAGCTGGGCTGAGGTGACAGAGGGTGACACACAGAGGGAGGGAGAGGGGGAGAGAGAGGGAGGGAGACACAGGGAGACGGACAGAGGGAGGAGGCTGACACAGGGAGGGAGGGAGAGGGGGACAGAGAGGGAGTGAGAAAGGGAGACACAGGGAGACAAATTCAGCCTTGGGTGGTGTGGGAATGTCTGCTCGCCAGCAGGTGGACTGCGTGCATGTAGACAAGGGTGGCCAGTGCCTGAATCCCCCTCTCTTCTCCATGGCAAAACACTGGGCCATGTCTCAACCTGTGCACGAGCACGACAGCTACCTGCATTATATAAGTGTGTGGAACAACTCCATGTGCCCACGTACAGTGTAACACGGAAGGCGACGATGCATGGCTCGCCACACCTGCTCACTCCACTGCTGACTGCAGTCACAATTGACGCAGCAAGTAAGACTGTGTCACACATAGGTAAAGTCTCAAAAGCTGTGGCCAAGGGACATACCCATGCACAAGTGCACTGTGAGTGGAATGCAAGACATATCCAAATACCCAGAGGAAATGTGCCAACTTAGAAACTAATGAAACATGGATGTTGCATGGAACAAAAATAACATTGTCTCTCTCACACACAGGTCAACGTCGTGGATCACCCCCCAACACTGGGGCGGAAGACTCACAGGACCCAGCTCTGCGGGATGACGATCCCCCCGGCAGCGACGACTCTCACCACTCTGTGGACGACCCCGACCAACCTGGCCCCTCTGGTGTCCAACCACCTGCAGCACCTGCGTCAGGTACATCTGGGCCAACCACCACCCCCACTCCTGCCACATCCCAGGAGACACCCAGGATCCCTGCCCCACCACCACAATGCAGCCAGGCTGACCAGGAGGGACACGGTGTACCGGGCACCCAGGAGGAGGCAGGCGACAACGCTAATGCCACCCCTCAGGGGTCCCGGAGACCCGATGTGCCCACAAGGGCAGGCCAGGTGCAAGTGGGCAGGGGTGGTGGGAGTGGAGGACGGCGGAGGCGCGAGCCTGACCAGTTGGCTGCGGAACCGGTATATTCCCATGTCAGAAACATCCTGGACACATACCGGCAGGACACCACGGGCATGGGCCAGGTTGTGTCCACCCTCAACGAGATGAAGGGGACCCTCGAGGAGATCAAGACCCAGCAGGCCCAGCAACATGCGGAGCAACATGCCTGTCTACTGCGACACCAAGGGCGGATGGAAGACAGACAGGCTGAGCTCGTGACGGTGTTCACGGGAATTCACCGTACACTCCGTCGGATGGCCGACAACAAGGGCAACCCTCCCTGTGCCACCAGGCCAAGAACATCACCACCCACAGGGAGGGATCCGGAGGAGGAGGAGACATCCGACGGAGCAACCCAAACATCGTCACGGCCTGCTACTGAGGGTTCCCGCAGGAGGGCGGGTCGTCCACGGAAAAGACCGTGAGGGTCGGCGCAACAGCACCATCTCCCAGGACACCTGGCCTGGCACCTGGCCCACTGGACCAACAGCAGCACATCAGCAAAAGACATTCTCTGCCACATGGACTAGCTGGTCACTGTCTGACCAATGTTGACAAAGACTGTGGCATGGACTCTGATGATTTCCAATGGCAAGGACACCAACTCCCCCAGAGAACTTTGGATTCCACACACCCGGAAAGCCCCTCTTGTCATACCCCCCCCCCCCACGTACTACAACACAAATAAAAAGTTACACGATAAAGAGATGATGCCTATATTTTGCATTATTACCTTACATGTGTCTTGTAAAGTCTAACCATGCCTGAGTTCTCATATGACTTCAACCATCCATACCCTGGGGCCTGAGTCTGGCACAGGACACACATGGGTCACAATGTATTAGGCAAGACAGACATGGAGCACCATACACACCCGTGATGGGCCCAACCAGCTAAGGGGGTGGCCGCACAACCGTGCCGACAGACATATTGAGTACAGCGACAGTCATGCGCAGAGGTCAGGGATCATGTGGAGTGTCCTGGGGGGCACCCAGGTATGTGTAGACAGGTGGCAGAACCATGTCCTGCAAGCTTGAGTCAGGTGGATGCAGAGAATGGTGGCCTGGCCAACGTTGGATGCATGGGGATGGCACATGTCACAATACCCACACAGTCATGGACATCATGCACAATACAGAGTCTAATCCCACACAAATAGCTTGCATCTTGCTACTCTACACATAGACACATAGCCACTATCACGGAAAACCATGCCAGACATGCGGTATGCACCGTGGCAACACACCAGCATTGACTGAGAAGAGGCACCTTGGAGGCATAGGGACACCTTTATTAGTCATGTATTCGGGAATGCAGAGGCAACTCGGAGTAGACATACACAGGTCATGTGGAGTAACATGTGGGTCCAACACTGGAACTCCCCTTCTGCAGCACAAATGCTTGATAGCCATGGAACTGGCACACAAGTGTCGGGTAACAGCTAAACACCCCCTGCTGCTCACGGAGAGGCTGCCATACACCATTGATCCTCTGATGTGGAAGTCCCACACCATGTCAAGCCAATGCAAACCGTATGTGTCCGAGAGCAGTGTTACACACATTGATGCCATCATCACAATCCACTATCCCATCACAGATGACAGTCAACAAGTCTGACCATCTATTCAGGTGTACCCAGCTACATGTAATGTGTCCCATGGTGAAGCGACATGTCTGCAGAGGAACCAAACATCGACAAGGGCAGTGTGCACACATCGTAAACAACTGCCACACCCAATACACCCCTGATGCATCCCTTACCCTAAGGAGACTTCCAAACTTGTCCGTGCGTGTAACGCTGAGTCAGCACACGATGACGTGTCCATGAGGAATAGAAGTGCCACAACAATGCAACCAGCAGACGGCATGCGCAAGTACCTGGGGATGAGAGACACACAAGAAGTCAGCTACAAAAAGCACAGCCACTTGCATGTGCATGTACTCGACACATGTAAGGATGACAACATGCTAGGTCACAATTATGACTGGGGAAATACACTCATCACTGGCACCATCATTCGAGTGACACATCCACACACACCTCTGACTCACGTGGCATACATGCAGATGGACACACACATCGCAACACATGCCACACGGGGACCAATGCGTGCACACTCAGACACTGGTACTCACCACTAAGCAAAGAAGTCGCGTATGAGCCGACTCCGAATGTCCTCTTGTGGAACCACATCCTCCACATCACTAGCCCCATTGCCAAGCCCTTCATCCTCCACGAGTGGATGGTCCTGATCATCTTGATCCAGGATGAGTGGCACAGCTTTCTCAACTGCCATGTTGGGCAGCATGCAGCAGACCATGAAGATTTTGCAGACCTTCGCCGGGGCATATGGGAGGGCGCTGCCGGTCTTGTGGAGGCATCTGAATCGGCTCTTCAGGAGGCCAAATGTCCTCTCTATCACTCGCCTTGTCCGGCCATGGGCGGTGTTGTAGCGGAGCTGGGCCGGCGTGCTGGGGTTGCGGAGAGGTGTGATCAGCCATGGCATGTTGGGATAGCCAGCGTCCCCTACATGGAAACCACATGGACATAAGTAGGACAGGAGAAGCGGTCGTGCTGGAAGTCTATGCAAAATACAGGACAGACAGAGTGTACCCACCAACAACACATGCTCGTTCGTTGCGCAGCTGCGTCATCATTTCAGGCACCCTGCTACGCCTCATGATGTAGGCATCGTGTGCTGATCCTGGAAAACGAGCACAGACATGTGAAATCACCATGTTGGACAGACACACCACAAGGGCATTGATGGAGTGGTAGTGTTTGCGATTCCTGTACGCTACCTCCTGTGCCTGTGGTGGTACCAAAGCCACATGTGTCTCATCTATGGACCCAATGACATGGGGCATCCCTCCCAGGGCATAGAATCCACGCTTGACCCCAGTCAACTGTTCAGGAGTTGGGAAATGGATGAACTCATCCAGGTGAAGCAACATGGCCTCTAAGAAATCATGCAGCACACGGCTGAACATGCTCTGGGACATGCCACCAACATGAGCTATGGTATATTGAAAGGTACCCGTGGCAAGAAAATGTAGGGCTGCCATTACCTTCAGCTTGGGTGTCAGTGCCGTAGGATACCTGTGCAGCGGTTGCAGGTGTGGTGCCAGCCTTGCCGTCAACTCCTCAATCAACGGTGGGGGAAGCGGTAGCAGCGTATACAGTCATTCTCCCGCATATCAGCCAAGTCCGGAATTTGTCGGGGAAGAGGCGGCGCTCTGCAGTAATTTGGAAGTGACAAGGAAGAGTGAGTGCACTACAACAACAATTTATATGTACTGAGCACATGTTAATCTGTCAATACACATATGCTACATACGGAGTCAGGTATGTGCTACATGCCCTGGACACGTATGGCTGCCAGGTGACACTCCTACCAAGACCCAGCTACACACGGATATTGTGAACCTCCACATGCCATGGCATGGGACTAGCTGTGTCTCAGTGTAAGTGAACAGCCAGACGCAACACAGGAGTGACATACATCAACACATCAGCAGAAGTAGGATGTCGATTGCACAGACAGGTAGCGGAACACTAGAGCCACAGGTCACATGACATTACACTAGGACAGCCCACACACCTTGCCATTAAGGTGTACATGTCATGACTCACCACACATACATTGAGAGGATGCAGACAGGTCCTTGTTACGCTACTCTGTGTCCCATGCATACATACACACCTCACATCCAATACCACATGTGGCCTGGTGTGCGTAACAGTGTGCCATGTCCATCTACACACAGACACATGTTGGTTGCTGCAACAGCTGATGCTTTTGAGGGAACACCAACATCAAGCTAATGGGAACACACCACACATACATGACATAGACACATCGTGCACCGTGGGTAGTCACATGTCTGGTGTGGTAACCCCTGTAGCGGGCATCAGGGGACACTTGCGTGTGTTGTTGACTGTGCCATGCCAGTGACGCTCATCCCAAGTGTGCAGTACGACATGCACACATGTCAAAGGAGTTAAGGGCATGCCTGGCACATATTGCACCGTCACACATAACATCTGTACACATCTCATCATACATCTATTGCCTTCTCGACTCAGGAGTAATGTGCCACATCACAGCCTTTCACACCTGTGCCCCACACATGTAGAACTGCCCAGACAATGCCTTGATGTCCATCCATGGACAAGTATGTCAGCTCTATTCCTTCCTGTGTGCTGCCTGTCACCACTGTGATGTGTGAAAGGCACCGTACATTCGCTCTGAGGGCCTGTGTACGTTCCCTATCACTATGGGAGTGCTGTCGTAGGCCTACCCATAGTGATAGTGAGCGTACGCGCGTGTGTACGGTCCGTATCACTATGGGTACGCATACGCGAGCACACCCATAGTGATAGTGAGCATAGGCGCGCGTGTACGGTCTGTATCACTATGGGTACGCATACGCGAGCACACCCATAGTGATAGTGAGCGTACAGGCGTGTGTACGGTCCGTATCACTATGGGTACGCATACGCGAGCACACCCATAGTGATAGTGAGCGTACAGGCGTGTGTACGGTCCGTATCACTATGGGTACGCATACGCGAGCACACCCATAGTGATAGTGAGCGTACAGGCGCGTGTACGGTCCGTATCACTATGGGTACGCATACGCGAGCACACCCATAGTGATAGTGAGCATACAGGCGTGTGTACGGTCCGTATCACTATGGGTACGCATACGCGAGCACACCCATAGTGATAGTGAGCATACAGGCGTGTGTACGGTCCGTATCACTATGGGTACGCATACGCGAGCACACCCATAGTGATACGGACCGTACACACGCGCGTACGCTCACAATCACTATGGGTGTGCTCGCGTATGCGTACCCATAGTGATACGGACCGTACACACGCCTGTACGGGCCGTTGCCATGCATTTGGGGTGCCCTAGGGCCCTGGAACGCACCGTACCTGGGTGTGAATCTCCAAATTACATAGGGGACACATGAGGGACAAGTATAAAGGCCTACATGCATGCTGGTTGTCATGGAGACCAAGCTTAAAGTATGAGTTTTTTTCTGCAGGTGCACAGCAAAAAGTCAGTTTGAATGAATCTACTTTGTTGCAATGTGGTTGTGGAGTTGACATCATGCTCAAGGAAAAAACAATAAAAACCCACTGACTGTGCTAGGTTTAAAGGGATTGGAGGAAACATAGGATGCAAATGTGAGTGACCAATCACTCTGTACTCCTGTGCATGAAACAGGCCAGCAAGGCAGATATAAGGCAGCCAGGTCCCATGAGAGAGCACTTGCCTGCACATCTTTGGATTCTAAGACCCAGCTGCTGCTCGTGATTCCCTGGAACCATGTCAAGGTCTGTGGAGAGGGCCCAGCCTTTCACCCTGGAGGAGAACCTGGCATTGCTGGATGTGATCCTCCCACAGTACCCCCTGCTGTATGGGCGACCAGGGTATCAGGTGAGTGCAGAGTCCACTAGCACAGACTGTGTCCCTTTTTTGTGACTGTGACTTCTGGCATTGTGTCCAGGTGTGACACACATGCAATGTACTATAGGGGGGGGTCCCGGGGGGGGAATGCCTGATGTCTCCCAGCCAGAGCATGCTGTGGTGCATGTCTGCCGTCCTCACTTGCATTGTGTTTACTGTGACAATCACTGCATGGTGCATGCCACATTCTGCCTGTCTTATCCTCCTGGGAATGTAGCCTCTACAATCCTCATGTGATTATGTGGTCAGCCCAGTGTGACAGGTGACTGTACCCACAGATGTGTGTTAGTTATGTGTACCTGTGCTGAGAGTGTCCACATGATGTGTTCGTACCCTGGACATGGGTGTGTGTGTAAGTCCCCTGTCATG
Source organism: Triturus cristatus (assembly GCF_964204655.1). Lineage (NCBI taxonomy): Eukaryota > Metazoa > Chordata > Amphibia > Caudata > Salamandridae > Triturus > Triturus cristatus. Next base: position 540,581,547 of record NC_140579.1, read on the forward strand.
TGGGTGGGTGCATATGTGGAGTGTAGCACCCAAGCTGCATGAGGGATGGATTTACCCTGCCCATCTGATGTGAGCAGGGAGCAGTGCTGTGTGTCTGACGTGCAGAGCCAGCCCCACACCTGTGAGCCCCCCCCGTCTAGTGGCACATGTGCAGAGTGAGGTTTGTAGCTGCATTTGGCAATGGCAGGTGAATGTCCTGTGCCTGTGTGTGTCTGTGTACTCTGCTGAGGTAGCGTCAGTGGCCTGTGGCATGTGACTGCTTTGAGGTGCTGCACATAATCCTGGTGTAGCTTGTGATGCACAGTGTGAGCCTGGATCATTGATTGTGTTGTTGCCCTCATTCCACCTGTGTACTTTCAATGGCACGGACTGCTTTTGCCCTTCCCCAGAGGATACTGTCCCTATGATAAAGGTGCAATGCGTTGGATGCATACTATGCCTTGTTGTAAACAGCAAAATCGTTCTAATATGTGTCTCTGTGACATGTGCCAGGTGTATTGATGTAGTCTCACTTGTTCATCCTCACAGGTAGGCGCCTCTGCCAAGAAGCAGATCTGGATGAACGCCGTCAGTGCCGTGAGGAGGACGGAGGGTCGCAAGCGGCGCCTGGCCCAGGTGAGAAAACGCTGGCAGGATATCCGGTGCTGGACGCGGAGGATCGCACGGGTCCTGCTGGGGGACTCACCTGAGACCCATAAGAACCGCGAGCGCCGCCGTCTGACCCACATCCACAAGCGTGTGCTGGCGGTGGTCTTTCCAGACTTGGACAGGCGCTTAAAGGAGAAGCAGCAGCAGGAAGGGGGTAGGTACATGTGTGTTTGTTGTGTGTCACCAGCATTAGTAAGTGCGCAGTTGCATGGATACACTGCCAGGGTTTAAAGGTGCTGTGCAGATCCTGTTACCCACAGTATAGCGGTGCTCTCCTGCCTCCCTTCCCCTCCTTGCAATGTGTTCCCTGGTCTGTGTGTAGTCACTCCTTCACAAGGTTATCTAGGCTGGCAGTTTATCCATGTGAACAATGCCTGTAGCATCATGTGTGGGGGTGGTGTGTAACAGGTTTTGGTACCTTGCCTGTGCCCTGTCCAGTTCAGTACTTGTGGGTTCCATGTCAGTTGGCACTGATGCTGAGTCCAGACATGGGAGTTAGTCTCTCAAGTGTCATGCCTTACAGCACGCATGTCCTATGTTGTGGCCTGTTACATGATGTGCATGAGTGTGCGATACGCATAGTGCAGGGATGGTGGCGTGTGTTGCAGTCATTCCCATTCAGGACCATGGAGTTGTGTGGCCACTACTGTCCCCTGGGGCATATTTTCCTAGGTGTCATGTGTGTCATCACAAAATGTGGACACTCTCAGTGTCTACAGCATAGGTTGTGCTCTGTGCCATTGTCCCCTGGCACCATGTATATTGACGTAAAATGTAGTACAAGTGTCCACTGTACAGCCTGACCTGATTTTCCTTGTTCATACTCACGGTGGCCAGTGCCTGTGTGTCTTGTTACAATCATCTGATGATGACCATTTGTACATGATTATTTGGACAGGCGCACCTTGGGTATTTTGTGTCCAATATTGCATTTATCCAGCCCATGTGTATTTCACCCAGACTAAGAGATGTAAGTGCTTCCTGTGTCTCAACAAATTGTCTCATGTAGGGGGTGGTTGGTGCGGGCAAAGCCTACAGGTCAAAACCTGATATCTCCTTGCTAGGTCTGGCCAGTGTGTGATGTTTGTCTGGACATACACTCAAGGTGCAGTGAGCCAGTCATGGTGGGCATGTTTTCAGTATTACCTATGCAGCATGTGCCTAAAGTTCATGGATATGGTCCCTGCTCATCCCTATTTTTGGCAACGCTGTGTGGTGCAGATGCAGTGCTGGATTGTCCCCAGAGCCTGGCTCCTCTGTCAAAATCCATTTCATGTCATTCGCTATTGTGTCATGCTCTCCATAGTTTTTCAGTGGCATGGTGGGTCAACCAACTGTGTGTTAAGGGGCCTACATATGTACCTTGTTTTGTAGATGTTACTCATCTTTCTTTTCAGGCTATGCACTGTAACCTATGTAGATTGGACGCATGTGACATATGTATACAGTTGTATGATTAATTCCTGTCTCTTCAAATTGCCCACAGCATCGTCGGGGGACACGGAGGGAGACATCAGCACAGACCGAGCGGATCGACCGAGCACCAGTGCCAGCGGTGACATCTTGGCTGGCACATCCAGTGGAACTGAGGCGGAGGGGAGTGAGGCGGAGGACCTGTCCACTGCCACCACAGAATATGAAGCTGACGGGTCTGAGGCTGAGCTCTCCGAGTGGGCGGAGGCTGCACCACCAGCTGACAGCGGCACAACATCTCTCCCCGCCCCCTCCATTGCCATCAGTCGCCTCCCACTTGCTCGTGTCCCTTCCCAGCGTGCCTGGTCACCACATGTCTCCTTCCTGCCAGGCACCGCACCCCCTGCCCCTGTCTCCACTGCTGCCGCCAATGCCGAGTCTGTGGACATCCAGCGGCAGTTGCAGGTTGGTCAGGCTGCGATGCTTAATGTCCTCCATGGCCACAGCCAAGTGCTGAACAACATGGAGGCATACTTGGAGGGCATTTTCTCATCGCAGGCTGACCAACGCAACTTGCTGAGGTCCATTGACTCGACACTGACTGCAGCAGTGGGTCTCCTGCAGCGCTTCGTCCAGCCCCCTACCGCTGACCCATCCACACTTCCCACTCCCATGCCTGTCCCACATACACCCAGACGTCAGCATGCACCCACCACAACAGACACAGGCACCACACCAGCAGGGAAGGTCAAACGCACACCTCCTGGCACGCACACACAGGGTGAAGTAGGCACACCCACTGGGTCGGGGGAAAACGTAAGACACGCAGCCAGAGTGGGAGTCCGCATTCCACAAAATCCACTCCCTCCAAATCCCCTCCCCTCAGCTCTCCTGGCCAAAAGTCGGATACCGGGTCAGTCCTGCCCAGTCTGTCCATCAGCCCCAGTGTGGCACTACCCTGCAAGCGGTGGAGGCAGGACACCGGCAGGGGAGTTGAGTCCCCCCCTCTGTCCACACCCTCGCCCAGTGGCGCTGCGACCCATCCCTCCGACCCCCCCCCCCCTCCTTGGGGCGTGTGGTTCCTTCGGGTGCAGGGGAGTCGCTGGAGGACCTTGCTAAGGTGTGCAGCGCCATCCTGACCTCCGCCTTTGGCGCTGCCCCACCCCCTGTGGTGGAGTCCTCCGTCCCTGCACCCACAACGCCTACCCTTTGCCCTCATGTCCCTGCGGTGCCTGGTCCTTCCCCCCCACATGATCCCCCCCCTCTGGAAGACAAAGGAGTCTGACTGTGCAGGCAAGCTAGGGGACACGCGTCCCACTGTGTCCCCCAACTGGATTTGAACTTTGGATTGCCCTATGGGCATTGTACATTTTGAACTTTCAAGGGACAAACAGATTTTTGGATGCTGAATAAAGCAATTTATTTTTCCTTAGTACACTACTGTCTATCTGGTATTGCTGTTGGTGGACCTGCTCCATTATTTTGGGTGGTGATAATGTGTTGGGTGTGTGGGAATTGTCGTCTTGTGCTGGTCATAGGGTGGACCCTGGTATCTGTGTGCCATCACAAGCTGTTGGCTACATAACTTTGTTCATGTAAGCAGTTACTGCATGGTGACATCGTCCCAAGGTGTGTTCCTTCCTCTGTGTAACCTGACATCTTCCCTGCAGGGTCATTCCAATATGTGGTGCTGAGCTGTGTCTACATTGGCTGGGTGTGTGACGGACTCGTTAGACTTTGGCCATGCATGCTGAGGGATGTCTCCACATGCATCATTCGTGGCGTCCTTGGTGGTCACTGTACTTGTGTATGTAGACTGTTGACATGACTTCATGTGGACATGTTTTCTTTTCGGCACTATGCATGTGTATACTCCCAGCCTCGCACACATGTGGTACAAGTACTGCAGGATCTTTGTGCACCTGACTGACATTTGTGGGCATTGGATCTGTGGGTACTCCACCCTTTTCTTTGCAGGGGCACTGCTGTGAGTGTTATGCACCCACCCCTCCTGTTCTGGGCACTGCTGGGAGGACTCTGCACCCACCCCTCCTGTGTCTGGGCACTGCTGGGAGGGTTAGGCACCCACCCCTCCTGTGTCTGGGCACTGCTGGGAGGACTTTGCACCCACCCCTCCTGTGTGTGGGCACTGCTGGGAGGACTCTGCACACACCCCTCTTATGTCTGGGCACTGCTGGAAGGACTCTGCACACACCCCTCTTATGTCTGGGCACTGCTGGGAGGACTCTGCACACACCCCTCCTGTGTCTGGGCACTGCTGGGAGGACTCTGCACACACCCCTCCTGTGTCTGGGCACTGCTGGGAGTGTTAGGCACCCACCCCTCCTGTGTGTGGGCACTGCTGGGAGGACTCTGCACCCACCCCTCTTATGTCTGGGCACTGCTAGGAGGACTCTGCACACACCCCTCCTGTGTCTGGGCACTGCTGGGAGGACTCTGCACACACCCCTCCTGTGTCTGGGCACTGCTGGGAGTGTTAGGCACCCACCCCTCCTGTGTGTGGGCAATGCTGGGAGGACTCTGCACCCACCCCTCTTATGTCTGGGCACTGCTGGGAGGACTCTTCACCCACCCCTCCTGTGTCTGGGCACTGCTGGGAGGACTCTGCACCCACCCCTCTTATGTCTGGGCACTGCTGGGAGGACTCTGCACACACCCCTCCTGTGTCTGGGCACTGCTGGGAGGACTCTGCACCCAACACTCCTATATCAGGATATGTACGCTTAGAACATACATGGGTGTGGGTTCGCTCCATGCATACGCGGGTGGGGATACGCTCCATGCATACGTGGGTGGGGGTACGGTCCGGTCCGTACGTACACTGTTGGGGTGGGGGTACGCTCCATACATACGCAGGTGAGGGTACGGGCCGTACGTACACTGTTGGGGTGGGGGTACGCTCCATGCATACGGGGGTGGGGGTACGGTCCGTACGTACACTGTTGGGGTGGGGGGTACGCTCCATGCATACGGGGTGGTGTTACGGTCCGTACGTACACTGTTGGGGTGGGGGTACGCTCCATACATACGCGGGTGAGGGTACGGGCCGTACATACACGGTTGGGGTGGGGGTATGCTCCATGCATACGGGGTGTGGTACGGTCCGTACGTACACTGTTGGGGTGGGGGGTACGCTCCATGCATACGGGGGTGGTGTTACGGTCCGTACGTACACTGTTGGGGTGGGGGTACGCTCCATACATACGCGGGTGAGGGTACGGGCCGTACGTACACTGTTGGGGTGGGGGTACGCTCCATGCATACGGGGGTGGGGGTACGGTCCGTACGTACACTGTTGGGGTGGGGGGTACACTCCATGCATACGGGGTGGTGTTACGGTCCGTACGTACACTGTTGGGGTGGGGGTACGCTCCATACATACGCGGGTGAGGGTACGGGCCGTACATACACGGTTGGGGTGGGGGTATGCTCCATGCATACGGGGTGTGGTACGGTCCGTACGTACACTGTTGGGGTGGGGGGTACGCTCCATGCATACGGGGGTGGTGTTACGGTCCGTACGTACACTGTTGGGGTGGGGGTACGCTCCATACATACGCGGGTGAGGGTACGGGCCGTACGTACACTGTTGGGGTGGGGGTACGCTCCATGCATACGGGGGTGGGGGTACGGTCCGTAGGTACACTGTTGGGGTGGGGGGTACGCTCCATGCATACGGGGTGGTGTTACGGTCCGTACGTACACTGTTGGGGTGGGGGTACGCTCCATACATACGCGGGTGAGGGTACGGGCCGTACATACACTGTTGGGGTGGGGGTACGCTCCATGCATACGGGGTGGGGGTACGGTCCGTACGTACACTGTTGGGGTGGGGGGTACGCTCCATGCATACGGGGGTGGTGTTACGGTCCGTACGTACACTGTTGGGGTGGGGGTACGCTCCATACATACGCGGGTGAGGGTACGGGCCGTACGTACACTGTTGGGGTGGGGGTACGCTCCATGCATACGGGGGTGGGGGTACCGTCCGTACGTACACTGTTGGGGTGGGGGGTATGCTCCATGCATACGGGGGTGGTGTTACAGTCTTTACATACAATGTTGGGGTGGGGGTACGCTCCATACATACGCGGGTGAGGGTACGGGCCGTACATACACGGTTGGGGTGGGGGTACGCTCTATGCATACGGGGGTGGGGGTACGGTCCGAACGTACACTGTTGGGGTGGGGGGTACGCTCCATGCATACGTCCGTACGTACACTGTTGGGGTGGGGGTACGCTCCATACATACGCGGGTGAGGGTACGGGCCGTACATACACGGTTGGGGTGGGGGTACGCTCCATGCATACGGGGTGGTGTTACGGTCCGTACGTACACTGTTGGGGTGGGGGTACGCTCCATACATACGCGGGTGAGGGTATGGGCCGTACATACACGGTTGGGGTGGGGGTATGCTCCATGCATACGGGGTGTGGTACGGTCCGTACGTACACTGTTGGGGTGGGGGGTACGCTCCATGCATACGGGGGTGGTGTTACGGTCCGTACGTACACTGTTGGGGTGGGGGTACGCTCCATACATACGCGGGTGAGGGTACGGGCCGTACGTACACTGTTGGGGTGGGGGTACGCTCCATGCATACGGGGGTGGGGGTACGGTCCGTACGTACACTGTTGGGGTGGGGGGTACGCTCCATGCATACGGGGTGGTGTTACGGTCCGTACGTACACTGTTGGGGTGGGGGTACGCTCCATACATACGCGGGTGAGGGTACGGGCCGTACATACACGGTTGGGGTGGGGGTATGCTCCATGCATACGGGGTGTGGTACGGTCCGTACGTACACTGTTGGGGTGGGGGGTACGCTCCATGCATACGGGGGTGGTGTTACGGTCCGTACGTACACTGTTGGGGTGGGGGTACGCTCCATACATACGCGGGTGAGGGTACGGGCCGTACGTACACTGTTGGGGTGGGGGTACGCTCCATGCATACGGGGGTGGGGGTACGGTCCGTAGGTACACTGTTGGGGTGGGGGGTACGCTCCATGCATACGGGGTGGTGTTACGGTCCGTACGTACACTGTTGGGGTGGGGGTACGCTCCATACATACGCGGGTGAGGGTACGGGCCGTACATACACTGTTGGGGTGGGGGTACGCTCCATGCATACGGGGTGGGGGTACGGTCCGTACGTACACTGTTGGGGTGGGGGGTACGCTCCATGCATACGGGGGTGGTGTTACGGTCCGTACGTACACTGTTGGGGTGGGGGTACGCTCCATACATACGCGGGTGAGGGTACGGGCCGTACGTACACTGTTGGGGTGGGGGTACGCTCCATGCATACGGGGGTGGGGGTACCGTCCGTACGTACACTGTTGGGGTGGGGGGTATACTCCATGCATACGGGGGTGGTGTTACAGTCTTCACATACAATGTTGGGGTGGGGGTACGCTCCATACATACGCGGGTGAGGGTACGGGCCGTACATACACGGTTGGGGTGGGGGTACGCTCTATGCATACGGGGGTGGGGGTACGGTCCGAACGTACACTGTTGGGGTGGGGGGTACGCTCCATGCATACGTCCGTACGTACACTGTTGGGGTGGGGGTACGCTCCATACATACGCGGGTGAGGGTACGGGCCGTACATACACGGTTGGGGTGGGGGTACGCTCCATGCATACGGGGGTGGGGGTACGGTCCGTACGTACACTGTTGGGGTGGGGGGTACGCTCCATGCATATGGGGGTGGGGTTACAGTCCGTACGTACACTGTTGGGGTGGGGGTACGCTCCATACATACGCGGGTGAGGGTACGGGCCGTACATACACTGTTGGGGTGGGGGTATGCTCCATGCATACGGGGGTGGTGTTACGGTCCGTATGTACACTGTTGGGGTGGGGTACGCTCCATGCATACGCGGGTGGGGGTACGCTCCATGCATACGCGGGTGGTGTTACGGTCCGTACGTACACTGTTGGGGTGGGGGTACGCTCCATGCATACGCGGGTGGGGGTACGGTCCGTACGTACACTGTTGGGGTGGGGGTACGCTCCATGCATACGCGGTTGGGGGTACGGTCCGTACGTACACTGTTGGGGTCGGGGGTACGCTCCATGCATACTGGGGTGGTGTTACGGTCCGTACGTACACTGTTGTGGTGGGGGTACGCTCCATGCATACGGGGGTGGTATTACGGTCCGTACGTACACTGTTGGGGTGGGGGTATGCTCCATGCATACGGGGGTGGTGGTACGGTCCGTACGTACACTGTTGTGGTGGGTGTACGCTCCATGCATACGGGGGTGGTATTACGGTCCGTACGTACACTGTTGGGGTGGGGGTATGCTCCATGCATACGGGGGTGGTGGTACGGTCCGTACGTACACTGTTGGGGTGGGGGTACGCTCCATGCATACGTGGGTGGTGTTACGGTCCGTACGTACACTGTTGGGGTGGGGGTACGCTCCATGCATACGAGGGTGGGGGTACGGTCCGTACATATCCATACCCACGCTGTGGAATGCTTGTACGAGCCGTCCCGCCATTGTTGGGGTGACGTAGGTGTGGGCGTGGTACGACTCGTACCCACGCTCTTAAGGCGTGGGTACGGGACGTACCTGTATTGTTGTGTTACCGGTTCACGTCGTCATCCACTTCCGTTGTGGCGGACGCTGGCTTTGCTGGACACGCCCCCACCCCCTCGTAGTGACCAGGGCCTGGGGGTCAGGTATGTCCAGGGCATGTGTGCTGTGTGTCTTGGGTGGGGGTTTAGTGGCCTGCCCCTGCTCCTGCCCCCCCCTTCCCCCCTCCCTTTGTTGTTCTGACCTTCTGCGGCGTCTGCGTCAGAACCTGTAGAGGAGGTCGACTGCTATGAGGGCCGGGATGACACGTAGGTTCGGGTCCATGTCTGTCCGTCGCGTGCAGGTACTCCTTGTTCGCGTCGTCCTGATTTCCCGGCAGTTTTTGGCTGCCGGAAAATATTCTCCGTGCGGGATGACGTCGGTGCGAATCGTACTTCCTGGTTCGTGAAAGGCAGGCTGCGTGCGTCCCGATTGTATGTATATTTTCGTCAGACGGTGTTTTGTACGAATCGTACGGAAATAGTATTTCCGTGCGAATCGTACTTCCATGTTTATATATTGTTCCGACCGGGTACGCGTCGGACGGAGAATATGCTCCGTCCGACGGTTCGTACCCGGTTTTTACAGGATCGTAATCGGCACCCTAGTGTAACTGTGTGGTAAGAGGCAGAGAATGGTTCCCCTATGGTGACCTTGTTCCAGAATCACTTTCTAATATGTGGTAATGAGGCTGCAGGAGCACCGGAGGTGGTAAGTATATCCCACTACTAGCACACACTGATGGCAGAGGGAAGATGTTGATGGGTATATGCTGGACAAGTAAGCTGGTGTATAATACCATTGAACCATGATCTTGTAAGCCATTTACCTGTGGGATAAACTGCTGTAAGTTTTAGGAGTCTCACCAAAGGGTTTCCTATTGCTTAGACGAAATGCCCTCTATATTGGAAGTCTGCAAGAAAGTTTGAAATGTGTGGGTTTGAGGGGGTGTGGAGTGTTGAATGGTCCGGTATATGTTGGCAATTAGTTCCTTAGAACCGTCATGTTCGCACTCTTTTTTATGATGGAATATACAATCTGGTAGCCCTATAATAATTAGAGGGGTGCAACACTCAATGATACAGCTGGCGATACTCAAGCCTGGTCATTTCAGGGTGATGGTAATCAGCCTTACATTGCTCAAAAAACGTTATGGAGGCTCCCACAAAGATCAAATTTGCATGCAATCAGACTGAGGGGGAGGAGAAGATAGTAAGCCACTCCATGATTCCCAATCTGTCCCATATGTTGAGCACTGTCCTAGTGGGCATAGCTGTTCAGACTGTTTTGGTGCTACCAACATAGACATATATACACACACACACACACACACATACCTATAGGTGCTGCACAGTCGAGCGTGCTGGCATAGCCATGTTAGAACCCTGAGTGGCCGGCAGGCCACTGCCAGATCCATGTGGACCCCATTTTTCACACTCTAGCGGACCACCCAAGAGATGTAAGTGGGCGGCCCAATAGTGCTAGAGAATATTAGGGCAGACAAGTCTACCACTTTCTCTAGGCCGCATCAGGGAAGAGTTACAGATCCTTTGGCTGCTTCCCATTCTGGATAAAAGAGCGAAGGCCCTGCTGTATGCGAGTGTTATAATCTTGGGTATCTGAGTAGGCAGGGACAGGAAAAAGATATATGGCCCATGGGATGACATTGATTTTTATGACATTAATGTGACCCAGTTAAGAAACAATGAAGGGTTTCCAGTGTCTTAGATCTGCTAGGATGGACCTTCGGAGTTACTTCCATTTGGCCTGTGTCCAAGAGGACAGCGTAGGGCTAGATTATCACCCAAATATCTAATCGCGTTGGGTGCCCATTGTAACTGCGCTAGGGCTTGCAGAGTAGGGAGGTCTTACCCGGCTATAGTTAGATTGAGCATGCAAGATTTAGTAATGGTGATTTTGAAAACCGATACCGCTGCAAATGTGGCACCTCTGTCAACTATAGCCAGTAGGGAGGTAGTGGTCGAAAAGAAGTAAGCAAGGGATGATCTGCAAACAAGTTAACCTTATGATCTCAGCCACCAAAGGAGATGCCCACAATAGCAGGATTGCAGCAGATGGAGATGGCCAATGGTTGAGCTGCTTTGGCTTAGAAAAGGGGTGTTCACAAATAAAACACCTTGTTCACCACTCGTCTGCTTTACTGCTAAGGGGGAGCAGTCTGCACCCAGTAGTTCTATGTCCTCACAGTTAATTGAGCAGGATAGCTATTTGCTACCAGCCACTGGTGTACTGACTGGCTATTTTTCACCAACCTGCCATTATAGACTAGTTTCTGAGGTCCTTTGCTCTCAGAATGCCAGAAACCAAGCCTACTCGTGCAGAGGGTGTTTTCACCCCCATGCCACAGGGTGACCTGCAGAATAATATTCCAAAACGGGGGTGAGAGGGGGCTTTGAAGAGTCCACCACCTCTGCTATGCAACTGAGCCAGCACACACCTCTCTAGCAAGGCATGTGGTTAAAAGAAGTGGCGGCACTTGGGTTGAAACAATGGGATTACATTGGCATATCACGGCTGGGTGATGTATGGTTGGGCAACCACATTAGGACGTTTCAAGACCTGCAGGGGAAATACACCCTTCATGCCTCACAGTTATACAGATACCGGCAGCATCATGCCCTTAATGCACACATCTCAACAGGCACGTATTTTTCCTGAATTTATCCCATTGGAAGCCCAGTTCATGATGCAAAACCTGGTGAGAGGATGGGTATCCCGGATATATTGTACCCTTATCAATAACGGCCCTACAACACTCTATCCACTGAGGACCAGATGGGAGGGATGGCTGGGCCCCCTGGAGAAGGACTGGCATGACCCTTACAGCCCCCAAAACCATCAGAACCTCAGCCAGAGTCCGCCTAATTCAACTATGCTACTTGCAAGCCGCCTACTTCACCCCAGAACGCCTGCATAGAGCAGGGTTACATCCCTCTCCAGACTGCACACGCTGCGGCCAAGTACTGGACGAATTTTACCAAATGATCTGGTCCTGCCCTAGCCTTATCCCATACTGGACAGCAATAGAGTCTGAATTCAAACTGGTCCTGGGCTAGCAGGTTCGCCATGATCCCGTACGTCTCATCCTGGGAGTAACGGACGGCCTAGATGGTTCCCGAGCTCACAGATTATTCCTTGGTACAGCCATCGGGGTAGCCAGGCGTGAAATTGCAGCTGCTTGGACGCATTCTAAACCCCTAAGTATAACCAAATGGGGCCAAGGGGTAGACGGGTGTGCTGCACAGGAACAACCCTTTTTTGAGGACTGGGGCTGCCCAACCAAGTATAAAAAGGTCTGGGGCAAATGGACGTATCAATTAGATTAACTGTACCGATGTTTACCTGTGTACACAAATGCAATGTTTATGCGCTGTGACTGTAATTGGAATCACTTATTTGTATGCAATGTAGGCTAACATATGAGGAATACCATGAAATACTGGATAAATGTCTCATGCTGTTAATCATTTGATCTTAAAAATAAAAAAAAATGTGATTGTCCTAATAAAAATATATAATTTATTTTATTATATATTAAAATGTATATTGTTTATAACAAATTAAAAATATATCTGCAACATGGAAGGTTTACATTCCGACCGCCGAATTACAATGTTGAGTGTAAACAAACTGGGAAACCCTAGCAGAATCCCAATGCCTTTGCAGACTCCGGCAGGGGACCTGGGGGGCACCATACACAACCCACTGACAGCCCGTCAGTTGCGGTCCCACTGTCATCGCAATATTGTTTTCCGCCCGCCACATTAGGGTGGCGGGTGGATGGGTGGTGGTCGGAGAGACCGACCGCCATGGATCCAACATGCTCAAGCAGCTCTTGGGACTGTCAGAGGGATTATTGATCACTACAATGGTGGTGGAGCCTGCCAGGCACTGCCGTAGGGATTATGATGTCCCTCCCCGTTGGCCGTTTCATGGCGGTTTACGAGTCATGAAAAGGCTAGCGGAAAGGGACAATGCGGGCCCCCCTTCTCCCCTGGCCCTCAGTTTTAGGTTTAGGGGGGCATCATAGCGGGCACTGCATGGTGCCTGCCACGTAGTGCATAGATATGTCATGTTTATTTTTTTTTGCTGCGGCATGCGCTGCAGCACGCAGCATCCGCCGCAATACAAAACATAAACATTGCGATTTCTTTGGCGGGACCACTGACAGCAAGTTGGCCGGTCCTGTTTCTGATATGATGGCAGTCGGACATAAGCCATCATAATGAGGCCCTTAATTTTCACACAATTTTTAATATAATGTTTAAAAAAATGTAATATCTGATATTACTGCCTATCATAACAATAATTACATTTATAACTATCCTAAAAAAATTAACAATTGGAATATATTTAAATACTTCCCATCCCTTTCCACTATTGCCCACCATCAGTTCCTAAATTTCAAAATATCACATTTAAAAATAATGTAAAAAATTAAATTTTAACACAAATTATTTTTATATTTTTGAATTATTACCCCTCATTTTATCCTATAATACCAACATTCTACTCCTAAATTAATTATTTACAATTTTTTAAAAGTTTTAAAAATATTAAAATGCTAAAAAATAAATACAATTATTTTTTCAAATTATAAAGTTACTTCTCAACCTTATCCTCTGGAATCCCCAAATCCCACTCCTATATTTTTACAAATTCTATATAAATGTAATAAATTTAATGAAAAATTTGAAAATTATTAACAATTTTAAAAATTATTCCCCATCATTTCCACCTATAACCCCAACATCCCACTCCTAAAAATATTTATAAACACAAAATTCAAATAATTCTAAAATTTAAATTATTTACAACATAGTAATTTACACACAAAATTTACATAGATTTATATTATTTTAGTATAGGAATACATAAAAAAATATTAATACAAAATAATTTTTTTTATAAATAAATTGACATTTTATACGATACAAAACCTAATTTCGATATTTTTGACTTCAACATTACCTATTGTGATATTTTACATTACGATATTTTAAACACAATGGTGCCGATTACGATCCGGTAAAAAAATTCCCCGTACGACTTGTATCCGGTCTTTTTACCGTACGAATCGTACAAGTGCCGTACAAACTGCCAATTACGATTCGCATGGGAAAAAGTCCATACGAATCGCATCGGGAATTATTCCCCACACGTCCTCGGGTCGGAAAATGTGTCCGACACGTCCATGGACGATTTACCGTACAAATGTGAAAAGTGAAGTCCGACCGCGGAATTACGATCCATCCCGTGCGTCCGATGTTACAACCGTATGGAAAAAACACCGTCCGCACCGAACTCCCATAGCAACCATGGAGACATGTGCCCGCATACGCGCCCAACACTCCCCCCAACCCTCCTATGTACGAGTCGAATCCCCCCCTCCCGGCCCCCGTATGTACGTGCCGACCCCCCCCAGCCCCGTACGTTCGAGTCGTACCCCCCGTGTATGTACACCCGTGTACGTGTCGTACCCCCCCATGTATGTACACCCGTGTACGTGTCGTACCCCCCGTGTATGCTACGCGCTGGGGGTACGCATCGTACATACACGGGTGGGGGTACGACTCGAACGTACACGGGTGTACATACACGGGGGTACGACACGTACACGGGTGTACATACACGGGGGGTACGACACGTACATGGGTGTACATACACGGGTGGGGGTACGACTCGAACGTACACGGGTGTACATACACGGGTGGGGGTACGACACATACACGGGTGTACATACACGGGGGTACGACACGTACACGGGTGTACATACACGGGTGGGGGTACGACTCGAACGTACGGGGGCTGGGGGGGGTCGGCACGTACGTAAGGGGGCTGGGGGGGTCGGCGCGTACATACGGGGGCTGGGGGGGTCGGCGCGTACATACGGGGGCTGGGGGGGGGTACAGCGCGTACCGGGCCACCTACTCTGGTCGTTTCGCGCTGTACTTCACTTTTCCAGCACTTTTTGGGTGCCGTGAAAATATTGCCGTCCGGACTGCTGTCGGTTCGAATCGTACTTCCTGGGTCGTGAAACGCTGCCTGAAAGCGTCCCGACGTCACGTCGCAGCATTCCCGGATCACATTCGTACGTATATTTTCGTCGGTCGGTGTTTTTTACGATTCGTACGGAAATGGTGTTTCCGTGCGAATCGTAATTCCATGTTTGTAAAGTTTTACAACCGGGTACGAGTCGGACGGAGAAAACGCTCCGACCGACGGTTCGTACCCGGTTTTTACCGGATCGTAATCGGCACCAATGTTTCTGTTACTCAATATTTTTTTGAATACCAACTTGAAGCCTACCTTGGGTTTCCCCGCTGTGGACTACTCAAAGCAGCCTGCAGCCTCTGTTTGCAGGCCCCCTCTACTGTGCCCATTCCCGGTGACAAAAACCTGAAGCAAAAGTGCACCTCTGCACCTGTCACCTGTGGCCAGCAGAGAAGAGGACCAAAGTTGCCCTCAAATCCCTGAGCATCGTGAAGCCTGAACCACCCTGTTGGTTCAAACCTACTGGCTTCCCAGTTCAAACCTGCAGCGTCTTTTGATGATGACCGATCCCCATTAACTTGCATTGAGCACACAACACTGTTTTGTACCATTTGAACCTGGGAGCCCTAGTGGAGCTGGAGGTGACCTGCTGGTTCTGCCTTGGATCTTTCCCTATACTTGCCTTAAATTACAGGAGGTTGGTCTTGTAAGTCCCAGCAAAGAACTTGTATGCCGTATTTGTTTCTCTTCCCATATGACAACATTGCAGCCTCTGAAAACTGCAGTGTTGACTTTTTAAACAAAAATGTTTCTATTGCAAAATGTACTTACCTCATCGTATTAATTCTCAGGCTAAAATATATACATATATAAAGATACATATTCTTTCTATACATTGGTGTGGATCTCCTTGAGACGTCTGCATCATTTATTGACTATCGTGTGTTTGCAGATGTCTAACACTCCTCTCTGATAAGCATAAGGGTGCTCAAACACACTAGCCCCTAGAAGAGCACCTAGAGATTGCTAGATCAAGCCCCTGTCCACTCAGAGGAATACCTGGACTCTTTGCAAAGTATATATCTTTATGATATAGTATATAAGGAGCCAGCTTCCTGGAGGAAGGTGCTAGGTGACCCCGAATGCTGGGCCAAGACTGAGGCCACAGCCTGCTAAGTCCAGTTTTGCTGAGAGCAGCAGGGGCGTGGCCCCGGACCCTGACACCTTAGGTCTGTTTTGCGAACTAAGGGGCTCATTATGATGGCAGAAGTACCGCCACCGTGGGGCCGGCGGAGGCAGTCCTTCCGCCATCAATAAGCATTTTACCCACCGCCCAATTAGGATGGCGGTGGGTACCACGGCAGACGCAAAGCCTGTCCGCCGCTTCACCGCCAAAGGCAATTGTCCTGATTGCCTGGCGGATGGTGCAGGGCTCCTAAAATGGTGGTGGTGCCTAGAAGGCACCATCCGCCAAATTAGGATGGGGGTAGAAAAAGGCCTTGCCATGGAGATGATGCCGCCATGGAAAGGCTTTGCTAGGATTGGGTTTGGAGGCCCGTTGTGGACCCCCTTTGTTTGCAGGGGGTTCACCATGAGTACCGCAGGCACCGCATGGTGCCTGGCACGCAGTACAGGGAAATGTGTGTATGCCAATATGACATAGCGAACGGTGCTGCATACAGCAACACCGTCCGCAATGTTAAGACCCCGGAATGAACCCACCAGAATGGCGGGCGCATCCTAATATGTGTGGTGGGACTGCCGCACATCTGGCAGGCGGTCCCAGCACCACAACGATGTCCGCACGCCAGTGTAATGAGCCCCTAAGATTGGATTGGCAGTGAGGCCTGATCTGAGTGTGTCCCCACAGTGAGAGTCACCCCAGGGACTCTTCTGCGGACAGCGAGAGCAGTGCTGCCACAATGCTATGAGCATTTCAAGCCACCACTGATTATGCTCCACGAACGGGGATGTACAGCTTATGTATTACAGCCCCCAGCCTTGCTGGAATCAAAGCGGAGCCAAGCGTCAACGTCAATCACCCTTCTCTTGATACCAGGTTGGCCCACTTCCCTCCTTCCTAGCACTATGCGCAGGCCTAGTGCTTTCTGTGCCCTGCTGCCACAGTGCCCCTAAAGCCCGGTCATGGTGTTCCACGCCAGCGGTGCACCCCTCTTCCTACTTCCAGGGGGTGGTATGTGGAGGTTCCCATTCAGAACCGTTGATTCACCAGGGCAGCAACTTCTTACCTCGACATGGATGACTTGACTGTCGTCGATTCCAAGCCCAATTCGAAATCCATGCACCAACTCCCATTCTGTGAGGCTGCCTCTAGGGTGACTCTGCCCAACGCTTCGGAGGAAGAAGACATGGTGCAGGCACCATCATCTTTGTAATATATGGCTATAGACAACCTGCTTAATGAGTGCTCTGATATCAAACTATACATGGGTTCTACTTTTTCATAAGTGTTAATTTCAATGCTAGGTTTCCAAGCCACTTTATGGACCTTTACTCTTTTGTGTTGGATGAGGCAGCCAGTGGCTGGGAGTCCAACCGAACCCGTCTTACACTATACGGATACATCAGAATTGTTCAAACGGACTCCCGGAAAACGAGTCGTTCGGAAAGCTCTCCGGATTGGAGTCGTCCGGAGGGCTTTCCTGACGAGGTCGGTATTGGGCACTTAGACGGGATTGGATGGGTGTTGTGATACATGCAAGTAAGATACTGACTCCCCCCCCCCACCCGACTACCCCTATGGTACAGAGGGCATCCATCTGCTTTGTAAATCACTGGTGCTCCACACATTTTGGACATGGGTAGACCGAATGGGTAGGTGTGTGTTATGCAAAATCCAGAGACGCAATAAGGTCATGAACATAGGTTCCTTATATGCTTTAGTAGGTGACAAGGCGGACTTCCTTCCCACATTGAACAATCTCCGGCTTTCTTTTGCAATGGCTATTTGCAATGGCTAGGGTGCACATGGGTGGAGGTCCTGGGGGGTTAGTAACCTTGACCTTTGACAACTCTGGAAATCGTGCTGACCAACACCCTCGGATCAGATTACTGCTATCTGACAATATACCTGTTATGCCATGACAGATCACTGGTAATTGACACATCCAAGCGTTAGGGATTTCACTTTCAGCTCATGCATCCATGGCACACGTTCCCATATCGACTAGTTGCTGCTCTCTCTCAGACTGGTTGGTAATCTAGAGTTTAAGGAAAAAATATCGACCCCCAAAATATCCCCATCGAAAAATATCATGACCAATATCTTTAACAAAAATATCGTCATGCTATAATTTCAAAATTATTAATGAATAAATTATCATTGTCACTAACAGCATTGAATACAATTTTTTTTTAAATATAAAAATCTCAATATTAAGCATTAAATAAGTCAAATGACAACACTAATGTAATATTAAAAGTTATATAATGCTTTTTTTAAAAAGCTAACAATTATTTTCAGAAAGTCAAACACATGTAAATTAATATATTTATTCGTTTAGAAATATCTAATTTAAAATATTCTGAAACTAATTTTAGTTACTATTATAATGGTATACTTTGCTTAAATCGTATAAACTATATACATATATATAATATAATATATTTATATATATACAATAACTAAAAACATTTTTTTTAAAACATTTAAATTAGTAATATATATTACACTAAATACAAAATTACACTTTAGTAAACATGTATTACATATTAAATATAATTTCAGATATAATTCTAATTAATCATAAATAAATAATATAATTGTAAACAATGTAAATTAGACTATAAGATGTTTCAATTGAAACATATGCTATTCCCACTGCAATGTATAAAATAGTAGGCAAAATGTTATACTCATGATGGGTTAAATATACTATACCCACTCCAGTCAATGCAACATTAGTGAAAGTGTTGGATTGCGTAGTGGTAAAATTAAGTATTCCCATTCCAGTCAGCGCACCAGTATGGAAAATGTATTATACAATTAACATAAATATTTCTCAGTTAAAGTATTTATATTAACTTCAAACTATTTATTAGTTATAATTAATTAACTTCCTTCCCTATACCCCTGCAAAACAAACACGCTGCTATTTAAACTTAAATATTTTTTTAATTAATTATACAATTAACAATTAATTTTGAATTTTAGAAAAAATATTCAATTTAATTTATTAATTAATTATAATTTATTTACTTCCCACCCTAAACTCCTATGAATCACACAACCTGCTATAGTACTTAAAGATAAAAATGTAATTCCAAACATACTAACATTTAAAAAAAAATATTAAGCAACATTATCAAAACAACATTTTTATTAAAAAAAAAACATACTAAAATACCTAAAAGGAATACAAATACGATATTCTTAAGAATAATATTTATGTAAACTATATTATTGATTTTGATATTACTAACAACTATATTACCTTAAAATCTATACTCTTGACTGGGGCATTCGTGAACACAATATTTCGGTTTGACAACATTAAGGTGCCAATTCCGATCCGGTAAAAAGCGGGTACGAACCGTCGGACGGAGCCTTTTCTCCGTCCGACTCGTACCCGGTGCGAAATCCATCCGAAAATGCAAGTACGATTCGGACGGAAACACCATTTCCGTTCGAATCGAACAAAACACCGACCGAACAGAATCGAAACACAATTCCGATCCGGAAAAGCGCCGACCTGACGCCGGTACGCATCCAGCCTACGTTTCACGAACCAGGAAGTACAATTCGAACCGACGTCATCTCGCACGGAATATATTTACCGGCTGCCAAAAACTGCCGGGAAATCAGGACGACACACGCAAGGAGCAGCTGGACGCGACGAACAGACATGGACCTGAACCTACGTGCCATCCCTGCCCTCCTAGCAGTCCACCTGGCATACAGGAACCGACGCAGACGCCGCAGAAGGTCAGCACAACAACCAGGGGCAAAGGGGGGGGCAGGGGCAGGACACACAACACCAACACATGGTACCAAATCATACATGGCCTGGACATACCTGACCATCAGGGCCTGGTCACCTCCAGGGGGTGGGGGCGTGGCCAGCAACGCATGCGTCCGCCACAGCGGAAGTGGATGGTCACGCGAACCGGTACGTACCCTACCCAGGCCGCAAGAGCGTGGGTACGGAACGTACCACGCGTCCCCCTACGTCACTACAACAATGGCGGTACGGCCCGTACCCACGTCAGAAAGGCCTGGGTACGGCTCGTACCAGCATTGCTGGGGTCATGTAAGGGTACGCGTGGTACGACCCGTAGCCACGCCCCCAAGGACTGTGTACGGTGTGGACCCCACGGCACCGCAACAATGGGGGGACGCACCGTACCCACCCACCAAAGGCATGGGTACGGGCAGTACCCAGGCATGCAGAGCGTGGGTACGGGTATGTACGGACCGTACCCCCACCCCAGCAGTGTATGTACGCCCCGAACCCCCACCCGTGTATGTACGCCCCGAACCCCCACCCGTGTATGTACGCACCGAACCACCACCCGTGTATGTACGCACCGAACCCCCACCCGTGTATGTACGCACCCAACCACCACCCGTGTATGTACGCACCGAACCCCCACCCCAGCATTGTATGTACGCCCCGAACCCCCACCCGTGTATGTACGCCCCGAACCCCCACCCCAGCATTGTATGTACGCCCCGAACCACCACCCGTGTATGTACGCACCGAACCCCCACCCGTGTATGTACGCCCCGAACCCCCACCCCAGCATTGTATGTACGCCCCGAACCACCACCCGTGTATGTACGCACCAAACCCCCACCCGTGTTTGTACGCACCGAACCACCACCCGTGTATGTACGCACCGAACCCCCACCCCAGCATTGTATGTACGCCCCGAACCCCCACCCGTGTATGTACGCCCCGAACCTCCACCCCAGCATTGTATGTATGCCCCGAACCCCCACCCGTGTATGTAGGCACCGAACCACCACCCGTGTATGTACGCCCCGAACCCCCACCCGTGTATGTACGCCCCGAACCCCCACCCCAGCATTGTATGTACGCCCCGAACCCCCACCCGTGTATGTACGCCCCGAACCCCCCACCCCAGCATTGTATGTACGCCCGAACCACCACCCGTGTATGTACGCACCGAACCCCCACCCGTGTATGTACGCACCGAACCACCACCCGTGTATGTACGCACCGAACCCCCACCCGTGTATGTACGCACCGAACCCCCACCCCAGCAGTGTATGTACGACAAGTAACCCCACCCACGTATGCAAGGAGCGTACCCCCCACGCCAACAGTGTAAGTACGACACGTGCCCCCACCCGCGTATGCATGGAGCGAACCCACACCCGTGTATGTCATGAGCGTACATATTGTGAAATAGGAGAGGTGGGTGCAGAGTCCTCCCAGCAGTGCCCAGACACAGGAGGGGTGGGTGCCTGACACTCCCAGCAGTGCCCAGAGGCAGGAGGGGTGGGTGCCTGACACTCCCAGCAGTGCCCAGACACAGGAGGGGTGGGTGCAGGGTCCTCCCAGCAGTGCCCAGAGACAGGAGGGGTGGGTGCCTGACACTCCCAGCAGTGCCCAGAGACAGGAGGGGTGGGTGCAGAGTCCCCCAGCAGTGCCCAGACACAGGAGGGGTGGGTGCCTATCACTCCCAGCAGTGCCCAGAGACAGGAGGGGTGGGTGCCTATCACTCCCAGCAGTGCCCAGACACAGGAGGGGTGGGTGCAGAGTCCTCCCAGCAGTGCCCAGAGACAGGAGGGGTGGGTGCAGAGTCCTCCCAGCAGTGCCCAGAGACAGGAGGGGTGGGTGCCTATCACTCCCAGCAGTGCCCAGACACAGGAGGGGTGGGTGCAGAGTCCCCCAGCAGTGCCCAGACACAGGAGGGGTGGGTGCCTATCACTCCCAGCAGTGCCCAGAGACAGGAGGGGTGGGTGCAGAGTCCTCCCAGCAGTGCCCAGAGACAGGAGGGGTGGGTGCAGAGTCCCCCAGCAGTGCCCAGACATAGGACAATATACCCCATCAACAAGTTCAGTGACCAACAAGGGTGATACCCCAGATGCAGGTGGAGCCATCGCTGAGCCAGCATGGCCATATTGAAAGGCAACCCTCACACATCCAGGAAATGTAGACACAGCACAGCACAGCATATGGGAGACACCCTGCAGGGAAAATGGCCGGCTCCACAGAGGATGGAACACACCTTGGGACAATGTCACCATACAGTGAGAGCAAACATGACCAAATATCATTGGCAGAGACCTCTGTGATGGCACGCAGATGGCAGGGTACACCCCATGAGCAGCACACTCCAGCATTTCACAGACCCCTAACACATTATCACCACCCCAACTCAGGGAGCACCAGCACCAACAGCAAGTCCAGGAAAGCATCAGTGTGCAAAACCAAAAGAAAATGCTTTATTCAGCAGGAAAATATCTCTGAGAAAATGTCCACTATGTACAAGGGCCATGGGCCAGGCCAGCAGCAAAGTCCGGGGGGGTACACATCGGGACGTGTGTCCCCTAGCTTGCCTGCACAGTTCACATGTCCATTTCATCCACAGAAGAGGGGGCATCAGGGGGGAGGGTGGAAACAGGCACCGCAGGGACAGGAGGGGCAAGGGTAGGTGTTGTGGGTGCAGGGAGGGATGATTCCGCCACAGGGGGGGTGCCAGCGCCAAAGGTGGAGGACAGAATGGTGCTGCACACGTTGGCAAGGTCCCCCAGTGACTCCCCCGCACCCAATCGGACCACAGGCCCCAAGGAGGGGGGGGCAGAGGGATGGGTCGCAGCGCCACTGGGGGAGGGTGTGGACAGGGTGGGGGACTCAACTCCCCTGGCCGGGTCCTGCCTCCACCGCTTGCGGGGTGGTGTCCTCCTGGGGTGGGGGGGCACACTTGCAGTGGATGATGCTGTCACCGACTGTTGGCCAGGAGAGCTAAGGGGAGTGGATTTGGAGGGAGTGGGTTGTGTGGACTGCGGACTCCCACTGTGGCTGCGTGTTGTACGTTTCCCCCCCGACCCAGTGGGTGTGCCTTCCTCACCCTGTGTGTGCGTGACAGGAGGTGTGCGCTTCGAATTCCCTGGTGGTGTGGTGCCTGTGTCTGGTGGGGTGCGTGCACGCTGATGTCTGGATGTGCGTGGGACAGGCACGGGAGTGGGAATTGTGGATGGGGCAGGGTTAGGGGGGGTAGGCAGCGCTGCAGGAGATCCAGTGCTGAAGTCAGTGTGGAGTCTATGGACCTCAGCAACTGCCGTTGGTCAGACTGCGCAGCCGACATGCCCTCCATGTATGCCTCCATCTGGGTCAGCACCTGGGTGTGGGCATGGAGGACATTTAGCATCGCAGTCTGACCAACCTGCAACTGCCTCAGGATGTCCACAGACTCCGCACTCACCGCAGCAGTGGTGACAGGGGCAGGGGGTGCGGTGCCTGTCAGGAAGGAGACATGTGGGGACCGAGCACGGAGGGAAGGGCCACGAGCATGTGGGAGGCCGGTGATGGAAACTGAGGTGGCGGGGGGATGTGGAGGGCTGCCATCAGCTGGGGGGGCAGACTCCGCCACCTCTGGGAGCTCAGCCTCGGACCCGTCTGCGTCATAGTCTGTGTTGGCAGTCGACAGGTCCTCTGCCTCACTCCCTTCGGCCTCCGTGCCACTCCATGTGCCAGACAGGACAGCACTGCTGGCACTGGTGCTCAATCCCTCCTCCCGGTCCGTGCTAGTGTCTCCTTCCGTGTCCCCCGGCGATGCTGTGGGCAAGGTGAAGAGACAGGAGATAATCAGACACCTGTACACATATGTCACATGAGTCAAATATACATAGGTCACATTGCATAGCCTGAAAAGCAACAGGAGTAACACCTACAAAACAATGTACACATGTAGGCCATGGAACACACAGTTTGTCGACCCACCATGCCACTGAGACACAATGGAGAGCATGACACAACAGCAAATCACTGCACCTAAATTTTTACAGAGGAGCCAGCCTCTGGGGACAAATGTGCACAGCATCTGCACCACACTGCGTCGTCAAAAAGGGATGAGCAGGAATCATATCCATTTACTCTTGCCACATGCTGCAAAGGCAATACATGAAACCATGCCAAACATGACTGGGTCACTGCACCTTGAGCGTATGTCCAGTCAAACATCACACACAGGCCACACCCAGCAAGGAGGATGAAGCTTCTGACATGTAGGCCTTGTACGCACAAACCACCCACACCTGAGACAATCTCATTGAGACGGAGAAAGTATGTACACCTCTTACTCTGGGATGAAAACACATGGCCTCCACTAATTCATGACTGTACACACACTGCCCCTGGTGCGCCTGTCCACACATCATTGACAGGCAAACATCATCAGATTGTCTTAACAACACACACAGGTAATGCCCACTGTGAGTATGCACAAGCAAAATGGGTCCCCCTGTACAGTGGACACATGTAGCAACCTGTAGGTCCTAACAGTTGAGCCCAGGGTACAATGCCACCCTACCCAACCCATGGCGAAGACACAGTGAATGGCCATATTGTTGGATGACGCACATGATACCTAGGAAGAGGTGCCCCAGGGCACAGTAGTGCCCACACTCCTCCATGGTCCAGGATGGACATGACTGCAAATTAAGCAACCGTCCCTGCACTTAGCAGGCCTCCCACTCAGGCACATCATGTCAGAGGGCACACAATTGGACATGCATGCTGGAAGGCTGTACATTTTGGAGACACACCCCTATGTCGTGATTCACAATCAGTGCCAAGTGACATGGACACCACAATGACTGAAATTGGCCAGGGCACACGCAAGGTCCCCAGACCTGTGACACATCACCCCCACACATGATGCTGCTAGCATTGGGCACCTGCATAAACTGCCTGCCTAAATAACCTTGTGCAAGAGTGGCTACAGACAGACCAGGGAACACATGGCAAGGAGCGGAAGGGAGGGAGTGAGAACAGCACTGGGCTACTTTGGGGAGAAGTTGACGCACTGCACAATCAAACCCTGGCAGTGTATCCATGCAACTGCGCACTTACATTGGCTGGGGACACACAACTGACACACATGTACCTACCCCCTTCCTGCTGCTGCTTCTCCTGTAGGCGCCTGTCCATATCGGGGAAGACCACCGCCAGCACACGCTTCTGGATGTGGGTCAGACGACGGCGCCCACGGTTCTTACGGCTCTCAGGTGAGTCCCCCAGCAGGACCCGTGCAATCCTCCTCGTCCAGCACCGGATGTCCTGCCAGCGTTTCCTCACCTGAGACAGGCCCCGCATCCGACCCTCTGTACCCCTCACGGCACTGACGGCTGTCCTCCAGATCTCCCCCTTGGCAATGGCGCCTACCTGTGAGGATGCAAAAGTGAGAATACATTAATCCACATGAGCAAAGACACAGAGACACACATATAGAACAATCCTCTTCATGAACAGGCCATGGTATGCATGCAACTCATTGCACCTTTGTCATAGGGACATAATCCACTGTGGAAGGCCAAATGCACTACGTGCCATTGAAAGTACACGGGTGGCATGAGGGGTACCACACACTCACTGACCAGGGATCACACTGTGCCTCACAGGCTACACCAGGATTATGTACAGCACCTCAAAGCAGTCACCTGCCCCAGCACACTGATGCTACCTCAGCAGAGTACACAGACACACACAGGCACAGGACAATCACATGGCATTGCCAACTGCGGGTACACACCTCACTCTGCCCATGTGCCAGTAGACGGGGGGGTGTCACAGGTGTGGGGCTGGCTCAGCACGGCATGCACACAGCACTGCTCCCTGCTCACATCGGATGGGCAGGCTATATCCATCCCTCATGCAGCTTGTGTGCAACACTCCCCATATGCACTCACCCACATGACAGGGGACTTACACACACACCAATGTGCAGGGGACGAACACGGCCTTTGGACACTCACAGCACAGGTACACTGAACAAACACACATCCATGGGTACTGTCACCTGTCACACTGGGGGGAACACAGGATCACATCAGGACTGTGGAAACAACATCCCCAGGAGGAGTAGCCCGGCAGTATGTGGCATGCACCATGCATTCATTGTCACAGTAGGCACTATGCAAGTGAGGAGTGCACACAGGAAACACAGCATGCACTGCATGGGTGACATGAGGCCTTCCACACCCTGGGACCCACTCTAAACACCAGTGCATGTCTGTCACACATGGACACAATGCCAGAAGTCACTGTCACACAAAAGGGGCACAGTCTAAGCTAGTGGAGTCTGCACTCACCTGAACCCCTGGTCGACCATACAGGCTCTAGTACTGTGGGAGGATCACATCTATCAGGGCAAGGTTCTCCTCCTGGGTGAATGGCTGTGACCTCTCCACAGTCCTGGACATGGTGCCAGAGGAATCACTATCAGCAGCAGTGGTCATGGATGAATGGATGTGCAGGCAAGTGCTCTCTCATGGGACCTGGCTGGCTTATATCTGCCTGGCTGGCCTGTTCATGTACAGGAGTACAGATTGATTGGTCAGTCACATTTGCATCCTACGTTTCATCCAATCCCTTCAAACCTACCCCAGTGTGTGGCTTTGCATGGTTTCAGTTTTGATGATGATGTCAAGTCAACATCCACTTTGCAACAATGTAGATTCTTGCAAACTGACTTCTGCTGGGCACCTGGTGCTCAAATTCAAAAATCAAACTCGGTCTCCATGGCAACCATCATGCATTTAGGCCCTTATACTTGTCCCTCATGTGTCCCCTATGTGTTTTCATACATGTACACACAGGTACGGTGCGTTCCACGCCCTAGGGCACCCCAAAAGCAGTGATACGGACCGGACAAGCGCTTGTACGGGCCGGATCACAACATGGGCGCTGGCGTATGTGTACGCCACAGTAGTACGGACCGGACAAGCGCTTGTACGGTCCGGATCACAACATGGGCGCTGGCGTATGCGTACGCCACAGTAGTATGGACCGGACAAGCGCTTGTACGGTCCGGATCACAACATGGGCGCTGGCGTATGCGTACGCCACAGTAGTACGGACCGGACAAGCGCTTGTACCGTCCGGATCACAACATGGGCGCTGGCGTATGCGTACGCCACAGTAGTACGGACCGGACAAGCGCTTGTCCGGTCCGTACTACTGTGGCGTACGCATACGCCAGCGCCCATGTTGTGATCCGGACCGTACAAGCGCTTGTCCGGTCCGTACTACTGTGGCGTACGCATACGCCAGCGCCCATGTTGGCCCAGGGACCCTATACACGCCCTCAGAGCGTATGTACGGTGCGTTCCACACCTGTCAGTGGTGATAGGCGGCACACAGACAGGAATGGAGCGTCAGATTTTGCCAAGGGTGGACACCAATGCATTGTCTGTGCAATACCACATGTGTGTGACACAGGTGTGTCAGGATGTGATGTGGCACATTACCCCTGAGGTGTGGGCAAAGCATATGTACGATGAGCTGTGTACACATGTCGTGTGTGATGGTGCGCATTGTGCCACACATCCCCTCCATTCCTTTGACATGTGTGCATGTCGTACACACTAGTAGAGCCATGAGTCACTTGCATGTCCCAGTCACGGACACCCGCACCTGTCCCCTGATGCCAGGTACACGGAATATTACACATGACATGTGAATGGCTGCGTTGCACGCTGCAACCATGTCATGTGTGTGGCATGTGTTTCCATGATTTTGCTGTAGGTGTGTGGTCCAATGCATCAGCAGTTGCTGCTACCAACATGTGTCTGTGTGTAGATGGCCATGGCACACTGTTCCGCACACCAGCCCACATATGTGATCTGCCATGAGGTGTGTATGTATGCAACTACAAGTATCAAAACAAGTACATATCCACATGCTCTCAATGTATGTATGTTCTGTCTCGACATGTACTCCTCCAAGGCAATGTGTGTGGCCTGTCCTTTTCCTATAACATGTGACCAGTGCATATCGCATACACCAACCTGTCTGTACCATACGCATCCTACTTCTGCACATGTGTGGATGTCTGTGAATCCTGTGATGCGTGTGCATGTTCACTTACACTGGCCCACAGCTAGTCTCATGCCATGTCATCGTGAGCTTGCCCCACTCCGTTAGTGGCTGTCCCTTGGTAGGAGTGTCACCTGCCTGGCGTACGTGTCCAGGAAATGTGGCACAGACCTGACTCAGAATGTGGCATTTGTGTATTGGCTGTTTAACATGTGCTCAGTGCATTGACAATGTCGTCGTACAGTGCTCACTCTTCGGTGTTCCTTCCATTTCACTGCAGGGCTCCGCCTCTCCCTCGACGTATGCCAGACCTGGCTGCCCTGCATGAACGGGACTGTATACGCCGCTACAGATTCAGCCAACGGTTGATTGATGAGTTGACTGGCCGGCTGGAAGCACACCTCCTCCCACGCCACAGGTATCCCAGTGCACTGACACCCAAGTTGAAGGTGATGGCAGCCCTACATTTCCTTGCCACGGGTACGTTCCAACATACCATTGCTGACGTCGGGGGCATGTCCCAGACGATGTTCAGCCGTGTTCTGCATGATTTCTTAGAGGCTATGTTGGTTCACCTGGATGAGTACATTAAATTCCCAATTCGTGAGCAGTTGACAGGTGTCAAGCGTGAGTTCTATGCCCTGGGAGGGATGCCCCATGTCATTGGGTCCATAGATGGGACACATGTTGCGTTGGTACCACCACAGGCACAGGAGGTGGTGTATAGGAATCGCAAACATTATCACTCCATTAATGCCCTTGTGGTGTGTCTGTCCAACATGGTGATTTCACATGTCTGTGTTCGCTTTCCAGGATCAGCACACGATGCCTTCATCATGAGGCGTAGCAGGCTGCCTGAAATGATGCTGCAGCTGCGGAACGAGCGAGCATGTATTGTTGGTGGGTAGACTCTGGCAGTTCAGTGTTTGGCGTCATCTTCCAATCTCACTGCCTGTGCTGACACACTTCTGTCCATGATGTTTCCTTGTAGGGGACGCTGGCTATCCCAACATGCCATGGCTGATGACGCCTGTCCGCAACCCCAGCACGGCTGCCGAGCACCGCTACAACAACGCCCATGGGCGGACCAGGAGAGTCATTGAGAGGACGTTTGGACTTCTGAAGAGCCGATTCCGGTGCCTCCACAAGACCGGCGGAGCACTCCCATATGCCCCGGTGAAGAAGGTGTGCAAGATCATCATCGTCTGCTGCATGCTGCACAACATGGCAGTGGAGGAAGCTGTTACACTCATACTGGATCAAGATGACCAGGACCATCCACCCGTGGAGGATGAAGGGCTTGGTGACGGGGAAAGTGATGTGGAGGAGCAGGAGGCTGTGGAGGACATGCGGAGTCGGCTCATACGCGACTTCTTTGCTTAGTGGTGAGTTCCAGTGTCTGAGTGTGCACGCATTGGGCCGTGTGTGGCATGTGTTGCAATGTGTGTGTCCATCTGCATGTCTGCCAAGTGAGTCAGTGGTGTGTATTGAAGTGTCACTCGAGTGATGGCGCAATGGAAGGATGTTGTCCGAGAGTCATCATTGTCACCTGTCATGTTGACAACATGATACGTGTTGAGTACATGCTTGCGGATGTGCTCCTTTGGGCTGACTCCTTGTGTGTCTCTCTTCCACAGGTCCATGGGCATGCTGTCTGCTGGTGGCATTGTTGTGCTCCTGCTACTCCTCATGAACACAGCAACATGTGCTGATTCTGCGTCACATGCACGGGCAAGTTTGGAAATCTCCTTAGGGTAAGGGATGCCTCACGGTGTTTTGGGTGTGTAAATTGTTTGTAGTCTGTGTGCACTTCTCCGGTTCAGGTGTGGTCAATTTGCATACATGTGGATCCTACATGGGGAACATGACATGGGGCAGCCCTCACCTGGAGCCATGGTCTGACTTGGTGACTGTCATGTGTCAGGGGATTGGGGATTGTGATGAGGCCATCAATGTGTGTAACACTGGCCTCGGAAACATACAGGTTGCACCGGGTTGACATGGTGTGTGATTGCCCCATAAGGGCCTCAATGGTGTATAGCAGCCTCTCCGTGGCAGCAGGGGGTGTTTAGCTGTTATCCGTCACTTGTGTGCCAGTTCAATGGAATACCAGCATCTGTGTTGCAATGGGGGGTGCCAGTGTTGCTCCCACATGTTCATCCACATGACCTGTGTATGTGTTGACAGAGTATCATTGTCATTCCAACACACATGACTAATACATTTCTCCCTCTGTCTCCAAGGTGCCTCTTCTCTGTCAATGGTGGCCTGTTGCCACTGTGCATGCGGCATGTCTGGCATAGTTTTCAGAGGTGGTGCATATGTGTCTATGTGTAGAGTAGCAAGATGCTAGCGGTTTGTCAGGGATTGGAATCTGTATTATGCACAAGATGCACAGTTCCATCCACCTCAAGGCAAGAGAGACCATCCCCCAGGGCAACTACAACATCCGTGTCTAATCCTACCCTGCAGTCTACGGACATGTGCCTTACAACTCCCATGATACTTGTCCATATCCGGAGTGCATCTGCACAGCTCTGCTACTGCATCGGGCAACCAGGCCACATCAACGTCCAAACGGGATGGGGGGAATGATTCACAGCCAGCTGCAGGATGACCTTCTCGATCCACGCCCACACTCATGATGCAGCCCACAACCCCAACACAACCATGTGGCACTGTGATCCAAAACTGCATTCTGGCATCTCCATGCATCCAACCTTGGCCTAGCCACCATTCTCAACATCCGCCTGACGCAAGCATGCAGGACATGGTAGGGACACATGTCTAGACATACCTGGGAGCGGCAAGCCAGGTCACTCCACATGATCCCTGACCTCTGCGCATGACTGTTGCTCCCCTAAATGTGTCTGTAGCCACAGTTGTGCGGGAACCACTCAGCTGGTTGGGCCCAGCACAGGTGAGTATGGTACTCCATGTCTGTATCAGATGATACATTGGGACCCATGTGTGTCCCGGGCAAGACTGAGACCCCACGGTTTGGATGGTTGGAGTTAATTCTGAGATCAGGCATGCTTTGACTTTACGACACACACATGTATTGTAATAATGCAGAATCACGGCATCATCTTGTAATTGTGATTAATTTATTTGTGGTGGGGTACGGGTTTGTGGGGATGACAAGAGGTGCACTGCGGGAGTGTAGAATCCAAAGTTCACTGGGGGAGTTGGTATCCTTGCCGTAGCAAATTATCAGAGTCCATGCCACAGTCTTCGTCAACATAGGTCAGACAGTGACCAGCAAGTCCATGTGGCAGAGAATGTTATGTGCTGCTATTGGGCCAGAGGGCCAGGTGCCAGGCCAGGTGACCTGGGAGATGGTGATGTTCTGCTGACTCTCACAGTCTTTTTCGTGGACGACCCACCTTCCTGCGGGGACCCTCGGAAGCAGGCCGTGACGATGTCTGTGACGCTCCGTCGGATGAATCCTCCTCCTCCTGATCCCTCCCTGTGTCTGGTAATGGCCTTCGCCTGGTGCCACAGGGAGGGTTGCCCATGTTGTCGGCAATCCGACGGAGTACACCGGTCATTTGGGTTTGCACCGCCACGAGCTCAGCCTGTCTATCCTCCATCCTTCCTTGGTGTTGCAGTTGACAGGCATGTTGCTGGGCCTGCAGGGTCTTCATCTCCTCGAGGGTCCCCTTGATGTCATTGAGGGTGGACGCAATCTGGTCCATGCCCCTGGTGTCACGCCGGTATGTATCCAGGATGTTGCTGACCTGGGACACTACCGGGTCCTGAGCTCCCTGGTCAGGTTCGCGCCTCCGCCGTCCTCCACTCCCGCCACCCCTGCCCACGTGCACCTGGCCTGCCGTTGTGGGCGCATCGGGTCTCCGGGACCCCTGAGGGATGGCATCTGTGTTGCCGCCTGCCTCCTCCTGGGTGCCCGGAGGACCGTGTCCCTCCTGGGCAGACTGGCTGGGTGGTCGTGTGCGGGCAGGGC
The DNA here is from genome assembly GCF_964204655.1 of Triturus cristatus. Classification (NCBI taxonomy): domain Eukaryota; kingdom Metazoa; phylum Chordata; class Amphibia; order Caudata; family Salamandridae; genus Triturus; species Triturus cristatus. The sequence goes on from NC_140579.1 coordinate 540,613,229, forward strand.
TCCTGGACGCCTCCTGGGATGTGGCAGGAATGGGGGATGGTGGTTGGCACAGTTGTACCTGACGCAGGTGCTGCAGGTGGTTGGACACCAGAGGGGCCAGGTTGGTCTGGGTCATCCACGGAGTGGTGAGAGTCGTCGCTGGCGGTGGGGTCCTCATCCCGCAGAGCCTGGTCCTGTGAGACTTCCCCCCCAGTGTTGGGGGGTGATCGACGACGTTGACCTGTGTGTGAGAGAGACAATGTTAACAGTGTTACATGTGGCATCCATGTTTCATGCATTTCTGATTTGGCACTCTTCCTCTGGGTAGTTGGATCTGTCTTGCATTCCTCTCACAGTGCACTTGTGCATGGGTATGTCCCTTGGCCACAGCTGTCAGGGCTTTACGCATGTGTGACACAATCTTAGTTGATGCATCTATTTGGGTACACAGTCAGCAGTGTGGTGTGCGGGCGTAGCGAGCCATGCAGAGGCGCCTTACGTGTTGCACTGTACGTGGCCAAATGGTGTTTTGCCAAGGCAATTTGATGATGCAGGTAGGTGACTGAAGCATTTGTGACAGGGTTCTTACCGACACAGTAGGTGGGTATACTGGGTGTGTGGTTAGGTATGTGCCTGCAGCACGGATGGACTCGTGCACAGATTGACACATGGACCGGTCTTCATCTACGGTAGGGGGGGTTGAGGCACTGCCAGACCTTGTCTGCATGCACACAGTCCACCGGCTGACGAGTGGACATGGCCACACCACCCAAGGGTGATTTAGTCTCCCTGTGTCTCCCTTCCTCCCTCCCTCTGTCACCCTCCTCCCTCTGTCGGTCTCCCTCTGTCACCCTACTCCCTCCCTCTGTCTGTCTCCCTGTGTCCCCCTCTGTCTCCTTCCCTCTCATTCCCCCTCTCCCTCCCTCTATTTGTCACCCTCTGTCACCTCAGGCCAGCTTCCTGGGCACACACAGTTAGCCGGTCTTTGAATGGCCATTGGCTTGTTCATGTGAGTTAGTTCCTGTTCTCCGGGCACCCATTGGGCAGTGTGTCTGAGTGTAGGCTGCTGCTGTGGCGGTGTGTGCTGAGACTCTATCAGAGCGATGCATCTTCATTGTCTGCTGTTATGTGCAAATTGTGCCTTCAGACCCATGTCATCCTGCAAGGCGGCCACCATTTGCAGGCAAGACAGTACTGTGTGGGTACACACAGTTTGTATGGCTGTGCCCTGGGCCATATGGGCTGAGGGCATTGTTGTGTGCTTGTGAGTTGCTCAATGTTAGTTTTGATGCCCCCACTCCCAGCATCGGCCACATCCTGTGTTGTGTTGGTGTTTTGTGTGGCCTGTGACTTGGCATGGCCCTGATTGGTGCATGGGGCATGGAGGCGCTAGTGGCATGTGTGTGTTTGTGGAGTGTGGTTGTGTCCGGTGGTGGCTTGGGGGGGGTGGCGTGCATGATTGATTGTGTATGGCATCCCCCCATGTGAGGTGAGTTGTTTGTGTACTCACCAGGGTCTGGGAGTCCTGGTAGTCCGTGTAGTCCCTCCACCGCCAGCGTGGACATCACCTTCTCCTCCCAGGGATGGTATTGTACCGGTCTGGGGGGCGGCCCTCCTCCAGTGATGTTCCCCTGGTTGTGATTGTCAGTCATCTTCCTCTTGACCGTCCTCCGCAGATCGTACCACCTGGATTGGCACTCGTGCCTGGTCCTTCTGGTGGACCCAACAGCATTCACAGAATCGACAATCCTCTGCCACATGGCCAATTTTTCAGATATGCTGGTCTGTCTGACCAATGTTCCAAAGAGCTGTGGCTCGACTCTGAGGATTTCGTCGACAAGGATCTCCAGCTCCTCCTTTGTGAACTTTGGATTCTTGGTTGTGGACATGGCGTGGGGTGTGGGTGTGGATGGTTGTGGGGGTGTGGGTGTGGATGGTTGTGGGTGTGTGAGTGTGGTAGTGGAGGTGTGTGTGTGAATGTGATGAGGGGGTGTTTGTGTAGGTGGTTGTGTGAAGGTATGCAAGTGTGAGGTTCAAGTATGGTGGTGTGGGTCGTCTGTGGGCTCTGGCAGCAGTGAGTCTGTTGCAAAGGCTCATGGTTTGTGTGTGTGGTCCATTTTTATTGGTCCATTTGTGGGTGTGGGTGTGGCTGTGTTTGAATTTTGTGTGGGTGTGTTATGAGGAGTGGTCGTGTTTTGGGCCTCTGTTTGGCAGTTTGGCAGTTGCAGGTCAGTGTATGTGATGTTTGTGGGGTTGTTGGGCATGTTTGGTGGTGTGGGGAAACTCTAATTGACTCTCCTTGTGTAAATATGGTTTGTCCTGGTTCAGTACGTGTGTTTTTGGCGTCAGTACGGTCCGTACATGCACTGGTGGGGGTACGGTCCGTACATTCCCTGGTGGGGTGTGGGTACGGGCCATACTTCCACGGGTGGGGGTTCGGTGCGTACATACACGGGTGGGGGTTCGGGGCGTACATACACGGGTGGTGGTTCGGTGCGTACATACACGGGTGGGGGTTCGGTGCGTACATACACTGCTGGGGTGGGGGTTCTGTGCGTACATACACGGGTGGTGGGTCGGGGCGTACATACACGGGTGGGGTTCGGGGCGTACATACACTGCTGGGGTGGGGGTTCGGGGCGTACATACACGGGTGGTGGTTCGGTGCGTACATACACGGGTGGGGTTCGGGGCGTACATACACTGCTGGGGTGGGGGTACGGGCCGTACTTCCACAGGTGTGGGTACGGTCCGTACATACACGGGTGGTGGTTCGGTGCGTACATACACGGGTGGGGGTTCGGGGCGTACATACACTGCTGGGGTTGGGGTTCGGTGCGTACATACACGGGTGGGGGTTCGGTGCGTACATACACGGGTGGGGGTTCAGGGCGTACATACACTGCTGGGGTGGGGGTTCGGTGCGTACATACGCGGGCGGGGGGGTGGTGGGGTGTTCGGCGCATATGCGGGCACATGTCTCCATGGTTGCTATGGGAGTTCGGTTCGGACGGTGTTTTTTGCGTACGGTTGTGAAATGGGGAGGACGGGAGGGATCGTACTTGCGCAGTCGGACTTTATTTTTCCGCACGGTGGGTTTTTCGACCGGGGACGTGTCGGTGACTTTTCCCGACCCGAGGACGTGTGGGGAAATCTTCCCAATGCGATTCGTATGGACTTTTTTCCGTTCGTATCGTACTTGGCAGTTTGTACGCTACTTTGACGATTCGGATGGAAAAAAATCCGGATACGAGTCGGACGGGGAATTTTTTTACCGGATCGGAATTGGCACCTATATATGGCGGTATTTTATTTAACATATTTTGCCTGATAATCGTGATCTACTGGCTGTCTTGGTTATAATGAAATATACATCTGACCATGCCCGTGTGTCGCTTCACCTTGACCTCTGTCTCTTGCAACCCCACCAGGCGCATGAACACAACATGGTAAAAAGTCCCTGAGGACAACCATCGGTTGTGCAACTAACTGAGATGCAATTTAATATGAGAATGCTGTATCCATTTCCTCAGCACAGGTTCTCTGGTCAGCCAGAAAGTCCTCCCTGAGAGGAGATTTGATGTGCGACTCAGCAGCCGTCAAGCGCTGTTGTGAGGCACAACGCAAGCAGGTGACGGAAACCACCCTTTGCCTGACTCCGGCATAAAACGCTTCACCAACCCTCACCGTTCATATAGAACTGCTCTCCACCAAGATCGATAATAACCCTCATTACACTGCAGAAGCAGAGACAATGGTTTTTACTTGCGGCAACGGCATTAAGATAGGGAAAAAGGCTGGATGGTGTTTTGCTGCGCAGTTGCGTCAGACGCAGTCACACGCAACAATACAGACCATCAGATTCGCATGTGTTGTACTGGCCTGCACAATATATTGCAGGAATATGCCAATTTTTACGAGGCCCATGACTCCTTAACCAGGCCGGAACATTCTTCCGTGGAACAGGCGTTTCTCGCCGGTGTTACCCTACATGCCGTGTCACAAGTTCAGGCACAGTCACTAAGGGCTCATTATGATGGCGTGCATACATCAGTCTCCTGCCATCATAACGGTGATGGGACAGCCCGCCAGATGTGTGGCGGTCCCACCAGCCAAATTAGGATGTGCCGGCCACACTGGCGGGCGCATCTTGGCCTTTTCACATAGTGGGCGGTGCTGCTGGCTGCAGCAGTGTGTGCAATGTGAAAATGCTACGATGTGCATTTCCATGCACAAGGTGGCAGGCACCACGCGGTGCCTGCCACCTTGTGCATGGCAGTGTACCCCCCAGTGCACCCCTCCAAAGAGGGAGCCCGCAACTGTCCCCCAAAGCCAGTCTCCACCTGTCTTTTTGCAGCTCGATATCTGCCGCAAAAAAACAGACGGAAGAGCTCATCCTAATCACTACGGCAGTGCCTGCACGGCACCGCCGCAATGATGCCCTGGTTCCCGATTCCGCAAGGCGGGCAGAAAAGGACCGCCTTGCGGGACCATGTAGGACGGACTTTCCGTCCGCCGCGGAACCAATGTGATTCCCACCACCATCCAAATTTGGCAGTGGGTGAAACAAATTATGAAGGAGGGAGGATCGCCACCGCGTGCCCGGCGGTGGCGATCCTCCCACCATCATAATGAGCCCCTTGGTGTTGGCATTAGCACAAAGAAATTGCACAGGCCATTGACAAGATCACAACTGTGAAGGCTCCAGTAGACAATAGTGTTCCATTTTATTTGTACAAAATAAGTTAACACATCATAGTGCCTTTTTTTGGGCAGACTATTAAGGGATATATCCACAGGTACAGATCCTCTTCCCGAATTCAGTAGGGGGCTTATTTCATTATTTTATCAAACCAGGCAGAGAACCACTTCAATGAGCCAACTTAGAACATATATCCCTCGTAAACGTAGATATGAAGATCATGGCGAAGGTTTTGGCCAATAAAATCAAGGTCTGTATTCCAATACTGATTTTCTCCCCACAGATTGGGTTTGTGCATGATCAAACTTCAGCAGTTCTTCTGAGGACGCAATACATCTATGTTGCAGATGCAGCAGGATGAGAAGGCGTTTGACCGTATGAAGTGGCCATACCTGCTCCGGATGATGGAGGTCATGGGCCTAGGGGATGCGTACTTTGCTAAAAAGACATGACTCTATAGTGCTCCCATTGCCTGAGTAACCTGTGGTTCATCCACCTTTTTTGTTCTCCTTTGTATCACAAGGCAAGGGTGCCCACTCTCCATGCTGTTATTTTTTACTATTTATTTTGCCCAAAAAATTAAATTGAGAATTAAAACGGTCCACAAATTAAATCCACAGATGTAATCCTCCATAGCGTCTAACCATAAAAAACATGAATTTTTTCTTTTTTTAAATAAACGCTTCAGGAAAGCTGAAAAATTGGAAATGTAATATATTTATTAGTTATTAATAAACTAATACACATTTCATAAAAAATGGTAACTGCATCATCCATGGAACTCCAAATCAGGAACAATTCCACCTGTTAAAAATAAAAAACAACACAAACCCTCCTGCACATACACATATTAATAACAGTAGATGCCTTATTAAAATGTTCAACACCATCGCGGAAACGGGACCGACCGACCTCCGAATGGTAGTCCCTACTGCCTAATTACGATGCGGCCAAACATGGTGCGGTGCGGCGTATTCTAACATTTCCCTATGGGAGCATGTGCTACAGCCGTAAACTGTCTGAAGCACAAGCTCCCATAGGGAAATGGGAGGTGGTGTTCATCTCTTTACCGCATTGCAGGCACCTCTGGGTTCCTGCCACACGGTGCAGGGAATCAACAAGGGGGCATCTTAGGTACCCCCTCAGCCATCAACCGTGGGCCGCTGGGTGATGGAGGCCCTGCTAACACGCCATCCATATGGATTATATGCCGTTCTGACTGGTCGACGGGCTCCTTGAGCCCTTCGGAAGTCGGACGGAATGTGTGGCTGGTTTCACTTCCAACCGGCTGTATTGTAATCGGATCACTGACATAATATCGACTACCAAAATATAGACATACAAAAATATCGATGCCAAAATATAGAATGCCAAAATATCGAATCCCTATCTCCAAACAGGTAAGTACAAAAATATAGAATCCAAAATATCGTTGTTAAAAATATAGTTAGTCAAAATATCGAATTTTTTAGATGGCTTAAAAGTAATGTAAAATAAATGAAATAATACATATAATTAACTGACACATACTTAAAAATACTTAAATAACATTAAAATTAATAAATAATTAATGTAAGTAAAAAAAAATACATATATAAACGTAATATTAATTACCACTCCAGTAAGTGCAATAGTAGGGAAAGCGTTGGATAGCGGGAGGGTCAAAATTACTATTCCCACTCCAGTGAGTGCAACAGTAGGGAAAGCATTGGATAGCGTAGGGGTAAAAATTACTATTCCCACTCCAGAGAGTGCAACAGTAGGGAAAGCGTTGGATAGCGGGAGGGTAAAATGTACTATTCCCACTCCAGTGAGTGCAACAGTAGGGAAAGCGTTGGATAGCGTAGGGGTAAAAATTACTATTCCCACTCCAAAGAGTGCAACAGTAGGGAAAGCGTTGGATAGCGTAGGGATCAAAATTACTATTCCCACTCCAGAGAGTGCAACGGTAGGGAAAGTGTTGGATAGTGGGAGGGTAAAAATTACTATTCCCACTCCAGAGAATGCAACAGTAGGGAAAGCGTTGGATAACGGGAGGGTAAAAATTACTATTCCCACTCCAGAGAGTGCAATAATAGGGAAAGCATTGGATAGCGTAGGGGTAAAAATTACTATTCCCACTCCAGAGAGTGCAACAGTAGGGAAAGCATTGGATAGCGGGAGGGTAAAATTTACTATTCCCACTCCAGTGAGTGCAACAGTAGGGAAAATGTTGGATAGCGTAGGGGTAAAGTCTACTATTCCCACTCCAGTGAGTGCAACAGTAGGGAAAGCATTGGATAGCGTAGGGGTAAAAATTACTATTCCCACTCCAGAGAGTGCAACAGTAGGGAAAGCGTTGGATAGCGGGAGGGTAAAATTTACTATTCCCACTCCAGTGAGTGCGACAGTAGGGAAAGCATTGGATAGCGTAGGGGTAAAAATTACTATTCCCACTCCAGAGAGTGCAACAGTAGGGAAAGCGTTGGATAGCGTAGGGGTAAAAATTACTATTCCCACTCCAAAGAGTGCAACAGTAGGGAAAGCGTTGGATAGCGTAGGGGTAAAAATTACTATTCCCACTCCAAAGAGTGCAACAGTAGGGAAAGCGTTGGATAGCGTAGGGATAAAAATTACTATTCCCACTCCAGAGAGTGCAACGGTAGGGAAAGCGTTGGATAGTGGGAGGGTAAAAATTACTACTCCCACTCCAGAGAATGCAACAGTAGGTAAAGCGTTGGATAGCGGGAGGGTAAAAATTACTATTCCCACTCCAGAGAGTGCAATAATAGGGAAAGCATTGTATAGCGTAGGGGTAAAAATTACTATTCCTACTCCAGAGAGTGCAACAGTAGGGAAAGCATTGGACAGCGGGAGGGTAAAATTTACTATTCCCACTCCAGTGAGTGCAACAGTAGGGAAAGCGTTGGATAGCGTAGGGGTAAAAATTACTATTCCCACTCCAGTGAGTGCAACAGTAGGGAAAGCATTGGATAGCGTAGGGGTAGAAATTACTATTCCCACTCCAGAGAGTGCAACAGTAGGGAAAGCGTTGGATAGAGGGAGGGTAAAATTTACTATTCCCACTCCAGTGAGTGCAACAGTAGGGAAAGCGTTGGATAGCGTAGGGGTGAAAATTACTATTCCCACTCCAGAGAGTGCAATAATAGGGAAAGATTTGGATAGCGTAGGGGTAAAAATTACTAGTCCCACTCCAAAGAGTGCAACAGTAAGGAAAGCGTTGGATAGCGTAGGGGTAAAAATTACTATTCCCACTCCAGTGAGTGCAACAGTAGGGAAAGCATTGGATAGCAGAGGGGTAAAAATTACTATTCCCACTCCAGAGAGTGCAACAGTAGGGAAAGCGTTGGATAGCGGGAGGGTAAAATTTACTATTCCCACTCCAGTGAATGCAACAGTAGGGAAAGCGTTGGATAGCGTAGGGGTAAAAATTACTATTCCCACTCCAAAGAGTGCAACAGTAGGAAAAGCATTGGATAGAGTAGGGCTAAAAATTACGAATCCCACTCTAGAGAGTGCAACAGTAGGGAAAGCGTTGGATAGCGTAGGGGTAAAAATTACTATTCCCACTCCAGAGAGTGCAACAGTAGGGAAAGCGTTGGATAGCGGGAGGGCAAAATTTAATATTCCCACTCCAGTGATTACAACAGTAGAGAAAACGTCAGATGGCGTAGGGGTAAACATTACTATTCCCACTCCAAAGAGTGCAACAGTAGGGAAACCGTTGGATAGCGTAGGGATAAAAATTACTATTCCCACTCCCGAGAGTGCAACAGTAGGGAAAGCGTTGGATAGCGTAGGGGTACAAATTATTATTCCCACTCCAGTGAGTGCAATAGTAGGGAATACGTTGGATAGCGTAGGGGTAAAAATTACTATTCCCACTCCAGTGAGTGCAATAGTAGGGAAAATAATAAATTAATATTTTATTAAAAATAAATGAATTATTAATACCAAAAAAAGTATTAAAATTAATTACCAATCACATAATATTTAATAATTAATTAATTATAAATACCAATACATTTTTCATTAATTAATTACCTATTAATAATTAATTAACAACCAATTATTTTTCTATAACAAACATTAATAAATGCAAATAATACCAATTAATAATTAATTAATAATATATTAATTATCAATATACACAAATTATTTAAATAATTATTTTTTTAGAATGATATTACTTCCCACCATATTCCCCTATAAACCCACTACCCGCTACAAATATTAAATGAATACAATTAACATAATTATCAATTAAACAATTAATACAAATTAATTACCAATTAATACAAATTATTTACCAATTAATAATTAATCAACAACCAATTAATTTTCAATACTAATTAATAATTAACTAATAACAATTAAATTACTTCCCACCCTATTCCCCTATAAACCCACAACCCGCTACAGAAGTAAAACGCAAAATTAAATGAAAAATAATTAATAATTCCTATAAATTATTATTTAATGTACTATAATTAAATTACTTCCCATCCTACTCCCCTATAAACCCACAACCCGGTACTGAATTCTATTACACAAAAATGAAATAACATAAAATTCATTACTTTAAAAATATTCTAACATACATTCCAATATTGATACATACTTTTAACACATATACTAACACTTAAAACACTATAAAAAAATTCGATATTTTTAACTACTATATTATGACTGTCGATATTACTTACTTCTATATTATTTAAATCGATATTTCTTACCTGATTTTCGATATTCTTCACCACTATATTTTGGCAATTCGATATTCTGTCCATTCTATATTAAAAACTCGATATTCTGTCCAGTCAATATTTTTTTTTCGATATTATGTCTATTTACCATTGTAATCAGCCAGTCGGAAGTGAAACTGGAGGTCTCAGTCGGAAAGCCTCCGACCTAAGGTTGAAGACTTTCTGACTGAGACAGTAATCAGGCCCTATATATTAGACTTAAAAACAACTACAATAACTCTATACATGCTAATCTACACATAACTAAGGGCCCCATTACAATGGTGGGCGGACTTTGTCCGCTCGCCACATGACAGTAAACAGGACTGACTGCCAGAGGTGCTGCAGTCCCGCTAGGCCAATTAGGATGCGACCGCCACCCTGGGGGTCGCATCCCGCATCTTTTACATTGCGGTGGGCAGCACTGTAAGCAGCACCGGCTGCAATGTAAAAGATGCATGTTGTGCATTGGCATGCAAAACGTGACAGGCACCACACGGTGCCTGCCACCTTGTTTATGCCAATGAAGGCACCTTGTTTATGCCAAGTGCAGCCATACCGGGGGCCCGCAATCGGCCCCCAAATTCATTCACGTATGCCTTTTCATGGAGGAGTCTCCGCCATGGAAAGGCATACCCACCGCAGGCATCCTAATATGGATGGCGGTGCCTGGGCATTTTTCGCCATGCTGGCAATCCGACTGGCGGAAATGCAGTGGACGGACTTTCCATCCGTTGCGGTACCCCCGTCATAGTACTATGGAGGGTGTTAAATAGTGATGTGATGGCGGGACGGATCGCCACCGCCGCCCGGGCGGTGGCGATCTGCACGACATCATAGTAGACCCCTAGTATACTACATATCACTAAACCTAAAACGTTTTCATGGTACTACACATATAATTACCAACGCACAACACCACATATCAAGATCCAAAAGGGGACAATACAAACCATATTGAAAACCGAACTACCTTGCCTCTACTCTTAAATTTCCTTAAAAAATATTTAAAATAAACTTACCTTAACCATTGAGATGCAGCTCCCAAATGCACGCTTCTCTTTCCAGAAGCGCCCAAACAATAATGGGTATAGATGAAAAAATCAACTTATAAAAATATTAAAACATAATTAAATTAGAAAATAGAATGTGTAACATTGAAGTGAATATAAAACAATAATATTCTAAAAATGTATGTGTCAAAAGTGTGTTTGATTGTAAAAACTGTTAAAAATGTTATACAATTGTTTGAAACAATTGTACAATATATAGTAATTAATATTATAATATACAAAATATTTTTTACTATATATTCAAATTAGTTTGGGTAATTTGTTGTAAAAAAATACACAACTATTTCAAAATGAAAAAGTTATGTAAAATATCACAAAAATATAATTATGTATAGGAAAATGACTTTCTAACTTATTCTTTATAAAACTGTATTTTTGATTCTAGTTATATATTAAATAATAGTATTGAAAAATATAATATTATTTAATGTCAAAGCAATTGTTATAAATAAAAATAAATACAAACTAATTAATGCACTATAATGTTTGCAAAATATATATTAGATAATAATATATACAACATATATTTATTTATCATAGATTAAAAATAATGTGAAAATATTTTAAGAAATAAACAATATCAAACATTAATAAAATGGACACATGGATCATGATTTGGATGTTGGTCAGTAAGCCTTCGACCGCTCATTGGAGGCTTCCTGACCGACATCCTTGGTTTGAACTCCAACTTCCGTATTTCAATTGACGGCGCTCAGGGGTCCATTAGGATGTAGGGCGGTGGGACTACCGCCGCGCTGGCAGTGCGGAAAGATGCCTTTTTCCGCCCACTAGCAGTGGACATCACGCCCACCATATTAGTATGGTCAAACATAGGCCAATTCCCGACCGCTGCGGTACGACGTGCACCAACATCACAGTGCGCCCGCCACCGTGGCGCTGGGAGCCAATGGAGAACTGCACCACAAAGCACAGTGGCACAAATGAAGTCATGGGGAGGCACACACACATACAAACAAAGGGGACAGTTCACACCAAAGTGAAGTGTACTGTATGTCAGTAGGGGACATGGCAGTAGTGTACCATACACAAAGAGAGGGAGTGCAGACCCACAATGGGTACACAGCTGAAGCACAGATAGGGGATGGCATGACAACACACACAACATTCCACACTGGAGGCAAGAAGGCACCATGGGACAGCAAGGCATGGGAAAACACAACCACAATGGCAGTGTGGAGCAGCAGGTCTGCACAGATCCCACAAACAGACACCAGACACAGGGATGTGAAACAAAACACAACACTGAATTGCCAGTAACACCCTCTGCATACTCACAAGTGACAAAAACAACAAGTAGGAGTCAGACAGAACTGCAAGGACACACCAACACACTGCACAGTGCACAACATACAACTCACACGTGGGCAGACACCCACATCCACAGGGATGAACAATCAAAACAACAGGCACACAACTCCTGGGTGACACATGTGTGTAGGTGACATTGCAGAGGCATGCACACATCAGCACTCCCCACAAACTCACCCCCTTCACACTGCACACTACCTGGCCATCCAAGAGCCCACATGGAAAGTAAGGCATGGGACTAGGATGACTGGCCATCTCAAGATGACCACACGCATACACCACTGGGCACACATATAGGAAGAACACACACATGATTACCCTGGACAGCCTGCCTGCAATACTTTGTGCAGAAATCCACCCTGTGCTGGCAGTGCCCCCCAACCTGACATGTGTACAATAGGGCCAACATGAACTAATCAAGTAAATGACTACTGATAAACATTCGAAATTGACACCATTGCCACCACAAGTATCTGGGCCAAGAAGAACTGAAGACCCTGTGTAGTGTTCTTAGTTAATGGATCTGAGCATCCATGTCAAGATGATGATGTCAGCTGCTGTGGGTGTTCTTTTGAAGAATGTTTGGTGAAGAGAATGTTATGGGTTGAAGCTATTGTCAGTTGCACTGGCTTGGCTGGAGGATGAGGTCTCAAGATTACTCTCTGCATTAAAGAGTTCACAACCCATCTACCGTTTCCTGCTTATTCAATTCATCACCCACACCTCATTTTGGCGACGAGTGGAAACTCTTGAAGAGACCTCAACTCATCTATTTTCTTCGAACTCAAGCATTCTGGCACACCGCTTCTTACCTTCAGCAATCGTTTGTACCACTCAAAACGACTCCGCCTACGCTCCCTCCAGTTCGTGGGAGCTCATCCACTGGCTGTGTCGTAATTGAACGAGCGGTGAGAGCGGAGCACCTCCTGTGTCGTAATTGAACGAGCTGTGAGAGCGGAGCACCTCCTGTGTTTGTTGCGACTCGCTACAAGTTTTGGTTCCTGTTTTCCTCTCCTCGCCTTCGACGTTGTTTTTCAGGGAGGCGTCTCCTCATTGGTTGGTTTGGGGGTTGTCACCTTTCCTGTGAGGTGCCTCCTCATTGGTTTGTGTAGAGGCCTTATCGTTTGGGCCTCGGTGTGCATCGGGTGCTGTTGCTTAGCAACCCGCTTTGCTTGACGCAACCCTGCCAACTCCCGGCGCCTCCCGCTACACGTCATAACTAAGGGAAAGGAACTGCTCGCTTTGTTTCCTGATTGCGAGCTCAGCAATGCTACAACACTCGAGGAACACGCCGCTCGAACATTGCGAGGTAAAACTTTGATTCTTGGTCTCGGCCTCACTTACTGCCTTGCCTCGTGAGAATTACGTCTGCATTCAAGTCTGTTCATGTTGGATTTTCGCCACACTGACTTTCGTTTTCATCACGGTGGCAACTCTGATCTGCACAGTTATTATTTTCTGTCGTTTCCTTTGTCATACTCTAATATATGACAATAATAATAATAATGCTCTAATGTTTACTTGCATATACTGAATGCTTAGTGCAACCATTTTGTTTTCTTTTCCTCAGAGGTAAGGGAAGCTCTTTAATATCAAGGTGTCTTAGTTGGTTGCAATGATACACTGATACAGTCTGTTGGTTTGAATTGTGACAAGTGTAATTTGGGTTTGCATCTTCCACTTCGGCTTGTTATAATTTTAATTCAGTGTTGTGACATCTTTTATTCACATCATGCAAAATGTAACCGCGCCCCCGTTCTTTCTTTCTGCCCCAGAAGACCCTCCCATACCTTGGTTGAAATGGAAAAAAGTTTTCTCTAATTATGCCAGGGTCTGCGGTACTTCTTTGAGTGCAGAAAGGAAGTCTGCCTTATTCTTACACTGTCTTGGTTCAGAGGGGCAAGAAGTATTCGAACACCTCCCTGACCTACCGGACAGTGAGGGCAACTCTCTAAATGAATATGAAATCTGCATAAGAAAAATGGATTTGCATTACCTACCCAAAATGAGTATGATATTAGAACGTTATCACTTTGGAAAGAGACTCCAAAAACATGAAGAATCTGTGGAACAATATGTCACCTCCTTGCGCAAGCTGGCTTCCACTTGTTCCTTTGGGGCGAGTTTGGAGGAAAGACTCAGAGATCAACTCATGCTTGGGTCATCTATTGATAAAGCAAAAGACGCACTCTGGCAAAAAGACAATCCTTCTCTTGAAGAAGTCATCACCACTTTAAAGTTGCATGAGCATTCAAAAGCTTGTTCTGAGGCTATACGCAAAGTAGCAGACGACAATAAGAGTACTGATGCAGAAGTTAAGGAAATAAAAACAGATGCACCTGCAGGGCCTGACAAAGCCTCCAAGGGGTCCACACAAGGCACTTCAAGCTCTTCAAAAGGTGTGCGCCCGAACGCAAACGCAAAGTATTCCTCTGTAAAATGTTTTCGTTGTGGGAACACAGGACATTTGGCTAATTTCAAAGACTGTCCTGGGTGGAAAACTAGCCAAGTGAAGGATGGTCCTATGGAAGAAGTGTTAATTAATGACAAATGTGTTAAAATGTTGTTCGACTCTGGAGCAAAGATCACTTTAATTCCCAAAGATTTTTATGAGAAATATTTACTCACAAAAGTGAAGTTATTTAAACCAGATATTGTGCCAAGGGGTTATGGGGGACAAATAATAAATCTCTTAGGATAGTTTGAAGGAACAATTGATTACAAAGGTAGGGTCTCTGCAGGCAAGATTTATGTTTCCATGAAGGGAGATTCTTTGATAAGTTGGTCTCATCAAAGGGATCTTGGTGTTTATTTAGATCCTAATCAAACGCCTTCAGTGTGTCTGAGAGATCTCTCGACTATAGCCTCAATCTCTGACCGCAACAATTGGATCAATAAATTTCCACAAGTCTTTGATAAAAAACTTGGTTGTCTAAAAAAGTACCAACATCTAATTAAGTTAAAGGATAATTCTGTCCCTGTAGTAGCCAAAGTCAGAAATGTTCCCCTGTTAGTCAGAGACAAAATGAAAGAAGAATTGAACAAGCTACTGGATAATGGCATTATCAAAGAGGTAGAAGCTACGGAGTGGGTTTCTCCGGTTGTGATGGCTCGAAAATCCAACGGTGAGGCCAGGCTGTGTATTGACTTGAGGGAACTGAACAAGGCAGTGGTGGTGGATCACTATCCTCTCCCGAACATAACAGAAATGTTATCCTCATTAGGTAGTGCCACGCATTTTTCAACATTAGACTTGTCTTCTGCCTACCACCAGGTCAGACTACACCCCTCCTGCCAAGAATTGACCACTTTTATAACACCTTTTGGAACATACAAATTTCTAAGGATGCCGTTTGGTCTTATATCAGCTGCATCGGTGTTCCAAAGAGTCATGGAGAACATACTAAACGGGATTGGTGGGGTCAAAGTCTACCAAGATGATGTTCTTGTTTATGGTTGTAGCTTGCAAGAGCATGATCAGAGAATGGGTCTTATACTCTCTAGATTGCAAGATCATGGCCTTACTCTTAGATTGGATAAATGTAAGTTTGATGTTAAGGAGATTGAATATCTGGGTCATTCAATCTCTGGCTCTGGGATCAAACCCAAGCCTTCTTTAGTTGAAGCCATTTCCAACCTCAATTATCCGGCAAGCAAAGATGAACTTACTAAATTTTTGGGTATGGCAGAATTCTACAATAAGTTTGTTCCTGGTTTCGCTAAAAAAACTGAAAATCTAAGATCCTTATTAAAAAAAGGGAGCGAGTTTGTTTGGAATAAATCGTGTAGTGAGGAATTTGATTTAATTAAGGACTGTCTAAACAAAGCACCCAATCTCTCTAGTTTTGATCCCAAGAAGAAGTCCTTTGTCATGACAGATGCTAGTGGTAAAGGATTAGGTGCCGTACTGTTGCAACCAGGGGAACATGTAGACAATACGGTTTTGTTCATCTCAAGACCACTTAGGGGAGCTGAATGCAACTACTCAGTTGTAGAAAAGGAAGCTTTGGCTGTCTATTGGGCAATTCGCAAGCTCAAGAAATTTTTGTGGGGTAAAGCTTTCTCAGTGATTTCTGATCACAAACCCTTGAAGGAAGTATTTGGGAATAAAGGGATTGATCGGGTATCACATAGAATAAGGAGATGGGTGGTTGCTTTGCAAGATTTTGAATTTTCTGTCTCTTATTTGCCGGGGGCTAGCAACATTCTGGCAGACTGCTTCTCGAGACTTGGTAATTCTTCTGGCTCCGATGGTGAAGAGGATGATTCTTTTCTTGGGGAAGACTTTGGAGAAGACATACAAGTGTGTTTAGTCACTCAAGGTGTGATCACTGAAGAGGAATGGAGTGTGGCCTTAGGTAATGATTCTGTTTTGCAACAGGTTGTTTCCTATATTCGTGATGGTTGGTGTGAGAAACGGTTGTGTGATGAGGAGGTTAAAGGGTCCTGGTCTATCAAGGAGGAGTTATCGATTTCCAGTGATCTTCTTTTTAGAGGAAGCAGATTGATTGTTCCTTTGGTGTTGCGTAAAAAACTGGTTGATAATGCACATGCTAGTCACATGGGCATTGCCAAAACCAAAGAGAGGCTTAGGGAAAACTATTGGTGGCCCGCGATGGATACTTTTGTAGAAGATTGGTGCGTGATTGTCCTCTGTGTGCCAGTAGTGATAAAGATTTAAGATGTAGAACTCAACCGATGCTGGTGAGGAAGCAGGCTACTGGTCCATGGATCGATATTGCTGTTGATATTTTAGGCCCTGTCAAGGTAAAGTCACAAGATCGGTATGTCCTAGTTTGTCTGGACATGTTTTCCAGGTGGCCATCTATCAAGATAGTGAATAGTGTTGACTCCTCATCGGTCATCAATTTTTTGGATGAATTGTTTGCAAATGAAGGGTTGCCAAATTCGGTGTTGACTGATAATGGGGTACAATTTGTCTCCAGAGTGGTTGAAGAGTTTCTGAGTGAGAGAAGTATCACGCATAAGCGTGCGGCTCTTTATCATCCTGAATGCAATGGAGTAGTTGAGAGATTTGTGAGGGTGTTGAAGGAGGCCATGCAATTAGCCGTGACTTCTAATTATAACTGGGAGGAAGCTATCAAGAAGAAGGTGTTTGAGTATAGGTTCACTCCACATTCTTCTACGGGTGTTACTCCTTTTACTTTGTTTAAAGGAAGGATTGCAAGCACTCAAGTAAGTCCTCTTTGGGTTTCCTCTAAGAGGTTGGAAGTGGGTGGTGTAACTGATAAAAAAGCTGATTGGAAAAACCAGGAGTTAAAGAAAATGTTGAGGAGAAAAGAGATTTTTGATACGAGAAAATCTGTCAAAAGAACTGTCATTCAAGTGGGTGACATGGTCAGGATAAAACTCCCTGAAAGAAGGTGTGGTGAATCCAAGTTTAGTCAACCAATCAGAGTTAACAAGCTTCTGGGCAATGCAGTGAGGACACAGGATCATAGAGTCTGGAATCTCAATAGAATTGTGAAGTGTCCCTCTATGTGTGGCCAGAATGCTATCTCTGGGAATCCAAATAACCTTTCACACTCTGTAGGTATGAGACCAATCAGACTAAAGAAAGTTCCTCTTCGATTTCAAGATTGATGTTATGGTGCTGGCCAGTAGGTCTTTCTATTACGTATACTTTGTTTTTTTTAAATTTGTTTCAGTTTGATTGATGAAAAGGGGAAGGTAATGTAGTGTTCTTAGTTAATGGATCTGAGCATCCATGTCAAGATGATGATGTCAGCTGCTGTGGGTGTTCTTTTGAAGAATGTTTGGTGAAGAGAATGTTATGGGTTGAAGCTATTGTCAGTTGCACTGGCTTGGCTGGAGGATGAGGTCTCAAGATTACTCTCTGCATTAAAGAGTTCACAACCCATCTACCGTTTCCTGCTTATTCAATTCATCACCCACACCTCACCCTGTCACCACTGAAAAAAAGAGAGCAAGTAAGCCCATTGAACATGTTGAAGTGCCACACAGACCATGTGGCACAGTAAACCATTTAGACAAAGCAAAAGAACTTTATTCAGTAAGGACACTGACAAAATAGACAACTGGAGCAACTGTCTTTATTCACATATTGCACAGATAGGCACCATGAGAAGAGAAGAGCAAGGCACAACATGCAGAGCATGTCCATGAGCAGCTGCACAGGCAAGGGCAAAACAGCAAGTCCAGTGGCCAGGGCAGAGTGCACAGTATGTCCATGAGAAGCTGCACAGGCAAGGTTCCAACACAGCAGTAAACAACAAGGCCAGTGGCAAGGGCAGAGTGCAGAGCATGTCCATGAGAAGGTGCACAGGGAATGTGTGCGACTGTACCTTTCCATGGCCAGCAACACAGTCAGGGGGCAACAATGTGCAGTACAGGCCCTCCTGTGTGAGACATAGGTGTGTGAGGGTGACTACCACTAAGACTTGGCTGTCAGGCAGACTGGGAGCTGGCTGTGCCTCAGGGACTGTCGGGGCACTTAAAGGGGGAGAGAGCGGAACAGCTGAGGTACAGTGATCAGTGGCTTGGGAGGCTGGAGGGCTGCTTGGACCAGGTGGTGTAGTGGCACGTGGAGGTGGAGTCATGCAGACGAGAGTCACGGTGTGGCTGGGAGATTGTGGAGTGGTGCCTTTCCACTTCTTCGGGATCCTAAATGGCTTGCCTGACTTGGGATCAATGGGAATTGGTGTGGGCACAACAGGCACACACACCACCACTGCTGCAGCAGGTACAGGCGCTGGCAGCCCCTCTGGTGATGTGCTGGACCCAGCTGAACGCTTTGCATTGCTTCGCCTCTTCCCCCCTTTCCCCTGTTTACTAGGTGTCACCCCTACAATCCTCCCCGGCCCCTGCTTCACTGGGCTTGGAATGGGAGTCGAGGTGGTTGGTGATACTGCCTTTGAACTCTTCCCAGGTGTACTCTTGGCATGCACCACCTCCTTGGTGGGCACAGACACTGTACGATTATCTTTGCACGATGCCTTAAGGGCAGGAGAGTCCTTGGATGGGGATGCCACTGAGGCATGTGTGCCTGAGGTCTGCTGCTTTGCTAATTGTCCCCTGGTGTCACCTGACGGGCTTTTCTCCCTGCATTCTGGGGTGCCTTTGGTCTTCAGTGGGGATGGTGTCTGTGCACGGGACCGCTTGGGCTGTGTGCTCCGTGTGCTGTATCGTGACTTTGATGTATGTATGCCGTCCATGAAAGCAACCACCTGGGTCAATTTCTTGTCGTGGTCAATGAAGGCATTTAGGAGAGCTGTGTGGCCTACACACAGCTGGCGCAAAAGGTCCACAGACTCAGCACTGATGGCAGCAGGGGGGACAGGGGCAGCGGTGCCAGGAGTGAAGGACACTCTTCCCCTCTTACTGAGGCGGACACGAGCAGCAGCAGAGGAAGTGGCTGGGAGGGTGGGCAATGGCCGCTGTGTGGTGGAAGTCGATGCAGAGTCCCCGTTCCCTGTGCCCTCCAACATGGATGCATCCACGCTGGCATCAGATGATGTGGTGATTTGCGTCTCAGGCTGGGACTCCTCCAGCAGACTCCTGTCCCCCTCTGATGCACTGGTGACATCTGTGTCACTGGGCTCTTGAGCAGCTGTGGTGCTTGTTTCACCCCCACTGATGTCCGTCTCCTGTCCCTCCGTAACCACAGGTGATGCTGCATGGGAGAGAGAGATGTAGGGTCAGGACAGTGGCAAAAACAGAACAAACATATGCAAGCAATGCATGACAAAAGTTGAGCAAATCTACATGTTGCACACCACCCTGTGCAATCACATTGTGCCAACTCACTACATAGACTCAAGCAGTGCATGGAAACTGGAAACTCAGGCATGAGTGAGCCATGTGATGACCACACAGCACAATACCCTGCTTGTGGCTCTGTTCAAACAGACACACAACTAGTTCTGAGCACACCTAGAAACATGATGGGGGCACACAACTTGTTGCCAATTACAAAACTGGATGTAACAAGAGGGGACAACACAGACCCAGACTACAACATGACAGTCCACAATGGACATTAGCTCATGCCACCCACCATGTCGTACCTTGGGGACAATAGAATGTTGCACATTGCTGTAAGATATCTAGCCCTCCCAATATGGGTGCATGCAATGGACGCATTGATGTATGCACAGTCAGATTGGGCACACTGCTGTTCCCTCCCGTGGGATTCCCAAGACTACACCAATGCAGAAGAAACCTGAAGAGCACAACTCAGAATGTAATGTGAAGGCACAGCTTCCAAATCAACTTTGTAAGTACAGGTACGGCAAATGCATGCCACAGGCACCCAGGCCAGCAGCCACTTACATGCCACAGCCTCACACTACCCCAACATCACAGAGGCCAGCCCTGGCACAGGCTCTGTACACATGCAGCCACTCCCATCCAAAGTCAGACTCCCCGAATGCTCAGCACTGACTTGCTGCTGATGCTCCTTCAAACGTGCATCCAGCTCAGGCTGTGTCACCGCCAAGATGCGCCCCATTAGTGGTATCATGCTGTGCCGTGCCCGACGCCAAGTGCGAGGAATCAGCCCCAGGGTCATCTCCGCCACATTCTTTGCCAGCCGGGTGATGTCATCCCATCACTTGTGGCAGTGGGTGCGCCGTCGGTTTGAGACCCCCAGGGCTCGCACCTTTGCTGCAATGGCCCTCCACACGGCCTTACGCTGGTGTACCTTGAGCTGCAGGCATGGGAAACAAGAGGGAGAAATGATCAGGTACACAGTGCCATGTACCGACATCTATCAGTATAGCAGCAACATAAAACAAAATCACATATCCAACGATAGATTAATCAGAGACCATAGTACAGCCCACATGTGACCCCTGCATGGGAAAAGCTGATGTTAAAGCATGCAGGTGTGAGGGGGAAAACAGTCCCTGCACATCTCACACACACATGCAGGATGCCAGCACTGAAACCTGCCTGCCCACATCTCCAGTCAATTGTTGGGTTGAGCAACAAATACATCACATATCAACCTGTGTTGGGGGGGGTGACCCACAGTGTCCAAGACTGCGCAGCAGAGAAGTTTTAATGCATGGGCAAAGTGGGCTCTGGCCCAGGGCCCCAGCCTTTCAGGGGGCCCCCTGACAAAGTCAGCTCTGTTCTCCAGAGTTTTGCCCGAATGACCTTGAATATTGCTTAAACAGATTGTTTTAAATACCGTTTTCCTTTAATTTATTTTTTATGTACTTGATGTGTGGAAGTCTAGTATAGCCATTTTGCAGAGAAATGTTGTGCTTGTTTCATACAATACACATAAAAAATGTTTCTTTTAGATCAAAACTAGGCCTAACATATAAGAAATGGGAGGGCATCACATAAATTATTTGCAGTAATATTGGTGAGCTGCTGATGTGTTACAATATTGAAAACACACATAACTATCCCTGAACATTAGATGTAAACACATTTAGGGGCTTATTTATGAGAAGTGGTGCATCGCATGATGGATATGTCATATTTACTGTATGATGCATCATGTTGCAAGGATTTACAGATACGTCAGTATTTCTGACATATCTGTAGGCGCAAAAGTGATGCATTGCTGGGGTATGTCTGAAAATAGATGCAACTCCAGCAATGTGTCCTTTCACATGGGGTTTGCCTGCATCAGTCTTACACCTGCTGTGAGGCAGGTGTAAGATATTGACGCAATGGCGTCCTAGAAGTGGCGCACTGAGTTCTCATAGATTTCAATGCGTCACTTTTACAAAGCTTTTTGCGGAGCAACACCCACCCTGCATACATTATACCTGGAGCAGGTATAATGTGGTGCAGGGGTTTACAAAGTGATGCATCTGCCTAGATGCGACACTTTGTAAATAGGGGGCAACATGGCACATTTTTTACGCTGCCAGTACGTTCAAAAAGTGACGCACCCGCAGCATAAAAGTGAGGCAAGGCCTCATAAATAAGGCCCTTAGAATTTGAACAAGTGTTCCTATGCACTGTCAGGGCCCTAATGAAATGAAATAGTGTATTTAATAAATCGTGCAGGTACTCAGACTAGAGTGTCCTGGCGCTTGACAGCGAGAGGAAAATGTGCGTAAAAGACCCATCAGTTATTAAAAAGCCAGGTTTTTCCTGAAAGAGGAGGTCTGTGGTTAGTCTCAGAGACTCAGGGAGGCTATTCCACAATTTTGCGCCTAGAAAGCCGAAGGATCTGCCTCCAGTGCGGGCACGGCATATTTTAGGCACGATGGCCAGGTTGGCATTGGAAGATCTTAGGGGTCTAGATGTTGTGGAGCGATTAACGCGCTTATTTAGGTAGCCGGCTCCTGAGCCAGGGAAAGCTTTAAAGAAGATGGTCATCACTTTGAAGTCGATCCGTTCTTTTATGTGGAGCCAGTGTAGAGACTTAAGAATAGGGGTCATACTAGATCTGGGTTTAGGTCTCAGGAAGGCTCTAGCCGCCACGTTTTGTACCACTTGTAGGCACTGGATAAGGAATTTGGGAAGACTGAGGTACAAGCTGTTGACATAGTCAAGCTTTGATGTCACCAGAGCCTGCAGCACGATCTTTCTGCTCTCAAGCGGTAACAGTGGCAGGAATTTTTTTAGCATCCGGAGTATGCCAAAGCAAACGGCAGTTAGATTTTAGATTTGAAAGCAAATGGAGAGTGTCTTGTCTATGACATTTCCTAAGTTTTTTATTTTCTCCTTTTCCACGGGCAGGGGCGGCAGATCTTATGGCCACCAAGAGCTCCAGTCAGGTGTTTCTGGATTACCAAAGAAAATAACTTCAGTTTTGTAAGGATTGCACTTCCGCTGATTGATCATAAGCCAGTTAAAAACATTTGTGAGGCAAGACCTAATCATTGCCCCGTCAAAGTCGGTTCCTTTTTCACACGTAAAAATCAGCTGAGTGTCATCAGCATAGGAAACAATTTTGGTGCCCTCTTTCTCTATCAGAAATGCAAGGGGGATAGATATATATTAAAAAGGGTAGGACTGAGAATGGAGCCCTGAGGGACACATACATTCATGGCCGGAACCGGGGATGAGAAAGGGGGGAGCCAGATGTCCTGAGATCTATTTGCCAAGAAAGATGACATCCATGTTAAGGTGGTCCCCCCAGGCAGATGTTAGCAAGTCTCTCCAGGAGCCTCTCATCTGGGACCGTATCGAAGGCTGCCGACAGATCGAACAGTATCAGAACAGCCTTGCCTTCCTGGTCCAGCTTACCCTTGAGAAATTAAGTCACTTACAGCAGAGCGGTCTCCGTACTGTAGTTAGCCCTAAAACCGGATTGGGACTCATGAAGGAGCTTCCCATCTTCAATGTATTTTTGGAGAGCCTGGTTTACATGCTTCTCTAATACTTTGGAGAGGGCCGGAAGAAGGGAGATTGCCCTGTAGTTGGTAGGGTCCGTCGGTTTGGCCTTAGCCTTTTTTATCAGTGGAAGAATCTTAGCACTCTTTCATAATTTCGGAATGTTGCCTGAGGCGAGGGAAGCATTAAAGAGCTGGTTTACCGTAGGGTTTATGGTGGGAGCTGATAGATTCAGGATATTCGCTGGACATGGGTCGGTAGGAGAGCCAGACTTAATGCTTTGGAGAAGGGTCAGTGACTCTTCAAGCTGAAACTCAGGGAAAGCTAGTGAAGATGGAGGATCCAAGAGGTGAAATATGCTTGGTAGAAGGCCAGTTCTTCCTCTGAGATGTTAGTGAAGGCATGTTGGATAACGGAGATCTTTTTGATGACGAATTGAGCTATTTGCTTAGACCATTCTTCCGTGCATGGCCCTTCCTTTGTGCTGGCTTTCGGGGCGGTAAAGGATTTAACTATACTAAAGATTTCCTTACTTTTATTCTGGGCAATTTCTATCTTGGTTTGAAAGACGTTTTTCTTGGCTGCCTTCACGAGAATGTAATGAGCTTTTAAGTTGTCTTTATACACCTTCCTGTCTTCAGGTGGATAGGATTTACGCCATTTCTGTTACATTTTTCTACAATTTCTTTTGCTAGATCTGAGGGAATCATTAAACCATGGAGCTGGTGGGGCCGAACTCTTTGAGGAGCGGGAAACAACTGGTACCACTGCATCAATGTTGGTTCGGAGCCATGAATCTATTGAGAGGGTGTCCGAGTCGGGGCAGCCAGACAGCTCCGGTGAGGAATGACCGATGTCATCTGCTAAAATCGGGATGGATATTTTATGGAACGTCCTGAAATTAGGGTCCCTGTGCCCTGCGTTAGCCCGAGGGCTGTGGCAGAGTTGGGAATGACGAATTTTAATAGGAGATGGTCAGACTAGATAATGGGAAGAAGTAAGCTTACTGATATGTCAAAGTTGTGAAAGATTTGGTCTAGAGTATGGCCCTTCTCATGGGTGGCCGATGAAATAGATGGAAACGTGTTGCAGGCCTGCAGAGTGTCCAACAAGGAAATTGTTTGAGGGTCTTTTCCATTGTCCATATGTATATTGAAATCTCCCAGAATAAGTCAGTTGTTGTATTTTAAGGCCAGGGAGGCGGTGGCTGTATTAAGCGTAGTAATAAAATTTCCAATTGCACTGGGAGGTCTGTAAATCAGAAAACCAGCAGTGCTATGATGGGGGGATAAGGTACGGCGGAAGCCTAAGGACTCTGCGCTCTCAATGTTTTCCATCGGGATGGGAGAGCAGTCTAGTTTCTTATTGTAAATTATGGCGACACCGCCCCCCTTCCCAATCTCTCCTAAGGATTTTATAACCCGTAGGGATGGCCGAGGTGATAGTAGGGTTGGAGGCTTCAGACAGCCAGGTGTCAGTGAGATATAAAAAATTAGGCTGTTCGTCTAAAAGTAGGCCATAAATGTGTAGTTCATGCTTTTGCATAGAGTGACAATTTAAAAGGGTGGCCTTTAAGTCCTCTATTTTCTTATTGTTTTTACACTTATTGTTGCGTGGGAGGATCTTGGGTGCGAGATTCCTGGGCTGGAGGAGAGACCAGTTGCACTTATTGCATCGAAAGTCTACCTCCAAGCTCGGATCAGCTGCTGTACACTGACATAATGGTAGCCGCCTAAGGCTAAGCAGTTTTTTCTATTGTAATATAGTGGAAGAAACTCACCGGTGGGGAAATGGGCAGCATGGCCAGCGCCGGTCGCCTCCGGGACGCCTCACGGCACAGACAGGCTTGCCTTTGGCGTGCTCGCTGCGTTTGTTTGTATCGGGAATATATTGGCTAATGCATATGATGCAAACTGGATCGCTAACGCAGCTGAGGAAGTGGAAACTGCGTTGCCAGAAGTGAGGAGCCCGATAGTAGCCCCAGCCCTCCGCACAATCGGAGTATCAGCCGCGGTGGACCAGGACTGGAGGAAAAGCAAGATGCGAATCAAAGCAGCTAAGAATTTGTAGGCAAGCAGAATCAAGAAAAGTGCAAGTGTGCGTAGGTAGGAGAAATTGTTAAAAAGCACAGAGTAATTCAGCCACACATATACAATTTAAAAAGTATTAATATAGCAGGGCAGGAAACACGAAATTCTACCGCTGTCAGCTGAGCGCGTCCGTTTACATCGGGAATATATAGGCTAATGCCTATGATGCAAACTGGATCGCTAACGCAGCTGAGGAAGCAGAAACTGCGTGGGAAACAGGGGCTCAAATTGGATCATAAATTCAAAGCTGTTCTGAACAAGGGCCCCCAAAATATGTTTGGCCCAGGGCCCCCAAAATCCTTAAGATGCCCCTGCTGCACAGCGCTCAATGTCCCTGCCCTGTGAATAGATAACTGTGTCATGGATGTCACATTGAGGGACATGATCTCACAAATACAAAATGCCCTTCACAAGGGCGGTTGTGTGCAATCTACAGTGCTGAGATGGGCCACAGCTGGAGTGCAATGTGAAAAGACTGATGTCATACTCTGTAAGTGAAGTGATGTGTCCTTGTCTTTGTAGACGGGAACTGTGGTGCTGGGCTCACCCTGAGATGGACTACAGGGGCACACACAGCCATCCAGCCAAGCAATCACTGTCCTGACTACAGCATGAACAACCTTCTGTATCACTGTACAACACAGGTCACTCATACTTACATGTGCAGGGAGGGAAAGCTGTGGCATTGGGTACACGCACCCTCCCACTGGAGACAGCATGTCAGGCAGTGCATGACACTACCCCACACTCCCAGGCACATACTGCATCAATCCACTACATGTGTGGCCTCCCTGTCCTACTACAACACTGTTTAAGACTCACCACGACATTTGGGGCACCATATAGCCTTGGGTACTGTTTGAGCACCTTGTCCACCAGGACCTCCAGCTCCTCGCTCGTGAAGGGACTGGCACGGATCTTCTCTGTCCTTGCCATCAGTGTGGACGTGCGACAACAGCAGGGGATTTTGGTGACGAGGGTCGCCAGGCAGCAGTCCCTGGAGGCAGCAGCAGGTGAGAGGTGTTAGGCAGCAGTCCCTGGAGGCAGCAGCAGGTGAGGGGTGTCAGGCAGCAGTCCCTGGAGGCAGAAGCAGGTGAGGGGTGTCAGGCAGCAGTCCCTGGAGGCAGAAGCAGGTGAGGGGTGTCAGGCAGCAGTCCCTGGAGGCAGCAGCAGGTGATGGGTCTCAGGCAGCATGCTCTGTGAGTAGCGGCAATGTGAGGCTCACTCCCACATATATAGCCCCCTGGGGTCGTTTCAAAGGTGCCAAGCTGCAGCAATTGGTGGTCCATGTCTACCTCTTTCAAATGCATCCAATGACCGCCTCCACGGTGGCGGAGCACGCCTACCGCGACCTTCAAAATTGCATCATGCCACCGCCATCGAGCTTCCCATTGGCTCTAGGGCCATCTCCATGGCGGTGTAACACCGCTGTGGCCCGGGGTGCGCTACCGCTATGGTGCATCTTTCAAATGCAGCCAATGACCGCCTCCGCGGTGGCGTAGCACGCCTACCACGATCTTCAAAATTGCATCAAGCCACCGCTATCGAGCTTCCCATTGGCTCTAGGGCGAGCTCCATGGCGGTTTAACACCGCTGGGGCCCGGTGTGCGCTACCGCGATTTTAGTGGCAGAGCATGCCAACCGCCATTTCCACATGTCTCCACGCCTATGACTACTGCACTGGTGTGAATGGGGGTGCTGGTGACACCACCGGTGCCAGGCGGTAGCTACCGCAGTATGGGTGCCATGCATTGACACGAGGCACCGCCATTCTTGCGGCGGAGCATGCCAACCGCCATCTCCACATGTCTCCATGCCTATGACTACTACACTGGTGTGAATGGGGGTGCTGGTGACACACCACCGGTGCCAGGCGGTAGCTGCCGCAATATGGGTGCCATGCATTGACACGAGGCACTGCCATTCTGGCGGTGGAGCATGCAAACTGCCATTTCCACATGTCTCCATGCCTATGACTATTGCGCTGGTGTGAATGGGGGTGCTGGTGACACACCACCGGTGCCAGGCGGTAGCTACCGCGATATGGGTGCCATGCATTGACACGAGGCACCGCCATTCTAGCGGCGGAGCATGCCAACCGCCATTTCCACATGTCTCCATGCCTATGACTACTGCACTGGTGTGAATGGGGATGCTGGTGACACACCGCCAGTGCCAGGCGGTAGCTACCGCGATATGGGTGCCATGCAATGGTGATGGCCATCTGTCACACATCAACAGTGCAAAGTGCCAACATGTTCAATGGCACATCATTGTGCACACAATGCCAATGTTCAATTTACTCCACTGATGGCTACACATGCCATGTTTGTGTGTGTGTAACGTACATTTGTCTGTACCCACTCACATGTCACTTGAGGATTTGATGTTGGTGTAGGCAGGACAGTGTAGTGCTGGACTGTACAATGTGTACACATGTCAATGTGTTGAGGTCCAGTGACAATCACAGCAATGCTCGTTTCGATGAATGTTGATGTAATTAGCATTGCCTCTCATGTCTGCTCATGAACGCATTCATCATTACAGCGCCGACTGTGGACATTGTGTGGTGGATGTGTGCCAGGTTGTAATGACGCATCAAGGTGTGACCGGTAGAGCAGCTAGGTAGGAGACAGTGGGTTTGGTTAGTTACACATATGCTGGATGCTAGACTCCCAGGCATGCACATGTGTACTGTGGCCATATCCATATGTGCATTCACATAGCTAAAGGTGGTGTTTGAGGTACTTGTACTGTGTAAGTTGACACGTGTGCCCTTTGTGTAGCTGAAGGTGTCCCTCCATGTGAGGTGGTCTGTTAGTCACTCTAGATGTCTGTCATTGTTGTCGTTGTGTCATCCAGAACGTGATATGCTGTGCACATCTCTTGGTGTATTATATTGACATGTGTCCACTATCAACTCCAATAGGAGGAGGCCAAATCTGATTCATCACTTGACGGTGCTGGAGGACATGGAGGATGTTGCGAGCATACGCAAATGCCGCCTGGACAGAGCCACCCTGAAGACCCTTTGTGATATGTTGGAGCCCCACCTGCAGCCACGCAGGAGATATCTAACAGCTTTCACCCCTGCTTATAAGGTGATGGCAGCCCTGCATTTTATGGCAACAGGATCGTTCCAGGAGACTGTGGCCAGTGCTGGTGGGATGTCATAACCAATGTTCAGCATGGTGCTGCGTGCTGTACTGTCCACCATGATGCTATACAAGGACAGATACATCAATTTCCCCAGGGGTGCTGAATTGCCAGCTGTGAAGGGAGACTTCTATCCCCTTGGACACATCCCCAATGTTGTTGGGGCCATTGATTGCACCCATGTCGCTCTTGTGCCACCACAGGCAAGTGAGCACATTTACCGCAATCGCAAGCATTACCACTCCATCAATGTGCAGGTGGTGTGCATGGCAGATATGACCATCTCGCAGGTGTGTGCCAAATTCCCAGGCTCGGCCCATGACTCCTACATCCCGAGGAACAGCATAGTGCCCCAGCTGATGGCTAATCTTCTTCCAGAGCGTGCAGGGATTGTGGGTGAGTATGCCTAGTCGTGTGGCATGCTGTGTGTGTGACCTGCTCCCCTGAGACTCTGCAACATTGCAATGTCTATTTGTGTTTGTCATACCTAGGTGACTCTGCATATCCCAACCGTCCCTGGTTGCTGAGCCCACTGCGGAATCCCAGGTCCCCGGCTGAAGTCCGCTACAATGAGACCCATGGGAGGACACGTTGTGTGGTGTAGCGCACTTTTGACCTGCTCAAGTCACGTTTCCGGTGCCTGGACAAGACCGGAGGTGACTAGCATACTCGCCCGGGAAGGTGTGTCAGATTGTTGTTGCATGCTGCATGCTCCACAACCTAGCAATTCGCAGGGAGATTCCCCTGCTCCTTGATGGTAGTGAGGAGCCAAGGCCCCAGCCTGCAAACCAAGCCGTGTCCAGTGATGAGGACAGTAGAGAGGAGGAAGGTGTTGACCTGCATGAACAGCTCATCACCCGCTCCTTCACTTGACGGTGGGTGGCAATATGCAACATACCCATTGTCTGATGTGATTGCTGTTGTCGTGAAGGGGCATGTGAGAATTGTGGCATCAGCCAGTTGTAGACTCAGTGGTGGTTGGAAATGTTTCTAGGACATGTCATTTGGGAACATCAACGGGACGTGTATGTTGACACTTGGGGGGCATTGTGACATGTGCATGTTGGGTTATCCTGGTGTTAGGGCTTGTGTGATGCCTGTGATGCCACACCCAGACCAGTGACAGTTTTTCTGTTGTGTTTCCCTAGGTGGCTTCGAGTTCTCCTTGCCTACATACAGCCCATGGTCCGGGTACATTGTGATCATGTTGAAGACTGTACACCCTGCAAAAAAGACAGAGCAGACACAACAACATGTGTGTGAGGATATTTTATTTACTATGGTGAGATGCAAGGGGGTGTACATTTTCATTGGGGGGGGAGTGAGTTGACAGTCGTGGTAGATGAGATGGTCGAGTAGTCACCACATTGCTGTGGTGACCCAGTCCAACAGGCAGATGCCATTCACAAGGCGGTGTGGGGTAGGACAGTCCAAAGAGACAATGCAGTGGTGGAGAGGGTTGCATACATGGCTGGCTCCGTGACTTGCGTCTGGCAGGTGCTTTGCCTCCAGATACTCCCAGGGTCTTCATGGGACGGCCCCTTTGTCGTTTGGTAGGGGGGGCCCTGCTGCAGGGCCAATGGGGTATGAGGACTGACTCCTCTCTGTGGGCACAGGGGAGGATGGTGAACTGTCAGTGTGCAGCCCACCAGAGGGAGGCGGAGATGTTGTCTGGGGCGCATGCCTGTCCCTCAGTACCACCACTTGCTGGCCCAAGAGGTCCACGATTTGTCCAATGTGTCTGTCGATGGACCTCATCAGCAGGATGAGCTTGTGCAACAGATTGTCCGACCGGCCCGTTCGTCCCTGGGCCTGTTCGTATGCGCCCAGGATTCTGGTGATGTGTTTCCAGGGACTGGGTCCCAGCCTCCTGGTGTCCCTGGCTGACTCTGCCCCTCCCACCTGCCCTGCTGCCACGGACCTGTTGCCTCACCACTGTGGGCACCTGCATCCTCTCCCTGCCCTCCTCCATGGGTGGTGTGTGTGGGGCATCCTCTGGGACAGGGAGGGGGTTGCCGGAAGCACTGGTGGTGGTGGTGGTGGTGGTGGTGGCTGTGGCTGCACAGGCCGTGACAGCAGGGGTCTGCTGTGTAGTTGTTGTTGCCGCAGATGTGGCGTGGGAGACGCTGGGGTCCTGTGACCTGTTGCTCCCTGGCACACCAGATGGGCCGGCCGCAACCGTCAAGCTTTGGGTTAGCTGTGTGTCATTCACATTTTGTACAATGCACCATTGACATATCATCACATTGTTGACTGTGTGCAGTACTGTGCTCCCTGACATGATACAGTGGTACAAGCATTACTAGTCCATGGTGCGAGGTGTCAGGGCATACCATGCGAACCGTGTCCAATTGAGGTTTACTGGGGCTTGTTGCCATCTATGGCCTGGCACGACATGTGTTTAATTGTGGACTCATGGTTTAGTAGTCTGACCTAGCAGGCGCCACAACTGGCCATGGATTGGCCATTGTCATCTCCTGCATCCCTTTGTCCTGTCATGTGCATATCTTGATTTGTGCTACCACACATGCTTTCATATTTTGAGAATGGTCCTTGTTGCACTTGCCCCATGGTGATGCACATGTAACTAGTTGCAGTGCATGAATGTGCCCAGGCTTTCTTCTACTTGTACATTGGTGTGTCACACTTTGGTGGTTGTGACAGTTTCCTTGGCTTACCTGTGTGCACACTGTGCTTGGCAATGGGTAGGTATGGCTCTTTGTGCAATGCGAGGGCTGGTGTTGTCATATGGCACCATTTAATTTGGGGAATATGTGTGGGTGCACGTACTGGCTACCTACCTGTGAGTTTGTGTGTTGTACTGCAATGGCTTCCAACAGCTCCTGGGTGGGGTGAGGGAGGGATCCATCCTGCTGAGGTGTGGGGCACGGGGAATGTTGGGAGAAGTAGTGCAGCGCTCCCAGCCACAAACACCATCACAGGGAAGATGGCTAGCTACCTGTAAGTTTGATGAGGGATGTGTAATGGCTGACACATGCTTCTGGGTGGGGTGGAGGAGTGCTCCATCCTGCTGAGGTGTGGGACAGGGGGCATGGTGGGAGTAGTAGTGCAGGCCCTCCACCCCCAGACACCCTCATTGTAAAGATGTAAGTTTGTTTGTTGTACTACAATTGCCTCCAACTGCTCCTGGGTGGGGTGGGGGAGGGATCCATACTGCTCAGGTCTGGGCAAGGGGGTCTGGTGGTTGTTGTAGTGCTGTCTGCCTGTACACATGCCCCCATGGTTATGTTGTTAGCTATGTTAGTGGTGAATGGGAGTGGGTGTATGCTGGATCTGTGAGCCATGTTTTTGTGAGTATGTGGGGTGCAGATGGATGGTGTGTGTCCTAGGTGGTGTAGCTTTGTAGTTGTGCAAGACAGTACATAGCAGAGTGGCGGTAGTCATTTGTTTGTACTTACCAGCCTCCACTCCCCCGGCTACTCCTGTGAGACTCTCTGGATGCAGTATGGCAAGCACCGTTGGGGAGATACTAATTTCTGGGGCGGTGTCTCCACTATACTTGCGGCGGGTTGTTGTTTTTCCGCCACGCTTCCGACCGCCGCGGACGGATTTTGGCCATCTCCGCCCGCTACTGGTGGTTATTCTGGAACAAATACTGCTGCAGGCTTTTTTTTTGGCCGGTTAATGCTAATTTGTCTGCCGGTTTTCCCACGGGGCCGGCGGGCGGTTGTTTTCCGCTTCCATGGCGCTCAGGGTGTTTTTCGGCCCTACATCCTAATGGACTTCTAAATTCGGTCTGAACCCGCCTTAATTTACAGAACATGGTTGTGACCCACTTCAATTAGAAAAATACAAACAGATATCACTCATAAACGCAGATATGAAGATTTTGGTGAAGGTTTTGCCCAATAGACTCAAGGTCTATATTCCATTAATATTTCACCACCACAGGTAATATTAATGCATGATCACACGTCAGTGAATCATATTAGGACAAACTCCCATCGACTGTTGGAGACGCAGAACAATGAGGATGAGAAAGTGGTTGTCTCTCTTGAAAGCAAGAAGGTGTTGAAACTTATAAAGCGGACTTACCGTTATGGATTATGGAGGTCATGGGCCTAAGGGAGTTGTACTTTGATAACGTGAATCTACAGTGCTTTATGGCCTGAGTGACCTGTGGGTGCTTCTCATCCACCTTTTTTGCTCTCCTTTGTAGCACAAGGCAGGGGTGGACACTCTTTCCGCTCTTCTATTATTTTGTAATTTGCACACAAAAAACAATAATTGGGAAATACAAATGAGAAAAAATTATAAGCTAAAGATATAATCATCGATAGCATCTAAAGATAAAAATACATGATAAATAGATCAAAAGAAAGAAATGCTTCAGGAAAGCAAAAATTAAAAGAAAATGTAAAATATTTATACATTTATAAAAGAAAAGTCCACATTTCCTTTAAAAAATGGTAACCTCATCATCCCTGGAAGAGAAGATCAGGAAAAATTCCACCAGTTAAAAAAAAAAATACCTCCTCCACATAAATATATTAATAAAATTAAAGGACTTATTATGGTGTACAACACCATCACGAAACATGAACAAACAAGATAAAACCAGACGTGGTGAATTTGCATTATCACTTTGCAATATAGGAGCATGTGCTACGGCATAACATTGGCCGTAGGGCAAGCTCCCATAGGGAAATAGGAGGTGGAGTTCATCCCTGCACCGTGTGCCAGGAAACACAGGGTGCTTGCTACACAGTGCAGGGATCAACAAGTGGGCATCCTAGGTATCCACTTAAACACAAAACGTAGGCCGCAGGGTGAAGCCAGTTTCAAACAGGCTTTCCATATGTGAAAGCTGGATATTAAAAAACCCTGACAGAAAGAGTGCATCGTAATACAAATGGCGTAAAACGCCATACATATAAATTACATGCAAGTTCCGATTGGGCAACAGGTTCATGGAGCCCGTCAAAGGCCAGCGTGAATAAGCGGCCGGTTTCACTTCAGACCGGCAGTATTATATCAGCCGGTCAAAAGTGAAACCAACTGTTTCTGTCAGAAAGCCTCCAACCTAAGGTCAGAGACTTTCAATGTAAGATCATAATGAAGGCCTATATATTACACTTAGAACTACTAAAATAACTCTACACATACTAATCAAAACATAACTAACGGACTTTGTATGTCCGCCACTGTAGCGGTGATTGGGACCGCCCGTCAGACATGCAGCGGGCCCACTACTGCGATCAGGATGCGCCCGCCAAAATGGCAGGCGAATCCTGGGCCTTTAACATTGCAGGCGGGGCTGGGAGCTACAGCACCGTCCATAATGTTAAACGTGCTTGCACCACATTTGAATGCACCACATGGCAGGCACCATGAAATGCCTTACAGTTGGTGCATGGAAATGCAGGGGGGTACCATGCAGGACAGCGACCACCCCCCCCACACAATAGGGGCCGACAACAAGCCCACAAACCCAAACCCTGACAGCCTTTCCACCGCCGCCATGGAAAGACCGCTTACAGGACACAACCTAATATGGTGGCGGTGTCTAGCAGGGTTGTGGGCTTGTTGTCGGCCCCTATTAGTGGCCCTTTTCCATACACCAGGCAATCGGTGGAAAAGCGGCAGACAGACTTAGGGGTCATTAGTATAGCGGGCGGATCACCACCGCCTGTATGGCGGTGGCTGTCCGCCCGCTAAAAACATCCACCCGCTGCAAATTTCTCCCCGCCACATTACCATGGCGGGGGGGAGCCCGGCGGACAGGAAGACTGTCCGCCGGTTTTCCGCCAGTAGGCAATCCGTCCGAATGCCTACCAGGCAGAAAAGCAGTTTATATGGTGGCGGTGTCTGGTAGACACCGCCATCCATATTACTATGCAGGCGGGGACCTGCCTTTCCGTGGCGACAACGCCGCCACGGAAAGGCAGGCAGTGTTTGACATTAGGGGCCCGTAGCGGGCCCCCAGGGATTCAGGGAGGGGGGGTGCACATGGGGGGTACCTATGGTACCCCCCTGCATTTCTATGTAAAACATGGCAGGCACCGCGTGGTGCCTGTTACGTTATGCATTGAAAGGCACAGGCTGTCTTTGTGGCATTGCGGCGGGCGGTGCTCTTTGCACCACCCGCCGCTATGTTGCAGATGCACCATGCGCCCGCCAGTGTGGCGGGTGCATGCTAATCGGGAGTGCGGGACCGCCGCACCCTCAGCGGGCGGTCCCGTTTCCCGAGGATATGGCGGGCGGACAAAGTCCACCCGCCATACTAATGGGGCCCTTTGCGTCCGCAACGATACCCACCGCCATCCTAATATGGCGGTGGGTAAATCTTAATGTGATGGCTATCATAATGAGCTCATAATATACTACATATCGCAAAGCCTTAAAGGTTATCATGGTAGTAAACATATAACTGTAACTATGTATTACACAACCTATTAAAATGCACAAAAAGACAATACTAACAATATAGAAAACCTAACTACCTCCCCTCTAATATTAAATTAACTAAAATTAAACATTATTTTTTAAAAAACTAACCTTAACCGATAACCGTCGCTACCAAATGCAAGCTTCTCTCCCCAAATGCGTGCAAACAAAAACAGGGATAGATGAAAAAATCTACTTGGACACCAAATAAAAATTGGAAAAAATGTTATGTAGCTTTGAAGTCAATATAACACAATATGATTCTAAAAATATATGTAAAAAATGTATTCACTTCCAAAAAATGTTATACAAATGTTTGACAAAATGAAGAAATATATAGTAATTAATATTATAATATACATACATTTTAAAAAATATATACAAAAATGTTTGGTTAATTTGTTGTTGATTATTTGTAACAAAAAATATACACAAATGTTGCAAAAGTAATGAAAAAAATGTGTAAATATAAAAATATAATGTATGAAAAGAAAGATTATTATGTATAAGCTGTATTTCCGGTTCAAGTTATAAATTAAATAATATTATTTAAAAATATAAGATTATTTAAGGGATGATTAGCATGCAGCTGTAAAACCCTCCGACCCTTCATCGGAGCCTTTGAAGCTGCATCGTAATATGCCTGTAAGATTACTTTACGAGTGCCTCATTTTCATGAAAGCGGTCGTAATGGAATTCAAATGGTCCTTCAGGCTAACTTAGAGGCGGTAACAAAAAATTATGACAATTCTGTATTGGACACCCGTCCAAGTGAGGTATAATTTTACACGGAAGACTGAGGAAGACGCTGTGTGGTAGGACATTTGTACTCACACAGATGTCTAGTTTTCTGAAACGTTTAGTTTTAAAAAATGTATAAATTTGCTAGGTTTCGCTAGGTGCAGGCAGAGCTAGGATTCAAAATCCAAAGCTTGGCACTTGGAAAAATAAGGGTCAGTTTTCCAAAATGTGGTGTGTCTACGTTGCATTTTGGGACATTTCCTGCTGCAGGCACTAGGCCGACACACACAAGTCAGCTACCGTTTTTATCAGGAGACTTGTGGAATACAGGGTGGGTAGAATTTTGTAGGTCAAGGCAGATTCAAGAACTTTCCATCCCAGAAATAAAAGGAAAATGTGTTTAATTTTTTTGAAGTTTGAGGTTTGCAAGGGATTCTGGGACACAGAACCTGAAGAGAGCCACAGAAGTGACCCCATACTGGATTTCACTTGGGGGATCATTAGTATGTCGTAACGTTCGACACCGCCGAGCCTGCAGTGGCGACCGCCACCACATCGTAACGACTGAAACCACCCGTCATATTACAATGGCGGGGGCTTCCCAGAGGATGCAAAGTGCGTCTGCCGCTTTTCCGCCATCCCGCAATCATTCCAAATGCCAACTGGGCAGAATTGGCCCCTAATATGCTGGAGGTGCCTAGCAGGCACCACCGTCCATATTAGTATGGGGTAATTAGAAGACCGCCATGGAAAGGCTGGCGGGATTTGCTTTGGGGTCCTGGGGGTTTGAGGGGTGGGGGCTGCACTTGGGGGCTACCTATGGTACCCCCATCATTGTCATCTAGAAGGTGGCAGGCACCAAGAGGTGCCTGCTACGTTGTGCATGGCAATGCACGACATGCCACTTTGGCTTTGCGGCGTGTGCTGCTTACAGGAGATGTGCAAAACACACTGCTTCTAAAATCTATATTTTGTTTAAGAAATATTTGGCTTTCTTTTGTACCTATATTTATCTGTTTATATTTACCAAATGAATTGCGATAAACACAGTACACAATGAAACAAGTAGAAGATGCAGCTCAGTTTTTGGATCTGTGTTCAGCGGGTTGTTGGTGAACCTATAAGTCCTACATATCCCAAAAAAAGAAGGGTTAGGTGGATTAAAATGTTATATTATTGGCATACTTTACATTACAGGTAAAAACATTGACACAAATGGCTATTTTTTTTTTCGACATTAGTGCAATATTTTCTATTATCAAATGTAAATTTGTATATAAAATCATTAAAGGATTTAGACAAATGTCCCCATTACTTAATTCATAATTTTGTCTACTTTTCAGAAATGTCTAGTTTTAGGAGCTCCATTTTTGTTTTGAAAACCCATTCCTACCACAGTAAAATTTAAAAACTTCAAAGAAAATGTAAATTACTGTCAAAAGTTTAATTGCCCCTGAAATCAGAGATGATGAAGATTTTATCACCACAAGCACATTGTTGATGCCATTTACAGGAAACACACCAGACGCTTTCGAATGTAGAAGTTTTTTATTTAAAAAGGCAAAAAATTCAAATATTAAGAAATTGTATGGGTACCTTCCAGAGGAAATAAAAAACCCTGCGTACCTTTCGAATACTGCGGTTGTTGGGAAAAAGGGGAAAAAATTAACATTGATACCTTATGTGGACAAAAAGTTACAAGGGCCTAAGTGCGAAATAACACAAAAATAAAAAAAAGAAGGATGAGCACAGGGGGGTGGGGAAAAGCCCTATTATATTTATGTATGAATATATACATATTTTTGGGAAAAATGATGGCATTATTCAAACACGAATAAACTCCTTTTTTTAAAAATCTAAAAATACTTTAAATAACAAACATTTCGGGAAAAGAAACATTTTCAAATGCCTGATGCATATGCTACATATGAAAATATATTCAAAAGTATTGCTTAAAAAAATAAAGGTTTGACTACTTTACACATGCCATAACAGTTTTCGGTCAGGTAGGTAAAATAGCTGCAGCGCTTTAGGGGAGGCATAGACTTATGGCCAGGCACCAACAAGCATGAAACGTAGGGGGAGCACATACCGATGGGGGAGCGCAGCTCCTTAGAACACCCCCGCTGACACCCGCCTGAACTCAAGAGTGGGCCGCGGAGCCACGACCCGCTCACCCCTTTGCGCCGCCTTAACCCTTAGCGGCTGGCTTAGCAGTGCGGCCGTGCCCCCCAGCCTCACTATCGCTCTGTCTCCGGGCCCGCGGCGGCGAGCACGCTATCACTGCCGCCGCGACCCCGCTCGCTGCCCACCTTGGCGGCTTCACCTCAATCGTGGGCCGCAGCATGTCCGTGCGGCCCGCTTCAGCCAGGAGGCACAAAGCCTCCGTCACACGTGGATCCTCCGCCATCCCAACGCCACAAGCAGCCCCACAGAAGGAACAGCAAACTCGAGCAGCTCGCTAATGAGCCCGCAAAGTGCTCGGCCGTACAAAACGCTCGACTTGGAACTACACCAAAACCACAAAATTTTCCTGCCCTAATCTCCAAACCGGCTGTCGTGTCACCACCACCAAAATGGTGGCTGGCGACGCAAAATGGCCGATTATATATCCCCCCCGGGCCAAAACTAGCCCAAGTGCAGCCCAACAAGCTCAATTGGGCTCTGGCTGCACCCCTGGCCCAAACCCCCCCTCCCCCCCCCTCCCGGGGGAGGCAGGCCTCCCGTTGGTCGGCCGCCCCTCCCCGAAGCCCTATTGTATGTCTGTTAGTCTTGGTGTTTGGATGATAGCTTGTTCTGTTTCCAGAGATAACTATATGACTGATCAACCGTTTGATGGTCTGTGTGTGAATGGAGGCCTGTAGATGAGTTGCTCTCTACCTCCATCGATGTTTGGCTCTAAGTTGTTCTATTTGCATAGCTGCTTCTGGTAAAATCTACAATATTGATAGCACTGCATAAATGGGACTCTACATCGATACCACTCCATAGATGTTTGCTAATGCAGCATGAAAACAAAGCTAGAGAATGAAGCATCATTTTGTATATATGACATTGTGTTTCAAAACTTTTTTTTACAAATTAACAATCGTGTGCAGAGTGCATGGTGGGAAAGGGCAGAGAGTTGACTGCGTGCAAACGAAAATGTCGACCAGCAGCAACACCATTTTGTAATCGAGGCCTACATTATGAATGTTAGAATAACATAGTTTCTCAGCAGAATATCTCATATTCATTGAGTTTTAATTTCATCATGATAATACCATTATGCGCTTTAATTAAAACCGCTATGCCAATTCCCAATTAGATAGGTCAATGTGTTGTATTGCTAGTGCAAAAACATATGCATTATCTATGTCGCAAATGTTTGAACGCTTGCAGTCTTCATTCTTTACACATTTATAAAAATGAATGCTAGGGAGCAGGTTGAGATTGTATTAGGTGCTCTATAAATTTCACCTAATACATTGCATATTATTGAATTGATGAAGACTGAATGCAACATATTTGCTCGTCTCTCTTGTTCCTCTCTTTTCATCCTTCACTTTTTCTGTAAATCCTATTCCAGAGAGCTTCCATGCACCTGGATCTTTTGACCTATTTATGAGGTGAAGACACCTTTGTTTCCTCTTGAAGGCCTACTTATTCAGGCAGGGAGTCTCATATAATCACTTGACATCTGCTGAAGAAGTTGTAATTAGCAAGTTAGCAGGGGCAGTCTCTTGTTTAATGAATCTTTGTGCTCCGTTTCACATCCAGGAGCAGAGCCCTCAATGGCAAGGCAGCAGTTTCTTTCAGTGTGCATGAATGATTTTTTTTCTGTTAGTCACAAGCCCCTTCCACCCCTCCCTCTCTATCCGCCGTGGGTCATTTATGTAAGCTCATTGAGGTTAGTATTAGGTTTTGGTTAGTGATTATTAATACATTAAATTAATTATCAATAAATTAATATTATTTAAGAGTTGCAACAAATGAAGGATAAGTTATTATTTTTTATTGATGTATTTACAATTAATTAAGGGTTCGTTTTATAGTTAGCATTAGCAAAAATAATTGTTTTATTTAGAATTGTTTGGTTACGTATCAAGGCTAAATGAAGCTAATTAAGTTATATTACATTTTATTAAAATACATTAATTCATAGGTTTGCAATTATACTTAGGAAAAAGAAATGACTAAAAAATAAACAATAATTAAAATAATTTTAAATTCAAAATAGGTTATGATCGATGTAGGGTCAGTGTAGAGAAGTTGGAGTAGTGATAAGATACATTTTAAACTTGTAGTCACCAACGGGGAGTCAATAGGCATTTCAGAATGGTTAGGTGAATCATTATTTTCAAGCTTTATAACACAGCTTTGGTTTTCTCTTATACTAGGGGTACCCATTCATAAAGAAATCCTCTTTTGCGTATACCCCAAGGTTTTTAAAACTTTTGATCCGGAACTTTGAATTTGTCCTGTAAAACAATATGTAAGAACCCTTAATTTTGTTTGGTTGGGTCCACCGGAGTGGTACTGTCCTACTCCAGTGTGAGATGTTACCTATGATGAAGCATGCCATGATAAGTTATGGGTGCGGAGACCTCTCAAATCCTTAACATAAACCTGTAGATCAAGACCGTTTTCTATACTGAAGTATGGGACACAATTTACATGTCTCCTCCAGTTCTCGGGTTATTAGATTATAACCCCATTGCTGCGGCGCGAATTCCGCCGCGGTGCGAGTGGTGGGAGCTAGGGGGTGGGTGTGGCACTGCGATGCTCATGGTGGGGTCCCAGCTTCCGAACCCTAGCCAGGCTTCCTTCGGTGGACCCCTGTCCCCAGCGCCCGGACCCTCCGATGGCTTTCTGGACGGGGGCCTCACGCACCCCGGGGCCCACCGGACGGAGCGCAAGCCCCGGGCCATGTCCCAGCTTCTGAACCCTAGCCAGGCCTGGGAGAGCCTCCCCAGGCCCCGGTGGACCCCCGTCCCCAGCGCCCAGACCCTCTGCTGGCTTACAGGATGGGGGCCTCCCACACCCCTGGGCCCGCCAGGCGGAGCTCAAGCCCCGGGGCCTGTCCCAGCTTCTGAGACCTAGCCAGGCCGGCGAGAGCCTGCCCAGGCCCCGGTGGACCCCAGTCCCCAGCATCCGGACCCTCCGATGGCTTGCAGGACGGGGGGCTCACACACCCCGGGGCCTGCCGGATGGAGCTCAAGCCCTGGGCCAGGTCCCAGCTTCCGAACCCTAGCCAGGCCGGGGAGAGCCTCCCCTGCCCCGGTGGACCCCCGTCCCCTGCGCCCGGACCCTCGACTGGCTTGCAGGACGGGGGGGGCTCCCGCACCCCGGGGACCACCAGACGGAGCTCAAGACTCGGGCCCTGTCCCAGCTTCCGAACCCTAGACAGTCCGGGGAGAGCCTCCCCGGGCCCTGATGGACCCCCGTCCCCAGCGCCTGGACCCTCGGCTGGCTTGCAGGACGGGGGGCTCACGCACCCCGGGGCCTGCTGGACGGAACTCGAGACCCGGGCCCTGTCCAAGCTTCTGGACCCTAGCCAGGCCGGGGAGAGCCTCCCCAGGCCCCGGTGGACCCCCGGCCGGGGAGTCGGTCTTCTGTCCGCCACATTTCCCACGCCCGCCGCCGGGCGGGGATTTGGTGCTGGGCTCTTCCCTCTTCACTCGCCGTTACTGGGGGAATGCAGGTTAGTTTCTTTTCCTCTGCTTAGTAATATGCTTAAATTCAGCGGGTCGCCACGTCTGATCTGAGGTCGTAGTCGGAAGAATAACACCGGAGCGTCAAGGGGGTTGCCGGGGAAGGCCAGGCCCCTGCCAGAGCAGGGGCCTGGCGTCATGGCAGCGCACGCCCTCTTTCCCTGTATCGGATCTGGAGGGGCTTCGCCCTCCCTGGGATGCCGGCCGCAGAGGTGTGTGCCTGAGGCGCGTGCACGCAGGCAGCAGGTAGGACACCAAAGACAGCCACGCGCGGCACGCAGCCAGGTGCCCCGGGACGGGTCCCAGGGTGGACTGGTCGCCAGACCCCTTCTCAGGAGCCAGGCGCGCTGGAGGCGTACCTCCGCGGCAGGACCCGGCGAGGGACCCTGCCACGGGCGATCGGGGGGTCTGACCTTGTGGGGGGATGAAGGGAAACGGAGATAACCCTGTGACAGCCCCAGCCACGTCCTGGGGGAAACCCTGGGGCGATTGACGATCGAGCGACCCTTAGACAGGCGAAACCCAAGGTGCGTTCGAAGTGTCGATGATCAATGTGTCCTGCAATTCACACTAATTCTCGCAGCTAGCTGCGTTCTTCATCGACGCGCGAGCCGCGTGATCCACCGCCAAGAGTCACAGGCAACTTTTCGAAAACGCTCACCCACCTGCGGGCATGGTGAGATGGCTCGGGCGCCCCGTTCAAGGCTTCCCCTCTGGGAGTCAGACTGCACCATTGGGAGAAGAAAACATTGCCAGGCGCTCGGCCCAGGAGTTCCCCCCACCCACCCGCAGGCGAGCAAGGGGGCTCCCGGTGCATCAGGAGCAGGCAGCACCGCAGCCGCCGGTCCATCCCAGAGTAACCGGGAGGGACCGCACGAGTCTTCAAACCCCTCGGCCCAGCCGCACAGGACCGAGTCAAACCGGGTACCTGGCAACCAGGGAGGGTCGCCCCACCTGCACCTCAGCCGTCTGTCGCCGGGTGGCCCAAGCCGTGCACCAAACTGGTTTGTACAGCCCACCCCACTCTTGCCCGTGCCAGAGGCGCTGGAAGGGAAGAGCCAGGCAGCTCCCCATCCCGCACACCTCCCACCGAGAGGAGACGGGGGTCCCCTTGCAGGCCCCTTCTCTTCCAGGCTGCCCTGCCACATGAGAAGGGCCCCTCCTCAGTCGCCTGGATTTCGGTCGGGCCGGGACGTTGGGTGCAGGATGGCCCAGCCAGCAGCAGGTCCTTCAAGGGGGGTGGTACCAGTCCACTGCCATTCGGTTTCTTCCCACTGCGGGGGTGGTGCCGGGTGAGCTTGGGTTCCATCTCAGAAGGGCCTACCGCTGTGCCCCTCCCAGAGAGGGACAGGAGATGGGGGCTGCCCCCCGTCCCCAGTCCCTCACGCGTCGGTCGGGTCCTCCCCTGTCGGCGAAGGGTAGACACGCGCTCATCCGTTTAGTGTAGAGCGCATTCAGCCCCGGACATCTAAGGGCATCACAGACCTGTTATTGCTCGATCTCGTGTGGCTGAACACCACTTGTCCCTCTAAGAAGTTGGACGCCGACCGCTGGGGGTCACGTAACTAGTTAGCATGGAGGAGTCTCGTTTGTTATCGGAATTAACCAGACAAATTGCTCCACCAACTAAGAACGGCCATGCACCACCACCCACAGAATCGAGAAAGAGCTATCAATCCTTTCCGTGTCCGGGCCGGGTGAGGTTTCCCGTGTTGAGTCAAATTAAGCTGCAGGTTCCACTCCTGGTGGTGCCCTTCCGTCAATTCCTTTAAGTTTCAGCTTTACAACCATACCCCCCCGGAACCCAAAGACTATGGTTTCCCGGAACCTTCTCGGCGGGTCATGGGAATAACGCTGCCGGATCGCTAGTCGGCATCGTTCATGGTCGGAACTACGACGGTATCTGATCGTCTTCGAACCTCCGACTTTGGTTCTTGATTAATGAAAACATTCTTGGCAAATGCTTTTGCTTTGGTTCGTCTTGTGCTGGTCCAAGAATTTCACCTCTAGCGGCACAATACGAATGCCCCCGGCCGTCCCTCCTAATCATGAACCGGAGTCCTATTCCATTATTCCTAGCTGAAGTATTCAGGTGACCGGCCTGCTTTGAACACTTTAATTTTTTCAAAGTAAACGCTTCGGACCCCCAGGACACTGAGTCAAGAGCATCGAGGGGGCGCCAAGAGCCAGGGGCTGGCACAGGCGGTAGCTCGCCTCGCGGCGGACCGCCAGCTCGATCCCAAGATCCAACTACGAGCTATTTAACTGCAGCAACTTTAATATACAGTTTTGGAGCTGGAATTACCGCGGCTGCTGGCACCAGACTTGCCCTCCAATGGATTCTCATTAAAGGATTTAAAGTGTACTCATTCCAATTACAGGGCCTCGAAAGAGTCCTGTATTGTTATTTTTCGTCACTACCTCCCCGAGTCGGGAGTGGGTAATTTGCACGCCTGCTGCCTTCCTTGGATGTGGTAGCCATTTAACAGGCTCCCTCTCCGGAATCGAACCCTGATTCCCCGTTACCCGTGGTCACCATGGTAGGCACCGAAAGCACCATCGAGAGTTGATAGGGCAGACAAATCCGAAAGTATCGTCGCCGTCATGGGGACGTGCGATCAGCCCGAGGTTATATAGAGTCACCAAAGCGGCCGGGCGAGCCCGGATTGGTCTTGGTCTGATAAATGCACGCATCCCGGGAAGTCAGCGCTCGTCGGCATGTATTAGCTCTAAAATTACCACAGTTATCCAAGTAACAGATGGAGCGATTCAAAGGAACCATAACTGATTTAATGAGCCATTCGCAGTTTCACTGTACCGGCCGTGTGTACTTACACGTGCATGGCTTAATCTTTGAGACAAGCATATTCTACTGGCAGGATCAACCAGGTAGCCGCACCTGCTGACGGGGTGGGTTCGGAGGGCCGCGTGCCCATCTCCCCGACCGAACAACCTTCGCGTATCCCTCCCTCTCGGGAGCCTGTTGGGGGAAAGGAGCCCATGCGCCTGGGCGGGAGGGCTCACCGGAGGGGTGGAGAGAGGTGGCAGTCGCATGGGCACCGGCAGGCCCAGCCGTCTCCCACGGGAGGGAGAGGCGGGCGAGGCGCAGCCTGAGCGAGACGCAGGGGTGCCTGAGCCTGGAGGCGGCATCATCCCTCGGAACAATCATTCCGAGCTGCTGTGGAAATGTGCTGGGCAGAGTGGGGTGACGGTGTGGCGCACTGGGCCTACGAACCTGCTGGGCAGCAGCATCCGAGGGCCAGGCACCACCCGACCCCTTCAATTAAACAACACAAATCCCCTTCCAGTTATAACAAAACACTGTCCCACAGAAGAGCTAACACATTTATCTCACAAGATTATTTTTGATTTTCAAAATAGTTATTCTTTTTCATTCAATAATATACATAACTGAGTCAATAAATACATATAGCTATATTCTTCATCCATATACGAAGAATCTCAAAACACGACGAAGCAAAACATTTTATCCAGGTACATGACTCAACAACTCATGACATACAAAGGAAAGACATATATAATTAATCAAAACAAACACAAACAGTAATAATGCAAGATACACATAACAATAATATACATCAAAGACAATATACAAAACAATAACAAATAAATGCGTCAACGCGTGTTTCGGAATCCAATGTAACGTCCT
Organism: Triturus cristatus; assembly: GCF_964204655.1. Taxonomy (NCBI): domain Eukaryota; kingdom Metazoa; phylum Chordata; class Amphibia; order Caudata; family Salamandridae; genus Triturus; species Triturus cristatus. Next base: position 540,658,101 of record NC_140579.1, read on the forward strand.
TCCTCAGGGCCCGGATGGTGTAGAAAACCAATGTTTAACAATAACTAATATATTGTTTCATATGACCAAAGATTTAAGTTCACATATAATTCGAAGCTTCGTCCATAGCATCTGTGGGAACAGTTATAATATCATTTAGTTTTTTTACTTAATCAAACTTTATACATAAAGAAAGTGTTTCATAGGAGCTTAAAATAGGGAGTCATTATATAATGTAATTCCAATAATATAAATAACTAGCAGTCATGATCCAAAAAGACCAAAAGGGATCAGATAAGAATAAATTATAGAGAAATCACCCAGTGTGGAAAAATAGTTCAGGAATAGAAATGAACCCAAGTGCACCAAATGCTAAAAAATGAATATACAGATATCGAATTCTAAATACTTGTTACATCACAAGTAGTTAGAGTGGGGTACTATCAGTCATAGGAGTTGGGTTTGTCCCTGGAACTCTCTTCCAAAGTTTCGGAGTTATTTATGTGTCTTCCGGGTAATAGAATCATATAGACCCTGGATAGAGCCCACCTGTGACTATGAATATTCAGATGCTTAAATCCTCTTAGTGCATCAACTAAAAGGAGAAAAAATAGAAAAAAATATAGAAAATAATTGTTTTCAATTTGAAAAGCTACAAATAGAAGTTCTATAAGAACCACAATAGCACCCACCTACAAAAGTTGATGTCCATGTATATCCGTAATATAGAATATCGTAAAATTTGAGTGGCATAAAATGAATGAAAAGGTTTGTTTCCACAGGAAACTATATGCAAAAAAAGGGGGGGGGACAAGACACAGATAGACCAAGATCAGGCAGGGTAAACAAATCCTTAATATTAGTCATTTGGTGAAAAAGCATATCCAAAGAATATCTATGACTTACTTAAATGGTAACTTAAATCATAGCACATTACTCAGGATTGGTACGTGCTGAATGTGGCAAGTAGTCCTATAGTTAGACCATAATTCCTCTATCTCAAGATAATAGATAAAAAATCTGAAACATAAAATGAGGAGAGGAAAATAAAGAACTACCTAGCCACTATAGTAGAAATATAATAAAGGCAAAATATCAGCATTATCCCTAAATGTAAAGCTGGAGCTCGTATAGTTATCAAATGGCACATCCAATAGAAGAATATTGAGTAATAAATAGTTACAACGGACCCCAGTGCAGAACAGAGTAATGAAGAGAATAGTACGCTCGTATGAATAGAGTCTATTTCAAATAGCCGCAGAGTGTTTGCTGGAAGTATAAAATGCACTTCAGAGGGGTGCCGCTAAGCAGGAAAAAAGTAACTACTAACTGGGGCAACAACGAAGGAACCCAGTCATTAAATTAAAGCACTTACAGAATCAGGAGAAAGCTTTCCTCGCTAGTCCAGGATCCACCGTCTATCTTCTTCTCGTGAAATACGGAAGTTAGTTAGTCCCCAACACGAGCTCTTTTTAAAAAGTGCTCGCGATTTAATTAAGGAATCAAAAACACGAGACACCCGAGGATATGAGAAACACTAGACCGTAGTGCTACTACCGCCCTGACGTCATGACGCCGCCATCTTGGAATAGCGGTCCAAAGAAGAAAAATCCTAATAGCTTAAAAGAGTGAAATCTCATATGTAAATACTACTCACCTGTAAAGCGGCAGATGAACTAAGCATATAAAATACGTAAGCCTCGCTTCAAAAATGCCAAAAAGGGGGGCAAAACAATATAGAGGCCATATAGTGGCAAGAAAAAATATATAAGTGTAGAGAGAGTGCTGGAGTCTAAAATCTAAACATCAGCGCTCCAAACGATCTTGGAAATAGGAAGGTATCAGCTATTCAATTATAACAAGCCATAAATCAGCAGCGAATAAGAATACTCCGACAGGCATAATAGAATGGCAGCCATGTTAGAATAGGAGGCAAAATCTAAATGGTATACGAAAACAATGGAGCAGAACACTCAAAGCATAGATAAAGATGTCCTAATATGATTTAGATAAGATCATAATCGCCATATATAGAGAGAAACAGACAATAGTGTGGAGCTTAAAAGTGTGTTTCTTAGCAGCGTACCATGCCCATAGTAAGCGCGAGAATAATATATATACAAAATTGCATTTTCCCACGGAAGAGATTCATTTAAGCCTGTCTCAAAAGTCCGAAGAGTGAATATCCAAAAAACTTCTCCTTTCCGTCTGAGGGCATCACTATTGCCATCTTTAGGTATATGAATTCGTTCGAGTATCAACCATTGAAGATCTTCAATGGAATGCTAGTTCTCTAGCCAGTGTTAAACTAAAGGAGCTCCTGCACGCTTAGTGTTAATGGCAGATTTATGCTCACTGAATCTGACCCGCATCTCTCTACTAGTTTCCCCTACATAACCTTTGCCACACGGGCAGAGGATGAGATGGATCAGATTAGAGGTCTTACAATTTGTCTTTTCTTTGAACAAAAAAATCTTATTTCCCCATTGTAGGCTAGACATGGTTTTAAAAAAGGCACAGGCATGGCATCCGCCACACCTGTGTGATCCTAAGACAGGGTTAGTTCCAATGATGGAGCGCTAAATATTTTCTTTCCTATCAGGTAACATGGATTTAACCAATACATTTCTCAAATTTCTATTTCTGCGAAAAGCGAAAATGGGTTTAGGTATAATCTTCATCTGAGTCCCAGAATTAAGAATATGCCAAGAGGAATTAATCGCTTGACGCAATTTGTTATTGAAAGTAGAATGACTAGTGACGCAGACTAAACTCTCTTGGGTTTCTTTGGCTTTGGGTTGTAATAGGGTATCGCGGTTGTAATATTTCGCTCTCTTATAGGACTCTTTGATTATTCTATGGGGGCATCCTCTATTCCGAAGTTTGATTTTCAAATTATCAGCATGAATTTCGAAAGATTTGATACACGAACAGTTTCTGCGAAGACGCAGGAACTGGCTAAAAGGAATACTATCCTTTTGGCTCAGTGGGTGGTAACTATGGTATTGTAAAAGGGTATTTCTCGCTGTAGGTTTAGTATACAGAGAAACCACAATATGTTCCTCTGCTACCTCAATCCATATATCTAGGAACTCAATTTTTTCCTTGCTAGTTTTATGGCTGAATTTAAGATGTGGATCACAAAGATTTATCCACAAAATAAATTCCGAGAGTTGTTTCTCGGGTCCCCTCCAAATAAAGAAGATGTCATCAATATATCGAAAATAATGTGTCATATTTTCAGAGAATGGAGCAACCTCATTATAGATAAACTTTTTCTCAAAAGCACTCATATACAAATTCGCCACATTCGGTGCACAAGGCGCTCCCATACTGATGCCAAGCGTTTGCTTTGATATGGCTTCATCAAATTCGAAATACTTCTCTCGTAATACAACCGCAAGACATTCTATAACAAAAAGATTGTCTAAGTTGTTCAAATTCTCTTCCAAAGCATTTTTAACTGCTTCCAGAGCCCCAATTTGGGGTATATTAGAATACAGTGCCTCAATGTCCATTGAGACAAGAATGTCAGTGGTAGAATTGAACTCAAGGCCTTCAATTTTACTTATCAAGTGACCAGTATCCCTCACATATGCTGGGAGATTACTGACCAAGGGTGCTAGGAATACATCAACAAATTTAGATAATGGTTCAGTCAATTAACCAATAGTTGAAACTATAGGCCTATAGGGGGGATTCTACATATCTTTGTGTACCTTAGGAAGGCCATATAGCACAGGGATTTGAAAATAGTTCTTATTCAAGTATTCAAATTCCTGTGTACAGATACTATCATTGTCTAAAGCTCTTTGAGTGATATCCAGAATATTGTTCTTAATTCTTCGTTCGGGATAGCTCATAACTTTAATATAGTTTTCAGGAATATCCAACATCTTCTGTATTTCGGCCTTATATCTGTCACAATCCGTAATCACAATACCACCCCCCCCTTTATCGCTAGGTTTATTGGTCAAATCCTTGTTATTCGCGAGTGACTGCATCGCCTTATATTCATCATAATTCAGATTATAAGGAGGTTTAGACACAAATCTCATCATAGTGTTGATTTTCGTATTGACAATCTTTTCAAAAATCCAGATATGTTATCAATCTCACTGATAACCCGATTTTCGAAGTTTTTGAGACGAATTTTACGGGAGAAGGATTGAAGATCTTGATTCAATTCAAACCGATTAAGACTCGCACTGGGTATAAACGATAGACCTCTAACTAGTGAATCCTTAGATGGAGTATCCAGAGTTATCTTAGAGATATTAAAGATAGGGATCGCTTCAATCTGCACAGAGGAATCTATCGTCTCCAATATTGATTCCGTCTCGTCTGCAGAAACTGAGGGGGATTGTCTGTTTGCTGGTATTGTCCCCTCTCTTGGGTTCTGTATCTCCCTCTCATATTCCCTCGTCGATTGCCTAAAAAACAGGTATTTCTTCTTCGACCCTCAAACGGGGTTCTTCTGTTACCATAGTTCTCAAAGGTATTCTGACCACCCTCACCCTCGTATTCAGAAGTATCGGAGAATGTAAGGATTCTATTACTCGACCAATATTGATGGTCACTCGTATTGGTAGAATCCCTGGAGACATTATAGTATTGAGCCCCTAGATAGGGATACACTCGTTCTTCAGAGAAATATTGTATATCTTTGCGTAGCTTATCTGTCTTTTTCTTAATCAGGTAGTCACTAAAAGAGCTCAGTTCTGAGTTAATATCTTCAAGCTTCCTCTTGGCATCTTCCACTGAATTATTCTTTTTCATAGTTTCTTCCATCTCAGCTATTTCCTTGAAGATAGCATCTTCTACTTCTCTGGCCGTTTCTGTTATAAGGATCATGAGATCCCTTGAGCATTTGTTGGCTATTAGTGACCAACGTTTCCAAAAATGTGTTATTTCCACGAATAGGCCCGGTATGTTCCTGATTCTAAGACCATTCGGAATAACCCCCGCCTTAAGGTATTCCAGCATAAACTCTGCATGCGATTCAGTGCGTTTGGATTTCTTTTTAAGATTAAGGAGTTTAAACCAATCCTCATTATCACCCTGAAGATTAGAGGAAGGATGGCCAGGTGTAGAGCCCTCACCCACCAGTCTGGCAAAATCTTCGTCGGTAAATCCGAAGGTTTTAATCCTGTCCATTTTACAATCCTAAAACTCAAAGGAGTCAGGGAAGTAAGTCTTAGTATAATGTGAACCCCAAGAACATAAGTCTCACAATTTAAAGACAAAACAAAAATGTGCACAAAAAATGAAAAGTTAAAGAAAAATTAATTATTTAATTTTTTAAATGTGAGTCAATATAAAAGAAATGAGAAGAAAAGAGAGATAACCATCCCCAAGAAAATGATAAAGAAATGGAATGTAAATATTCAAAATATGAATATAAAGAGTCTATTGATTTATATTCATATTTTGAATATTTACATTGCATTTCTTTATGGGTTTTAGGATTGTAAAATGGATAGGATTAAAACCTGAAGATTAAAAGAAGAATGGCCAGGTGTAGAGCCCTCACCCACCAGTCTGGCAAAATCTTCGTCGGTAAATCCGAAGGTTTTAATCCTATCCATTTTACAATGGATAGGAACGTTGGTCACTAATATCCAACAAATGCTCAAGGGATCTCATCATCCTTATGCTAGAAACGGCTTGAGAAGTAGTAGATGCTATCTTCAAGGAAATAACTGAGATGGAAGAAACTATGAAAAAGAATAATTCAGTGGAAGATGCCAAGAGGAAGCTTGAAGATATTAACTCAGAACTGAGCACTTTTAGTGACTACCTGATTAAGAAAAAGACAGATAAGCTACGCAAAGATATACGATATTTCTCTGAAGAACGAGTGTATCCCTATCTAGGGGCTCAATACTATAATGTCTCCAGGGATTCTACCAATACGAGTGACCATCAATATTGGTCGAGTAATAGAATCCTTACATTCTCCGATACTTCTGAATCCGAGGGTGAGGGTGGTCAGAATATCTTTGAGAACTATGGTAACAGAAGAACCCCGTTTGAGGGTCAAAGAAGAAATACCAGTTTTTTTAGGCAATCAACGAGGGAATATGAGAGTGAGATACAGAACCCAAGAGAGGGGACGATACCAGCAAACAGACAATCCCCCACAGCTTCTGCAGACGAGACAGAATCAATATTGGAGAGAATAGATTCCTCTATGCAGATTGAACCGATCCCTATCTTTAATATCTCTAAGATAACTCTGGATACTCCATCTAAGGATTTACTAGTTAGAGGTCTATCGTTTATACCCAGTACGAGTCTTAATCGGTTTGAATTGAATCAAGATCTTCAATCCTTCTTCCGTAAAATTTGTCTCAAAAGATTCTTCGAAAATCGGGTTATCAGTGAGATTGATAACAAATCTGGACTCAGGCCGAGGTCGGTATTTACTCCAAGTTTAGAGGAAATTGGTCCCGAGGTAGGGATTTTTGAAGAGGTTGTCAATACGAAAATCAACAATATGATGAGATTTGTGTCTAAACCCCCTCATAATTTGAATTATGATGAATATAAGGCGATGCAGTCACTCGCGAATAACAAGGATTTGACCATTAAACCTAGCGATAAGGGGGGTGGTATTGTGATTATGGATTGTGACAGATATAAGGCCGAAATACAGAAGATGTTGGATATTCCTGAAAACTATATTAAAGTTATGAGCTATCCCAAACAAAGAATTAAGAACAATATTCTGGATATCACTCAAAGAGCTTTAGACAATGGTATACCTGTACACAGGAATTTGAATACATGAATAAGAACTATTTTCAAATCCCTGTGCTATATGGCGTTCCTAAGGTACACAGAGATATGGAGAATCCCCCCTTTAGTCCTATAGATTCAACTATTGGTTCATTGAATGAACCATTATCTAAATTTGTTGATGTATTCCTAGCACCCTTGGTCAGTAATCTCCCAGCATATGTGAGGGATACTGGTCACTTGATAAGTAAAATTGAAGGCCTTGAGTTCAATTCTACCACTGACATTCTTGTCTCAATGGACATTGAGGCACTGTATTCTAATATACCCCAAATAGGGGCTCTGAATTTGAACAACTTAGACAATATTTTTGTTCTAGAGGGTCTTGCGGTTATATTACGAGAGAACTATTTCGAATTTGATAAAGTCATATATAAGCAAACGCTTGGCATCAGTATGGGAGCAGCTTGTGCTCTGAATGTGGCGAATTTGTATATGGCTGCTTTTGAGAAAAAGTTCATCTATAATGAGGTTGCTCCATTCTCTGAAAATATGACACATTATTTTCGATATATTGATGACATCATCTTTATTTGGAGGGGACCCGAGAAACAACTCTCGGAATTTATTTTGTGGATAAATCTTTGTGATCCACATCTTAAATTCACCCATAAAACTAGCAAGGAAAAAATTGAGTTCCTAGATATATGGATTGAGGTAGCAGAGGAACATATTGTGGTTTCTCTGTATACTAAACCTACAGCGAGAAATACCCTTTTACAATACCATAGTTACGACCCACGGAGCCAAAAGGATAGTGTTCGTTTTAGCCAGTTCCTGCGTCTTCGCAGAAACTGTACGTGTATCAAATCTTTCGAAATTCATGCTGATAATTTGAAAATCAAACTTCGGAATAGAGGAAACCCCCAAAGAATAATCAATGAGTCCTATAAGAGAGCAAAATATTACAACCGCGATACCCTATTACAACCCAAAGCCAAAGAAACCCAAGAGAGTTTAGTCTGCATCACTAGGCTTTCTACTTTCAATAACAAATTGCGTCAAGCGATTAATTCCTCTTGGCATATTCTTAATTCTGGGACTCAGATGAAGATTATACCTAAACCCATTTTCGCTTTTCGCAGAAATAGAAATTTAAGGAATTTATTGGTTAAATCCATGTTACCTGATAGGAAAGAAAATATTTAGCGCTCCATCATTGGAACTAACCCTGTCTTAGGATCACACAGGTGTGGCGGATGCCATGCCTGTGCCTTTTTTAAAACCATGTCTAGCCTACAATGGGGAAATAAGATTTTTTTGTTCAAAGAAAAGACGAATTGTAAGACCTCTAATCTGATCCATCTCATTCTCTGCCCGTGTGGCAAAGGTTATGTAGGGGAAACTAGTAGAGAGATGCGGGTCAGATTCAGTGAGCATAAATCTGCCATTAACACTAAGGTGCCGATTACGATCCTGCAAAAAAATTCCCCGTACGACTCGTATCCGGTCTTTTTACCGTACGAATCGTACAAGTGCCGTACAAACTGCCAATCACGATTCGCATGGTAAAAAGTCCATACGAATCGCATTGGGAATTATTCCCCACACGTCCTCGGGTCGGAAAATGAGTCCGACACGTCCCCGGACGATTTACCGTACAAATGTGAAAAGGGAAGTCCGACCGCGGAATCACGATCCATCCCGTGCTTCCGATGTTACAACCGTATGGAAAAAACACCGTTCGCACCGAACTCCCATAGCAACCATGGAGACATGTGCCTGCATACGCGCCCATCACCCCCCCAGCCCTCCTATGTACGAGTCGAATCCCCACCCGTGTATGTACACCCGTGTATGTACGAGACGTACCCCCACCTGTGAATGTATGGAGCGTTCCCCCACCCCAACCGTGTATGTACGACCCGTACCCTCACCCGCGTACGTATGGAGCGTACCCCCACCCCAACAGTGTATGTACGACCCATACCCCCACCCCAACCGTGCATGTACGACCCGTACCCTCACCCGCGTATGTATGGAGCGTACCCCCACCCCAACCGTGTATGTACGGACCGTACCTCCACCCCAACCGTGTATGTACGACCCGTACCCTCACCCACGTATGCATGGAGCGTACCCCCACCCCAACCGTGTATGTACGACCCGTACCCTCACCCGCGTACATATGGAGCGTACCCCCACCCCAACAGTGTATGTACGACCCGTACCCCCACTCCAACCGTGCATGTACGACCCATACCCTCACCCGCGTATGCATGGAGCGTACCCCCACCCCAACCGTGTATGTATGGAACGTACCCCCACCCCAACCGTGTATGTACGACCCGTACCCTCACCCGCATATGCATGGAGCGTACCCCACCCCAACCGTGTATGTACGACCCGTACCCTCACCCGCGTACGTATGGAGCGTACCCCCACCCCAACAGTGTATGTACGACCCGTACCCCCACCCCAACCGTGTATGTACGACCCGTACCCTCACCCGAGTATGCATGGAGCGTACCCCCACCCCAACCGTGTATGGACGGACCGTACCCTCACCCGCGTACGTATGGAGCGTACCCCCACCCCAACAGTGTATGTACGACCCGTACCCCCACCCCAACCGTGTATGTACGACGCGTACCCCCACCCGCGTATGCATGGAGCGTACCCCCACCCCAACATTCTAAGTACGGAGCGCACCCCAGGCCCCAACACCAGCACCTTCACACAACATCGCGCTTGTACGAGTCGTACCAAGCCAGACACAAGACAGCACTGTACAACAAAATTCCCGAAGTACACACCGTACACACGCTAAAAACGCACGTACACAACCAGGACAAAGCAAAACAACACAAGAATACACCATTCGAATGGCACAAAGCCACAAAACATGTCCAACAAGCACAAAAACAACACATTCACTGACCTGCAACTGCCAAAATCCCAAACAGAGGCCCAAAACACAACCACTCCTTATAACACACCCACCCAAACTTCAAACACAGCCACACCCACCAATGGACCAATAAAAAGGGCCCACACACACAAACCATGAGCCTTTGCAACAGACTCACTGCTGCCAGACCCCACAGACAACCTACAGCACCATACTAGAACCTTTACTACACCTTACACTTGCACACCTTCACACACCCACCTTCACAAACACCCCCTCATCACATTCACACACACACCTGCACAACCACACCCACGCACCCACAACCATCCACACACCCCCCCACCATCCACACCCACACCCCTCACCATGCCCACTAACAAGAATCCAAAGTTCACTAGCCGAGAGTTGGAGGTCCTTGTCGATGAAATCCTCAGAGTCGAGCCACACCTCTTTGGAACATTGGTCAGACAGACCAGCATTTCAGAAAAAACAGCCATGTGGCAGACGATCGTCGATGCTGTGAATGCTGTTGCGGACACCAGAAGGACCAGGCATGAATGCCAAGCCAGGTGGTACGATCTGCGGAGGAGGGTCCGAGCCAAAATGACCGACGAACACAACCAGGTCAACGCCACTGGAGGAGGGCCGCCCCGCAGACGCGTAGAATACCATCCCTGGGAGGAGAGGGTGATGGCCATACTGCCGGTGGTGGCAGTGGATGGATTAGAAGGACTCCGAGACCCGGGTGAGTACACAAACAACTCACCTCACATGGGGGGAACGTCATCCACAACCAAACTCACAAACAGGCACGCAACCACCCCAAGCTATCGCATGACTCAACCACACTCCATGAACACGCACATGCCACTGGCGCCACCATGCCCCATGCACCCAGCTGGACAATGCCAAGTCACAGGCCACAGAAAACACCAACACAAGACACGGTAAGCCGGATGGCGGGAGTGTGGCACCAAAAATCACATAGTGCAACTCAGAAGCAGACAACAATGCCCCCTGCCCATATGGCCTAGGTCACAGCCAGACAAACAGTGTGTCCCCACACAGGAAAGACTTGCCAGCAAATGGCGCACGCCTTGCATGAACACATGGGGGTGACGGCACGTTCTTGCACATGACAGCAGCTAATGAACAGCCAACACTGTGAAAGAGTGGCAGCACACACCACCACAGCAGCAGTGCAGACACAGACACTACACCCAATGGGTGCCTGTAGATCAGAAACAAACTCACATCAACAATCCAAAGGCCATTCAAAGATCTGCTAACAGTGTGTGCCCAGGAAGCTGGGCTGAGGTGACAGAGGGTGACACACAGAGGGAGGGAGAGGGGGACAGAGAGGGAGGGAGACACAGGGAGACGGACAGAGGGAGGAGGCTGACACACAGAGGGAGGGAGAGGGGGACAGAGAGGGAGCGAGAAAGGGACACACAGGGAGAGCAAATCAGCCTTGTGGGGTGTGGGAATGTCTGCTCGTCAGCAGGTGGACTGCGTGCATGTAGACAAGGGTGGCCAGTGCCAGAACCCCCCCTCTTCTCCATAGCAAAACACAGGGCCATGTCACAACCTGTGCACGAGCACAACGACAGCTACCTGCATTATCTAAGTGTGTGGAACCACTCCATGTGCCCACGTACAGTGCAACACGGAAGGCGCCAATGCATGGCTCGCCACACCTGCCCACTCCACTGCTGACTGCAGTCACAATTGACGCAGCAAGTAAGACTGTGCCACACATAGGTAAAGTCGCAAAAGCTGTGGCCAAGGGACATACCCATGCACAAGTGCACTGTGAGTGGAATGCAAGACATATCCAAATACCCAGAGGAAATGTGCCAACTTAGAAACCAATGAAACATGGATGTTGCATGGAACAAAATTAACATTGTCTCTCTCACACACAGGTCAACGTCGTGGATCACCCCCCAACACTGGGGGGGGAAGACTCACAGGACCCGGCTCGGCGGGATGACGGACCCACCGGCAGCGACGACTCTCACCACTCTGTGGACGAACCCGACCCCGACCAACCTGGCCCCTCTGGTGTCCAACCACCTGCAGCACCTGCGTCAGGTACAACTGGGCCAACCACCACCCCCACTCCTGCCACATCCCAGGAGACACCCAGGATCCCTGCCCCACCACCACAATGCAGCCAGGCTGGCCAGGAGGGACACGGTGTACCGGGCACCCAGGAGGAGGCAGGCGACAACGCCAATGCCACCCCTCAGGGGTCCAGGAGACCCGATGTGCCCACAAGGGCAGGCCAGGTGCAAGTAGGCAGGGGTGGTGGGAGTGGAGGACGACGGAGGCGCGAACCTGACCTGTTGGCTGGGGAACCGGTATATTCCCATGTCCGAAACATCCTGGACACATACCGGCAGGACACCACGGGCATGGCCCAGGTTGTGTCCATCCTCGAGGAGATCAAGACCCAGCAGGCCCAGCAACATGCAGAGCAACATGCCTGTCTACTGCGACACCAACGGCGGATGGAGGACAGACAGGCTGAGCTCGTGACGGTGTTCACGGGAATTCACAGTACACTCCGTCGGATAGCCGACAACATGGGCAACCCTCCCTGTGCCATCAGGCGTCGAAATTTTTTCCCCTTAAACCGTGGCTCCTTCATTCTTCCCATCCCCTCACCGTCTGTTCCCTCCCCTTCAGTTCCAGCGTTCGCATTAATCTGTGATCCTCCCCCTGGCCGCTGGACCTCCGGACAATAACCCCATCTGGGTTCCTCCCATCTGGTAGCAACGATTCTGTTCGCCTCCACTCGAGGTCAGTGTCCAGGCACAATTACAATGATCATTATGCCTGCAGTCCCCTAGACAGATCTCTTCACGTCGCCGATCGGGCTTCACGGAATTACTGCCATCCGGGTTCTCGTATTAGGTCACCACACATATAGTTCACATCACCTTGGCTACATGTACCCAATTATTTTGTATTACTGTTGGTTATTTTCACACCCCTATTTGCGATTAACAGTGTACCAGCCAATTTTTCACGCCGCCGATCGCGTACCGTAAATTCACGGTCTACAGACCTCACTCACCCCTTTTATCCTCAGATTTCATTCTGTTATTGGTTACTCACACCTAGTTGACGTGCCTCCTTTCTCACCTTTGTATTTGAGGTATTTGCACCTTTGCATTTCTTCTTCCTTTCTCCTTGCATAAAAACCTTTTTCTATTGTTTATTTAAAATGAGAATAAGTTCCTTCTGACTTGCATTAGCCTCCTCTGGCTCAAGATTCGCTTATGCTATGTCGTGCATAACTACTGCCATTATTGAGTATTCTCAGTATCTATGGGTTGTTTTTAATGAATGTCTCCTTTCCTTCTCTATTCCTCCCCCTTCATCTTTTCACAGGAATTGTACTCTCAGGCTTGTTTATTCACTAGTCCTGATGATGATCTATGTATTGCTTAAATAGATCGAAACGTCGTCGACCCTGTGTACAAACATGCATGTTAAACACATGTGTTAAAATTTGTGCATGTTAATGTACCGTCTTGAAAGCTTGCCCTTGTATTCCTTATCGGCAATAAGCTTCTCTCTTCAGCCTGATAAATGTCTTTTATGTGTGACTGTTTGTAATTGTGTTAATTGTTGAAGGACGCAGGACTGTGTCCCACTCAATATTTACACGTATGTTTAATTTATCCGTTTTCTTGATCATTAAACTTCAATGTCCGGCTGGGCATTGCATAATTATATAGAGCCGATTCTGGTCTATATTTCTCCTATGTTGAATTGTTTTTGAAGGACCTATTGTTTTTCAAAATATCAGGCGTAGAACATCACCACCCACAGGGAGGGATCAGGAGGAGGAGGAGGAGACATCCGACGGAGCATCCCAAACATCGTCACGGCCTGCTTCTGAGGGTCCCCGCAGGAGGGCGGGTCGTCCACGGAAAAGACCGTGAGGGTCGGCGCAACAGCACCATCTCCCAGGATACCTGGCCTGGCACCTGGCCCACTGGAGCAACAGCAGCACAGCAGCAAAAGACATTCTCTGCCACATGGACTTGCTGGTCACTGTTTGACCAATGTTGACAAAGACTGTGGCATGGACTCTGAGGATTTCAAATGGCAAGGACACCAACTCCCTTAGTGAACTTTGGATTCCACACACCCGGAAAGCCCCTCATGTCATACCCCCCCCCCCCGTACCCCAACCAAGATAAAAAGTTACACCATAAAGAGAAGAGGCCTACATTTTGCATTATTACCTTACATGTGTCTTGTAAAGTCTAACCATGCCTGAGTTCTCATTTGACTTCAACCATCCACACCCTGGGGCATGAGTCTGGCACAGGACACACATGGGTCACATTGTATTAGGCAAGACAGACATGGAGCACCATACACACCCGTGATGGGCCCAACCAGCTGAGGGGGTGGCCGCACAACCGTGCCGACAGACATTTTGAGTACAGCGACAGCCATGCGCAGAGGTCAGGGATCATGTGGAGTGTCCTGTGGGGCACCCAGGTATGTGTGGACAGGTGGCAGAACCATGTCCTGCAAGCTTGAGTCAGGTGGATGCAGAGAATGGTGGCCTGGCCAACGTTGGATGCATGGGGATGGCACATGTCACAATACCCACACAGTCATGGACATCATGCACAATACACAGTCTAATCCCACACCAACAGCTTGCATCTTGCTACTCTACACATAGACACATAGCCACTATCACGGAAAACCATGCCAGACATGCCGGATGCACCGTGGCAACACACCAGCATTGACTGAGAAGAGGCACCTTGGAGGCATAGGGACACCTTTATTAGTCATGTATTCGGCATTGCAGAGGCAACTCGGAGTACACATCAACGGGTCATGTGGAGTAACATGTGGGTCCAACACTGGAACCCCCCTTCTGCAGCACAAATGCGTGATAGCCATGGAACTGGCACACAAGTGTCGGCTAACAGCTAATCACCCCCTGCTGCTCACGGAGAGACTGCCATACACCATTGATCCGCTGATGTGGAAGTCCCACACCATGTCAAGCCAATGCAAACCGTATGTGTCCGAGGGCAGTGTTACACACATTGATGCCATCATCACAATCCACTATCCCATCACTGATGACTGTCAACAAGTCTGACCATCTATTCAGGTGTACACAGCTGCATGTCATGTGTCCCATGGTGATGCGACATGTCTGCAGAGGAACCAAACATCAACAGGGGCAGTGTGCATACATCGTAAACAACTGCCACACCCAATACACCCCTGATGCATCCCTTACCCTAAGGAGACTTCCAAACTTGTCCGTGCGTGTAACGCTGAGTCAGCACACGATGACGTGTCCATGAGGAATAGCAGTGCCACAACAATGCAACCAGCAGACGGCATGCGCAAGTACCTGGGGATGAGAGACACACAAGAAGTCAGCCACAAAAAGCACAGCCACTTGCATGTGCATGTACTCGACACATGTAAGGATGACAACATGCTAGGTCACAATTATGACAGCGGAAATACACTCATCACTGGCACCATCACTCCAGTGACACATCCACACACACCTCTGACTCACGTGCCATACATGCAGATGGACACACACATCGCAACACATGCCACACGGGGACCATTGCGTGCACACACAGACACTGGTACTCACCACTAAGCAAAGAAGTCGCGTATGAGCCGAGTCCGGATGTCCTCTTGCGGAACCACATCCTCCACATCACTAGCCCCATTGCCAAGACCTTGGTCCTCCACGGGTGGATGGTCCTGATCATCTTGATCCAGGATGAGTGGCACAGCTTTCTCAACTGCCATGTTGTGCAGCATGCAGCAGACCATGAAGATTTTGCAGACCTTCGCCGGGGCATATGGGAGGGCGCCGCCGGTCTTGTGGAGGCATCTGAATCGGCTCTTCAGGAGGCCAAATGTCCTCTCTATCACTCGCCTTGTCCGGCCATGGGCGGTGTTGTAGCGGAGCTGGGCCGGCGTGATGGGGTTGCGGAGAGGTGTGATCAGCCATGGCATGTAGGGATAGCCAGCGTCCCCTACATGGAAAGCACATGGACATAAGTAGGACAGGTGAAGCGGTCGTGCTGGAAGTCTACGCAAAATACAGGACAGACAGAGTGTACCCACCAACAACACATGCTCGTTCGTTGCGCAGCTGCGTCATCATTTCAGGCACCCTGCTACGCCTCATGATGTAGGTATCGTGTGCTGATCCTGGAAAACGAGCACAGACATGTGAAATCACCATGTTGGACAGACACACCACAAGGGCATTGATGGAGTGGTAGTGCTTGCGATTCCTGTACGCTACCTCCTGTGCCTGTGGTGGTACCAAAGCCACATGTGTCCCATCTATGGACCCAATGACATGGAGCATCCCTCCCAGGGCATAGAATCCACGCTTGACACCAGTCAACATTTCAGGGGTTGGGAAATGGATGAACTCATCTAGGTGAAGCAACATGGCCTCTTAGAAATCATGCAGCACACGGCAGAACATGCTCTGGGACATGCCACCAACATGAGCTATGGTATTTTGAAAGGTACCCGTGGCAAGAAAATGTAGGGCTGCCATTACCTTCAGCTTGGGTGTCAGTGCCGTAGGATACCTGTGCAGCGGTTGCAGGTGTGGTGCCAGCCTTGCAGTCAACTCCACAATCAACGGTTGGGGGAAGCGGTAGCACCGGATACAGTCATTCTCCCGCATGTCAGCCAAGTCCGGAATTGCTCGGGGAAGAGGCGGCGCTCTGCAGTAATTTGGAAGTGACAAGGAAGAGTGAGTGCACTACAACAACAATTTTTTGGTGCTAAGCACATGTTAATCTGTCAATACACATATGCGACATACGGAGTCAGGTATGTGCCACATGCCCTGGACACGTATGGCTGCCAGGTGACACTCCTACCGAAACCCAGCTACACACGGAGATTGTGAACCTCCACATGCCATGGCATGGGATTAGCTGTGTCCCAGTGTAAGTGAACAGCCAGACGCAACACAGGAGTGACATACATCAACACATCAGCAGAAGTAGGATGTCGATTGCAGAGACTGGTAGCGGAACACTAGAGCCACAGGTCACATGAAATTACACTAGGACAGCCCACACACCTTGCCATGAAGGTGTACATGTAATGACTCACCACACATTCATAGAGAGGATGCAGACATGTCCTTGTTACGCTACTCCGTGTCCCATGCATACATACGCACCTCACATCCGAACCCACATGTGGCCTGGTGTGCGGGACAGTGTGCCATGTCCATCTACACACAGACACATGTTGGTTGCTGCAACAGCTGATGCTTTGGAGGGATCTCCAACATCAAGCTAATGGGAACCCCCCACACATACATGACATAGTCACATCGTGCACCGTGGGTAGTGACATGTCTGGTGTGGTAACCCCTGTAGCGGGCATCAGGGGACACTTGCGTGTGTTGTTGACTGTGCCATGCCAGTGACGCTCATCCCAAGTGTGCAGTACGACATGCACACATGTCAAAGGAGTTAAGGGCATGCCTGGCACACATTGCACCGTCACACATAACATCTGTACACATCTCATCATACATCTGGTGCCTTCTCGACTCAGGAGTAATGTGCCACATCACAGCCTTTCACACCTGTGCCCCACACATGTAGTACTGCCCAGACAATGCCTTGATGTCCATCCATGGACAAGTATGTCAGCCCTGTTCCTTCCTGTGTGCTGCCTGTCACCACTGTGATGTGTGAAAGGCACCGTACTTTCGCTCAGAGGGCCTGTGTACGTTCCCTATCACTATGGGAGTGCTGCCATATGTGTACCCATAGTGATAGTGAGCATACGCACGCGTGTTCGGTCCGTATCACTATAGGAACGCATACGCGAGAACACCCATAGTGAAAGTGAGCGTACGCACGCGTGTACGGTCCGTACCACTATGAGTACGCATACGCGAGAACACCCATAGTGAAAGTGAGCGTACGCACGCGTGTACGGTCCGTATCACTATGGGAACGCATACGCGAGAACACCCATAGTGATAGTGAGCGTACTGGCGTGTGTACGGTCCGTACCACTATGAGTACGCATACGCGAGAACACCCATAGTGATAGTAAGCGTACAGGCGTGTGTATGGTCCGTACCACTATGAGTACGCATACGCGAGAACACCCATAGTGATAGTGAGCGTACAGACGTGTGTACGGTCCGTACCACTATGAGTACGCATACGCGAGAACACCCATAGTGATAGTGAGCGTACAGGCGTGTGTACGGTCGGTACCACTATGAGTACGCATACGCGAGAACACCCATCGTGATACGGACCGTACACGCGTGCGTACGCTCACTTTCACTATGGGTGTTCTCGCGTATGCGTACTCATAGTGGTACGGACCGTACACACGCCTGTACGCTCACTATCACTATGGGTGTTCTCGCGTATGCGTACTCATAGTGGTACGGACCGTACACACGCCTGTACGCTCACTATCACTATGTTAAATGGTAGCGGCAGTCGTAGTCGGTAACCTTTCAAGTATTGCCCGGCGGTAATCGTCTCTTATACCATTCGATGCTAAACCAACAAAGAGGCAGGCGCCGGAGACTGGAAGGCAGGAAACGAGGTTTTATTCTCTCCAGAGGAGAACACATCAGGTCAGACAACAAGGTATCGTCATGAGGTGCTCTAACTGCATCTCTGAGGCCTGGCCTCTTATACACAGGTTTATGACTTTATTGCAGGTTTATCATACATGGCACATTCTTGAGATCGCTTTGATACATGAAAGAACATCCTCAGAATCCCCACTTCAAGCTCGTTCCCACACATATCTACAGTGGAAGTCCCCACCCCACCCACAGTAGGAGATGGCTATCACACAGCTGGGCATTCCGCCAATTCCCGGGGGTGTGTGTGTGACCGGTCGGGTCTCAGGGGGTGGGGGGCCTTGATCTACTGTAATCCCTTTGATGTGGGGTGTTTCCCTTACAATAGGGGCAATAAACTGCATCCGCAGGGCTAGGTGATGGCCTGGGATCGGTTCGGACAATTGAGCGCAGAGGAAGGGGGTTATCAAAGAGATGCATGACCATGTATGGGATGTCGGTCAGGCGTGGGATGTGGTTCCATGGCAGGGTCGCGCAGAAGGAGAGGGTTTATGGCCTGTGTATGAGAGAGCGGGGGTGGCCGGCGCGCGGGGGAATGCTCGCAGCGCCAGGGGGACGCGCTGGCGATCGGCAATGAGCAGGGAGAGACCAGGGTGCCTAAAAATGGCTGCCGTGCGCTTTCCTGTGTGTCGCGCTGGGGAGAGACAAGATGGCACAGATAATGTTCAGTTCGCAAGCTAAATTTCCACAGTCCTCCCTTTTAACATATCTCGCCAGCTTGTTTTAGTTCGGATCTATCCCCATGATACTACGAACTTCCTCCTCATAAAAAGCTTTCATTCGCTCCGCTTCAAAGTTCCGAGTTTTAGGGCGGACGGGAATAACCTGACACATTTGTACATAATTACATGTAGCTGATGGGATAGGCGAGGAGGCAGTGCATACAAAATTACATCAGCTGCGCCACATGTCAGACCCAGAGATAGGAGAAGAGAAGCTTGCTCGAGCTCAAACATGATACCGTAAAGTAAAATATTTCGTATATTACTTAAGGCCCAGACTTCGTGTGGATCAAACTAAACAGCATAGTCATGTGTACGGTTGATGCTATACAATTGTCATTTATAATAAGCTAATGTTTTCTCATTTATTTAGTGTGTAGCTGGAAGCGACCGATAAAAAGATCTTGGAAACTTGATTGGGAGGTAGTCAAATCAAAAAGTGGTTGGGAGAGGAATACAACTCAACATGAATTACAGTCAGGGGTGGGGTTTCTTCTTTCCAGTGTCTTATTGCAGTGAGCCATCACTGGTAAGCTCTCTCTTCTTCTTACGTTGGCACTGTTGAGCACCGGCGGTGGAGCTAAGGTCCAGCTCAAATCCAGATTTTTCGCGTTGCAGGGTGTGATCATCCTTTGCTCTTGGATCACAGTCCTGTTCTGTCCTGTCCCTTGACTGGTCTTATCGTAGGTACCTTGAGACGGGGTACCCGCTTCTCATTGTTCTTTTGTAAGGTCAATGTCAAAAATAGGGGTGCTTTGGGAGGCCGAGGGAAGAGGGGGTGGAGTGGGATCGGATCAAAAAGCGGACCAAGGAGAGCAGAATCTTTCAGCACTGGGCCCATCAATCGGGCCCGACGGGTTGGGACTTCAGGCACGTTGGTCTGCGAGCAGGGGGCTTCGGGATAGCCTTTCGTTCTATTGCTTTCCATGCTGTGAATGGTGCCTCGTCCTGCATCCCTTTGCTTTGTGGCTCCCCCTTGGTCGATGCCATAGATGTTCCATGGTCCGTAGCCAGGCTGTGCGTCACGTCCGACCCCTCTCTTCCGATGGCCGCAGGTTATCTTGGAATGAGTACAAGAAACAAAATCTTAGAGAGTTGGCAGGGAAGACATTTACACACTTCATCCTCTCTCCCAACCACCGAGTAGTTGGGGAAATGCTTTTATCGGTCGCTGTATGATTGATGTCTATTAACTCTTATGTCGGTGTGTGTTACTAATTTATTAATCATTGCTGTGGTGCAGGTTTCTGTGGGTGTTCCTGTCCATCGTCTGGCCTGCTAGGTGTTGATTCCTGTGTCCTATAATCGTTGTAGGAATCCTGATATCTGTCAACTTTCTGGTCTATCAAAAAAATTCGAACCGGCTTCTCCGGTAGAGACTCGTTCTTCTTTACACAAGTTCTGTTAATACACATTCTCCTCCGAGGACTGCTAAGTTTATGAAAAACAAAGAAAAGCGCGAGGTGCTACTGTCATGGGTTCACAGGGATCTATTT
Organism: Triturus cristatus; assembly: GCF_964204655.1. Taxonomy (NCBI): domain Eukaryota; kingdom Metazoa; phylum Chordata; class Amphibia; order Caudata; family Salamandridae; genus Triturus; species Triturus cristatus. Next base: position 540,678,633 of record NC_140579.1, read on the forward strand.
CGGGGAAGGGCACAAGCTAAACATTTTTCTTGCTGGAGACAATAGGTAACCCTCATTAGTTTAGGCGATGTACCTTTAGAAAATAAAGTCATCAGCTGGTTTGTTCGGAATGCTCTGGGACGGCTAGTACAGAGCTGGGGTGATTCTGGGAGGACGGGGTGCTTGGATATTCTAGTTCGGAACAATTGGGCGGGGGCAATTCTGGGCGGTGAAGATGGTGTCGTTAAAGCTCTAAAAACGAAAACCGTGTTGAGGGCCAGATTGGGAGACATCAGTCGTCTTACCTGTCCCTTCTTTCTCAGCCAATTAAATTCAACATTTTGCAGAAAGGAGAGGTAGTAACGTGGTAAAGTACGGTCGTTTTTTCTTTTTTTTTTTTTCGGTCAATTTGTTCGAACACCGCCGTGTTTGAGGCCAATTATACACATACTGAGGAGGTATAGTGTCGTTAATTTATTCAAAAAGAGAGAGAGAGAGCAAGAGAGCCTTCAGTGAGGGAGAGAGAGAGAGAGAGAGAGAAAGAGAGTGTGTGGGTGTGTGTGTGTGTGTGAGAGAGAGAGAGAGAGAGAGAGAGAGAGAGAGAGAGAGAGAGAGAGAGAGATAGAGAGAGAGAGAGAGAGAGAGAGAGAGAGAGAGAGAGAGAGAGAGAGAGACGTGCGCATCAAGTAGGCTATTTGGTACAAGTACGACATAAAACGAGAGAGAGACAAGGGTATGATAATAGGCTACTTGGTGTACACACAACATAGAGTAGCACGGGTCAATTCTACGTAAGAAAACACAAGCGGGGGAAAAACACAAATTCGGCGATCACGTACACACAAATACCGGGTAGGGCGTAACAGTACATACATCAAGCGCAGGAATTAAGACGAAGACACAGAGCTACGTTAAGTACGGGGACCTCTCCTTTCCTGTCCTCTTTCCTATGCATGCTGCGTATTTTCAGTATTTTCCGTAATTCATTTTGGGGGGGGGGTGTCGGACTTTTCACTCCCCTCCCTTTGATCGATAGACAAGCACTTCAGTCATATGATGACGTTCTCTTCCAGCGACCCAAGCCTATGAAATGCATACACATTCATACCGTATAATCAGGGCACATACGCACAGTCATACCATACAGTTTTTCACGCTCCCAGTGGTGGTCTGCACTTCACGCACCATCTCACAACGTTTGTCTATGTTTTTCCCTACATTGAGCACGGTGCGGTCCATGTCCATTCCATTCTTCAGTCGGAACTCCGATGTGACCTATAGAGAAGAAAAGAAGGGGGGGTGTGCAGCATTCGAAGCACGTCAGCGCGCATAGACACGAAAAAAGTTCTACTTACCACGTACCAGGCTAGCGGCAGGAGCGGGTAATACCACAGACCTACTATATCCTTCCTTTCGACTATACAAGATGCTCCATTTTATTCGTCTCCTAAATTCGGGTTCCCTTGTCGTGCATTTGTTTCTCAATCGGTCGCGTATTATGGGGCAAGGTACCGTACCTTGCATTCGGCAGATACCTTAAGCTATAGTCAACCATTTTCCAACAATTCTGAAAAAGACAGGCGTGATTGGTACAAATTTCATCAATCCAAAATTCAGGCAAATAGGGTCTGCATTATCTGCTTTCTATTTCTTGGGAGTAACAATCATTTATTCAAAAACCTTTACCAACCTAGATGATTTGTCATGACGCTGATTCCGTAATTCCTTTAAGAAGCCCTTTATTTAAAACAATGTCAGTATACAAATACGGGCCTACAACCGCTACAGGCCGGCCACGGTGTGAAAGGCGTCGAGTATCATGAGCAACACTACTTTAGCATAAATTCAGTACCCTCCCCGTCCCTCCGACCATCATGTGTGGAAATATTGCATACATAAATGTCAAGTAACCGGGACGCCATGAGGAGTTGCAGGCCCCTCCTACATTGGCGCCATTTTGGGGCGAGGTCGGGTGGGTCCAGTGCACAGTCTAAGTCTTCGCACTAACTGGCTGCCGGACCAGAATCCCTTTCGGTAGTTCGAAAACTTGCGTTAGCGTCAGCTTGTGTCAGCATGGCGTCACCGCGATCTTGTAGCAATGCCGTGGTCCGTTCTTGGGGCGGGGCAGCAGGCGGGTTCTTCCGCCGACGCCTTGAATCAGTCTTTCTTTTACGGCACCAAACGTAGGCAAGATGGCTGCCGCCCGGGGCAAAGACAAGTTAATGTGGAATAAGCAAGCAAATAGCGGCGGTTGCCCCCACCGGAAGCCCACGGGAGTCGAATGCCAATGACTCCCGCAGAATCTGCAAAGTTGAGAGGGTGTTTTTCAAGGGTGGGGCCCACGCCCGAGCAGACAAGCTTCCGAGTCCAGGGCCGCCTATCGGTGGGCCAGGCCTGGATCTGAAGAACCGACAGCCAGAGTCCAGAGGCAGCAGCAGCAGCAGCTCTTCGTTACAGCCACCGGGGTGGGTCCCCCGATCACTCAGCTGCGGGAACCCACTTCTCGAGTCAAATGCTAATGCCAATCTTAGTGGACCTGCGCCTGAGTGGTTGCCCGGCGGGCGAGACGTGAATGGCTGTCCTGCTGCAGCTGGCCGGTGAGTGCAGGGGCGCCTACTCATCTGGACGGCGAGTGAAACGGCTGGGTGCAACTCAGCTGGCCGGCGAAAGAAATGGCAGGGTGCAACTCAGCTGGCCGGCGAGTGAAATGGCAGGGTGCAACTCAGCTGGCCGGCAAGTGAAACGGCAGGGTGCAACTCAGCTGGCCGGCAAGTGAAACGGCAGTGGTGCCTTCTCTGCTGGCGAGCCTCCACCTGGGGAGGCGGGGGAGGCCCGTCCGCGTCGCTTCCCCCCTGCCAGGGCACCCTTCGCTGCCGGTCGAAGCGGAGAATGGGAAGGCCAGTACAACGTGGTGGACTCCACCTTGGCGCTGCCAGAGCCTCGGCGCTGTGTGTAGCCTCCGGCCTATTCGCACAGTCGTCCGCCACTGATGTCGATGGATTTTGCATGGCTTTTATAGCCCAAAGCCGACTAAAAGGACCGCCCAAAGCAGGTCAATGTTGCTATTTCGAAGAAGGAGGGGCGAGGACTGTCATGTAAATAGTTGTTTAAAAACGTGTTTTAATGTGTTTACCCTGTTGGCGTGTTTGTTATACCTATGAGTTATTAAAATGTTATAACTATACTACTTTGTTGGAGTGTTTGTACATATTTGCAATCTGGTAACGAGCACAAGGATGTTACTACGTAATCGGAAAAATGACATAGCCCAATTGTGCGCGATCTAGCCCAGTTCGGTGACGTCGATGGTGGGTATCAGCAGGCTTCCGTTTGTGCAGGATTTTGTCGTGTTTACTGGGCGGGGTGGGCAGTAGGGCAGAAATGCTTAGACAGTTAGAGCGACGGAGTCGAGCTACCTCGTGGCTACCTCGACCGTGAGCTTGGCTCCTTCCCCTGGTTTCATATTCCTCGCAAGAGGGCTATATCCTAACGTTTCTTATTTTTGCGGGGTCAAAAGGATCCCGTTATCGGTCTACTGGTCTCGCTTGATTATTCTTGTTTCTATATAGCGATCTTTATGCCCTAATTTGCTGTAAGCTACGGCGACTAGCCCGTATTTAGTGAACATGTCCTTATTAGGGGTGCCTTCCAGTGGAGCCGGATGGTTCACCTCTAATAAGCGGTCCGGGCAGAACCAACTACCAATCAGTGGGGAGAAGATAGGCATGACGGGTTACAACGGGGACAAAAGTCAGCACTACCTATCTTTTCACTGCTTGCAAAGACTAGACAGAATATCTCTATTCCTCGTTATTTGTAAGCAGAGAATACCTCCAAAGAACCAATATCGAACAACTAGTGTTCGGACAATCAATCAATCAATGGTGAGAAAGAGATAGGCACGACGGGTTACAATGGGGACAAAAGTCTGCGTTACCTACCCTTCAATATTTGCAAAGACTAGACAAAATATTTCTATTCTACGTTATTTGCAAACAGAGAATATCTCAAGGAGCACTATCCTTCAAAACAATCAATATTCGGACAATCAATCAGTGGGGAGATAAAAATAGGCACGACGGGTTACAATGGGGACAAAAGTCTGCGTTACCTACCCTTCACTATCTGCAAAGGAAGAGAGAGTATTTCTACTCCTCCCCGTTTGTAGACAGCGAATATCTCAAAGAGAACAATCAATAAGCAAATACTAGTATTTTAATCAATCAATCAATCGTTTTGCAATTTGTCGTGTTTCACGACCTTACCCGGACCGCGTGGACAGTTTCTCGTCTTCCGCCTCCAGCGCCCGATCGTCCTCTACTCTCCGTTATTGCCGCGGCACTCCTGATGGTTCCCAGTCAGGACCGTAGATCACTCGAGAGAGGTCTGCTCGGAACCAGTGAAGTTCGGATGATCGGCTGCCAGACGAGGGTCTATCGGGCAGGAGCTCTCCCGATCGTTGCAGTCGTTCACTCTGTCGTTGGGACCTCTCCCACTGGATCCACGTGTCACTGATGGGCCCCACGCTTGGGACGCCAATTGTTAAATGGTAGCGGCAGTCGTAGTCGGTAACCTTTCAAGTATTGCCCGGCGGTAATCGCCTCTTATACCATTTGATGCTAAACCAACAAAGAGGCAGGCGCCGGAGACTGGAAGGCAGGAAACGAGGTTTTATTCTCTCCGGAGGAGAACACATCAGGTCAGACAGCAAGGTATCGTCATGAGGTGCTCTAACTGCATCTCTGAGGCCTGGCCTCTTATACACAGGTTTATGACTTTATTGCAGGTTTATCATACATGGCACATTCTTGAGATCGCTTTGATACATGAAAGAACATCCTCAGAATCCCCACTTCAAGCTCGTTCCCACACATATCTACAGTGGAAGTCCCCACCCCACCCACAGTAGGAGATGGCTATCACACAGCTGGGCATTCCGCCAATTCCCGGGGGTGTGTGTGTGACCGGTCGGGTCTCAGGGGGTGGGGGGCCTTGATCTACTGTAATCCCTTTGATGTGGGGTGTTTCCCTTACAATAGGGGCAATAAACTGCATCCGCAGGGCTAGGTGATGGCCTGGGATCGGTTCGGACAATTGAGCGCAGAGGAAGGGGGTTATCAAAGAGATGCATGACCATGTATGGGATGTCGGTCAGGCGTGGGATGTGGTTCCATGGCAGGGTCGCGCAGAAGGAGAGGGTTTATGGCCTGTGTATGAGAGAGCGGGGGTGGCCGGCGCACGGGGGAATGCTCGCAGCGCCAGGGGGACGCGCTGGCGATCGGCAATGAGCAGGGAGAGACCAGGGTGCCTAAAAATGGCTGCTGTGCGCTTTCCTGTGTGTCGCGCTGGGGAGAGACAAGATGGCGCAGATAATGTTCAGTTCGCAAGCTAAATTTCCACAACTATGGGTGTTCTCGCGTATGTGTACCCATAGTGATACGGACCGTACATGCGTGCGTACGCTCACTTTCACTATGGGTACGCATACGCAAGCACACCCATAGTGATACGGACCGTACACACGCCTGTACGGGCCGTTGCTATGCATTTGTGGTGCCCTAGGGCCCCGGGACGCACCGTACCTGTGTGTGAAACTCCAAATTACATAGGGGACACATGAGGGACAAGTAGAAAGGCCTACATGCATGCTGGTTGTCATGGAGACCAAGTTTAAAGTTTGAATTTTTTTAAGCAGGTGCACAGCAGTAGTCAGTTTGAATGAATCTACTTTGTTGCAATGTGGTTCTGGAGTTGACATCATGCTCAAGAAAAAAACACAATAAGAACCCACTGACTGTGCTAGGTTTGAAGGGATTGGAGGAAACATAGGATGCAAATGTGAGTGACCAATCACTCTGTACTCCTGTGCATGAAACAGGCCAGCAAGGCAGATATAAGGCAGCCAGGTCCCATGAGGGAGCACTTGCCTGCACATCTTTGGATTCGACGACCCAGCTGCTGCTACTGATTCCCTGGAACCATGTCAAGGTCTGTGGAAAGGTCACAGCCTTTCACCCTGGAGGAGAACCTGGCTTTGCTGGATGTGATCCTCCCACAGTACCCCCTGCTGTATGGGCGACCAGGGTATCAGGTGAGTGCAGAGTCTACTAGCACAGACTGTGTCCCTTGTATGTGACTGTGACTTCTGGCATTGTGTCCAGGTGTGACACACATGCTATGTACTGTAGGGGGGGTACCAGGGGGGGGAATGCCTGATGTCTCCCAGCCAGTGCATGCTGTGGTGCATGTCTGCCGTCCTCACTTGCATTGTGTTTACTGTGACAATCACTGCATGGTGCATGCCACATTCTGCCTGTCTTTTCCTCCTGGGAATGTAGCCTCTACAGTCCTCATGTGATTATGTGGTCAGCCCAGTGTGACAGGTGACTGTACCCACAGATGTGTGTTAGTTCTGTGTACCTGTGCTGAGAGTGTACACATGATGTGTTCGTACCCTGGACATCGGTGTGTGTGTAAGTCCCCTGTCATGTGGGTGGGTGCATATGTGGAGTGTGGCACCCGGGCTGCATGAGGGATGTATATACCCTGGCCATGTGATGTGAGCAGGGAGCAGTGCTGTGTGTCTGACGTGCAGAGCCAGCCCCACACCTGTGAGCCACCCCCGTCTAGTGGCACATGTGCAGAGTGAGGTTTGTCGCTGCATTTGGCAATGGCAGGTGAATGTCCTGTGCCTGTGTGTGTCTGTGTACTCTGCTGAGGTAGCGTCAGTGGCCTGTGGCATGTGACTGCTTAGAGGTGCTGCACATAATCCTGGTGTAGCTTGTGATGCACAGTGTGAGCCTGGATCATTGATTGTGTCGTTGCCCTCATTCCACCTGTGTACTTTCAATGGCACGTACTGCTTTTGCCCTTCCCCAGAGGATCATGTCCCTATGACAAAGGTGCAATGCGTTGGATGCATACTATGCCTTGTTGTAAACAGCAAATTTGTTCTAATATGTCTCTCTGTGACATGTGCCTGGTGTATTGATGTAGTGTCGCTTGTTCATCCTCACAGGTAGGCGCCTCTGCCAAGAAGCAGATATGGATGACCGCCGTCAGTGCCGTGAGGAAGACGGAGGGTCGCAAGTGGCGCCTGGCCCAGGTGAGGAAACGCTGGCAGGATATCCGGTGCTGGACGCGGAGGATCGCACGGGTCCTGCTGGGGGACTCACCTGAGACCCATAAGAACCGCGGGCGCCGCCGTCTGACCCACATCCACAAGCGTGTGCTGGCGATGGTATTTCCAGACTTGGACAGGCGCTTACAGGAGAAGCAGCAGCAGGAAGGGGGTAGGTACATGTGTGTTTGTTGTGTGTCACCAGCATTTGTAAGTGCACAGTTGCATAGATACACTGCCAGGGTTTAAAGGTGCTGTGCAGATCCAGTTACCCACAGTATAGCGGTGCTCTCCTGCCTCCCTTCCCCTCCTTGCAATGTGTTCCCTGGTCTGTGTGTAGTCACTCCTTCACAAGGTAATGTAGGCTGGCGCTTTCTCCACGTGAACTATGCCTGTAGCATCATGTGTGGGGGTGGTGTGTAACAGGTTTTGGGACCTTGCCTGTGCCCTGTCCAGTTCAGTACATGTGGGTTCCATGTCAGTTGGCACTGATGCTGAGTCCAGACATGGGAGTTAGTCTCTCAAGTGTCATGCCTTACAGCGCGCATGTCCTATGTTGTGGCCTGTGACATGATGTGCATGAGTGTGCGATACGCATAGTGCAGGGATGGTGGCGTGTGTTGCAGTCATTCCCATTCAGGACCATGGAGTTGTGTGGTCACTACTGTCCCCTGGGGCATATTTTCATAGGTGTCATGTGTGTCATCACAAAACGTGGACACTCTCAGTGTCTACAGCATAGGTTGTGCTCTGTGCCATTGTCCCCTGGCACCATGTATATTGACGTAAAATGTAGTACAAGTGTCCCCTGTACAGCCTGACCTGATTGTCCTTGTTCACACTCATGGTAGCCAGTGCCTCTGTGTCTTGTTACAATCATCTGATGATGACCATTTGTACATGATTATTTGGACAGGCGCACCTTGGGTATTTGGCGTCCAATCTTGCATTTATGCAGCCCCTGTGTATTTCACCCAGACTAAGAGATGTAAGTGCTTCCTGTGTCTCAACAAATTGTCTCATGTAGGGGGTGGTTGGTGCGGGCAAAGCCTACATGTCAAAACCTGAAATCTCCTTGCTAGGTCTGGCCAGTGTGTGATGTTTGTCTGGACATACACTCAAGGTGCAGTGAGCCAGTCATGTTGGGCATTTTTTCAGTATTACCTATGCAGCATGTGCCTCAAGTTCATGGATATGGTCCCTGCTCATCCCTATTTTCGGCAACGCTGTGTGGTGCAGATGCAGTGCTGGATTGTCCCCAGGGCCTGGCTCCTATGTCAAACTCCATTTCATGTCATTTGCAATTGTGTCATGCTCTCCATGGATTTTCAGTGGCATGGTGGGTCAACCAACTGTGTGTTGCATGCCCTACATCTGTACCTTGTTTTGTAGATGTTACTGATCTTTCTTTTCAGGCTATGCACTGTAACCTATGTAGATTGGACTCATGTGACATATGTATACAGGTGTGTGATTAATTGCTGTCTCTTCACCTTGCCCACAGCATCGTCGGGGGACACGGAGGGAGACATGAGCACAGACGGAGCGGAGGGACCGAGCACCAGTGCCAGCGTTGACATCGTGGCTGGCACATTGAGTGGAACTGAGGCGGAGGAGAGTGAGGCCGAGGACCTGTCCACTGGCACGACAGAATATGAAGCTGATGGGTCCGAGGATGATCTCTCCGAGTGGGCGGAGGCTGCACCAGCAGCCGACAGCGGCACAACATCTCACCCCGCCCCCTCCATTGCCATCAGCCGCCTCCCACTTGCTCGTGTCCCTTCCCAGAGTGCCCGGTCACCACATGTCTCCTTCCTGCCAGGCACCGCACCCCCTGCCCCTGTCTCCACTGCTGCCGCCAATGCCGAGTCTGTGGACATCCAGCGGCAGTTGCAGTTTGGTCAGGCTGCGATGCTTAATGTCCTCCATGGCCACAGCCAAGTGCTGAACAACATGGAGGCATACTTGGAGGGCATTTTTTCATCGCAGGCTGACCAACGCAACCTGCTGAGGTCCATTGACTCGACACTGACTGCAGCAGTGGGTCTCCTGCAGCGCTACGTCCAACCCCCTACCCCTGACCCTTCCACACTTCCCACTCCCATGCCTGTCCCACGTACACCCAGACGTCAGCATGCACCCACCACAACAGACACAGGCACCACACCAGCAGGGAAGGTCATACGCACACCTCCTGGCACGCACACACAGGGTGAAGTAGGCACACCCACTGGGTCGGGGGGCAAACGTAAGTCACGCAGCCAGAGTGGGAGTCCGCATTCCACCAAATCCACTCCCTCCAAATCCCCTCCCCTCAGCTCTCCTGGCCACATATCCGGCAAAGACTCCTTCATGGCCGCTCTGTCCCTGAGCCCCACTGTGACACCACCCCGCAAGCGGTCAAGGGAGTCCCCGGTCAGGGGGGTTGAGTCCCCCCCCCTGTCCACACCCTCCCCCTGTGGTGCTGCGACCCATCCCTCGGCCCCCCCCCCCCTCCTTGGGGCCTGTGGTTCCTTCGGGTGCAGGGGAGTCTCTGGAGGACCTTGCTAAGGTGTGCAGCGACATCCTGGCCTCCGCCTTTGGCCCTGCCCCACCCCCTGTGGTGGAGTCCTCCATCCCTGCACCCACGACGCCTACCCTTCGCCCTCATGTCCCTGCGGTGCCTGGTCCTTCCCCCCCACATGATGCCCTCCCCGCTCTGGAAGACGAAGGAGTCTGACTGTGCAGGCAAGCTAGGGGACACGCGTCCCACTGTGTCCCCCACCTGGATTGGAACTTTGGATTGCCCTATGGGCATTGTACTTTTTGAACTGTCAAGGGACAAACATATTTTTGGATGCTGATTAAAGCAATTTATTTTTCCTTAGTACACTACTGTCTGTCTGGTATTGCTGTTGGTCGACCTGCCCCATTATTTTGGGTGGTGATTATGTGTTGGGTGTGTGGGAATTGTCGTCTTGTGCTGGTCATAGGGTGGATCCTGGTATCTGTGTGCCATCACAAGCTGTTGGCTACCTAACTTTGTTCATGTAAGCAGTTACTGCATGGTGACATCGTCCCAAGGTGTGTTCCTTCCTCTGTGTAACCTGACATCTTCCCTGCAGGGTCTTTCCAATATGTGGTGCTGAGCTGTGTCTACATTGGCTGGTTGTGTGACGGACTCGTTAGACTTGGCCCATGCATGCTGAGCGATGTCTCCTCCTGCATCATTCGTGGCGTACTTGGTGGTCACTGTACTTGTGTATGTAGACTGTTGCCATGACTTCATGTGTACATGTATTCTTTTAGGCGCCATGCATATGTATACTTCCAGCTTCGCACACATGTGGTACATGTACTGCAGTATCTTTGTGCACCTGACTGACATTTGTGGGCGTTGGATCTGTGGGTACTCCACCCTTTTCTTTGCAGGGGCACTGCTGTGAGTGTTAGGCACCCACCCCTCCTGTGTCTGGGCACTGCTGGGAGGACTCTACACACACCCCTCCTGCGTCTGGGCACTGCTGGGAGGACTCTGCACACACCCCTCCTGTGTCTGGGCACTGCTGGGAGGACTCTGCACACACCACTCTTGTGACTGGGCACTGCTGGGAGGACTCTGCACACACCACTCTTGTGACTGGGCACTGCTGGGAGGACTCTGCACACACCACTCTTGTGACTGGGCACTGCTGGGAGGACTCTGCACACACCCCTCCTGCGTCTGGGCACTGCTGGGAGGACTCTGCACACACCACTCTTGTGACTGGGCACTGCTGGGAGGACTCTGCACACACCACTCTTGTGACTGGGCACTGCTGGGAGGACTCTGCACACACCACTCTTGTGACTGGGCACTGCTGGGAGGACTCTGCACACACCCCTCCTGCGTCTGGGCACTGCTGGGAGGACTCTGCACACACCACTCTTGTGACTGGGCACTGCTGGGAGGACTCTGCACACACCCCTCCTGCGTCTGGGCACTGCTGGGAGGACTCTGCACACACCCCTCCTGTGTCTGGGCACTGCTGGGAGGACTCTGCACACCCCCCTCCTGCATCTGGGCACTGCTGGGAGGACTCTGCACCCACCCCTCCTGTGTCTGGGCACTGCTGGGAGTGATAGGCACCCACCCCTCCTATGTCTGGGCACTGCTGGGAGGACTCTGCACCCACCCCTCCTGTGTCTTGGCACTGCTGGGAGTGATAGGCACCCACCCCTCCTATGTCTGGGCACTGCTGGGAGGACTCTGCACCCACCCCTCCTGTCTCTGGGCACTGCTGGGAGGACTCTGCACACACCCCTCCTGCGTCTGGGCACTGCTGGGAGGACTCTGCACACACCACTCTTGTGACTGGGCACTGCTGGGAGGACTCTGCACACACCCCTCCTATTTCAGGATATGTACGCTTAGAACATACACAGGTGTGGGTTCGCTCCATGCATACGAGGTGGGGGTAGGGTCCGTACATACACGGTTGGGGTGAGGGTACGCTCCATACGTACGCGGGTGAGGGTACGGGTCGTACTTACACTGTTGGGGTTGGGGGTACGCTCCATACGTATGCGGGTGTGGGTAGGGGTCGTACTTACACTGTTGGGGTGGGGGTACGCTCCATACGTACGCGGGTGAGGGTAGGGGTCGTACTTACACTGTTGGGGTTGAGGGTACGCTCCATACATACGCGGGTGAGGGTACGGGTCGTACATACACGGTTGGGGTGGGGGTATGGTCCGTACATACACTGTTGGGGTGGGGGTACGCTCCATACGTACGTGGGTGAGGGTACGGGTCGTACTTACACTGTTGGGGTTGGGGGTACGCTCCATACGTACGCGTGTGAGGGTACGGGTCGTACATACACGGTTGGGGTGGGGGTAGGGTCCGTACATACACTGTTGGGGTGGGGGTACGCTCCATACGTACATGGGTGAGGGTACGGGTCGTACTTACACTGTTGGGGTTGGGGGTACGCTCCATACGTACGCGGGTGTGGGTAGGGGTCGTACTTACACTGTTGGGGTGGGGGGTACGCTCCATACGTACACGGGTGAGGGTACGGGTCGTACTTACACTGTTGGGGTGGGGGGTACGCTCCATACGTACGCGGGTGAGGGTACGGGTCGTACTTACACTGTTGGGGTTGGGGGTACGCTCCATACGTACGAGTGTGAGGGTACGGGTCGTACATACACGGTTGGGGTGGGGGTAGGGTCCGTACATACACTGTTGGGGTGGGGGTATGCTCCATACGTACGCGGGTGAGGGTACGGGTCGTACTTACACTGTTGGGGTTGGGGGTACGCTCCATACGTACGCGGGTGTGGGTAGGGGTCGTACTTACACTGTTGGGGTGGGGGGTACGCTCCATACGTATGCGGGTGAGGGTACGGGTCGTACTTACACTGTTGGGGTGGGGGGTACGCTCCATACGTACGCGGGTGAGGGTACGGGTCGTACTTACACTGTTGGGGTTGGGGGTACGCTCCATACGTACGCGTGTGAGGGTACGGGTCATACATACACGGTTGGGGTGGGGGTACGGTCCGTACATACACTGTTGGGGTTGGGGGTACGCTCCATACGTACGTGGATGGGGGTAGGGGTCGTACTTACACTGTTGGGGTGGGGGTATGCTCCATACGTACGCGGGTGAGGGTACGGGTCGTACTTACACTGTTGGGGTTGGGGGTACGCTCCATACGTACGCGTGTGAGGGTACGGGTCGTACATACACGGTTGGGGTGGGGGTACGGTCCGTACATACACTGTTGGGGTTGGGGGTACGCTCCATACGTACGTGGGTGGGGGTAGGGGTCGTACTTACACTGTTGGGGTGGGGGTACGCTCCATACGTACGCGGGTGAGGGTACGGGTCGTACTTACACTGTTGGGGTTGGGGGTACGCTCCATACGTACGCGTGTGAGGGTACGGGTCGTACTTATTTATTTATTTATTTATTTTATGGAATTTGTAGAGCGCGCAGCTACCCCCGAAGGGGTGTCCCGGCGCTAAAATCCAGGGGTTACTGAGTGGAAAAGGGGAGAGAAGAAAATGTGATGCAAGGGAATCTAAAGTCCGGAGAAGAGCCAGGTTTTGAGTTTGGCTCGGAAGATGGTTTCAGAGGGGCAGAACCTCAGCTCAAGTGGAAGGGAGTTCCAAAGTCTGGCAGCAATGACACCGAAACCTCTGCCTCCGGTTCTGGACAGTCTAAAACGGGGCGAGATCAGGAGGCGGAGGTCATTGGACCTCAAGGATCTGGTGGAGCAGGATATCGAAGCCCGATTTTTCAGGTAAGTAGGGCCGAAGTTGTTGACGGCTCGATATGTAAGGGTGAGAACCTTAAACTGGATGCGGCTAGCCACAGGGAGCCAGTGGAGTTGCCTTCGATATGCAGAGACAGATTGACGGTAAGGGATGTTACCGATCAGTCTGGCTGCAGCATTCTGGACAATCTGCAGTCGACCAATCAGGTACTGCGGAGCCCCTGCATAGAGGCTATTAGCATAGTCCAGGTGGGACGTAATGAGGGCCTGGGTGACTGTGCGGCGGGAATCCGTGGGAAGGTACGGGAGGATCTTTTTTATCATCCGTAGTTTCATGAAGCAGGCGGAGGTGACCTTATTGATCTGGGTTTTACATGACAAGGAGTCATCGAATTGGAAGCCCAGATTCCGCGCCGAGCGAACCGGGGTAGGGGCAGGATCGAGAGCTGTCGGCCACCACCAAGAAGAGGGAATAGAGGTGTTCTGATTGAAAAACAGGACCTCCGTTTTATCTGCATTTAATCTCAAGTGGTTCGTAGTCATCCAGCCGCTGATGTTATTCAGGCATTGGCGAAAGTTGAGGAATGCGGAGTCCGAGTGGTCCCGGAAAGAAAACACCAACTGTGTGTCGTCGGCGTAGGATACCACCCTGACTCCGTAGGACTCAACGACGTCAGCCAGGGGGGCCAGATAGACGTTGAAGAATAGGGGGCTAAGGGCGGAGCCCTGTGGCACCCCACATGACAGAGGTTTTTCCTCTGACTTGAAGGGGCGTAGTAGTACTCTTTGGCTTCTGGATGAGAGAAAGGACTTGATCCATCCGAGGGCAGAGCCACCGATGCCTATCTGCCTGAGGCGGTCCAGGAGGATGGGGTGAGAGACCGTATCGAAAGCTGCGGACAGGTCGAGGAGAACCAGCATGGCCTCCTCGCCCCTGTCCACACACTCCCGAATGGTCTCAGATACCTCCAGCAGGGCCGTTTCGGTACTGAATCCTGCTCTGAAACCGGATTGGGATCCATGAAGCAGAGAGTGGTTTTCCAGATAGTCCGTAAGTTGGAGCTGTACTGCTTTTTCCAGGACTTTGGCAGGTTTGGGAAGGAGGGAGATGGGACGGTAGTTAGAGAAGACAGTGGGGTCTGCGTCTGCCTTTTTCAAAATAGGGATCACCAGTGCCTCCTTCCAGGTGGTGGGGAAGAAGCCATGGTGAAGGGAGGCATTCCAGACGGTAAGGAAAGGGCAGGCCAGTGAGGGTGCCAGTTCTCCCATGATTTTGGCGGGAACAGGATCAGAGGGGGCGCCAGATTTGCAGGCGATGAGCAGTCTAATAGCCTCGTCCATGTTTAGTTTGTTGAATGCAAGGAAAGATGGAGACTCAGGGGGGCTAGAAGTAGGAGATGGAGTGACTGACTCAGTGGGGAAGGAGACACACAGTTTGTTTATTTTTTCTAGAAAAAAATCTGAGAGTCCCTCACAAAGGGCCTGACTGGCGGTGTTCTGGGGGGCTCTAGCCGGAGGGTTAATAAAGTCTTTGACGACGCTAAAGAGCGTTTTTGAAGAGTTTTTGGCTTTATTAATTTGAGCGGCAAAGTGGTCTTTCATCGCGCCTTTTTTAAGTTTGAGAAATTGTTTAAGTGCCGTTCTGTAAAGATGTTTGGCTTCAGAGTCGTAGTTGAGCCTCCACTTACACTGTTGGGGTGGGGGGTACGCTCCATACGTACGCGGGTGAGGGTACGGGTCGCACTTACACTCTTGGGGTGGGGGGTACGCTCCATGCATGCGGGGGTGGGGGTACGGTCCGTACATATCCGTCACCACGCTATGTGATGCTTGTGCGGCCCGTACCCAGGCCTTTGCCACGTGGGTACAGCCGTGCCGCCATTGTTGGGATGACGTAGGTGTGGGCGTGGTACGACTCGTACCCACGCTCTTAAGGCGTGGGTACGGGACGTACCTGTATTGTTGTGTTGCCGGTTCGCGTCGTCAAGCACTTCCGTTGTGGCGGACGCTGGCTTTGCTGGACACGCCCCCACCCCTTCGTAGTGACCAGGGCCTGGGGGTCAGGTATGTCCAGGGCATGCGTGCTGTGTGACTTTGGTGGGGGTTTGGTGGCCTGCCCCTGGTCCTGCCCCCCCCCCCTTTCCCCCCTCCCTTTGTTGTTCTGACCTTCTGCGGCGTCTGCGTCGTAACCTGTAGAGGAGGTCGACTGCTATGAGGGCCGGGATGACACGTAGGTTCGGGTCCATGTCTGTCCGTCGCGTGCAGGTACTCCTTGTTCGCGTCGTCCTGATTTCCCGGCAGTTTTTGGCTGCCGGAAAATATTCACCGTGCAGGATTACGTCGGTGCGAATCGTGATTCCTGGTTCGTGAATGGCAGGCTGCATGCGTCCCGACGTCACGTCGGCGCTTTCCCGGATCACATTTGTATGTTTGTTTTCGTCAGTCGGGCTTTTGTACGATTCGTACGGAAATGGTATTTCCGTGCAAATCGTAATTCCATGTTTGTATATTTTTTTGACCGGGTACGCGTCGGACGGAGAATATGCTCCGTCCGACGGTTCGTACCCGGTTTTTACCGGATCGTAATCGGCACCTAAGCATGCAGGAGCTCCTTTAGTTTAACACTGGCTAGAGAACCAGCATTCCATTGAAGATCTTCAATGGTTGATACTCGAACGAATTCAAATACCTAAAGATGGCAATAGTGATGCCCTCAGACGGAAAAGAGAAGTTTTTGGGATATTCACTCTTCGGACTTTTGAGACAGGCTTAAATGGATCTCTTCCGTGGGAAAATGCAATTTTGTAAATATATTATTCTCGCACTTACTATGGGCATGGTACGCTGCTAAGAAACACACTTTTAAGCTCCACACTATTGTCTGTTTCTCTCTATATATGGCGATTATGATCTTATCTAAATCACATTTGGACATCTTTATCTATGCTTTGAGTGTTCTGCTCCATTCTTTTCGTATACCATTTAGATTTTGCCTCCTATTCTAACATTGCTGCCATTCTATTATGCCTGTCGGAGTATTCCTATTTGCTGCTGATTTATGGCTTGTTATAACTGAATAGCTGATATCTTCCTATTTCCAAGATCGTTTGGAGCGCTGATGTTTAGATTTTAGACTCCAGCACAGCACTCTCTCTACACTTATATATTTTTTCTTGCAACTATATGGCCTCTATATTGTTTTGCCCCCCGTTTTGGCATTTTTGAAGCGAGGCTTACGTATTTTATATGCATAGTTTATCTGCCGCTTTACAGATGAGTAGTATTTACATAAGAGATTTCACTCTTTTATGCTGTTAGAATTTTTCTTCTTTGGACCGGGCTACGGACTTCCGCTATTTCAAGATGGCGGCGTCATGACGTCAGGGCGGTAGTAGCACTACGGTCTAGCGTTTCTCATATCCTCGGGTGTCTCGTGTTTTTGATTCCTTAATTAAATCGCGAGCACTTTTTGAAAAGAGCTCGTGTTGGGGACTGACTAACTTCCGTATTTCACGAGAAGAAAATAGACGGTGGATCCTGGACTCGCGAGGAAAGCTTTCTCCTGATTCTGTAAGTGCTTTAATTTAATGACTGGGTTCCTTCGTTGTTGCCCCAGTTAGTAGTTACTTTTTTCCTGCTTAGCGACACCCCTCAAAAGTGCATTTTATACCTGCAGCGAACACTCTGCGGCTATTTGATATAGACTCTATTCATACGAGCATACTATTCTCTTCATTACTCTGTTCTGCACTGGGGTCCGTTGTAACTATTTATTACTCAATATTCTTCTATTGGATGTGCCATTTGATAACTATATGAGCTCCAGCTTTACATTTAGGGATAATGCTGATATTTTGCCTTTATTATATTTCTACTATAGTGGCTAGGTAGTTCTTTATTTTCCTCTCCTCATTTTATGTTTTAGATTTTTTATCTATTATCTTGAGATAGAGGAATTATGGTCGAACTATAGGACTACTTGCCACATTCAGCACGTACCAAACCTGAGTAATCTGCTATGATTTAAGTTACCGTTTAAGTAAGTCATAGATATTCTTTGGATATGCTTTTTCACCAAATGACTGATATTAAGGATTTGTTTACCCTGCCTGATCTTGGTCTATCTGTGTCTTGTTTCCCCCCCCTTTTTTTGCATATAGTTTCCTGTGGAAACGGACCTTTTCATTCATTTTATGCCACTCAAATTTTACGATATTCTATATTACGGATATACATGGACATCAACTTTTGTAGGTGGGTGTTATTGTGGTTCTTATAGAACTTCTATTTGTAGCTTTTCAAATTGAAAACAATTATTTTCTATATTTTTTTCTATTTTTTCTCCTTTTAGTTGATGCACTAAGAGGATTTAAGCATCTGAATATTCATAGTCACAGGTGGGCTCTATCCAGGGTCTATATGATTCTATTACCCGGAAGACACATAAATAACTCCGAAACTTTGGAAGAGAGTTCCAGGGACAAACCCAACTCCTATGACTGATAGTACCCCACTCTAACTACTTGTGATGTAACAAGTATTTAGAATTCGATATCTGTATATACATTTTTTAGCATTTGGTGCACTTAGGTTCATCTCTATTCCTGAACTATTTTTCCACACTGGGTGATTTCTCTATAATTTATTCTTATCTGATCCCTTATGGTCTTTTTGGATCATGACTGCTATTTATTTATCTTATTGGAATTACATTATACAATGACTCCCTATTTTAAGCTCCTATGAAACACTTTCTTTATGTATATAGTTTGATTAATTCAAAAAACTAAATTATATTATAACTGTTCCCACAGATGCAATGGACGAAGCTTCGATTTATATTTGAACTTAAATCTTTGGTCATATGAAAGAAATATATTAGTTATTGTTAAACATTGGTTTTCTACACCATCAGGGCCCTGAGGAAGGATGGTACATTGGATTCCGAAACGCGCGTCAGCACACTTTTTTGTTTTGTATATTGTCTTTGATGTATATTATTGTTATGTGTATCTTGCATTATTACTGTTTGTGTTTGTTTTGATTAATGATATATGTCTTTTCTTTGTATGTCATGAGTTGTTGAGTCATGTACCTGGATTAACTGTTTTGCTTCATCGTGTTTTGAGATTCTTCGTATATGGATGAAGAATATAGCTATATGTATTTATTGACTCAGTTATGTATATTATTGAATGAAAAAGAATAACTATTTTGAAAATCAAAAATAATCTTGTGAGATAAATGTGTTAGCTCTTCTGTGGGACAGTGTTTTTTATAACCGGAAGGGGATTTGTGTTGTTTAATTGATTGTATTTCCCTGCATTTTTTCTCCTTTCCATTGATGTTACAGGGAACCTCTGATGTATAAGTGGTTTACCACCCGACCCCTTCCGCTCGGGTCAGACCACTGGGGGACACGAGCTGCCGGGGCCGCTCGACCTTCGCTTTGCTGGGTAGGCTGAAGGGCCACACGCCAGGTGACAGGCCCTCGAGTCAGACAGTCCATGCGGGGAGGAAACTCATTGCTTGAAACAACAGCCGAGGCTGGCCAAGCAGTCCATCCCTATACGGACCGAGATTGCCCAATCGATCAGAGTATGGCCAAGGCATCCCCTGGCAGGCTGCCCTGCGCTGGGGTATGCCTGCTTCACATCCCTGCCCGCTCCCAGGTCGAGCAGGCTCAAAGGAAAGGCCCATCAGGAAGGGACCGAGAGGCAGGAGCAGACCCGGGCCACTGGGGGCCCCGGCGGGCGGGCCTGGGTGCTGCCTTCCCCCGTCTCAGAATCGCCGGACCTCACAGAGGTCTGACCGAGCAAACTCGGAGAAAAAGGACCATCGGGAAGGGACTGAGAGGCAGGTGCGTTCTGAATCGCCGGACCTCACGGAGGTCTTACTGACCCTCTCCCTAGTAATCCGGAGGAAAATTACCCCCCTTTCTTGTAATCCGTGCACACGAAGTGACAGAGGGGACCCAAGACGTGAATGTACCCGACCTCCTGGAGCCGTTGCTGGGATCGGGGAGGCAAATGAGCCCTTATCGGGACTTCCAGGTAAGCCCGGCCATCTGGTCGCCCCATTGGAAAGCATTGCAGGCGACCAGATGGCTGAGGGGATAGGGGTGACCAGATGGCCGAAGGGATAGGTGCGACCAGATGGCAGAGGGGATAGGTGCGACCAAATGGCAGAGGAGAAAGGGGAGACCAGATGGCCAGGCTCGAAAGGGAAGCTATCTGGTCGCTCTGTGCCCTAACGAAAGAGTGAGCGGGCGCTGGGGCATGGGGGACCGGAGGCCCAGGGCCCCAGCTGGGCCCCAGCCATGAAGGCTGCGAGGGGGACCCGACAGGCCCTCCAACCCGGGGCCCGCAGACACCTTGCCAAGCAGGGGAGGCCTGCACGGGACCAATGGACCCCAGTCCTGGGCCCTTGGTGGAGCAGCAGGCCGGGGGATGGGGCCCAGGGACGGAGCACCCGACCCGGGCCTCGACGGGGATCCTGGACCCAGCCGGGGCTCCCAGGCCCAGAGTCGCAGGGGACGCCTCCCCGGGCCCTCTGGACCCCATCCCGGAAACCCTACCATGCGGCAGGACCAAGGACTGAGCCCGGGGTGGGGAGGCCGCCCACCCCGGGGCCCTCAGGGACCTCAGTCGAAGCTCCTGAACCCAGCCAAGCAAAGGGAGGCTCCCCGGGCACAACGGAACCCCGTCCTGGGCCTTTGGCAGTGCGGAAGGCTGGGGGACAGGGCCCAGGGCTGGAGCACCCGACCTGGGCACCATTCCGGGCACCGTGCCATGCAGCAGGACCAAGGACAGAGCCGGGGAGGCCACCCTCCCCGGGGCCTTTGGGAGCCGCAGAACCCAGCCGAGCAGGGGGAGGCTCCCGTGCATGACAGAACTCCGTCCCAGGCCTTTGGTGGGCCGGCAGGCCGGGGGATGAGGTTCGGGGCTGAAGCACCCGACCCGGGGCCCGGAGGGGCCCCTGGACTCAGCCGGGGCTCCCAGGCCCTGAGGCGCAGGGGAAGCCTCCCCGGGCCCACCGGACACCATCCCAGGCACCCTGCCACACGGCGGGACTGAGGACGGAGCCCGGGGTAGGGAGGCCACCCTCCCCGGGGCTGCAGGGAGCTCCTGAACCCAGCCGAGCAAGGGGAGGCTACCCGGGCACGATGGAACCCCGTCCCGGGCCTTTGGCGGGGCAGCAGGCTGGGGGACGGGGCCCAGGTGCCGGAGCACACGAGCCTGGACCTAGACCTAGCTGAGGCTCCCGGAGGCGAAGGGGAAGCCTCCCCGGGCCTGCAGAACCTCGTTCGGGCACCCTGCCACATGGCAGGACCGAGAACGGAGCCTGCGGTTGGGAGACCGCCCGCCCCGGCCCCCTGGACCCAGCCCAGCAGGGAGAGGCCCACCGGACCCCACCCGGGGCAGCCTGCCACGCAGCAGGCCCAGGGACAGACCCAGGGCTGGGGCGGCATCCTGGCCCGTCCAGCTGCCGGCTGAGGACCGCTAGGCCAAGAGGGGTCCCAGAGTACCCTGTCCCTAGTAATCCGGTGGAAGGCTACCCTCCTTTCTGGTACCCATGTGCACCGCAAGACAGAGGGGACCATAGGCACGGATGCGCCCGACCTCCTGGAGCCCTGGATTGGATCGGGGAAGCAAATGAGCCCTCATCGGGACTTCCAGGCCGGCCCGGCCATCTGGTCGCCCTTATTGGAAAGCATTGCATGCGGCCAGATGGCTGAGGGGAAAGGTGCGACCAGATGGCCGGGACCGAAAGGACTCCCATCTGCCTGCCCCGTGCCGAGCCGATTCTTCCCGGTAGAGCTCCCGCCTGCCCATGCAGGGCTCGGGGGCTCCACTTCCCAGGGGGCTCGGGGACCCCGGCTGGGCCTCAGGCACGCAGAGGCCCCCAGGCACTCTCAGGGCCCGGACACCCGGCGGGGAGGACTGCCCGGGGACTGATGGAGCCTGTCCCGGGCACTTTGCCGGGGTAGGGAGCCCCGAACGCCTGGGAGGTGTTGTCCAGGCCCAGCCCAACTGGTCCCCGGAAGGTAACCGCTAGCCCGGGAGGGGTGTTCCCAGCGTACCTTGCCCCTACTAATCCGGAGGAAGGCTACCCCCCTTTTTGGTAACCCATGCGCCCCGAGTGACAGAGGGGACCCTAGGCGCAAACGCGTCTGACCTCCTGGAGCCCTGGCTGGGATCCAGGAGGCAAATGAGTCCTCATCGGGACTTCCAGCCCGGCACGGCCATCTGGTCACCCCATTGGAAAGCATTGAGCGTGACCAAATGGCCGAGGGGAAAGGTGCGACCAGATGGCCGGGACCTGATAGGACTCCCGTCTGCCTGCCCGAGCCTTCGCGGTAGGGCTCCCGCCTGCCCACGCATGGCTCAGGGGGCTCCGCTTCCCGGGGGGTCGGGGACCCCGGCAGAGCCTCAGGCACGGGGAGGAGCACCGGAGCTCTCAGGCCTGGACGTCCGGGGGAGGACTGCCCGGGACCCATGGAGCCTGTCCTGGGCACTTTGCCACGCCGTGGGCTCGGCCATCTGATCGCCCCATTGGAAAGCATTGCGTGCGACCAGATGGCCGGGACCGAAAGGACTCCCATCTGCCTGCCCCGTGCCGAGCCGATTCTTCCCGGTAGGGCTCCTGCCTGCCCACACAGGGCTCGGGGGCTCCGCTTCCCGGGGGCTCGGAGAACCCGGCTGAGCCCCAAGCATGGGGAGGCCCGCAGGAGCTCTCGGGCCCGCACGCCCGGGGGAGGACTGCCTGGGACCCAAGGAGCCCGTCCCAGGCACTTTGCCAAGCCGCGGGCCGGAGGAGGGAACCCCGGACCCCTGGGAGGTGCTGCCCGGGCATAGCCCATCTAATCCCCGGCAGAGAACCGCCAGCCCGGGAGGGGTATTCCGGCATTCCCTGCCCCTACTAATCCGGAGTAAAGCCACCCCTCTTTCTGGGAACCCGTGCGCACTGAGTGACGGAGGGGACCCAGGGCGTGGAGGCACCCGACCTCCTGGAGCCCTGGCTGGGATCGGGGAGGCAAATGAGCCCTCATCGGGACTTCCAGGGAAGCCCGGCCATCTGGTCGCCCTATTGGAAAGCATTGCGCGCTACTATTCCAACACATTCCCTACTGGACTTGCTCTAGATGGTGCTCCAACATAGGGAATATACCAACACCTTCCCTACTGGACTTGCTCTAGATGGTGCTCCAACATAAGGAATATACCAACAACTTCCCTACCGGACTCATGTCGGCCGAGAGCCGTCAGGAGCATCGAAGGAGTTAAACGTCCCTCGAGGAGTATTGGTCATCCATGTAGTCCACATCAAGATAGAGGACCTTGATATATGATCTATTCAAATTAATGTTGTGAGTCTGTGTGCACTACTATACAAAAATCAAACTAATTGTCTTGATTTTGATACTGGTGCATGTATCATAGTGCGTGTAAGGTTTGTGTTTTTCATTGTATAAAGGCCGTATCTTGAGAATACACAGAAAGCAATTCTCGGCAATGACACACGGACGCACATGAATGAGCAAATACTTACACACACAACTTTCCAACCATCCACCCCTGTTTATCACTCTACTGATTGAGCAAAGCTACAATGCGTGAACCTGTCAAAGCATCATAACTCAGTATGCCAGATACATATCTTTTAAGACCTGAAATAAGCAGTTTAAAACTGGCTGCCGGAGAAAGGATGACATTAATACGTTGCTATATGCAGTGGGGAGACAGATTTTCTTGCCTGGTGCTCTGGCTACAAAATGATTTATACTCACATTGTCCTATCTGTGTGGATATTGTGAGAAAGAGAACAAAAACAAAAACTGGGAAAGCCAATAGGTCAAGCCTAGTAAAATTGGCGTGTAGTTTTATTTACTTTCTATTGCAAGCATGTGCCATAAAAATAATAAAAAAAGAAAAGATTTGCCCCTAAAGATGAAAGCCTTATGCTTGCAGTAAAAAATGTACAATTAGAAAAAATAACCATTGCATCTTATCTTCATTAGAACAGAATCTCATTCTTATTAGTGCAAAGAAAAGTTACTATTGTCTTCGATTAAGTGTAAATGTAGACATAATTAAAAACCATAAGAATGACTAATAAGAAAAAAGTTAAATAATAGAAAGAAAAAGCATCTGTGAAATAAATGATTGGTCCCCCAGACCTGCCACTGAAGGACTCTTCTTTTTAGGCAGATGTGGACATGTGAACAAGTGAAATGCTCTCACTCGCAATGCAAGGAATTCATTGTGAGGAGTGGGCTGGTGCATTGTCCCATGCTCAATGCTGAGGTGGGTGGGGAGGGAGGGGAAATGTAAAATGTCCATACATGCTGAAAAGACCGAAGGATGAAGAGTGCTGACCAAAAACCCTTGCATGTATGGATGTAGGTCGGTAGGTAGGTATACTTGTAATGTATGATTTGTTTTATTATCCAAGCTGGCCAAATAGATAAAGGTACAACCGAACATCGTGTTGTAACAAATGGACACAAAACTACCCCATCGACAAGAGAAAAATTGCACCTAAGCAGTAAAATGTCATTTTTAGAGGACTCCGACAATCATTTCACAGGAGTTGGAGCCAGTCACTGCTGTGTTCTGTACTCATGCAATTAAAGAAGGCCTAGGAACTAGCAGGAGCGTAGTTTAATCAACAATTTTAAGGGGCTGTGAACCTGAGATTTCCTAACAAAGTATATCCAACTAAAAAGGATAGGATGGACTGGGTCCACTTAACAGTGGTAAGGGTTAGTGGCGTTAGTTTTCTGTTACTTGGAAATGTAAGGCCAGCCAGTGAATGGCCTCTATGGGATATTCTGGACGGTTTGTACACTCTAGTCCACTTTCTCCATAGAGACATGTAGGTCAGAGTTGCCCAACATCAGCAGACCAGGCATGGGCAGAAAGATCAGGCCTTTCGGTAGCCCAGGCCAAGCAGCAGACCACACTTGGAGTAAAAAAGGAATAAAAGTAAGCAAGGCTATGTGAAAGCTGAATAATAATAATAACATTAGAATATGATGCAGAATACCTAGCAGTGTGTAATGCTAAAAGTTTGAAACCACCTGGACCATAAAACCCTTTACAGTGTGGTGAGTTACATAGCAAGGAACCAGTGGTTCCTCATTCTTTTTCCCTTTTGATAAAACATTTAGAAATGGCATCACACATTTAAAGATATGAATGTCTGTGGATTAATGTGCTGTAGTTCATTGGAATTTGTTTAGTTCTACTGGGGTGTATAATTGTCCATTGCTCGGCTTTAACTGTTTCATATGTTTTGAGCTATCTTTCATAATTACGTCGCATCAATGCGATTCTAGGTTTTTGTGGATGTAGTAATTTAACCTAACTTTTTTACGATGAAATGTCAATTAATTATAGGATATTATTTGTCAGTATAACTTGAAAGGACGTGCCACTGAAAGAGAAAACACTTAGACAACTTTATGAGTTTGAGCTGTATTATTCATATAATGGTGAAAAGAATTGTATCTAATGGGCACTGTTGTTGTAGGGTTCTGAGTTAATGTGGCTTGGGCTGGATGCACTACTAATCTAGCAAACGGTGAATCATCTAAATGGCTTGTAGATGATTGATTTCCCCAGGAGATAGCTTCTCACCCCTTAGCATGTGACAGGCACTACGACGCAATGACTTGAAAGGAAACAATGATGGAAAAGGGTAGATGAAACCAGGCTGAGGAAGGTGGAGGATGTAAGACAACAAGTCCAAGTCAACACCCCCCCCCCCCACCTCCTGCACAGCAGATAACATAGCATGTGTATTTGTAAAGCACACATTCACCTGTGGGCATCTTGGCACTGAATAACAGATTTTTATTGTTACCCAACTCAGTGGTACTCATTTTATCGAACTCAGAAGGATGAAAGGCTGAGTGGACCCGCAGAGATTTGACCCTGTGACCATGAGGTCAAACAAAGGTCCCTACAGTGGATACATTAGCCCACTAAGGCACCAGAGCCGGCTAAAGATGGTGCAGGTCTTTAGGTACACACGAAATGAAGGGATTAAGTGCGGCAAAGGTTACACAAGGATTTCTGTAACAACAGCAATTACCCTCTTTGCTATCTTAGACTACAAGTGTGAGATCTAACTTTACTTTACATTCAATGCTCTGGTGAAGGTGCGTTAACCATTTAAGCAATTTTAAGAGAACTGAAACGGGAGCATTGGTTTGGCCAGTATTTTCATGCCAGGTCGGATAAAGGAAAACACAAAAATAATCACAATCCAGTATTTTTCGCATTTGAATATAAACTTGAATCAGCAACTACAAGATGAAAACATATCAAAAGTATTTTAGAGCTGTCTAAACATTTCCTAAATATTGTTTTACGGAAACAGAGGCAGAATTGCTAGGTTAAATAAAAAGAATATGCAGAGTTTCCCAAAATGTGGTTATTTTTTCAGTTTAAACATAAAAGTTTATTTATCAGAAATCCAATATAATACAAGGTAGGAAAAAACATCAAAAATACTGGAATATAATGCATGGAAATAATAATAAAAGTCAAGAAAATATTTCATGAAAGGATGGGAGAAAAAAGGGGGAAAAGGGGGGGAAAAGGGAAGAGAGGAACAAGGGAAAGAAAAACTGGTATAACCATAACACCATTATAATATTCAGGAAATAATAGTACATATGATCAATTTCTGCATGCAGAAAAAGCAATGTTATTAATCAATTATTAATAAAAAAAATAACAAAGGGAAAATCATGGAGAGCATTGTTTAAATTAAGCAAAAGACAACAAATGTATCATGGAAGTTTCCGAACCTCATCAGAGTTTTGGACGGATGGAGCATTATGCGGAGCAATAGAAGTTAAGTAAGAGGATATAGGGAGCCACAAAAGATCTTTTTTGATGGATACAGAGACAGGGGTAACGAAATTGGTGTCAAGTCTATGATGAAAGCTGACTGCATTCCACCAGCCTCTAAAAGTGATTTTATCTGCTTGTTTCCAATTAGAAGCGATTAAATGAAAAGCTATTGCTAATAATAAATCTACCGGCTTAAAGTGAGAAGGCGACTGAGGCCAAAGTGGTGATAAAGAGCCTAGAAAAACATTAGAAGGGGAAAAGGGGACGTTTGTTTTAAACATTTTGTTGATTTGAGACCAAGCTTATTGCCAAAAACATTTTACAGGAGTGCAGTTAAAAAGCATGTGAAATAAGTCAGCATTTGTGCAAGGGCAGGACCAACAGGTAGGAGTAAAATCTGCATTAAAGAAGGATAATGTTGCGGTAGTGAATAAAATACGCTGATAAACAAAAAAGAGGGTTTGAGAAGTGTTCACAGCCCTGGATGTTTTATGGATTTTGAGCCACAACTTATCCCAAAGAGGGACTGTCCAACATTCCAAAAGATCTTTTTCCCAAGCCAATTCAACCTTTGCTTTGTTCCTATCAGAGGAAAGAGACAGATATTTATAGAGAGACGAGGCAGAAGAAGAACTAGATAGTAAGGGGTAATGCAAGGAGCATCTGGAGGACAGGGTAGAAGTCAAAGGTGAGGAAAGAAGATATTGACAGAGTGCCGGATATAAACGATCATATTGAACCTTACAAGAAGATGGTAAGGAAAATTGTGTCTGAAGGTCTGAAAAGGGCAAAGGAGTACTATTTAATACTAATTGTGAAATCCAAAGCAAACCCTTGTTTCTCCAAGCTGTCCAGTAAAAGGAACGATTTTTAATACGTAATAGATTATTACGCCAAATGGGCTGTTGATTCAATGAAGAAAAGGAAGGATAGGAGGAGGGTAGTAATGAAGCAAGAATTTTACAGGTGTGAGAGATGACTGGAGTCCGTAGAGATGAGATATTTTTGGTAAAGGTGAGAGATTCATTAAAATTAAACGGTGACAAAATGTGGCGTTCTATAGTCAACCAAATGGGTGGATGTATAGTCTGATCCGGAGAAAGCCATCGGGAAGATTGTTTTAATGAGAACGCATGATGATATTGTTTGAAATCGGGAAACTTGAGACCGCCAGAAGATTTGTCCTTTTTTAAAGAGGACAAAGCTATTCAGGGTAGTTTATTTTTCCAAAGAAATTTCATTAGTAGAGTATCAATTTTTTTAAAATAAAATCCAGGAATACGTACAGGAATCATAGAAATAATATATAGAATTATGGGAGAGAGCATAATCTTAATGGAATCAAGTCGACCCCACCAGGAGAGAAAAAGCGGATGCCAGCGATCAATGGAGTCAGATAAAGTCTTAGTTATGTGGTCAAAATTAAGTTTAAGTGTTTCCGGCATGTTTAAAGAAAACCACAAACCTAGATATTTTGGTGCCGATCACGATCCTGTAAAAACCGGGTACGAGCCGTCGGACGGAGCATATTCTCTGTCCGACGCGTACCCGGTCGTAACAATATACAAACATGGAAGTACGATTCGCACGGAAATACTATTTCCGTACGAATCGTACAAAACCCCGACCGACGAAAATAAACATACAAATGTTATCCGGGAAAGCGCCGACGTGACGTCGGGATGCACGCAGCCTGCCATACACGAACCAGGAAGTACGATTCGCACCGACGTCATCCCGCACGGACAATATTTTCCGACAGCCAAAAACTGCCGGGAAATCAGGACGACGCGAACAAGGAGTACCTGCACGCGACGGACAGACATGGACCCGAACCTACGTGTCATCCCGGCCCTCATAGCAGTCGACCTCCTCTACAGGTTACGACGCAGACGCCGCAGAAGGTCAGAACAACAAAGGGAGGGGGGTAAGGGGGGGGCAGGAGCAGGGGCAGGCCACAAAACCCCCACCAAAGTCACACAGCACACATGCCCTGGACATACCTGACCCCCAGGCCCTGGTCACTACGAGGGGGTGGGGGCGTGTCCAGCAAAGCCAGCGTCCGCCACAACGGAAGTGCTTGACGACGCGAACCGGCAACACAACAATCCAGGTACGTCCCGTACCCACGCCTTAAGAGCGTGGGTACGAGTCGTACCATGCCCACACCTACGTCACCCCAACAATGGCGGGACGGCTGTACCCACGTGGCAAAGGCCTGGGTACGGCCCGCACAAGCATTCCATAGCGTGGGTACGGATATGTACGGACCGTACCCCCACCCCCGTATGCATGGAGCGTACCCCCCACCCCAACAGTGTAAGTACGACCCGTACCCTCACCCGCATACGTATGGAGCGTACCCCCCACCCCAACAGTGTAAGTACGACCCGTACCCTCACCCGCGTACGTATGGAGCATACCCCCCACCCCAACAGTGTAAGTACGACCCGTACCCCCACCCGCGTACATATGGAGCGTACCCCCCACCCCAACAGTGTAAGTACGACCCGTACCCTCACCCGCATACGTATGGAGCGTACCCCCACCCCAACAGTGTAAGTACGACCCGTACCCCCACCCGCGTACGTATGGAGCGTACCCCCCACCCCAACAGTGTAAGTACGACCCGTACCCCCACCCGCGTACGTGTGGAGCGTACCCCCCACCCCAACAGTGTAAGTACGACCCGTACCCCCACCCGCGTACGTATGGAGCGTACCCCCCACCCCAACAGTGTAAGTACGACCCGTACCCCCACCCGCGTATGTATGGAGTGTACCCCCCACCCCAAAAGTGTAAGTACGACCCGTACCCTCACCCGCGTATGCATGGAGCGTACCCCCATGCCAACAGTGTACGTACGGACCGTACCCCCACCTCGTATGCATGGAGCGAACCCACACCCGTGTATGTTCTAAGCGTACATATCCTGATATAGGAGGGTTGGGTGCAGAGTCCTCCCAGCAGTGCCCAGTCACAGGAGGGGTGGGTGCAGAGTCCTCCCAGCAGTGCCCAGACACAGGAGGGGTGGGTGCCTAACACTCCCAGCAGTGCCCAGACACAGGAGGGGTGGGTGCCTAACACTCCCAGCAGTGCCAAGTCACAGGAGGGGTGTGTGCAGAGTCCTCCCAGCAGTGCCCAGACACAGGAGGGGTGGGTGCCTAACACTCCCAGCAGTGCCCAGACACAGGAGGGGTGTGTGCAGAGTCCTCCCAGCAGTGCCCAGACACAGGAGGGGTGGGTGCCTAACACTCCCAGCAGTGCCCAGTCACAGGAGGGGTGTGTGCAGAGTCCTCCCAGCAGTGCCCAGACACAGGAGGGGTGGGTGCCTAACACTCTCAGCAGTGCCCAGTCACAGGAGGGGTGTGTGCAGAGTCCTCCCAGCAGTGCCCAGACACAGGAGGGGTGGGTGCCTAACACTCCCAGCAGTGCCCAGACACAGGAGGGGTGTGTGCAGAGTCCTCCCAGCAGTGCCCAGACACAGGAGGGGTGGGTGCCTAACACCCAGCAGTGCCCAGTCACAGGAGGGGTGTGTGCAGAGTCCTCCCAGCAGTGCCCAGACACAGGAGGAGTGGGTGCCTAACACTCCCAGCAGTGCCCAGTCATAAGAGGGGTGTGTGCAGAGTCCTCCCAGCAGTGCCCAGTCACAGGAGGGGTATGTGCAGAGTCCTCCCAGCAGTGCCCATACACAGGAGGGGTGGGTGCCTAACACTCCCAGCAGTGCCCAATCATTAGAGGGGTGTGTGCAGAGTCCTCCCAGCAGTGCCCAGACACAGGAGGGGTGGGTGCCTAACACTCCCAGCAGTGCCCAGTCATAAGAGGGGTGTGTGCAGAGTCCTCCCAGCAGTGCCCAGACACAGGAGGGGTTTATGCAGAGTCCTCCCAGCAGTGCCCAGACACAGGAGGGGTTTGTGCAGAGTCCTCCCAGCAGTGCCCAGACACAGGAGGGTGGGTGCAGAGTCCTCCCAGCAGTGCCCAGTCACAGGAGGGGTTTGTGCAGAGTCCTCCCAGCAGTGCCCAGACACAGGAGGGGTTTGTGCAGAGTCCTCCCAGCAGTGCCCAGACACAGGAGGGTTGGGTGCCTAACACTCACAGCAGTGCCCCTGCAAAGAAAAGGGTGGAGTACCCACAGATCCAATGCCCACAAATGTCAGTCAGGTGCACAAAGATCCTGCAGTACATGTACCACATGTGTGCGAGGCTGGGAGTATACACATGCATAGCGCCAAAAAGAAAACATGTACACATGAAGTCATGACAACAGTCTACATACACAAGTACAGTGACCACCAAGGACGCCACAAATGATGCAGGTGGAGACATCGCTCAGCATGCATGGCCCAAGTCTAACGAGTCCGTCACACACCCAGCCAATGTAGACACAGCTCAGCACCACATATTGGAAAGACCCTGCAGGGAAGATGTCAGGTTACACAGAGGAAGGAACACACCTTGGGACGATGTCACCATGCAGTAACTGCTTACATGAACAAAGTTATGTAGCCAACAGCTTGTGATGGCACACAGATCCCAGGATCCACCCTATGACCAGCACAAGACTACAATTCCCACACACCCAACACATTATCACCTCCCAAAATAATGGGGCAGGTCGACCAACAGCAGTACCAGACAGACAGTAGTGTACTAAGGAAAAATAAATTGCTTTATTCAGCATCCAAAAATCAGTTTGTCCCTTGAAAGTTCAAAATGTACAATGCCCATAGGGCAATCCAAAGTTCAAATCTAGGTGGGGGACACAGTGGGACGCGTGTCCCCTAGCTTGCCTGCACAGTCAGACTCCTTCGTCTTCCAGAGCGGGGAGGGCATCATGTGGGGGGGAAGGCACCGCAGGGACATGAGGGCGAAGGGTAGGCGTCGTGGGTGCAGGGATGGAGGACTCCACCACAGGGGGTGGGGCAGGGCCAAAGGCGGAGGCCAGGATGTCGCTGCACACCTTAGCAAGGTCCTCCAGCGACTCCCCTGCACCCGAAGGAACCACAGGCCCCAAGGAGGGGGGGGGGGGGGGTGGAGGGATGGGTCGCAGCGCCACTGGGGGAGGGTGTGGACAGGGGGGGGGACTCAACCACCCTGACCGGGGACTCCCTTGACCGCTTGCGGGGTGGTGTCACAGTGGGGCTCAGGGACAGAGCGGCCATGAAGGTGTCTTTGCCGGATATGTGGCCAGGAGAGCTGAGGGGAGGGGATTTGGAGGGAGTGGGTTTGGTGGAATGCGGACTCCCACTCTGGCTGCGTGGCTTACGTTTGCCCCCCAACCCAGTGGGTGTGCCTACTTCACCTTCCCTGCTGGTGTGGTGCCTGTGTCTGTTGTGGTGGGTGCATGCTGACGTCTGGGTGTACGTGGGACAGGCATGGGAGTGGGAAGTGTGGATGGGTCAGGGGTAGGGGGTTGGACGTAGCGCTGCAGGAGACCCACTGCTGCAGTCAGTGTCGAGTCAATGGACCTCAGCAAGTTGCGTTGGTCAGCCTGCGATGAGAAAATGCCCTCCAAGTATGCCTCCATGTTGTTCAGCACTTGGCTGTGGCCATGGAGGACATTAAGCATCGCAGCCTGACCAACCTGCAACTGCCGCTGGATGTCCACAGACTCGGCATTGGCGGCAGCAGTGGAGACAGGGGCAGGGGGTGCGGTGCCTGGCAGGAACGAGACATGTGGTGACCGGGCACGCTGGGAAGGGACACGAGCAAGTGGGAGGCGGCTGATGGCAATGGAGGGGGCGGGGAGAGATGTTGTGCCGCTGTCAGCTGCTGGTGCAGCCTCCGCCCACTCGGAGAGATCATCCTCGGACCCGTCAGCTTCATATTCTGTCGTGCCAGTGGACAGGTCCTCGGCCTCACTCTCCTCCGCCTCAGTTCCACTCAATGTGCCAGCCACGATGTCAACGCTGGCACTGGTGCTCGGTCCCTCCGCTCCGTCTGTGCTCATGTCTCCCTCCGTGTCCCCCGACGATGCTGTCGGCAAGGTGAAGAGACAGCAATTAATCATACACCTGTATACATATGTCACATGAGTCCAATCTACATAGGTTACAGTGCATAGCCTGAAAAGAAAGATCAGTAATATCTACAAAACAAGGTACAGATGTAGGGCATGCAACACACAGTTGGTTGACCCACCATGCCACTGAAAAACCATGGAGAGCATGACACAATAGCAAATGACATGAAATGGAGTTTGACAGAGGAGCCAGGCCCTGGGGACAATCCAGCACTGCATCTGCACCACACAGCGTTGCCGAAAATAGGGACGAGCATGGACCATATCCATGAACTTGAGGCACATGCTGCATAGGTAATACTGAAAACATGCCCACCATGACTGGCTCACTGCACCTTGAGTGTATGTCCAGACAAACATCACACACTGGCCAGACCTAGCAAGGAGACATCAGGTTTTGACATGTAGGCTTTGCCCGCACCAACCACCCCCTACATGAGACAATTTGTTGAGACACAGGAAGCACTTACATCTCTTAGTCTGGGTGAAATACACATGGGCTGCATAAATGCAAGATTGGACACCAAATACCCAAGGTGCGCCTGTCCAAATAATCATGTACAAATGGTCATCATCAGATGATTGTAACAAGACACACAGGCACTGGCCACCGTGAGTATGAACAAGGAAAATCAGGTCAGGCTGTACAGTGGACACTTGTACTATATATTACGTCAATATACATGGTGCCAGGGGACAATGGCACAGAGCACAACCTATGCTGTAGACACTGAGAGTGTCCACATTTTGTGATGACACACATGACACCTAGGAAAATATGCCCCAGGGGACAGTAGTAGCCACACAACTCCATGGTCCTGAATGGGAATGACTGCAACACATGCCACCATCCCTGCACTATGCGTATCGCACACTCATGCACATCATGTCACAGGCCACAACATAGGACATGCGTGCTGTAAGGCAGGACACTTGAGAGACTAACTCCCATGTCTGGACTCAGCATCAGTGCCAACTGACATGGAACCCACAAGTACTGAACTGGACAGGGCACAGGCAAGGTCCCAAAACCTGTTACACACCACCCCCACACATGATGCTACAGGCATAGTTCGCGTGGACAAAGTGCCAGCCTACATAACCTTGTGAAGGAGTGACTACACACAGACCAGGGAACACATTGTAAGGAGGGGAAGGGAGGCAGGAGAGCACTGCTATACTGTGGGTAACAGGATCTGCACAGCACCTTTAAACCCTGGCAGTGTATCCATGCAACTGGGCACTTACAAATGCTGGTGACACACAACAAACACACATGTACCTACCCCCTTCCTGCTGCTGCTTCTCCTGTAAGCGCCTGTCCAAGTCTGGAAATACCACCGCCAGCACACGCTTGTGGATGTGGGTCAGACGGCGGCGCCCGCTGTTCTTATGGGTCTCAGGTGAGTCCCCCAGCAGGACCCGTGCGATCCTCCGCGTCCAGCACCGGATATCCTGCCAGCGTTTCCTCACCTGGGCCAGGCGCCGCTTGCGACCCTCCGTCCTCCTCACGGCACTGACGGCGTTCATCCAGATCTGCTTCTTGGCAGAGGCGCCTACCTGTGAGGATGAACAAGTGACACTACATCAATACACCTGGCACATGTCACAGAGACACATATTAGAACAAATTTGCTGTTTACAACAAGGCATAGTATGCATCCAACGCATTGCACCTTTGTCATAGGGACATGATCCTCTGGGGAAGGGCAAAAGCAGTACGTGCCATTGAAAGTACACAGGTGGAATGAGGGCAACGACACAATCAATGATCCAGGCTCACACTGTGCATCACAAGCTACACCAGGATAATGTGCAGCACCTCTAAGCAGTCACATGCCACAGGCCACTGACGCTACCTCAGCAGAGTACACAGACACACACAGGCACAGGACATTCACCTGCCATTGCCAAATGCAGCGACAAACCTCACTCTGCACATGTGCCACTAGACGGGGGGGCTCACAGGTGTGGGGCTGGCTCTGCATGTCAGACACACAGCACTGCTCCCTGCTCATATCACATGGGCAGGGTATATCCATCCCTCATGCAGCCCGGGGGCCACACTCCACATATGCACCCACCCACATGACAGGGGACTTACACACACACCGATGTCCAGGGTACGAACACATCATGTGGACACTCTCAGCACAGGTACACAGAACTAACACACATCTGTGGGTACAGTCACCTGTCACACTGGGCTGACCACATAATCACATGAGGACTGTAGAGGCTACATTCCCAGGAGGACAAGACAGGCAGAATGTGGCATGCACCATGCAGTGATTGTCACAGTAAACACAATGCAAGTGAGGACGGCAGACATGCACCACAGCATGCTCTGGCTGGGAGACATCAGGCATTCCCCCCCCTGGGACCCCCCCTACAGTACATAGCATGTGTGTCACACCTGGACACAATGCCAGAAGTCACAGTCACAAACAAGGGACACAGTCTGTGCTAGAAGACTCTGCACTCACCTGATACCCTGGTCGCCCATACAGCAGGGGGTACTGTGGGAGGATCACATCCAGCAATGCCAGGTTCTCCTCCAGGGTGAAAGGCTGTGACCTCTCCACAGACCTTGACATGGTTCCAGGGAATCAGTAGCAGCAGCTGGGTCGTAGAATCCAAAGATGTGCAGGCAAGTGCTCCCTCATGGGACCTGGCTGCCTTATATCTGCCTTGCTGTCCTGTTTCATGCACAGGAGTGCAGAGTGATTGGTCACTCACATTTGCATCCTATGTTTCCTCCAATCCCTTCAAACCTAGCACAGTCAGTGTGTTCTGATTGTGTTTTTTTCTTGAGCATGATGTCAACTTCAGAACCACATTGCAACAAAGTAGATTTCTTCAAACTGACTTCTGCTGTGCACCTGCTGAAAAAAATTCAACTTTAAACTTGGTCTCCATGACAACCAGCATGCATGTAGGCCTTTATACTTGTCCCTCATGTGTCCCCTATGTAATTTGGAGTTTCACACACATGTACGGTGCGTACCGGGGCCCTAGGGCACCCCAAAAGCATAGCAACGGCCCGTACAGGCGTGTGTACGGTCCGTATCACTATGGGTGTGCTCGCGTATGCGTACCCATAGTGATAGTGAGCGTACAGGCGTGTGTATGGTCCATGTCACTATGGGTGTGCTCACGTATGCGTACCCATAGTGATAGTGAGCGTACAGGCGTGTGTACGGTCCGTATCACTATGGATGTGCTCGCGTATGCGTACCCATAGTGATAGTGAGCGTACAGGCGTGTGTACGGTCCGTATCACTATGGGTGTGCTCGCGTATGCGTACCAATAGTGATAGTGAGCGTACAGGCGTGTGTACGGTCCGTATCACTATGGGTGTGCCCGCGTATGCGTACCCATAGTGATAGTGAGCGTACAGGCGTGTGCACGGTCCGTATCACTATGGGTGTGCTCGCGTATGCGTACCCATAGTGATACGGACCGTACACAGGCCTGTACGCTCACTATCACTATGGGTACGCATACGCGAGCACACCCATAGTGATAGGGAACGTACACAGGCCCTCTGAGCGAATGTACGGTGCCTTTCACACATCACAGTGGTGACAGGCAGCACACAGGAAGGAATAGAGCTGACGTACTTGTCCATGGACGGACATCAAGGCATTGTCTGGGCATTACTACATGTGTGGGGCACAGGTGTGAAAGTCTGTGATGTGGCACATTACTCCTGAGTCGAGGAGGCAACAGATGTATGATGAGATGTGTACAGATGTTATGTGTGACGGTGCAATGTCTGCCAGCCATGCCCTTAACTCCCTTGACATGTGTGCATGTCGTACTGCACACTTGGGATGAGCGTCACTGGCATGG
Organism: Triturus cristatus; assembly: GCF_964204655.1. Lineage (NCBI taxonomy): Eukaryota > Metazoa > Chordata > Amphibia > Caudata > Salamandridae > Triturus > Triturus cristatus. Next base: position 540,714,723 of record NC_140579.1, read on the forward strand.
CACAGTCAACAACACACGCAAGTATCCCCTGATGCCCGCTACAGAGGTTACCACACCAGACATGTCACTACCCACGGTGCACGATGTGTCTATGTCATGTATGTGTGGTGTGTTCCCATTAGCTTGATGTTGGTGCTCCCTCAAAAGCATCAGCTGTTGCAGCAACCAACATGTGTCTGTGTGTAGATGGACATGGCACACTGTTACGCACACCAGGCCACATGTGGTATCGGATGTGAGGTGCGTATGTATGCATGGGACACGGAGTAGCGTAACAAGGACATGTCTGCATCCTCTCTATGAATGTGTGGTGAGTCATTACATGTCCACCTTATTGGCAAGGTGTGTGGGCTGTCCTAGTGTAATGTCATGTGACCTGTGGCTCTAGTGTTCCGCTACCTGTATCTGAAATCGACATCCTACTTCTGCTGATGTGTTGATGTATGTCACTCCTGTGTTGCGTTTGGCTGTTCACTTACACTGAGACACAGCTAATCCCATGCCATGGGATGTGGAGGTTCACAATCTCCGTGTGTAGCTGGGTCATGGTAGGAGTGTCACCTGGCGGCCATACGTGTCCAGGGCATGTGGCACATTCCTGACTCCGTATGCAGCATATGTGTATTGACAGATTAACATGTGCTCAGTACAAATAAATTGTTGTTGTAGTGCACTCACTCTTCCTTGTCACTTCCAAATTACTGCAGAGCGCCGCCTCTTCCCCGACCAATTCCGGACTTGGCTGACATGCGGGAGAATGACTGTATCCGGTGCTACCGCTTCCCCCAACCGTTGATTGAGGAGTTGACGGCAAGGCTGGCACCACACCTGCAACCGCTGCACAGGTATCCTACGGCACTGACACCCAAGCTGAAGGTAATGGCAGCCCTACATTTTCTTGCCACGGGTACCTTTCAATATACCATAGCTCATGTTGGTGGCATGTCGCAGAGCATGTTCAGCCGTGTGCTGCATGATTTCTTAGAGGCCATGTTGCTTCACCTGGATCAGTTCATCCATTTCCCAACTCCTGAACTGTTGACTGGGGTCAAGCGTGGATTCTATGCCCTGGGAGGGATGCCCCATGTCATTGGGTCCATAGATGGGACACATGTGGCTTTGGTACCACCACAGGCACAGGAGGTAGCGTACAGGAATCGCAAACACTACCACTCCATCAATGCCCTTGTGGTGTGTTTGTCCAACATGGTGATTTCACATGTCTGTGCTCGTTTTCCAGGATCAGCACACGATGCCTACATCATGAGGCGTAGCAGGGTGCCTGAAATGATGACGCAGCTGCGCAACGAACGAGCATGTGTTGTTGGTGGGTACACTCTGTCTGTCCTGTATTTTGCGTAGACTTCCAGCACGACCGCTTCTCCTGTCCTACTCACGTCCATGTGGTTTCCATGTAGGGGACGCTGGCTATCCCAACATGCCATGGCTGATCACACCTCTCCGCAACCCCATCACGCCGGCCCAGCTCCGCTACAACACCGCTCATGGCCGGACAAGGCGAGTGATTGAGAGGACATTTGGCCTCCTGAAGAGCCAATTCAGATGCCTCCACAAGACCGGCGGCGCCCTCCCATATGCCCCGGCGAAGACCTGCAAAATCTTCATGGTCTGCTGCATGCTGCACAACATGGCAGTTGAGAAAGCTGTGCCACTCATCCTGGATCAAGATGATCAGGACCATCCACCCGTGGAGGACGAAGGGCTTGGCAATGGGGCTAGTGATGTGGAGGATGTGGTTCCGCAAGAGGACATCCGGAGTCGGCTCATACGCGACTTCTTTGCTTAGTGGTGAGTACCAGTGTCTGTGTGTGCACGCATTGGTCCCCGTGTGGCATGTGTTGCGATGTGTGTGTCCATCTGCATGTATGCCACGTGAGTCAGAGGTGTGTGTGGATGTGTCACTGGAGTGATGGTGCCAGTGATGAGTGTATTTCCCCAGTCATAATTGTGACCTAGCATGTTGTCATCCTTACATGTGTCGAGTACATGCACATGCAAGTGGCTGTGCTTTTTCTGGCTGACTTCTTGTGTGTCTCTCATCCCCAGGTACTTGCGCATGCCGTCTGCTGGTTGCATTGTTGTGGCACTGCTATACCTCATGGACACGTCATCGTGTGCTGACTCAGCGTTACACGCACGGACAAGTTTGGAAGTCTCCTTAGGGTAAGGGATGCATCAGGGGTGTATTGGGTGTGGCTGTTGTTTCTGATGTGTGCACACTGCCCCTGTCGATGTTTGGTTCCTCTGCAGACATGTCGCATCACCATGGGACACATTACATGTAGCTGGGTACACCTGAATAGATGGTCAGACTTGTTGACAGTCATCTGTGATGGGATAGTGGATTGTGATGATGGCATCAATGTGTGTAACACTGCCCTCGGACACATACGGTTTGCATTGGCTTGACATGGTGTGGGACTTCCACATCAGAGGATCAATGGTGTATGGCAGCCTCTCCGTGAGCAGCAGGGGGTGTTTAGCTGTTGGCCGACACTTGTGTGCCAGTTCCATGGCTATCACGCATTTGTGCAGCAGAAGGGGGGTTCCAGTGTTGGACCCACATGTTACTCCACATGACCTGTTTATGTGTACTCCGAGTTGCCTCTGCATTCCCGAATACATGAATAATAAAGGTGTCCCTATGCCTCCAAGGTGCCTATTCTCAGTCAATGCTGGTGTGTTGCCACGGTGCATACAGCATGTCTGGCATGGTTTTCCGTGATAGTGGCTATGTGTCTATGTGTCGAGTAGCAAGATGCAAGCAGTTTGTGTGGGATTAGACTGTGTATTGTGCATGATGTCCATGACTGTGTGGGTATTGTGACATGTGCCATCCCCATGCATCCAACGTTGGCCAGGCCACCATTCTCTGCATCCACCTGACTCAAGCTTGCAGGACATGGTTCTGCCACCTGTCCACACGTACCTGGGTGCCCCCCAGGACACTCCACATGATCCCTCACCTCTGCGCATGGCTGTCGCTGTACTCAATATGTCTGTCAGCACGGTTGTGCGGCCACCCCCTCAGCTGGTTGGGCCCATCACGGGTGTGTATGGTGCTCCATGTGTGTCTTGCCTAATACATTGTGACCCATGTGTGTCCTGTGCCAGACTCAGGCCCCAGGGTGTGGATGGTTGGAGTCATATGAGAACTCTGGCATGGTTAGACTTAACAAGACACACGTAAGGTAATAATGCAAAATGTAGGCATCATCTCTTTATCGTGTAACTTTTATTTTTGTTGGGGTACGGGGGGGGGTATGACATGAGGGGCTTTCCGGGTTTGTGGAATCCAAAGTCCACTAGGGGAGTTGGTGTCCTTGCCATTGGAAATCCTCAGAGTCCATGCCACAGTCTTTGTCAACATTGGTCAGACAGTGACCAGCAAGTCCATGTGGCAGAGAATGTCTTTTGCTGATGATCTGCTGTTGGTCCAGTGGGCCAGGTGCCAGGCCAGGTGTCCTGGGAGATGGTGCTGTTGCGCCGACCCTCACGGTCTTTTCCGTGGACGACCCGCCCTCCTGCGGGAACCCTCAGAAGCAGGCCGTGACGATGTTTGGGATGCTCCGTCGGATGTCTCCTCCTCCTCCTGATCCCTCCCTGTGGGTGGTGATGTTCTACGCCTGGCAGCACAGGGAGGGTTGCCCATGTTGTCGGCTATCCGACGGAGTGTACTGTGAATTCCCCTGAACACCGTCACGAGCTCAGCCTGTCTGTCCTCCATCCGCCCTTGGTGTCGCAGTAGACAGGCATGTTGCTCCGCATGTTGCTGGGCCTGCTGGGTCTTGATCTCCTCGAGGATGGACACAACCTGGGCCATGCCCGTTATGTCCTGCCGGTATGTGTCCAGGATGTTTCTGACATGGGCATATACCGGTTCCGCAACCAACTGGTCAGACTCGCGCCTCTGCCGTCCTCCACTCCCACCACCCCTGCCCACTTGCACCTGGCCTGCCCTTGTGGGCACATCGGGTCTCCGGGACCCCTGAGGGGTGGCATTAGCGTTGTCGCCAGCCTCCTCCTGGGTGCCCGGTACACCGTGTCCCTCCTGGTGAGCCTGGCTGCATTGTGGTGGTGGGGCAGGGATCCTGGGTGTCTCCTGGGATGTGGCAGGAGTGGGGGTGGTGGTTGGCCCAGTTGTACCTGACGCAGGTGCTGCAGGTGGTTGGACACCAGAGGGGCCAGGTTGGTCGGGGTCGTCCACAGAGTGGTGAGAGTCGTCGCTGCCGGTGGGATCGGCATCCAGCAGAGCCGGGTCCTGTGAGTCTTCCCCCCCAGTGTTGGGGGGTGATCCACGACGTTGACCTGTGTGTGAGAGAGACAATGTTATTTATGTTCCATGCAACATCCATGTTTCATTCGTTTCAAAGTTGGCACATTTCCTCTGGGAATTTGGATATATCTTGGATTCCATTCACAGTGCACTTGTGCATGGGTATGTCCCTTGGCCACAGCTTTTGAAGACTTTACCTATGTGTGTCTCAGTCTTACTTGCTTTGTCAATTGTGACTGCAGTCAACAGTGGAGTGAGCAGGTGTGGCGAGCCATGCATTGGCGCCTTCCGTGTTGCACTGTACGTGGGCACATGGAGTTGTTCCACACACTTATATAATGCAGGTAGCTGGCGTTGTGCTCGTGCACAGGTTGAGACATGGACCTGTGTTTGGCCATGGAAAAGAGAGGGGGATTGAGGCACTGGCCACCCTTGTCTACATGCACGCAGTCCACCTGCTGACGGGCAGACATTCCCACACCCCACAAGGCTGAATTGGTCTCCCTGTGTATCCCTTTCTCACTCCCTCTCTGTCCCCCTCTCCCTCCCTCCCTGTGTCAGCCTCCTCCCTCTGTCCGTCTCCCTGTGTCTCCCTCCCTCTCTCTCCCCCTCTCCCTCCCTCTGTGTGTCACCCTCTGTCACCTCAGCCCAGCTTCCTAGGCACACACTTTTAGCAGATCTTTGAATGGCCCTTGGCTTGTTGATGTGAGTTTGTTTCTGATCTCCGGGCACCCATTCGGTGTAGTGTGTGTGTCTGCGCTGCTGCTGTGGTGGTGTGTGCTGCCACTCTTTCACAGTGTTGGCTGTTCATTAGCTGCTGTCATGTGCAAAAAGTGCCTTCACCCCCATGTCTTAATGCAAGGCGTCCGCCATTTGCTGGCAAGTCTTTCCTGTGTGGGGACACACTGTTTGTCTGGCTGTGACCTAGGCCATATGGGCAGAGGGCATTGTTGTCTGCTTCTGAGTTGCACTATGTGATTTTTGGGGCCCACACTCCCGCCATCCGGCTTACCGTGTCTTGTGTTGGTGTTTTCTGTGGCCTGTGACTTGGCATTGTCCAGCTGGGTGCATGGGGCATGGTGGCGCTAGTGGCATGTGCGTGTTCATGGAGTGTGGTTGAGTCATGCGATAGCTTGGGGTGGTTGCGTGACTGATTGTGAGTTTGGTTGTGGATGACGTTCCCTCCATGTGAGGTGAGTTGTTTGTGTACTCACCCGGGTCTCGGAGTCCTTCTAATCCGTCCACTGCCACCACCGGCAGTATGGCCATCACCCTCTCCTCCCAGGGATGGTATTGTACGGGTCTGCGGGGCGGCCCTCCTCCTGTGATGTTGGCCTGGTTGTGGTCGTCGGTCATTTTGGCTCGGACCCTCCTCCGCAGATCGTACCACCTGGCTTGGCATTCATGCCTGGTCCTTCTGGTGGACGCAACAGCATTCACAGCATCGACAATCCTCTGCCACATGGCTGTTTTTTCGGAAATGCTGGTCTGTCTGACCAATGTTCCAAAGAGGTGTGGCTCGACTCTGAGGATTTTGTCGATTTTCGCCTCCAACTCTTGGCTAGTGAACTTTGGATTCTTGTTAGTGGGCATGGTGAGGGGTGTGGGTGTGGATGGTGGTGGGGGGTGTGGGTGTGGATGGTTGTGGGTGTGGTTGTGCAGGTGTGTGTGAATGTGATGAGGGGGTGTTTGTGAAGGTGTGTGTGTGAAGGTGTGCAAGTGTAAGGTGTAGTAAAGGTTCAAGTATGGTGCTGTAGGCTGTCTGTGGGGTCTGGCAGCAGTGAGTCTGTTGCAAAGGCTCATGGTTTGTGTGTGTGGGCCCTTTTTATTGGTCCATTGGTGGGTGTGGCTGTGTTTGAACTTTGAGTGGTTGTGTTTTGGGCCTCTGTTTGGGATTTTGGCAGTTGCAGGTCAGTGAACGTGTTGTATTTGTGCTTGTTAGACATGTTTTGTGGCTTTGTGCCATTCGAATAGTGTATTCTTGTGTTGTTGTGCTTTGTCCTGGTTGTGTCCGTGCGTTTTTAGCGTGTGTACGGTGTGTACTTCGCCAATTTTGTTGTACAGTGCTGTCCTTGTGTCTGGCTTGGTACGACTCGTACATGCGCGATGTTGGGTAAAGGTGCTGGTGTTGGGGCCTGGGGTGCGCTCCGTACTTAGAATGTTGGGGTGGGGGTACGCTCCATACATACGCGGGTGAGGGTACGGGTCGTACATACACGGTTGGGGTGGGGGTACGGGTCGTACATACACAGTTGGTGTGGGGGTACGCTCCATACATACACGGGTGAGGGTACGGGTCGTACATACACGGTTGGGGTGGGGGTACGCTCCATACATACGCGGGTGAGGGTACGGGTCGTACATACACGGTTGGGGTGGGGGTACGGTCCGTACATACACGGTTGGGGTGGGGGTACGCTCCATACATACGCAGGTGTGGGTACGGGTCGTACATCCACGGTTGGGGTGGGGGTACGCTCCATACATGCGCGGGTGAGGGTACGGTCCGTACATACACTGTTGGGGTGGGGGTACGCTCCATACATACGCGGGTGAGGGTACGGGTCGTACATCCACGGTTGGGGTGGGGGTACGGTCCGTACATACACGGTTGGGGTGGGGGTACGGTCCGTACATATACGGTTGGGGTGGGGGTACGCTCCATACATACGCGGGTGAGGGTACGGGTCGTACGCTCCATACATACGCGGGTGAGGGTACGGGTCGTACATACACGGTTGGGGTGGGGGTACGGTCCGTACATACACGGTTGGGGTGGGGGTACGCTCCATACATACGCGGGTGTGGGTACGGGTCGTACATCCACGGTTGGGGTGGGGGTATGCTCCATACATGCGCGGGTGAGGGTACGGTCCGTACATACACTGTTGGGGTGGGGGTACGCTCCATACATACATGGGTGGGGGTACGGGCCGTACGTACACGGGTGTATATACACGGGTGGGTGTATGGTCTGTACGTACGGGGGTGTACATGCACGGGTGGGGGTACGGCGCGTACATACGGGGGCTGGAGGGGTGGTTCGGCGCGTACATACGGGGGCTGGGGGGGGTGTTCGGCGCGTATGTGGGCACATGTCTCCATGGTTGCTATGGGAGTTCGGTGCGGACGGGGTTTTTTCCATCCGGTTGTAACATCGGACGCACGGGATGGATCGTACTAGCGCGGTCGGACTTCACTTTTCACATTTGTACGGTAAATCGTCCGAGGATGTGTCGGACACATTTTCCGACCCGAGGACGTGTGGGGAATAATTCCCAATGCGATTCGTATGGTCTTTTTCCCATGCGAATCGTAGTTGGCAGTTTGTACGGCACTTGTACGATTCGTACGGTAAAAAGACCGGATACGAGTCGTACGGGGAATTTTTTTACAGGATCGTAATTGGCACCTTTATCTTAGAAGTTTGCCAAGAAAAACCGGTAGAGATGAAATCTTGTTTGAGGCATAGCACATTCAGGGGAAGCACTTCACATTTATCTGAGTTGAGACGATAGCCATATAATTGAGAAAAGATATCAACCTGCTTCAGAAAGGCCGGAATAGACGTACAAGGATTAGAGCAATATAGAAGAATGTCATCCACATAGACAGACATTTTAACGTGGGAAGTACCAAGCTGAAACCCGGTAATTTGAGTGTCCTGCCTAATTTTAGTTAAAAAAGGTTCTAAAGCAATTATAAATAAAAGAGGAGAAAGAGGACATCCTTGACGTATTCCCCTCAGAAGGGGGAATTAGTCTGAGATATTACCGTTAACAAAGATAGAAGCTTTAGGACCTGAATACAATAACGAAATAAGGGATATTAATTTAGGGGGGAACCCTATCCACTTAAGTGCTTGGAACATAAATTCCCAACCAATCCTGTCAAATGCTTTCTCAGCATCCAACGCAATGGCAGCTATGGGATAAGCAAGAGAGGAAGCTTTACTAAGAATATTAAAAACACGTGTCCAGGGATGGCTAACGCGACACTCATTTTCATTTTAAACTTTTGGCATAGGCGTACCCGCCGACGCTACTTCATGGACCACAATTCTTTGGGGCACACGCTGATAGGACTAGCAGAGTGCGGCCAATCGGATTTTTGTTTATATTCAGGCTCCCTTGAGCCGGTGGGGCTAACGAGCCCATGGCTACGCACCTGCGCGCCTTGAGTGGTACTTTACCTGAGAATATTTTTTGGCAGCCTACGCAGCAACTCCACACACATACCTACTCCCTGCTGACGAGAGGCAACTACCTCGAAACACGTGTCCAGGGATGGCTAACGCGACACTCATTTTCATTTTAAACTTTTGGCATAGGCATACCCGCCGACGCTACTTCATGGACCACAATTCTTTGGGGCACACGCTGATAGGACTAGCAGAGTGCGGCCAATCGGATTTTTGTTTATATTCAGGCTCCCTTGAGCCGGTAGGGCTGACGAGCCCATGGCTACGCACCTGCGCGCCTTGAGTGGTACTTTACCTGAGAATATTTTTTGGCAGCCTACGCAGCAACCCCACACACATACCTACTCCCTGCTGACGAGAGGCAACTACCTCGAAACACGTGTCCAGGGATGGCTAACGCGACACTCATTTTCATTTTAAACTTTTGGCATAGGCGTACCCGCCGACGCTACTTCATGGACCACAATTCTTTGGGGCACACGCTGATAGGACTAGCAGAGTGCGGCCAATTGGATTTTTGTTTATATTCAGGCTCCCTTGAGCCGGTGGGGCTGACGAGCCCACGGCTACGCACCTGCGCGCCTTGAGTGGTACTTTACCTGAGAATATTTTTTGGCAGCCTACGCAGCAACCCCACACACATACCTACTCCCTGCTGACGAGAGGCAACTACCTCGAAACACGTGTCCAGGGATGGCTAAAGCGACACTCATTTTCATTTTAAACTTTTGGCATAGGCGTACCCGCCGACGCTACTTCATGGACCACAATTCTTTGGGGCACACGCTGATAGGACTAGCAGAGTGCGGCCAATCAGATTTTTGTTTATATTCAGGCTCCCTTGAGCCGGTGGGGCTGACGAGCCCATGGCTACGCACCTGCGCGCCTTGAGTGGTACTTTACCTGAGAATATTTTTTGGCAGCCTACGCAGCAACCCCACACACATACCTACTCCCTGCTGATGAGAGGCAACTACCTCGAAACACGTGTCCAGGGATGGCTAACGCGACACTCATTTTCATTTTAAACTTTTGGCATAGGCGTACCCGCCGACGCTACTTCATGGACCACAATTCTTTGGGGCACACGCTGATAGGACTAGCAGAGTGCGGCCAATCAGATTTTTGTTTATATTCAGGCTCCCTTGAGCCGGTGGGGCTGACGAGCCCATGGCTACGCACCTGCGCGCCTTGAGTGGTACTTTACCTGAGAATATTTTTTGGCAGCCTACGCCGCAACCCCACACACATACCTACTCCCTGCTGACGAGAGGCAACTACCTCGAAACACGTATCCAGGGATGGCTAACGCGACACTCATTTTCATTTTAAACTTTTGGCATAGGCGTACCCGCCGACGCTACTTCATGGACCACAATTCTTTGGGGCACACGCTGATAGGACTAGCAGAGTGCGGCCAATCGGATTTTTGTTTATATTCAGACTCCCTTGAGCCGGTGGGGCTGACGAGCCCATGGCTACGCACCTGCGCGCCTTGAGTGGTACTTAACCTGAGAATATTTTTTGGCAGCCTACGCAGCAACCCCACACACATACCTACTCCCTGCTGACGAGAGGCAACTACCTCGAAACACGTGTCCAGGGATGGCTAACGCGACACTCATTTTCATTTTAAACTTTTGGCATAGGCGTACCCGCCGACGCTACTTCATGGACCACAATTCTTTGGGGCACACGCTGATAGGACTAGCAGAGTGCGGCCAATCGGATTTTTGTTTATATTCAGGCTCCCTTGAGCCGGTGGGGCTGACGAGCCCATGGCTACGCACCTGCGCGCCTTGAGTGGTACTTTACCTGAGAATATTTTTTGGCAGCCTACGCAGCAACCCCACACACATACCTACTCCCTGCTGACGAGAGGCAACTACCTCGAAACACGTGTCCAGGGATGGCTAACGCGACACTCATTTTCATTTTAAACTTTTGGCATAGGCGTACCCGCCGACGCTACTTCATGGACCACAATTCTTTGGGGCACACGCTGATAGGACTAGCAGAGTGCGGCCAATCGGATTTTTGTTTATATTCAGGCTCCCTTGAGCCGGTGGGGCTGACAAGCCCATGGCTACGCACCTGCGCGCCTTGAGTGGTACTTTACCTGAGAATATTTTTTGGCAGCCTACGCAGCAACCCCACACACATACCTACTCCCTGCTGACGAGAGGCAACTACCTCGAAACACGTGTCCAGGGATGGCTAACGCGACACTCATTTTCATTTTAAACTTTTGGCATAGGCGTACCCGCCGACGCTACTTCATGGACCACAATTCTTTGGGGCACACGCTGATAGGACTAGCAGAGTGCGGCCAATCGGATTTTTGTTTATATTCAGGCTCCCTTGAGCCGGTGGGGCTGACGAGCCCATGGCTACGCACCTGCGCGCCTTGAGTGGTACTTTACCTGAGAATATTTTTTGGCAGCCAACGCAGCAACCCCACACACATACCTACTCCCTGCTGACGAGAGGCAACTACCTCGAAACACGTGTCCAGGGATGGCTAAAGCGACACTCATTTTCATTTTAAACTTTTGGCATAGGCGTACCCGCCGACGCTACTTCATGGACCACAATTCTTTGGGGCACACGCTGATAGGACTAGCAGAGTGCGGCCAATCGGATTTTTTTTATATTCAGGCTCCCTTGAGCCGGTGGGGCTGACGAGCCCATGGCTACGCACCTGCGCGCCTTGAGTGGTACTTTACCTGAGAATATTTTTTGGCAGCCTACGAAGCAACCCCACACACATACCTACTCCCTGCTGACGAGAGGCAACTACCTCGAAACACGTGTCCAGGGATGGCTAACGCGACACTCATTTTCATTTTAAACTTTTGGCATAGGCGTACCCGCCGACGCTACTTCATGGACCACAATTCTTTGGGGCATACGCTGATAGGACTAGCAGAGTGCGGCCAATCGGATTTTTGTTTATATTCAGGCTCCCTTGAGCCGGTGGGGCTGACGAGCCCATGGCTACGCACCTGCGCGCCTTGAGTGGTACTTTACCTGAGAATATTTTTTGGCAGCCTACGCAGCAACCCCACACACATACCTACTCCCTGCTGACGAGAGGCAACTACCTCGAAACACGTGTCCAGGGATGGCTAACGCGACACTCATTTTCATTTTAAACTTTTGGCATAGGCGTACCCGCCGACACTACTTCATGGACCACAATTCTTTGGGGCACACGCTGATAGGACTAGCAGAGTGCGGCCAATCGGATTTTTGTTTATATTCAGGCTCCCTTGAGCCGGTGGGGCTGACGAGCCCATGGCTACGCACCTGCGCGCCTTGAGTGGTACTTTACCTGAGAATATTTTTTGGCAGCCTACGCAGCAACCCCACACACATACCTACTCCCTGCTGACGAGAGGCAACTACCTCGAAACACGTGTCCAGGGATGGCTAACGCGACACTCATTTTCATTTTAAACTTTTGGCATAGGCGTACCCGCCGACGCTACTTCATGGACCACAATTCTTTGGGGCACACGCTGATAGGACTAGCAGAGTGCGGCCAATCAGATTTTTGTTTATATTCAGGCTCCCTTGAGCCGGTGGGGCTGACGAGCCCATGGCTACGCACCTGCGCGCCTTGAGTGGTACTTTACCTGAGAATATTTTTTGGCAGCCTACGCAGCAACCCCACACACATACCTACTCCCTGCTGACGAGAGGCAACTACCTCGAAACACGTGTCCAGGGATGGCTAACGCGACACTCATTTTCATTTTAAACTTTTGGCATAGGCGTACCCGCCGACGCTACTTCATGGACCACAATTCTTTGGGGCACACGCTGATAGGACTAGCAGAGTGCGGCCAATCGGATTTTTGTTTATATTCAGGCTCCCTTGAGCCGGTGGGGCTGACGAGCCCATGGCTACACACCTGCGCGCCTTGAGTGGTACTTTACCTGAGAATATTTTTTGGCAGCCTACGCAGCAACCCCACACACATACCTACTCCCTGCTGACGAGAGGCAACTACCTCGAAACACGTGTCCAGGGATGGCTAACGCGACACTCATTTTCATTTTAAACTTTTGGCATAGGCGTACCCGCCGACGCTACTTCATGGACCACAATTCTTTGGGGCACATGCTGATAGGACTAGCAGAGTGCGGCCAATCAGATTTTTGTTTATATTCAGGCTCCCTTGAGCCGGTGGGGCTGACGAGCCCATGGCTACGCACCTGCGCGCCTTGAGTGGTACTTTACCTGAGAATATTTTTTGGCAGCCTACGCAGCAACCCCACACACATACCTACTCCCTGCTGACGAGAGGCAACTACCTCGAAACACGTGTCCAGGGATGGCTAACGCGACACTCATTTTCATTTTAAACTTTTGGCATAGGCGTACCCGCCGACGCTACTTCATGGACCACAATTCTTTGGGGCACACGCTGATAGGACTAGCAGAGTGCGGCCAATCGGATTTTTGTTTATATTCAGGCTCCCTTGAGCCGGTGGGGCTGACGAGCCCATGGCTACGCACCTGCGCGCCTTGAGTGGTACTTTACCTGAGAATATTTTTTGGCAGCCTACGCAGCAACCCCACACACATACCTACTCCCTGCTGACGAGAGGCAACTACCTCGAAACACGTGTCCAGGGATGGCTAAAGCGACACTCACTTTCATTTTAAACTTTTGGCATAGGCGTACCCGCCGACGCTACTTCATGGACCACAATTCTTTGGGGCACACGCTGATAGGACTAGCAGAGTGCGGCCAATCGGATTTTTGTTTATATTCAGGCTCCCTTGAGCCGGTGGGGCTGCCGAGCCCATGGCTACGCACCTGCGCGCCTTGAGTGGTACTTTACCTGAGAATAGTTTTTTGGCAGCCTACGAAGCAACCCCACACACATACCTACTCCCTGCTGACGAGAGGCAACTACCTCGAAACACGTGTCCAGGGATGGCTAACGCGACACTCATTTTCATTTTAAACTTTTGGCATAGGCGTACCCGCCGACGCTACTTCATGGACCACAATTCTTTGGGGCATACGCTGATAGGACTAGCAGAGTGCGGCCAATCGGATTTTTGTTTATATTCAGGCTCCCTTGAGCCGGTGGGGCTGCCGAGCCCATGGCTACGCACCTGCGCGCCTTGAGTGGTACTTTACCTGAGAATAGTTTTTTGGCAGCCTACGAAGCAACCCCACACACATACCTACTCCCTGCTGACGAGAGGCAACTACCTCGAAACACGTGTCCAGGGATGGCTAACGCGACACTCATTTTCATTTTAAACTTTTGGCATAGGCGTACCCGCCGACGCTACTTCATGGACCACAATTCTTTGGGGCATACGCTGATAGGACTAGCAGAGTGCGGCCAATCGGATTTTTGTTTATATTCAGGCTCCCTTGAGCCGGTGGGGCTGACGAGCCCATGGCTACGCACCTGCGCGCCTTGAGTGGTACTTTACCTGAGAATATTTTTTGGCAGCCTACGCAGCAACCCCACACACATACCTACTCCCTGCTGACGAGAGGCAACTACCTCGAAACACGTGTCCAGGGATGGCTAACGCGACACTCATTTTCATTTTAAACTTTTGGCATAGGCGTACCCGCCGACGCTACTTCATGGACCACAATTCTTTGGGGCACACGCTGATAGGACTAGCAGAGTGCGGCCAATCGGATTTTTGTTTATATTCAGGCTCCCTTGAGCCGGTGGGGCTGACGAGCCCATGGCTACGCACCTGCGCGCCTTGAGTGGTACTTTACCTGAGAATATTTTTTGGCAGCCTACGCAGCAACCCCACACACATACCTACTCCCTGCTGACGAGAGGCAACTACCTCGAAACACTTGTCCAGGGATGGCTAACGCGACACTCATTTTCATTTTAAACTTTTGGCATAGGCGTACCCGCCGACGCTACTTCATGGACCACAATTCTTTGGGGCACACGCTGATAGGACTAGCAGAGTGCGGCCAATCAGATTTTTGTTTATATTCAGGCTCCCTTGAGCCGGTGGGGCTGACGAGCCCATGGCTACGCACCTGCGCGCCTTGAGTGGTACTTTACCTGATAATATTTTTTGGCAGCCTACGCAGCAACCCCACACACATACCTACTCCCTGCTGACGAGAGGCAACTACCTCGAAACACGTGTCCAGGGATGGCTAACGCGACACTCATTTTCATTTTAAACTTTTGGCATAGGCGTACCCGCCGACGCTACTCCATGGACCACAATTCTTTGGGGCACACGCTGATAGGACTAGCAGAGTGCGGCCAATCGGATTTTTGTTTATATTCAGGCTCCCTTGAGCCGGTGGGGCTGACGAGCCCATGGCTACACACCTGCGCGCCTTGAGTGGTACTTTACCTGAGAATATTTTTTGGCAGCCTACGCAGCAACCCCACACACATACCTACTCCCTGCTGACGAGAGGCAACTACCTCGAAACACGTGTCCAGGGATGGCTAACGCGACACTCATTTTCATTTTAAACTTTTGGCATAGGCGTACCCGCCGACGCTACTTCATGGACCACAATTCTTTGGGGCACATGCTGATAGGACTAGCAGAGTGCGGCCAATCAGATTTTTGTTTATATTCAGGCTCCCTTGAGCCGGTGGGGCTGACGAGCCCATGGCTACGCACCTGCGCGCCTTGAGTGGTACTTTACCTGAGAATATTTTTTGGCAGCCTACGCAGCAACCCCACACACATACCTACTCCCTGCTGACGAGAGGCAACTACCTCGAAACACGTGTCCAGGGATGGCTAACGCGACACTCATTTTCATTTTAAACTTTTGGCATAGGCGTACCCGCCGACGCTACTTCATGGACCACAATTCTTTGGGGCACACGCTGATAGGACTAGCAGAGTGCGGCCAATCGGATTTTTGTTTATATTCAGGCTCCCTTGAGCCGGTGGGGCTGACGAGCCCATGGCTACGCACCTGCGCGCCTTGAGTGGTACTTTACCTGAGAATATTTTTTGGCAGCCTACGCAGCAACCCCACACACATACCTACTCCCTGCTGACGAGAGGCAACTACCTCGAAACACGTGTCCAGGGATGGCTAACGCGACACTCATTTTCATTTTAAACTTTTGGCATAGGCGTACCCGCCGACGCTACTTCATGGACCACAATTCTTTGGGGCACACGCTGATAGGACTAGCAGAGTGCGGCCAATCAGATTTTTGTTTATATTCAGGCTCCCTTGAGCCGGTGGGGCTGACGAGCCCATGGCTACGCACCTGCGCGCCTTGAGTGGTACTTTACCTGAGAATATGTTTTGGCAGCCTACGCAGCAACCCCACACACATACCTACTCCCTGCTGACGAGAGGCAACTACCTCGAAACACGTGTCCAGGGATGGCTAACGCGACACTCATTTTCATTTTAAACTTTTGGCATAGGCGTACCCGCCGACGCTACTTCATGGACCACAATTCTTTGGGGCACACGCTGATAGGACTAGCAGAGTGCGGCCAATCGGATTTTTGTTTATATTCAGGCTCCCTTGAGCCGGTGGGGCTGACGAGCCCATGGCTACACACCTGCGCGCCTTGAGTGGTACTTTACCTGAGAATATTTTTTGGCAGCCTACGCAGCAACCCCACACACATACCTACTCCCTGCTGACGAGAGGCAACTACCTCGAAACACGTGTCCAGGGATGGCTAACGCGACACTCATTTTCATTTTAAACTTTTGGCATAGGCGTACCCGCCGACGCTACTTCATGGACCACAATTCTTTGGGGCACACGCTGATAGGACTAGCAGAGTGCGGCCAATCGGATTTTTGTTTATATTCAGGCTCCCTTGAGCCGGTGGGGCTGACGAGCCCATGGCTACGCACCTGCGCGCCTTGAGTGGTACTTTACCTGAGAATATTTTTTGGCAGCCTACGCAGCAACCCCACACTCATACCTACTCCCTGCTGACGAGAGGCAACTACCTCGAAACACGTGTCCAGGGATGGCTAACGCGACACTCATTTTCATTTTAAACTTTTGGCATAGGCGTACCCGCCGACGCTACTTCATGGACCACAATTCTTTGGGGCACACGCTGATAGGACTAGCAGAGTGCGGCCAATCGGATTTTTGTTTATATTCAGGCTCCCTTGAGCCGGTGGGGCTGACGAGCCCATGGCTACGCACCTACGCGCCTTGAGTGGTACTTTACCTGAGAATATTTTTTGGCAGCCTACGCAGCAACCCCACACACATACCTACTCCCTGCTGACGAGAGGCAACTACCTCGAAACACGTGTCCATGGATGGCTAACGCGACACTCATTTTCATTTTAAACTTTTGGCATAGGCGTACCCGCCGACGCTACTTCATGGACCACAATTCTTTGGGGCACACGCTGATAGGACTAGCAGAGTGCGGCCAATTGGATTTTTGTTTATATTCAGGCTCCCTTGAGCCGGTGGGGCTGACGAGCCCATGGCTACGCACCTGCGCGCCTTGAGTGGTACTTTACCTGAGAATATTTTTTGGCAGCCTACGCAGCAACCCCACACACATACCTACTCCCTGCTGACGAGAGGCAACTACCTCGAAACACGTGTCCAGGGATGGCTAAAGCGACACTCATTTTCATTTTAAACTTTTGGCATAGGCGTACCCGCCGACGCTACTTCATGGACCACAATTCTTTGGGGCACACGCTGATAGGACTAGCAGAGTGCGGCCAATCGGATTTTTGTTTATATTCAGGCTCCCTTGAGCCGGTGGGGCTGACGAGCCCATGGCTACGCACCTGCGCGCCTTGAGTGGTACTTTACCTGAGAATATTTTTTGGCAGCCTACGAAGCAACCCCACACACATACCTACTCCCTGCTGACGAGAGGCAACTACCTCGAAACACGTGTCCAGGGATGGCTAACGCGACACTCATTTTCATTTTAAACTTTTGGCATAGGCGTACCCGCCGACGCTACTTCATGGACCACAATTCTTTGGGGCATACGCTGATAGGACTAGCAGAGTGCGGCCAATCGGATTTTTGTTTATATTCAGGCTCCCTTGAGCCGGTGGGGCTGACGAGCCCATGGCTACGCACCTGCGCGCCTTGAGTGGTACTTTACCTGAGAATATTTTTTGGCAGCCTACGCAGCAACCCCACACACATACCTACTCCCTGCTGACGAGAGGCAACTACCTCGAAACACGTGTCCAGGGATGGCTAACGCGACACTCATTTTCATTTTAAACTTTTGGCATAGGCGTACCCGCCGACACTACTTCATGGACCACAATTCTTTGGGGCACACGCTGATAGGACTAGCAGAGTGCGGCCAATCGGATTTTTGTTTATATTCAGGCTCCCTTGAGCCGGTGGGGCTGACGAGCCCATGGCTACGCACCTGCGCGCCTTGAGTGTTACTTTACCTGAGAATATTTTTTGGCAGCCTACGCAGCAACCCCACACACATACCTACTCCCTGCTGACAAGAGGCAACTACCTCGAAACACGTGTCCAGGGATGGCTAACGCGACACTCATTTTCATTTTAAACTTTTGGCATAGGCATACCCGCCGACGCTACTTCATGGACCACAATTCTTTGGGGCACACGCTGATAGGACTAGCAGAGTGCGGCCAATCAGATTTTTGTTTATATTCAGGCTCCCTTGAGCCGGTGGGGCTGACGAGCCCATGGCTACGCACCTGCGCGCCTTGAGTGGTACTTTACCTGAGAATATTTTTTGGCAGCCTACGCAGCAACCCCACACACATACCTACTCCCTGCTGACGAGAGGCAACTACCTCGAAACACGTGTCCAGGGATGGCTAACGCGACACTCATTTTCATTTTAAACTTTTGGCATAGGCGTACCCGCCGACGCTACTTCATGGACCACAATTCTTTGGGGCACACGCTGATAGGACTAGCAGAGTGCGGCCAATCGGATTTTTGTTTATATTCAGGCTCCCTTGAGCCGGTGGGGCTGACGAGCCCATGGCTACACACCTGCGCGCCTTGAGTGGTACTTTACCTGAGAATATTTTTTGGCAGCCTACGCAGCAACCCCACACACATACCTACTCCCTGGTGACGAGAGGCAACTACCTCGAAACACGTGTCCAGGGATGGCTAACGCGACACTCATTTTCATTTTAAACTTTTGGCATAGGCGTACCCGCCGACGCTACTTCATGGACCACAATTCTTTGGGGCACATGCTGATAGGACTAGCAGAGTGCGGCCAATCAGATTTTTGTTTATATTCAGGCTCCCTTGAGCCGGTGGGGCTGACGAGCCCATGGCTACGCACCTGCGCGCCTTGAGTGGTACTTTACCTGAGAATATTTTTTGGCAGCCTATGCAGCAACCCCACACACATACCTACTCCCTGCTGACGAGAGGCAACTACCTCGAAACACGTGTCCAGGGATGGCTAACGCGACACTCATTTTCATTTTAAACTTTTGGCATAGGCGTACCCGCCGACGCTACTTCATGGACCACAATTCTTTGGGGCACACGCTGATAGGACTAGCAGAGTGCGGCCAATCGGATTTTTGTTTATATTCAGGCTCCCTTGAGCCGGTGGGGCTGACGAGCCCATGGCTACGCACCTACGCGCCTTGAGTGGTACTTTACCTGAGAATATTTTTTGGCAGCCTACGCAGCAACCCCACACACATACCTACTCCCTGCTGACGAGAGGCAACTACCTCGAAACACGTGTCCAGGGATGGCTAACGCGACACTCATTTTCATTTTAAACTTTTGGCATAGGCGTACCCGCCGACGCTACTTCATGGACCACAATTCTTTGGGGCACACGCTGATAGGACTAGCAGAGTGCGGCCAATTGGATTTTTGTTTATATTCAGGCTCCCTTGAGCCGGTGGGGCTGACGAGCCCATGGCTACGCACCTGCGCGCCTTGAGTGGTACTTTACCTGAGAATATTTTTTGGCAGCCTACGAAGCAACCCCACACACATACCTACTCCCTGCTGACGAGAGGCAACTACCTCGAAACACGTGTCCAGGGATGGCTAAAGCGACACTCATTTTCATTTTAAACTTTTGGCATAAGCGTACCCGCCGACGCTACTTCATGGACCACAATTCTTTGGGGCACACGCTGATAGGACTAGCAGAGTGCGGCCAATCGGATTTTTGTTTATATTCAGGCTCCCTTGAGCCGGTGGGGCTGACGAGCCCATGGCTACGCGCCTGCGCGCCTTGAGTGGTACTTTACCTGAGAATATTTTTTGGCAGCCTACGAAGCAACCCCACACACATACCTACTCCCTGCTGACGAGAGGCAACTACCTCGAAACACGTGTCCAGGGATGGCTAACGCGACACTCATTTTCATTTTAAACTTTTGGCATAGGCGTACCCGCCGACGCTACTTCATGGACCACAATTCTTTGGGGCATACGCTGATAGGACTAGCACAGTGCGGCCAATCGGATTTTTGTTTATATTCAGGCTCCCTTGAGCCGGTGGGGCTGACGAGCCCATGGCTACGCACCTGCGCGCCTTGAGTGGTACTTTACCTGAGAATATTTTTTGGCAGCCTACGCAGCAACCCCACACACATACCTACTCCCTGCTGACGAGAGGCAACTACCTCGAAACACGTGTCCAGGGATGGCTAACGCGACACTCATTTTCATTTTAAACTTTTGGCATAGGCGTACCCGCCGACACTACTTCATGGACCACAATTCTTTGGGGCACATGCTGATAGGACTAGCAGAGTGCGGCCAATCGGATTTTTGTTTATATTCAGGCTCCCTTGAGCCGGTGGGGCTGACGAGCCCATGGCTACGCACCTGCGCGCCTTGAGTGGTACTTTACCTGAGAATATTTTTTGGCAGCCTACGCAGCAACCCCACACACATACCTACTCCCTGCTGACAAGAGGCAACTACCTCGAAACACGTGTCCAGGGATGGCTAACGCGACACTCATTTTCATTTTAAACTTTTGGCATAGGCATACCCGCCGACGCTACTTCATGGACCACAATTCTTTGGGGCACACGCTGATAGGACTAGCAGAGTGCGGCCAATCAGATTTTTGTTTATATTCAGGCTCCCTTGAGCCGGTGGGGCTGACGAGCCCATGGCTACGCACCTGCGCGCCTTGAGTGGTACTTTACCTGAGAATATTTTTTGGCAGCCTACGCAGCAACCCCACACACATACCTACTCCCTGCTGACGAGAGGCAACTACCTCGAAACACGTGTCCAGGGATGGCTAACGCGACACTCATTTTCATTTTAAACTTTTGGCATAGGCGTACCCGCCGACGCTACTTCATGGACCACAATTATTTGGGGCACACGCTGATAGGACTAGCAGAGTGCGGCCAATCGGATTTTTGTTTATATTCAGGCTCCCTTGAGCCGGTGGGGCTGACGAGCCCATGGCTACGCACCTGCGCGCCTTGAGTGGTACTTTACCTGAGAATATTTTTTGGCAGCCTACGCAGCAACCCCACACACATACCTACTCCCTGGTGACGAGAGGCAACTACCTCGAAACACGTGTCCAGGGATGGCTAACGCGACACTCATTTTCATTTTAAACTTTTGGCATAGGCGTACCCGCCGACGCTACTTCATGGACCACAATTCTTTGGGGCACACGCTGATAGGACTAGCAGAGTGCGGCCAATCGGATTTTTGTTTATATTCAGGCTCCCTTGAGCCGGTGGGGCTGACGAGCCCATGGCTACGCACCTACGCGCCTTGAGTGGTACTTTACCTGAGAATATTTTTTGGCAGCCTACGCAGCAACCCCACACACATACCTACTCCCTGCTGACGAGAGGCAACTACCTCGAAACACGTGTCCAGGGATGGCTAACGCGACACTCATTTTCATTTTAAACTTTTGGCATAGGCGTACCCGCCGACGCTACTTCATGGACCACAATTCTTTGGGGCACACGCTGATAGGACTAGCAGAGTGCGGCCAATCGGATTTTTGTTTATATTCAGGCTCCCTTGAGCCGGTGGGGCTGACGAGCCCATGGCTACGCACCTACGCGCCTTGAGTGGTACTTTACCTGAGAATATTTTTTGGCAGCCTACGCAGCAACCCCACACACATACCTACTCCCTGCTGACGAGAGGCAACTACCTCGAAACACGTGTCCATGGATGGCTAACGCGACACTCATTTTCATTTTAAACTTTTGGCATAGGCGTACCCGCCGACGCTACTTCATGGACCACAATTCTTTGGGGCACACGCTGATAGGACTAGCAGAGTGCGGCCAATTGGATTTTTGTTTATATTCAGGCTCCCTTGAGCCGGTGGGGCTGACGAGCCCATGGCTACGCACCTGCGCGCCTTGAGTGGTACTTTACCTGAGAATATTTTTTGGCAGCCTACGCAGCAACCCCACACACATACCTACTCCCTGCTGACGAGAGGCAACTACCTCGAAACACGTGTCCAGGGATGGCTAAAGCGACACTCATTTTCATTTTAAACTTTTGGCATAGGCGTACCCGCCGACGCTACTTCATGGACCACAATTCTTTGGGGCACACGCTGATAGGACTAGCAGAGTGCGGCCAATCGGATTTTTGTTTATATTCAGGCTCCCTTGAGCCGGTGGGGCTGACGAGCCCATGGCTACGCACCTGCGCGCCTTGAGTGGTACTTTACCTGAGAATATTTTTTGGCAGCCTACGAAGCAACCCCACACACATACCTACTCCCTGCTGACGAGAGGCAACTACCTCGAAACACGTGTCCAGGGATGGCTAACGCGACACTCATTTTCATTTTAAACTTTTGGCATAGGCGTACCCGCCGACGCTACTTCATGGACCACAATTCTTTGGGGCATACGCTGATAGGACTAGCAGAGTGCGGCCAATCGGATTTTTGTTTATATTCAGGCTCCCTTGAGCCGGTGGGGCTGACGAGCCCATGGCTACGCACCTGCGCGCCTTGAGTGGTACTTTACCTGAGAATATTTTTTGGCAGCCTACGCAGCAACCCCACACACATACCTACTCCCTGCTGACGAGAGGCAACTACCTCGAAACACGTGTCCAGGGATGGCTAACGCGACACTCATTTTCATTTTAAACTTTTGGCATAGGCGTACCCGCCGACACTACTTCATGGACCACAATTCTTTGGGGCACACGCTGATAGGACTAGCAGAGTGCGGCCAATCGGATTTTTGTTTATATTCAGGCTCCCTTGAGCCGGTGGGGCTGACGAGCCCATGGCTACGCACCTGCGCGCCTTGAGTGTTACTTTACCTGAGAATATTTTTTGGCAGCCTACGCAGCAACCCCACACACATACCTACTCCCTGCTGACAAGAGGCAACTACCTCGAAACACGTGTCCAGGGATGGCTAACGCGACACTCATTTTCATTTTAAACTTTTGGCATAGGCATACCCGCCGACGCTACTTCATGGACCACAATTCTTTGGGGCACACGCTGATAGGACTAGCAGAGTGCGGCCAATCAGATTTTTGTTTATATTCAGGCTCCCTTGAGCCGGTGGGGCTGACGAGCCCATGGCTACGCACCTGCGCGCCTTGAGTGGTACTTTACCTGAGAATATTTTTTGGCAGCCTACGCAGCAACCCCACACACATACCTACTCCCTGCTGACGAGAGGCAACTACCTCGAAACACGTGTCCAGGGATGGCTAACGCGACACTCATTTTCATTTTAAACTTTTGGCATAGGCGTACCCGCCGACGCTACTTCATGGACCACAATTCTTTGGGGCACACGCTGATAGGACTAGCAGAGTGCGGCCAATCGGATTTTTGTTTATATTCAGGCTCCCTTGAGCCGGTGGGGCTGACGAGCCCATGGCTACACACCTGCGCGCCTTGAGTGGTACTTTACCTGAGAATATTTTTTGGCAGCCTACGCAGCAACCCCACACACATACCTACTCCCTGGTGACGAGAGGCAACTACCTCGAAACACGTGTCCAGGGATGGCTAACGCGACACTCATTTTCATTTTAAACTTTTGGCATAGGCGTACCCGCCGACGCTACTTCATGGACCACAATTCTTTGGGGCACATGCTGATAGGACTAGCAGAGTGCGGCCAATCAGATTTTTGTTTATATTCAGGCTCCCTTGAGCCGGTGGGGCTGACGAGCCCATGGCTACGCACCTGCGCGCCTTGAGTGGTACTTTACCTGAGAATATTTTTTGGCAGCCTATGCAGCAACCCCACACACATACCTACTCCCTGCTGACGAGAGGCAACTACCTCGAAACACGTGTCCAGGGATGGCTAACGCGACACTCATTTTCATTTTAAACTTTTGGCATAGGCGTACCCGCCGACGCTACTTCATGGACCACAATTCTTTGGGGCACACGCTGATAGGACTAGCAGAGTGCGGCCAATCGGATTTTTGTTTATATTCAGGCTCCCTTGAGCCGGTGGGGCTGACGAGCCCATGGCTACGCACCTACGCGCCTTGAGTGGTACTTTACCTGAGAATATTTTTTGGCAGCCTACGCAGCAACCCCACACACATACCTACTCCCTGCTGACGAGAGGCAACTACCTCGAAACACGTGTCCAGGGATGGCTAACGCGACACTCATTTTCATTTTAAACTTTTGGCATAGGCGTACCCGCCGACGCTACTTCATGGACCACAATTCTTTGGGGCACACGCTGATAGGACTAGCAGAGTGCGGCCAATTGGATTTTTGTTTATATTCAGGCTCCCTTGAGCCGGTGGGGCTGACGAGCCCATGGCTACGCACCTGCGCGCCTTGAGTGGTACTTTACCTGAGAATATTTTTTGGCAGCCTACGAAGCAACCCCACACACATACCTACTCCCTGCTGACGAGAGGCAACTACCTCGAAACACGTGTCCAGGGATGGCTAAAGCGACACTCATTTTCATTTTAAACTTTTGGCATAAGCGTACCCGCCGACGCTACTTCATGGACCACAATTCTTTGGGGCACACGCTGATAGGACTAGCAGAGTGCGGCCAATCGGATTTTTGTTTATATTCAGGCTCCCTTGAGCCGGTGGGGCTGACGAGCCCATGGCTACGCGCCTGCGCGCCTTGAGTGGTACTTTACCTGAGAATATTTTTTGGCAGCCTACGAAGCAACCCCACACACATACCTACTCCCTGCTGACGAGAGGCAACTACCTCGAAACACGTGTCCAGGGATGGCTAACGCGACACTCATTTTCATTTTAAACTTTTGGCATAGGCGTACCCGCCGACGCTACTTCATGGACCACAATTCTTTGGGGCATACGCTGATAGGACTAGCACAGTGCGGCCAATCGGATTTTTGTTTATATTCAGGCTCCCTTGAGCCGGTGGGGCTGACGAGCCCATGGCTACGCACCTGCGCGCCTTGAGTGGTACTTTACCTGAGAATATTTTTTGGCAGCCTACGCAGCAACCCCACACACATACCTACTCCCTGCTGACGAGAGGCAACTACCTCGAAACACGTGTCCAGGGATGGCTAACGCGACACTCATTTTCATTTTAAACTTTTGGCATAGGCGTACCCGCCGACACTACTTCATGGACCACAATTCTTTGGGGCACATGCTGATAGGACTAGCAGAGTGCGGCCAATCGGATTTTTGTTTATATTCAGGCTCCCTTGAGCCGGTGGGGCTGACGAGCCCATGGCTACGCACCTGCGCGCCTTGAGTGGTACTTTACCTGAGAATATTTTTTGGCAGCCTACGCAGCAACCCCACACACATACCTACTCCCTGCTGACAAGAGGCAACTACCTCGAAACACGTGTCCAGGGATGGCTAACGCGACACTCATTTTCATTTTAAACTTTTGGCATAGGCATACCCGCCGACGCTACTTCATGGACCACAATTCTTTGGGGCACACGCTGATAGGACTAGCAGAGTGCGGCCAATCAGATTTTTGTTTATATTCAGGCTCCCTTGAGCCGGTGGGGCTGACGAGCCCATGGCTACGCACCTGCGCGCCTTGAGTGGTACTTTACCTGAGAATATTTTTTGGCAGCCTACGCAGCAACCCCACACACATACCTACTCCCTGCTGACGAGAGGCAACTACCTCGAAACACGTGTCCAGGGATGGCTAACGCGACACTCATTTTCATTTTAAACTTTTGGCATAGGCGTACCCGCCGACGCTACTTCATGGACCACAATTCTTTGGGGCACACGCTGATAGGACTAGCAGAGTGCGGCCAATCGGATTTTTGTTTATATTCAGGCTCCCTTGAGCCGGTGAGGCTGACAAGCCCATGGCTACACACCTGCGCGCCTTGAGTGGTACTTTACCTGAGAATATTTTTTGGCAGCCTACGCAGCAACCCCACACACATACCTACTCCCTGCTGACGAGAGGCAACTACCTCGAAACACGTGTCCAGGGATGGCTAACGCGACACTCATTTTCATTTTAAACTTTTGGCATAGGCGTACCCGCCGACGCTACTTCATGGACCACAATTCTTTGGGGCACATGCTGATAGGACTAGCAGAGTGCGGCCAATCAGATTTTTGTTTATATTCAGGCTCCCTTGAGCCGGTGGGGCTGACGAGCCCATGGCTACGCACCTGCGCGCCTTGAGTGGTACTTTACCTGAGAATATTTTTTGGCAGCCTACGCAGCAACCCCACACACATACCTACTCCCTGCTGACGAGAGGCAACTACCTCGAAACACGTGTCCAGGGATGGCTAACGCGACACTCATTTTCATTTTAAACTTTTGGCATAGGCGTACCCGCCGACGCTACTTCATGGACCACAATTCTTTGGGGCACACGCTGATAGGACTAGCAGAGTGCGGCCAATCGGATTTTTGTTTATATTCAGGCTCCCTTGAGCCGGTGGGGCTGACGAGCCCATGGCTACGCACCTGCGCGCCTTGAGTGGTACTTTACCTGAGAATATTTTTTGTCAGCCTACGCAGCAACCCCACACACATACCTACTCCCTGCTGACGAGAGGCAACTACCTCGAAACATGTGTCCAGGTTTGGCTAACGCGACACTCATTTTCATTTTAAACTTTGGCATAGGCGTACCCGCCGACGCTACTTCATGGACCACAATTCTTTGGGGCACACGCTGATAGGACTAGCAGAGTGCGGCCAATCGGATTTTTGTTTATATTCAGGCTCCCTTGAGCCGGTGGGGCTGACGAGCCCATGGCTACGCACCTGCGCGCCTTGAGTGGTACTTTACCTGAGAATATTTTTTGGCAGCCTACGCAGCAACCCCACACACATACCTACTCCCTGCTGACGAGAGGCAACTACCTCGAAACACGTGTCCAGGGATGGCTAACGCGACACTCATTTTCATTTTAAACTTTTGGCATAGGTGTACCCGCCGACGCTACTTCATGGACCACAATTCTTTGGGGCACACGCTGATAGGACTAGCAGAGTGCGGCCAATCGGATTTTTATTTATATTCAGGCTCCCTTGAGCCGGTGGGGCTGACGAGCCCATGGCTACGCACCTGCGCGCCTTGAGTGGTACTTTACCTGAGAATATTTTTTGGCAGCCTACGCAGCAACCCCACACACATACCTACTCCCTGCTGACGAGAGGCAACTACCTCGAAACACGTGTCCAGGGATGGCTAAAGCGACACTCATTTTCATTTTAAACTTTTGGCATAGGCGTACCCGCCGACGCTACTTCATGGACCACAATTCTTTGGGGCACACGCTGATAGGACTAGCAGAGTGCGGCCAATCGGATTTTTGTTTATATTCAGGCTCCCTTGAGCCGGTGGGGCTGACGAGCCCATGGCTACGCACCTGCGCGCCTTGAGTGGTACTTTACCTGAGAATATTTTTTGGCAGCCTACGCAGCAACCCCACACACATACCTACTCCCTGCTGACGAGAGGCAACTACCTCGAAACACGTGTCCAGGGATGGCTAACGCGACACTCATTTTCATTTTAAACTTTTGGCATAGGCGTACCCGCCGACGCTACTTCATGGACCACAATTCTTTGGGGCACACGCTGATAGGACTAGCAGAGTGCGGCCAATCGGATTTTTGTTTATATTCAGGCTCCCTTGAGCCGGTGGGGCTGACGAGCCCATGGCTACGCACCTGCGCGCCTTGAGTGGTACTTTACCTGAGAATATTTTTTGGCAGCCTACGCAGCAACCCCACACACATACCTACTCCCTGCTGACGAGAGGCAACTACCTCGAAACACGTGTCCAGGGATGGCTAACGCGACACTCATTTTCATTTTAAACTTTTGGCATAGGCGTATCCGCCGACACTACTTCATGGACCACAATTCTTTGGGGCACACGCTGATAGGACTAGCAGAGTGCGGCCAATCGGATTTTTGTTTATATTCAGGCTCCCTTGAGCCGGTGGGGCTGACGAGCCCATGGCTACGCACCTGCGCGCCTTGAGTGGTACTTTACCTGAGAATATTTTTTGGCAGCCTACGCAGCAACCCCACACACATACCTACTCCCTGCTGACGAGAGGCAACTACCTCGAAACACGTGTCCAGGGATGGCTAACGCGACACTCATTTTCATTTTAAACTTTTGGCATAGGCGTACCCGCCGACGCTACTTCATGGACCACAATTATTTGGGGCACACGCTGATAGGACTAGCAGAGTGCGGCCAATCGGATTTTTGTTTATATTCAGGCTCCCTTGAGCCGGTGGGGCTGACGAGCCCATGGCTACGCACCTGCACGCCTTGAGTGTTACTTTACCTGAGAATATTTTTTGGCAGCCTACGCAGCAACCCCACACACATACCTACTCCCTGCTGACGAGAGGCAACTACCTCGAAACACGTGTCCAGGGATGGCTAACGCGACACTCATTTTCATTTTAAACTTTTGGCATAGGCGTACCCGCCTACGCTACTTCATGGACCACAATTCTTTGGGGCACACGCTGATAGGACTAGCAGAGTGCGGCCAATCGGATTTTTGTTTATATTCAGGCTCCCTTGAGCCGGTGAGGCTGACAAGCCCATGGCTACACACCTGCGCGCCTTGAGTGGTACTTTACCTGAGAATATTTTTTGGCAGCCTACGCAGCAACCCCACACACATACCTACTCCCTGCTGACGAGAGGCAACTACCTCGAAACACGTGTCCAGGGATGGCTAACGCGACACTCATTTTCATTTTAAACTTTTGGCATAGGCGTACCCGCGGACGCTACTTCATGGACCACAATTCTTTGGGGCACACGCTGATAGGACTAGCAGAGTGCGGCCAATCGGATTTTTGTTTATATTCAGGCTCCCTTGAGCCGGTGGGGCTGACGAGCCCATGGCCACGCACCTGCGCGCCTTGAGTGGTACTTTACCTGAGAATATTTTTTGGCAGCCTACGCAGCAACCCCACACGCATACCTACTCCCTGCTGACGAGAGGCAACTACCTCGAAACACGTGTCCAGGGATGGCTAACGCGACACTCATTTTCATTTTAAACTTTTGGCATAGGCGTACCCGCCGACGCTACGTCATGGACCACAATTATTTGGGGCACACGCTGATAGGACTAGCAGAGTGCGGCCAATCGGATTTTTGTTTATATTCAGGCTCCCTTGAGCCGGTGGGGCTGACGAGCCCATGGCTACGCACCTGCGCGCCTTGAGTGGTACTTTACCTGAGAATATTTTTTGGCAGCCTACGCAGCAACCCCACACACATACCTACTCCCTGGTGACGAGAGGCAACTACCTCGAAACACGTGTCCAGGGATGGCTAACGCGACACTCATTTTCATTTTAAACTTTTGGCATAGGCGTACCCGCCGACGCTACTTCATGGACCACAATTCTTTGGGGCACACGCTGATAGGACTAGCAGAGTGCGGCCAATCGGATTTTTGTTTATATTCAGGCTCCCTTGAGCCGGTGGGGCTGACGAGCCCATGGCTACGCACCTGCGCGCCTTGAGTGGTACTTTACCTGAGAATATTTTTTGCCAGCCTACGCAGCAACCCCACACACAAACCTACTCCCTGCTGACGAGAGGCAACTACCTCGAAACACGTGTCCAGGGATGGCTAACGCGACACTCATTTTCATTTTAAACTTTTGGCATAGGCGTACCCGCCGACGCTACTTCATGGACCACAATTCTTTGGGGCACACGCTGATAGGACTAGCAGAGTGCGGCCAATCGGATTTTTGTTTATATTCAGGCTCCCTTGAGCCGGTGAGGCTGACAAGCCCATGGCTACACACCTGCGCGCCTTGAGTGGTACTTTACCTGAGAATATTTTTTGGCAGCCTACGCAGCAACCCCACACACATACCTACTCCCTGCTGACGAGAGGCAACTACCTCGAAACACGTGTCCAGGGATGGCTAACGCGACACTCATTTTCATTTTAAACTTTTGGCATAGGCGTACCCGCCGACGCTACTTCATGGACCACAATTCTTTGGGGCACATGCTGATAGGACTAGCAGAGTGCGGCCAATCAGATTTTTGTTTATATTCAGGCTCCCTTGAGCCGGTGGGGCTGACGAGCCCATGGCTACGCACCTGCGCGCCTTGAGTGGTACTTTACCTGAGAATATTTTTTGGCAGCCTACGCAGCAACCCCACACACATACCTACTCCCTGCTGACGAGAGGCAACTACCTCGAAACACGTGTCCAGGGATGGCTAACGCGACACTCATTTTCATTTTAAACTTTTGGCATAGGCGTACCCGCCGACGCTACTTCATGGACCACAATTCTTTGGGGCACACGCTGATAGGACTAGCAGAGTGCGGCCAATCGGATTTTTGTTTATATTCAGGCTCCCTTGAGCCGGTGGGGCTAACGAGCCCATGGCTACGCACCTGCGCGCCTTGAGTCGTACTTTACCTGAGAATATTTTTTGTCAGCCTACGCAGCAACCCCACACACATACCTACTCCCTGCTGACGAGAGGCAACTACCTCGAAACATGTG
Source organism: Triturus cristatus (assembly GCF_964204655.1). NCBI lineage: Eukaryota > Metazoa > Chordata > Amphibia > Caudata > Salamandridae > Triturus > Triturus cristatus. The sequence continues at coordinate 540,745,187 of NC_140579.1, forward strand.
TCCAGGTTTGGCTAACGCGACACTCATTTTCATTTTAAACTTTGGCATAGGCGTACCCGCCGACGCTACTTCATGGACCACAATTCTTTGGGGCACACGCTGATAGGACTAGCAGAGTGCGGCCAATCGGATTTTTGTTTATATTCAGGCTCCCTTGAGCCGGTGGGGCTGACGAGCCCATGGCTACGCACCTGCGCGCCTTGAGTGGTACTTTACCTGAGAATATTTTTTGGCAGCCTACGCAGCAACCCCACACACATACCTACTCCCTGCTGACGAGAGGCAACTACCTCGAAACACGTGTCCAGGGATGGCTAACGCGACACTCATTTTCATTTTAAACTTTTGGCATAGGTGTACCCGCCGACGCTACTTCATGGACCACAATTCTTTGGGGCACACGCTGATAGGACTAGCAGAGTGCGGCCAATCGGATTTTTGTTTATATTCAGGCTCCCTTGAGCCGGTGGGGCTGACGAGCCCATGGCTACGCACCTGCACGCCTTGAGTGTTACTTTACCTGAGAATATTTTTTGGCAGCCTACGCAGCAACCCCACACACATACCTACTCCCTGCTGACGAGAGGCAACTACCTCGAAACACGTGTCCAGGGATGGCTAAAGCGACACTCATTTTCATTTTAAACTTTTGGCATAGGCGTACCCACCGACGCTACTTCATGGACCACAATTCTTTGGGGCACACGCTGATAGGACTAGCAGAGTGCGGCCAATCGGATTTTTGTTTATATTCAGGCTCCCTTGAGCCGGTGGGGCTGACGAGCCCATGGCTACGCACCTGCGCGCCTTGAGTGGTACTTTACCTGAGAATATTTTTTGGCAGCCTACGCAGCAACCCCACACACATACCTACTCCCTGCTGACGAGAGGCAACTACCTCAAAACACGTGTCCAGGGATGGCTAACGCGACACTCATTTTCATTTTAAACTTTTGGCATAGGCGTACCCGCGGACGCTACTTCATGGACCACAATTCTTTGGGGCACACGCTGATAGGACTAGCAGAGTGCGGCCAATCGGATTTTTGTTTATATTCAGGCTCCCTTGAGCCGGTGGGGCTGACGAGCCCATGGCTACGCACCTGCGCGCCTTGAGTGGTACTTTACCTGAGAATATTTTTTGGCAGCCTACGCAGCAACCCCACACGCATACCTACTCCCTGCTGACGAGAGGCAACTACCTCGAAACACGTGTCCAGGGATGGCTAACGCGACACTCATTTTCATTTTAAACTTTTGGCATAGGCGTACCCGCCGACGCTACGTCATGGACCACAATTATTTGGGGCACACGCTGATAGGACTAGCAGAGTGCGGCCAATCGGATTTTTGTTTATATTCAGGCTCCCTTGAGCCGGTGGGGCTGACGAGCCCATGGCTACGCACCTGCGCGCCTTGAGTGGTACTTTACCTGAGAATATTTTTTGGCAGCCTACGCAGCAACCCCACACACATACCTACTCCCTGGTGACGAGAGGCAACTACCTCGAAACACGTGTCCAGGGATGGCTAACGCGACACTCATTTTCATTTTAAACTTTTGGCATAGGCGTACCCGCCGACGCTACTTCATGGACCACAATTCTTTGGGGCACACGCTGATAGGACTAGCAGAGTGCGGCCAATCGGATTTTTGTTTATATTCAGGCTCCCTTGAGCCGGTGGGGCTGACGAGCCCATGGCTACGCACCTGCGCGCCTTGAGTGGTACTTTACCTGAGAATATTTTTTGCCAGCCTACGCAGCAACCCCACACACAAACCTACTCCCTGCTGACGAGAGGCAACTACCTCGAAACACGTGTCCAGGGATGGCTAACGCGACACTCATTTTCATTTTAAACTTTTGGCATAGGCGTACCCGCCGACGCTACTTCATGGACCACAATTCTTTGGGGCACACGCTGATAGGACTAGCAGAGTGCGGCCAATCGGATTTTTGTTTAAGAATATTAAAAAAGACTCTGGAATTATCGGAGGATAAACGACCTTTTACAAAACCTGATTGTTCTGGTCCGATTAGATTAGGTAAGATGGGATCAATACGAAGAGCAAGAATTTTTTTTTTGCAAAACATTTATAGTCAAGGTTAACTAAGAAGATGGGACGATAATTTTTACAAAAAGAGGGGTCCTTGTTGTCTTTGGGAATTAAACAGATCATGGCTTTCTGAAAGGTGCCTGAAGAAGTGCCATTTGTAATAAAAGAATTGAAAAGTAATAGAAGGCGAGGAAGAAGTATATTAGCAAAGTGTGCATAAAATTCAATAGTAAAACCATCTGGACCCGGGGCTTTTCCCCGTTTTAGTACTGAGATAGTATGAGTGATATCCCCTTCTAAAGAGGAAAAGTCAATATTGTGAGGTGAAGGAGGAGGAATAGTCCGAAAATAAGTGGAAAGATTGGCTAAAGTCGGTTGTTGTTCGGGAGTATATAAATTTTGATAAAAAGGAACAAACTCCTTTAAAATGTCGGAGTCTTTAAATAAAGAAATGCCAGCATTATTCTGTATGGGCTCTATGTTAGTCCGATCTTGTCGTATTCTCAAATAATTTGCCAATAACTTCCCCATTTTATTTTGACCACCATAATAACGAGCACTACTCTTTAAAAGATAGGTAGAAGCGGCTTCAGTGGAAGATTTATTAAACTTGAATTTTGCGTCAATACGTTTTTTTTAATGAAGAATCCGAGTTTGAATGGTAATAAATATATTCAAGTTGTTTAATTTCTGCAAGCATTTGAGTAGTTTTGGCCTGAGAGGATTTCCTCTTGTGGGAGACAAAATTTATAATAAAACCTCTGGCAGCTGCTTTAAAGAAATCCCAAACCATAACAGGAGAAGAAGTAGGAACAGAATTGAGAGAAAAGAATTCGGAAGCAAAAGAGTTGAATTGACTTGTAAAGTTGGGGTCAGATAATAAAATATTATTAAAACGCCATCTGCGAGTATGCGGAGTAGAGGGCAACAAATCAAAATCAACGGAAACTGGGGCATGATCTGAAATTAAAATGGAACCAATTTCGGAATGGGAAACTTGTTGGGATAGGGACTTACTAAGAAAAAGGTAATCTATGCGAGATTGCGAATGATGTGCGGGGGAATAAAAGCTATATTCTTGGGTATCAGGATTACAAAGTCTCCAAATTGCAACCAAAGCTTTGTGTCGTATAGTGGAAGTAAATTGAGAGTGCATTTTGGTGTTGGAAAATCTAACGGAAGAATATCTATCCAATATGGGGTCAAAAACTTGATTGCAATCACCCCCAAAAATAATATAATCATCATCTAACAAAAGGAGGTTCTCGGAAATATGGGACCAAAAAGTATTGTCAACTATACCTGGTGCATAGGTATTAAAAAGGACTAAGGGTATTTGATTTATGAGTAACTTAACTATGATCAATCGACCTTCCAGATCACATTCTTGATGAGTAACTGATAAATGATATTTTTTATGACATAAAATAGACACTCCATTTTTCTTGCCTAGGACTTGAGAAGAAAAACATTACCTACCCAACCTCTTTTCAGTTTAGATGCTTCAGCATCAGATAAGTGCGTTTCTTGAATCAGAGCTATGTCAACATTTAATTTTAACCAAATGGGTTAATATACGTTGTCTTTTTAGGGTTGTTTATTCCCTTAACGTTCCATGTAACAACTCTAAATGAAACCAGCTAAACTTAACCTGAACATTTAGGATGCAAACACTAAAAAAGCTAAACAAGTTGTTAGAAAACTGTTTAAAATCAGAACAAATATGCACTTGAATAGCATTAATTCGAAGCACTTTCATACGAATAATAAGAAAACTAAATGCATTACTGAAAAAATGACAGACATAAGAACAACAAAAAGTGAAATAAGAAAACCAGGATAAAAAGAAATAAGAAATTGGAATAAAGAGGCTGTCATCAAAAATAATAAGAAGGAAAAACAAAGGGAAAAGAAAGGAGAGATAACAAGAAAGAAAGGAGGAGAGGGAAGAGGGACAGAAGAGAATAAAACACAGAACAAGAATACAAAACAGATCAAACATTAAGTGAAGAGGCATATAAATGTCAAAAAGACATACCACAAAAGGACAATGAGAGTGGGGATGGAGGAACCACATAAGGGAGATAACACACCAAACGGAAAACTCCAAGAAGGTGCGGCAAAGTGAGAACATCCTCCGGGCAAAGGACGAAGCGGACAAACATCAAAAGGGTCACAAAACTGCACCTGGTAACAAGAAAAGAAAAAACATTAAGAGGGAAATTCAAGACATCACAACTGCAGCAGAAACGAGAATAAAAATAGACAAAGCTTCATGAGACAATCAACTCAAATTATAATCAGGAAGTGTCCATAGAATCATCTCTGCAGGAATTGAGGAATTGTTGAAGAAGTGCAGGGTCTTCATAGTTTGTTGTTTTGTTATTGTAAGTCACTTTAAAGAGACAAGGATGAAACAGTCCATAACGTGCATTCAGGGTGCGAAGAGCAGGTCTCATATCTAGAAACTTTTTGCGGCGATCTGCAGTAACTTTAGCGTAATCCTGAGCAAAGAAGAGATTAGAACCGTGTCATGTGATTTTCCCTTTTTGTTTGGCAGCTTGAATAACCTTGAGTAAGTCCGTATACTCTAGGAAATACATGATGACACCTCTGGATTTCGTTGAAGTAGAAGAGAAGTTGGCAGAACGAGAAAGTTGACCTAAACGGTGCGCTTGTTGAATATTCAAGGGAGGAGAACTCGAAAGACCTAGAAGTTGTGGCAGGAAGGATTGGAAGAAAGGTATAGGATTGGAACCTTCAAGGCCTTCCGCAAGACCATAAATATGTAGGTTATTTCGTCTATTTCGATTTTCCAAATTTTCGATCTGTTGTTTAAGAGATTGTTTTTCTCTATGTATTCCTGGCACCTGGTCAGAGATTACCTGTACTGCGGTTATTTTCCTTTCAAGGTCCGCAACTTGCTGTTCAGTATGAGAACAATTGTCCTCTAGACTCTGAAGACGAGCATTTTTTTCGGCCATATAAGGTTTAAGGGAGTGTATCTCGTCAAGAAGAAGTTCCATGGATACGGACGAGGATGTATTAGTGGGAGACGGAGGATTCATCTTCACCCGCTTTCCTGAGGTGGAAGGTATTTTGGAATTAGATTTAGTGTTTGAGCGAGAAGAATTAGGAGAGGAACTTTTTACTCCAATAGAGTCATTGACTGTGTCATCCATATTTTCCTGCAATACACTGAATGGGTTGATGTCTTCTGGCGGCACGCAGTTAGCATTAATATGTTGAGAATTGCTGCGGTTAGAGCGAGCCATCATTACCACAATCGTGAGTGAGGAGGATATTAGCAGGCAAGCGCAAGGTTCCAAAATAGCGCCTTAGAGTTAACGAGAACTAAAATTCAATTATTGAATACCAAAAATAAAGTCTTTGCCCAAAATATATTCCTAAAAGAACATTGCCGATGAAAAATAAGCGTCAAACCAGGTTAAATTGCATCAAATGGCAGAAGGGAATGAAGAGAGAGAAGCTGCAGAGCTAAAATGGAGGCATATAATGCTTATGCTGAGGAGATATGGAAAAGGTCTCCATAAAGCCAGAGAATTTTAGTTTCCTCAAAAGGTTGCAGGAAATGTAGTAGCTGAGGGGAGCATTGCAGTTGCAGTCCTCATTTATGCTCTCATTTGTGTCAGAGCAAAGGGGTAAACAAAAGCAGACGCGGGACGCACGCAGGATCTCAAAATGGCGGCCGCAACTTAATAACGAGCCGCAGCCGGTGAAAATCGCCAAGGAAACATGAATTAGCTCACCCGCGCCTCCGCTCCGCTGATACTGCAAGGAGGAGTAGTTCCGCCGCGTACATGAGCAGTTTCAGAGCCGAACACGCACTATCCCCAAAATGTGTTTTGAGTGTCAGCTCCTTACCCTTTCATAACCTCCGCATACACAGAGATGTTGAGTATTCTTCTCTGAGGAAGGTGAGAACCCTCCTGCAGGTCTTCAACCAAGTCAGGTACATCCACCTAATGCACACAATAATGGTTAGAAACCACATCCAGATGAACTACCCTGGCACCACCGTTCTCTTTCAAGCAAAAAGAGAATGTGCATTGAGAATGCATGTGAAAGGAAAACGTCTGTGGGTGATGGGTATTTGTGCATGGATGTTTGATGGTTAGTCTGTATGTATAGGTGGAATAAAGTAATTTTTGTGTATGTGGTGTATGTGTATGCCTGTGATGTTTTCATGGATGTCTGTATGTACAACTTAGCTTCTTGTGTGTGTGGACAGATAGATATATATGAGGATAGATATGTGTAACTCACCTTGATACTGCTGCTGCATTTGGACCTGGCCCCCGTGTTCATATGTTCAGCTGTAACAAGGGCCTAATGATTTTGAAGGGCATGTATATCTAGTGGCTGGGCAACAAGGCATTCTAATCAAGATTCCTGATACTGCCAGTGACTGGGAGCGGTCTGATATACACTTAGGTGTCATACAACCAGTAACAGAAGAGTCCATACCGACAAACAAGATTTCTTCGATAAGACACTTTGACTTGGTCACCGCTGGCTTTAAGAGAAGCTCATAACAGAAAGAATAGCAGTGAACCATCTTGGAATTATGTACAACATGTTATTGACATGAATGTTCCAATTCTAAGGTTACACATGCAACTGTGACTCCAGCAATTGTATTAAGCACGTGTCCCATTAAATTAGAACATTGCTTATTTACAGAGATTCAGAAAGACACAACATAAGAACTAATAGTTGAGATGCTAATGAACTGTCAGTAAAAGTACCCATTTGTGCTGCTATTCTCAGAGTAGATATGGAACTACCACAAAACCTGGTCCTATGACCCACTGTCACGCCGCAGAGACACATGGTTGATAGTCCAAGCAGAGTCTGAAGGAAGCAGGTGGTGCAGTGCTGTTGGCTTTGAAGGTTCAACTTGAACTCACTAGGTTTAAGTTGGACCTTTAAAGCCAGTGAACAAAGCAGGATGTTTTAGGACTTGACAGGTCATGCAGATCCTATTTCTGATACTTCTCACATAAACTAGGGGACTCTGCAGTGGGAAACATCCTTTAAGAGCCAACTTCAATTGCTGAAGCACCTTATCTCAAGAGGACTAGGACCACATATAAGGCCCAAGAGGGGTATGAAGCTCCAACATTACATTGATCAGATCAGTGAGGTCATCATCATCCTACGCATCACTGGCAAAGAAGAGTACGTAGGAAACCTTTCCAAGAAGCTTGGCATACATAATTAAGGGTCTGGATAAAAATGAAACTAAAATCCTATGTTTTACAAAGCACGCCTCCTGGTTAGTGCTTGCGTGCCTCTTTGTGGGTTGCATGTTGCTGCATCCAGACATAAGACAAAAACAGACATACACCTAAAAAACAAGCCAATCTGTGTGGCTTTGCCAGTGCATGTTAGCAGTATCAAATAAATGAGTAACAACAATGATTTTGTTGTGAATGATAACAATTGGAAATGTTTCAATTCCGCAAATTTGAGATGGAATTAAACATTGCTAAGATCCGTGGAAAAGGATGTGATCTTCAGAGTGTCTCAATCGCTTCAGTTGTTCCCCTTCACGAGAATTTCATCTGCATCTCTCACTCTGTTAGACTCTTACTCCTTTTATCTTCCCACATCTTTCTGAAATCCTCCATCTGCATATCTCACACAAGACACAAACACTTAAATGGAATTATGAACAATCATCAAGCACTAAAGGTGTTTCCATGATATAGACCTGTACAGGACCTGTAAATAAACTTTTATTAAACAGCAACAGCGCAGAAGAATTGGAGGGTGCACTGTGGAAGGATATTCCACAGGGGAAACCAATGGAAGCACCCCTAGTGTTAGGACCAGACCGAGTGGTGGGACTCACAGACGACACTGATGAATTAATGGGTGATACCCAACAAGATCAAACACAACAAACAGACCAAATGTCCAGAAGCGACCCTGTAAAATCATATCAGGTTATCAATCAGTTTGCAGAACACCAGGACATAGGAGACAATTTAACTCCATAGTGCATCAAGGATGACAGCAACAACACCACACTGAAAAAGTTACAGAGGACTATAAACAGCCCAATGTTACATGGTAAGCAGCCGACAGATGACACAATGGAGGGGAGTTCTGGTAGGCAGACCCTGCTAATCCCAGAGTATCGGTCAAGGGGACAACATGACATCTTAAACCGCTGGAACATTCTGGGGTTATTACAATCTCAGGAAATAACAATGGATATAATCTTGAGTGACATAGAATCAATCCAAATTGAGCACCCACAAGGAGATAACAAATATGGTGCGACTTTGGTAACATGGGCTACACCAACAATGACCAGGAAGATTTTTGCAGTGGAATTGAAATTTAAATCATTGGGCATAAAACTTGCTAAGTACGAGACACAAAGCTACCTGCACCTCCTGGCAAATAAGTTAAATCCCAAAAAATAACCATTGCACATAGAGTAGGGACCAATTTACCAGGTTGTCCAGAATGCAATTGAAAAAATAATAACTGCAACGAATCAGAGGAGACAGGAGAAACGGCTTACTTATAAATGACAACAGTGGAAACAACCTGGACTGGGGATAGGTACCTGCAACTCTGCAAATGAAACCCTACAATTTGAACGAGGCCGAAGAATGAACAAACTATAGAACCCCACATACTCCGTTTTTAATATGCTCATGGAAATCTAGAGGCCTGTCAATTTAAGTGCATAATACAGAGACAATAAATTATCTTATGAAGTATCATATCATCATGCTCCGAGAGACATGGCCCATGGCACAGATAGGAGTACCAGGATTTATAGAATTTGCAAAGCCAGCCTTAAAAACACAAAGCTTGTCTGAAGGGAGGTGGGGGCCTGGGGGGTCTGGCAACTAATAGCACATCCATCAAGGCTAAATGTCTGGCCAGACCTCTTGAAGGCGCTGGAATTCTTGTAGTCTTAATGGATCGTTGGAACCCAGTAGACAAAGTTGCTCTTGCCCTGAAAAATGCACATAAACTCCCAAATGGGAACACAAAACAAAACCTAACAAAGAAACCTTGTAATGTCTGGAGATTTTAATATGAACCTTTTTTGCTCACCATTGCAAGATGACTTACAGTTAATTCAAGATCATATGTGGGACGTCCAAACACAGGGGTAGCATAAACCAATGAGGACAGATGAAACTGGGGAATGTGTCACAACAGAAGTATATCAACTGGGCCTTAGAATATTGTAGATTTCCAGAAGCTAAACCCCTAATATCGATGCAATATACAACAACTACAACTTATATTATAGTTTACACAAAAACATTCTTACCCCTCTACAAGCCCATCACATAATTTTCGATCCAACAAAGTTGAAAATGACCACCATCCCCAGAGTACGGAACTGCAGATTGAGCCACTGGTTATGGATACAGTAGGTACAGTGACTGGTACCATATACACGTTACCTTGAAAAAAATAGGATGGACCAAGAATACAATTGTCCCACAAGAGGAAGCAGCAGAAGATCTGTTCCAAGAGTGCCAGGATAAAAAGTACATGCCACTAGAGAACTGGAAGGTCTTCCTAAACTATCATCCTGGTGTACATACTAACCAAGGATAGCAATGAATGCTAAGATATTTTAGAGCAGCACGATCAGTCAAAAAGGAAGTAAAAAAGGCAAGGAGAAGCCTATGAAAGGATCCACGAAATGAAGAACTAAGGAAAAGTTTCCAGGAACAAAGGCTGAAATACAGGAAATTCATTTGGAAGGAAAGGAAATTGAATGAGGATACCTTTTGGGCAAAGCTGCTCTATACAAGCAAAAATGCAAATCTAAAAACATTCTGGCAGACAATCAATAGTAGGCCAGTGCCCTTACAGCATACTCTAACATCCCAGAGGCCCAGTAGCTAGACTTCCTAGGGCAACATTTTGGTATAAACGAGTCAAAGCAAGAACCCTGCAATAACATGAAAGCAGGATTGCCAACAAGTCTACAAACATATACACATCAAGGCCCAGTATGGGGGGCAAGGAGGCTGTAAGCAACTTCCAGCTCAGAATGTAGACTCTTAAAAATCATTAGAGATGACTGCTGAGATGGGGTCTAGGTCCTAACGGCATACCACAGGTAATTTATGAAATAAATCCAGAGTTTTGGGCAACACAACTGACCAAAATGTATATTCAACGCAATATATAAAGAAGGTGACAGGTCACTACCAGAAAATTAGAGACTGATTTCCTTGCTTGATAATGAAGCCGAATACTGTGCTTCTCCATTGCTGCAAGATCTGTGAACCTGGGCAAAAGACAAAGATATAATTCCATTAAACCAAACAGGCTTCAGTTAAGGGGTAGTTACCTCAAGAATCATCTTAGCACTCTCTCTCATTATGGACCAACAGAGCACACATCTTTATATCTTTGTTCTGTGGGTTTCAAAGCCACATTTGACAGTGTGCAGCATGAGAAGCTATGGGCAAAGCTGGCTTGTTGGAACAAACCACCCTTGCAACTAAAACCGCTTAAATTGCTGAATACAAACACTTGGGCAAGAATTAAAATTGGAAATGGGACATGACTTTCAAGGAAAATCAACACACATACGGGCTAAAACAGGGGAGCGTCCTACATTAAAACTATTTAGTCTCTACTGAGCGTATCTGAGATGGAACTTGAACGTGGTCAAGTCCCACACACCAAAACTAGGCTTCAGCCTCCTTTACGCAGATGACTTGATCCCAATAAGTAAAACCAAAGTTGGCCTTCAAAGACTGATGGACGCCTTGGAACTATATACCCATTAAAACAGAATGGAGATAAATCTGGCTAAGACTAAGGCGATGGCAGTGGGCAAGAAATGGAAAACTGCACCAAAGTGGAATCTGAGAGGCATCCAGAATGAAACAGTGAAGGAATACAAATGCCTCGGGGGTTGTTTCACAACAAAGGCCTGTTTGCATCTCACCTGCAGCAGCTCAGAAGCAAGAGGTTGGCACTAGTGGAAGCTTTTCAAAAACTTCACAGATCCCTGAGGGGGGCTTCGCTTCTCCCAAGGCTGAAAGTAATGTCTGCACAAATGTTGCTGGTATTGACAATAGGCAGCGAGGCACTTTGCGGTGTGGCTGCCAAAGTTTTGTAACAAAAACATACAGACCCATCATTTCTCTTCCAAAAAACGAATCTCCATCACAGATGAGAATGGAGTTTGGGCTCACAAAACATTCAGGGGCAGATTAACAAGCCCCGTGCGCCACTTTTGCGCCGTCGTTGCGTCACTTTTGTGATGCAGCGGCGGCGCAAAGCTAGCGCCATGCTGCGACAGATTCACAACGTGACGCATCTAGGGAGATGCGTCACGTTGTAAAGCCCTGCGCCACATTAAACCTGCATCAGGTTTAATGTATGCAGGGTGGGCGTTACGTCGGAAAAAGCCTCGGAAAAGTGACTCAGTGAAATCTACAAGATTTCACGCAGTCACTTTTCTGACGCTGGTGCGGCAAATCCTTACGCCTGCTTCAAGCAGGCGTAAGGCGTGACGCACCATGTTAGGGATAGGGCAGGTTGGAACAGTGCTGGAGTTGCGTCGCGCTTGCGACACAACTTCAGCACTGCGCCAACCTTACGCCGGCAGATGCGTCACGCATCTGCTTGTCCTTGCGCCACGATGCACCGCATTGTAAATGCGGCGCATCTGCGGTGGCGCAAGGGCAAACTTGCGTGATGCATCTTCCCTGGCGCATCCTTGATGATTTGCAGGGATGCGCCAGGAAACATAAATCTGCCCCTCAGTAATCGCGCAGTGCGCATTTGTGAAAGTATACAACAGGCTAAGAAATACAACTGAGAAAGCCCCAAATCAGGACCTGTGGCAAGATATAAGCAATGGAGCACCTAACTCACGAGCAAGAAGATATCTGGATCAGTCGCTGGATAATTTAAAACTGAAGTTGCTTTGGGAACTTTTGTGTGCTTATTCCATTATCAAGACTAAACTAGCTTACGGCATCTCGATTGTTGCCTGGGGACAAGATTACCTTCTCCAAGGGATGTCATGTTTGGATGTAAACATAGAATTAAAAAAAATTAGCACAGCAATCATATCTGGAATTGGGCTTCGCGACTCATTTAAAACAAAAATTCATGGGTTACAGATTTGGAAACCTCCCCGCACTAGACCACAAACCAATTTTTTTAAGGTCATCAGACAATGCTACATGCAGGCTTTGTGGGACAAAGAGAGAGGACTAAATCCATTAGGTCTGCATGTACAGAAAACTGATGTGTAGGCGGAGGTCCTACGCAGACAAGCAATACTAGCCTGCTTCAAGCCAAAGGAAATAAAACTGATCTGCCGTTTTGTGAAATTTCTGACAATGGCAGAATCCTAGTTAAAAACACAAGAGACAGTAATAGCCACCGAATTAAGGGGCATATTTACAAGGGCTTTATCTCTAAAAAACCAGCGCCCCATTTACAAGAGGGTGCTAACATGCATAATCGCATGTTAGCACTCTTTTTCCCAACGCCTCACTTTGCATCTCCAATGAGATGCAAAGTGGGCGTTACTGGGCGTACCCAAGATGGACTACCTTGCAAATATTGCGATATTTACAAGGCAGCCCACATCATTTTAGCACACATTATATTTTGGCGAAAATGACCGTTTTCACCGAAACCTAACGTCTGCTAAAATCCTGACTTAGCCATCCTTAACATAGGGGGTGGATTATGCTGATACGACCCTGTGGGTCTTATCAGCAAGGTTATCGCCCTTTTGCAGGGAACATCGCTGGAAAACCAGCGATGTTCCCTGCAAAAGGGCGATAACCTTGCTATCTCTGGAATTTTTATCGCCCTGGAGTAACGTGTTGTTAATAACACGCTACCAGGGCGATAAATACCAGAGATAGCCTAGGATAATATAATTATCGCTAAGCACGGCCAGCGATAATTATCGCTGTCCGTTGTTAATATGCCTCTAAGTATCTAATGGAGCTGATGCAATCCCCTGCGCCATTGTACAGACATCGCTTGCATTTTAAATTGTTAGCATGAATTTTAGCTTGCACTATATTGCAATTATTTTAACTAATTGTGTAATAAAGATACTTAGACTGTATATCTCACACGTCATCATTTCTGCTTCACACTGCCTTGCCACTCTCTTTTCCTGCACGTACGTCTCATCTCTTCACTTCAGCATCTCCCCACACACACAAGCCATAAATTCAGCTTTAACCCGTTCTGTGCTCATGACGGAACCACTCCGTCATGAGCCACGGGTGCGCTGTGCTCATGACGGAGTGGTTCCGTCATGCTGCGGCCGTTGGCGGCCGCTCCGCCCACGCGGCGCTAATTCCCCGCCTGTGCGGGCGATTAGCGCAGTGGGCGGAGTCGTGACGGAACCACTCCGTCATGAGCACAGCTCACCCGTGACTCGTGACGGAGTGGTTTCGTCACAAGCACAGCGGCACCGCAACTGCCAGCAAACCCCCCCAGCGCTGCGGCGGAATTCCTGCCGCGGCGAAGGGGTTAAGCAATCCATTTTATTTTACTTTAGCAATGTCAATATTTTGACTGCTCAGTACCTCCTTCACACACTTTACCATATATGTGACCATTGCTAAGTGCACCCTGCAGAGAGGCCAAGGATTGCATGAGCAACAAGTATGAAAACTTTTATGACACACCGGTAGGCAATGTGAGAAATTCACACTACCTTCAGACTATTTATTTATTTTGAGTTTCATATAACGTGAACTAGACACTTTCGGGTGGCAGAGCACTTTACATATAGGTGCCGATTCCGATCGGGTAAAATTATTTCCCGTACGACTCGCATCCGTATTTTTTACGTACGAGTCGTACAAGTCCCGTACAAATGGCGAAGTATGATTCGTACCGTAAAAATACATATACGAATTGCTTCGGGAAAAGTCTACGAGACGTCCCCGGACAGTTTTACGTACGAGTCGTAATTCTGAAGTCCGAGCGCACAAGTCCGAACCGTACCGGCGTCCCGAATACACAAGCGTATGGAAAATGTCCCGTACGGAGCGAACTTTATACGACCCCTATCCCGGGTACACTTGGGCCCGGGGTACGAGTCGTACGGCCCCCCCACCCCACCCACGCATGTACGCGCTGTACCCGAGCACCCGTGTATGTACGCGCCGTACCCCCCCACCCCAGCACCTGCGCATGTACGTGCCGTACCCCAGCACCCGCGTATGTACGCGCCGTACCCCCATCCCAGCACCCGCACATGTACGCGCCGTACCCCAGCACCCGCGTATGTATGCCCCGTACCCCCCACCCCAGCACCCACGTATGTACGCGCCGTACCCCAGCACCTGCGTATATCCGCGCCGTACCCCCCCCACCCCAGCACCCGCGTATGTACGCGCCGTACCCCAGCACACGCGTATGTAAGCACCGTACCCCCACCCCAGCACCCACGTATGTACGCCCCGTACCCCCCACCACAGCCCTTTACTTGGATGCACTGTACCCCAACACCGTACCCCAGCATCGCGTATGTACGAATCATACAACACCATTGCATATGTGATCACTGTACAACAACATAGCTATGGACGCACCTTACATACGCGAAAACGACTCGTACTGAACCAGGACACTGTAAAACAGCACAAGGAGGGTCAATTCGACTCGCACAGCACCACAAAACACGTCTACAGGACAAAAAACAACTAAAAGACTGACCTGGCACATCCAAACAGTCAAACAGAGGCCCAAACTCACAACCACCTCTTATAACACACCCACCAAAAGTTCAAACCCAGCCACACCCACAAATGGACCAATAAAAAAGGCCCACAATCACAAACCATGAGCCTTTGCAACAGACCCACTGCTGACAGACATCACACACAAAAAACTGCACCCATACACCTTAACTTACACACCTTCACACAACCTCCTTCACACAGACCCCCTCTACACATAAACACACACCTACACATTCACACCCACACACCCACAACCATCCACACCCACACCCCACACCATGCCCACAGACAAGAATCCAAAGTTCACAAGGGAGGAGCTGGACATCCTTGTCAACGAAATCATCAGAGTCGAGCCACAGCTCTTTGGAACATTGGTCAGACAGACCAGCATATCCCAAAAAACTAGCCTGTGGCAGAGGATCGTCGATCGGGTGAATGCTGTTGCGCCCATCAGAAGGACCAGGAATGAATGTCAAGCCAGGTGGTACGATTTGCGCAGGGCAGTCAAGCGCAAAATGAACGAGGAATACGCCCAGAGTAACATCACAGGAGGTGGGCTGCCCCGCAGACCGGTACATTACCATCCCTGGGAGGAGAAGGTGATGGCTCTGCTTCCGCCGGTGGGAGTACACGGAGTCGTAGGAGTTTGAGAGCCTGGTGAGTACACAAACAACTCACGTAACATGGGGGGAATGACATCCACACCACAACTACAACAAATGCACTCACCTACCCCCAAGCCCTCACCTGACACAACCACACTCTAAACAACGCTCATGCCACTAACATGAGTATGCCCCATTCACAAAGCAAGGCCATGCTATGTCCCAGCCTACACAAACCACAAACCCAAGACAGGATGTCCGGGATGCTGGGAGGGTGGGGATCACTAAACATATTGTACAACTCAGAAACAGACACCATTGCCCTCAGCCCATATGGCCCAGGTACATACCCATGCACCATGCGCAATGCACAGGGACTGGCAAAGTACTGACAAGGTAGCTGACACTTGGCCCTGCTGTAGGCAGCACAAGGCCCTCCTGTGACAACTGCAAACTCTAACACAAACACAACAAGCTCAGAAATCTAGGACAGGAACTCACACTCACTGACATGGCAGCATGCGCCATGGTGGGACAGATACATCACCTGGGAGACCCACTGCCAAATCACACCACACCCACCAGCAGGCACCGTCAAGCAATCAACAATCGATCAGGGTACTTGTAAGGCGCGCTACTTACCTGTCAGGGTCTCAAGGGGCAGGGGGGGGGTTCCACCACTGCTCGAAGAGCCAGGTCTTGAGGAGTCTCCTGAAGGCAAGTAGGTCTTGGGTCAGTCGTAGGTGGGTTGGGAGGGTCTTCCAGGTCTTGGCGGCGAGGTAGGAGAAGGATCTGCTGCAGGCGGGCGTACGTTGGATGCGGGGGACAGCTGCGAGGGCGAGGATGCCAGAGCGGAGCTGGCGGGTGGGGGTGTAGAAGCTGAGTCTGATGTGCAGGTAGGCTTGTCCGGCGGTGTGGAGTGCCTTGTGTGCGCGGGTGAGGAGCTTACAGGTGATCCTCTTGTCGATGTGGAGCCAGTGCAGGTCTCTCAGGAGGGGGGTGATGTGGCTGTGGCGGGGGGCGTTGACGATTAGTTGTGCCGAGGCGTTTCCGAAGCGTTGTAGCCGCCGTTGGTGTGTGGATGGAAGTCCTGCATAGAGTGCCGTGGCGTAGTACAGTCAGCTGCTGACGAGGGCCTGTGTCACTGTTCTACTTGTTTAAGTCGGGATCCACCAGTAGATCCGGCGGAGCGTGCGTAGGGTGTCGTAGCAGGAGGAGGAGACGCCGTTGACCTGCTTGGACATGGAGAGGGATGCAAGGATTAATCCTAGGTTGCGTGCGTGTTTGGTGGGTGTCGGTGATGTCCCCAGAGCAATCGGCCACCAGGAGTCGTACCAGGCTGAGGGTGTGGGTCCCAGGATGAGGACCTCCGTCTTGTCCGAGTTCAGTTTCAGATGGCCGCTCCGCATCCAGTCGGCGATGGCCCTCAGACCCTCGTGGATGTTTGTCTTGGTGGTGTGAGGGTCCTTGGTGAGGGAGAGGATGAGCTGGGTGTCGTCGGCGTAGGAGATGTTTTTGAGGTTGTGGTGGCGGGCCACTTGTGTGAGGGGGGCCATGTGGATGTTGAACAGCGTCGGGCTGATGGATGATCACTCACCCCTTACACAAGCACACACCCCCGGGGCAGCTAATGGAGTCACACACTCTCACAATGGACATGTGACACAACAAGATCAAGCCACAGCCAAAAAAGCAACCAAGGCCAAATGCGACATGTCAAAGACCCTGGATAACATTTCAATCAGTCCTCTGCAACATACCCATCCACAAGTGAACATTGATGTGAATGCTAGGCACATACAACTACCTGGAGGAACTGTGGCAACCAGAACATGTATGAAAGATGGATGTCGCATGAAACAGCATTAACATTGTCTCTCTCTCACACACAGGGCAACGTCATGGATCCCCCCAACACTGGGGGGGAACAATCACAGGCCCATGCTCGGCAGGAAGATGATCCCACCGGCAGCGACGACTCTCAGCACTCTGTGGATGACCGCAACCAACCTGGACCCTCTGGTGCCCAAGCCCCTGCAGCACCTGCATCAGGAACATCTGTGCCAACCACCACCCCCATTCTTGCCACATCCCAGGAGACACCCCTGCCCGCACAGAACAACTGTGCCAGTCTGACCTGGAGGGACAAGGTTCTCTGGCTACACAGGAGGAGGCAGACAACCCTGCAAATGCCATCCCTCAGGGGTCCGGTAGACCCGATGTGCCCACAACGGCAGGTCAGGCTCATGTGGGCAGGGGTGGTGGGAGTGGAGGCAGGCGGAGGCGCGAACCTGACCAGCCAGCTGAGGGAACCGGTATGTCACACATACGCCACATCTTGAAGACCTACCGGCGTGACACCAGGGGCATCGGCCAGGTAGTGGGGACCCTCAACGAGATTAAGAACCAGCAGGCCGAGCAACACGCCAGTCAACAACAACACCAAGGACGGATGGAGGCAAGACTGGCTGTGCTCCTGGCGGTGCAAACGGATATAAGCCGTTCACTCCGTCGGATAGCCGACAACATGGGCAACCCTCCCTGTGCCACCAGGCGAAGACCAGCACCAGTCACAGGGAGGGAGGAGGAGGAGGATTCGTCCGACGGAGCATCCCAAGCATCGTCGAGGCCTGCATCTGACGGTCCCGCAAGGAAGGTGGGTCGTCCACGGAAAATACCGTAGGAGGCAGCGGACCATCCACATCTCACAGGTCACCTGGCCTGGCACCTGGCCCTCATGCGCAACAGCAGCACCTCATCCAATGACATTCTCTGCCACATGGACTTGCTGGTCACAGTCTGACCAATGATGACCAACACTGTGGTCTGGACTCTGATGAATCCAAATGACAAGGATCCCATCTCCCCCTGTGAACTTTGGATTCCATGCACACCGTATAGCACCTATTTGTCCACACTAAACAGGCCCCCCACCAAGAATACATCTTAATTTCTACAATTACATGCTGCATTCATTTTGCATGAGTACACAACCTACGTGTGGGGAAATGTCAAACTATGCATGAGTGTTGAACTAACTCCAGCCATCCATACCCTGGAATCTGAGTCTGGGACAGGACACACATGGGTCACAATGTATCATACTATACAGACATGTAGCACAATACTCACCCGTGATGGCCTCAAGCTGCTGAAGGGGGGCATGCATTACTGAGCGGACAGACCAATTGGGAAGAGTATCCTGAAGGCATAGAGGTCATGGCTCATGTTGATGTTGCCGGGGAGGGAGTAGCAGGTATGTCTTGCCAGGTGGGAGAACTATGTCCTGCATGCTGGACTATGGTGGATGTGAAGAATGGTGGCCAGGGCAAGGTTGGATGCACGGAGTTGGCACAACGGGGTCTCGGATGACAGACGGCCAAGGTTGGTTTGGGGTCTGGGGTTGTGGCCTGCCTCCTGAGTGTGGGTGAGGAGTCTGAAGGTCATCCTGCAGCAAACAGTGATCCATTGCAGCTATCTCTGGTGGACGTTGATGTGGCTGGGGCGCGGGATGTTGAAGCTGAGGTGTGCACATGCAGCCTGGATGTGGACAAGTTTCCCGGGAGTTAGGATGTACTTGCTCCGTAGAGGGCGGGGCAGTAGTTGACACGGCTGGTGTCGTGGGCCTGGGGGATGGTCTGTCTTTCCCTGGAGTGGATCTATCTGTGGATCATGTGCATCATGCAGAGGGTGTTGCACCCTGAGGTACAGATGCTGGTGATTAGCATGGCAAATGTGAGTGACGAATCCATGATGCACACCATCTTGTGTGCATGGGCACTGGGTGCATATGCAGAGCTCTTGCGGGTGGGACACAAGCAGTTGACACACCTGTAAGGGGACAATCCTAAGATGATTACCTCAGTCCTGTACAAGTCCAGCCTCAGGTGGCTGATGTTCAGCCATTCATCAATGGATCTCATGCCTTCTTGAATGTTGGAACTGGCAATGGGTGCGTGTTTGGTGAGGGTGATGAGCACCTGGCTGTCAATGGCATACGAGCTGATGATGAGGTGCTGTGCGCATCTGATGCCGGAGAGGGGGACCCGGACACATTGAAGAATGACACACTGAGAGATGATACCTGGGACATGTGCCAGATGATGCCACTATACTACATGCTTAAAGGCTTGAGTCCCACTCCCATGGCCTTGCTGGTGTACGGAGCCGGTGGGGAGTAGGAAGGACATGACCTGGTCGGTGTGACAGGGCCTGGAAGGCGGGGCAGCGCTGTGTAGGCAGTTGGAGTTGCACACTCATCATGCAAAGGTGTCGTGTGTGCGCCTAAGGTATGCCTGAGAGCAGGCGGTAGCTTTTCGGATGGACAATGCTTGGAGGGTGGCTGCAACATCAGACTGTAGTGTGATGTGGGTCATGTAAGGACATGAGGGTCGTGCAATGTGCACGTTGCATGCGCTGACGGTCCAGCCTTTGGCACCGCGTGGGCGCAACAGTGGCACAGACAAGCTGATGCCAGCCAAATGAATGGGTGGAGGGAGGAAGGGAGGAGCATCTTTGAGGTGTGTGTGTTGCCGAATCTGTAAACTTTGTGTGCCCTTGCTGCAGGGTCCGCAGCAGCAGGCGGCATCTCCTGGAAACTATGCCACAAGTTGCACACAAAGACAAGGATGTCAGAAAGGACTACTGCAACAGGCGTATGTAAAGGAAGGAGTGTTCGGTTTCCCATGGCACACCCAGAGACAATGGATGCACAATCACAAAAGATGACTGACACTGGATCATGAAACTGAAGGACGAGCTGCGCACAGGATACACACCCTCAGCAGGTATTGACGGCTCGTTGTGGTCACCAAAATGCCCAAATACATACACAACCATGGACATCATGCACAAAAGAGATTCTAATCTCTGAAGAACTGCATGCATGTTGCTAAACTACACATAGACTCATATGCACAATCTTTGACAACTATGTCAGGGATGCCGCATGCAAAGTGGCAAGAGACCTGCATTGACAGAGATGAGACACCTTGGAGGGTGAGGCCCAAAGTCTATATGTTGCCTAAGATTCATAAAAATATAGAGAAACCACCATTTCGACCAATTGTGTCAGCATGCGGTTCCCTATCTGAACCTCTAGGTAGATACCTTGATTATTTCCTACAACCCATCGTTCAAAACCAAGAGTCTTACCTGAAAGATACTACTGATCTTTTGAATGTTTTGAATGATCTAGACACACAAGGCATTGAACAGTGGTGGTTATGTACGATTGATGTTACCTCCCTCTATACCTCCATTCCTCATGGAGATGGTATTGAAGCTACTGAATGGGCCCTACTGAAACACAATCATGTCAGTGCAGAAAAAGTGTTCCTTCTGGAACTCCTTCAATTCTCACTATAAAACAGTTACTTTGAATGGAAGGGCGTGTTTTACACCCAAAACAACGGAACTTCAATGGGCTTTGCTGGAGCGCCTTCGTACGCCAATATCTTTATGGCCAAATTGGAACAAGAACATATCCTAGAAAATCATGCATGGTCTCACAGTTTGGTTCTTTACAAACGCTATATTGATGACATCCTAATAATCTGGAAATGTGATCGCAGTGATCTTGAATGAAACATCTCTGAACTTAATCATATTCATGATCGAATCAAGTTCACCCATCACATCAATCAGTATAACATCAATTTTTTGGATGTATTAATTCAAATCACCCAAGGATCCATTCAAACCAAAGTGTACATTAAGCCCACAGACAGAAACAACTCCCTCCATTTCAACAGTTTTCATCAATCTACCCTTAAAGAACATCTACCTTTCTCACAGTTCACCAGACTTTAAAGAATCACTTCGGATCCTGATGAAACTATCTCAATTACTAATAAATTCTCTGATCGATTTTTGCAAAGAGGATATCCACCACAACTGTTGAATGAGGCAAAACACAGACTGGCCACGACCGATCGTAGTAGCTTGCTACAACGTACAAACAAAAAACAGGCCAATCCACTGGTTTGTGTATTAAAACATTCCACACAAGCTACCACCATCAAATCCATCATTATGAAACATTGGAAAATCATCCAGACTGAACCTGATTTACTACCTCTGTTTCCACAAAAACCCATTTTCGCCATGCAAAGATCAAAGAATTTGAAAGAATTGTTAAATCCGCCATCCACTACATCCAACACGACTTTTAAAGGTATGCAGAGGTGTTTAAACTGTGTGCATTGTAATAATGTAATTACAGGTGATCTTTTCATTCATCCAACAAAAGGTCACAAAATAAAACTACGACACTCCAGCACCTGCGACACATCCAATGTAATCTATGCACTCAAATGCCCTTGTGGCAAAATTTACGTCGGGAGAACTGAACGCAAAATAAAGATACGCATTGCAGAACATAAAAGTAACATCCGTACCAAAAATGAGAAATCTACAGTCGCAGTCCATTGGATAGAAGCCAAACATAACATTTCCCAGCTACGTTTCACTGTTCTGGAGTCACAAAGATCCCGCAATGATGTTGACCCTCAAAAAACTCTTGCGAGGGCAGAATTTTATTGGACTAAAAAACTGCAATCCCTCCAGCCTCTGGGTTTAAATGATCGTATTGAATTTAATTGTTTCTTGTAAATATTGCCATGTCTCCTGCAATGTATCTTGTGTGTATTCTACATCGTACTCTTTCTATTTCTATTTTTTTAAGTGCACAACCCCTCTTCCCTTTCTTATTTAAACCTCTTTCGTTCCGACGAGTACACGCCAGCCTTTCTGCCGGACGTGTTTTCGTCTGATGCGAACACATCGTACTTTCTGGGTAAGCTTGGTCTATCTATATGCACTGTTCTCTCAATCGCACTGTTTTACCCTGCTGCACGTATTCCGTAAACTTTCCCCCACGTTTAAACCGGCTCTATCCCCGCTCACTCTAGTCTTCTCGGACTTGATGAAGGCACGCCATTCTTCGGACGTACTTCTCCACCACACTTGTTTTTTTTCGGACTAACCACGTAGACTCACGTTTACTATTGGCCACTCTAGTATATTCAATGCACTCGGTTTTAACAACACAAGTCCCCGGATTTTTTCCGTTAGTTGCACGTCTATCTTTCGTTTCTCAACTGACTCGTGTGTACTTATCGCGCACTTAAATAAAGGGCACTTTGATGTTTTTCCTGTTACAATGTCATCTACGTTCAAATTAGGCCACCTCGATTGTTTCCCTGAGCATGGTCACGTATTTTTCGTCAGTCACGTTCACTCATCATTAATGGAGTGAGTCTACTTTGTAACTTTGATATTCCACATTTTAACACGACTATATCTATGCAGAATCTTTATTTTGCTTACGAGGACTCTCGATTGATTTGCCTTTTGTTACTTTAAGCCTCAAGATTTACCCCTGAGGAAGGGTTCGTTATGAACCCGAAATGCATTGGGTTTATTGTTGATATTTCTGCAAGACGGATGATTTTGTGTAACACCGCAAAGAATTTAATCAACATATCAAATTCTATTGGACGCAATTCATATTGAGAATAAATCAATTGTTTTGTGAACGTCATGATTACTGGCTTATATGTTTTCATTTGGATGAGATTACCAGAGGCTTCTAGTTAGCCCTCAGAAATTGTGCTCGCGCCAGCAAAAGGAACTTTTTTTCTGTTTGCACTATAGACTGGATGTTTACCACTAGGCGTCCCTGGGCAGTCGCCAAGGCGCTAGCAGCACTCCTCAAAAACGTATAATTCTCGAACGCTTTACTGAGTGCACGTTGACATTTGTTCAGTATTAGAACACCTTTATTACTCAGGTTCACACCTAGGGAAATGCATCAATATGAACAGACTCACAGGTCATTTGGCTGAACATGTGGGACCTACACTGGACACCCCCTTCACAACACAGATGCTGTAAATCCATTGAACTGGCACACAAGTGAAGGGGGTGAGCCAAACACCCCCTGCTGCACACGGAGGGTCTGCAATTCCCCATTGATCCTCTCATGGGGATGTCCCACACTATGTCCACCCGTAGCATCCCGTATGTTTCAGAGGGAAGTTGTACACACATTGATGCCTTCATCAGAATCCACAGTCCCATTACAGATGACTGTTACGAAGGGTGACTATCAATACATGGGAGTCATGCAACATGTCATGTGCCCCATGGTGAGTCGACATGTATGTATAGTAACACAACATGCACAGGAGCAGTGCCCACACATTCCAAACACCTACCAACAGCAAAATGCCGTGCAGCAATCCTTAACCAAAAAGACTTTTCACCATGTCCGTGCATGGGACACTGATTCAGCACACGTTGCAATACTCATGAGGAATAGCGGGAGGCCAACGATGACACGAGCAGACAGCATGCGAAACTACCTGGGGATGACAGACACACAAGAAGTCAGGGAAAAGATTGTCATCCGCATGCATGTTCATTTACTCTACAGGAATAAGTGTGTCACAATGCTATATTAAAATTGAGTGTCTAAGCTAAAATGTGTGGAAGGACATCATCACTCGAGTGACACATCTGAACACACCTCTAAGTCACTTAGCATACAGTCAGCTGGACACACACATTGCAACACATGCCACACAAGGCTCCAGGCGTGCACACTCAGACCCATGGACTCACCATTATGAGAAGAAGTTGCGTATGAGCTGACTCCGGATGTCATCCTCCTCCTCATCCTCACTTGCCTCGTGACCAAGCCCTTCATCCTCCACGGGTGGATGTTCCTACTCATCCGGATCCAGGATGAGTGGCACAGCCTTCTCCACTGCCATGTTGTGCAGCACGCAGCACACGAGGAAGATCTTGCAGGCCTTCACCGGTGCATATGGGAGGGACCCGCCTGTCTTGTGAAGGCACCGGAATCTGCTCTTCAGGAGCCCAAACGTCCTCTCGATCACTCGCCTGGTCTGCCCATGTGCGTTGTTCTAACGGTGATCTTCAGCTGTTCTGGGGTTGCGGAGAGGCGTCATCAGCCATGGCATGTTGGGATAGCTAGAGTCACCTACATGGAAACATCATGTAAAGAAGTGGGTCAGGAGTTGCCGTAAGAAACAAAAATAGCGCTAAACAAAGGACAAACAGAGTATACCCACCAACAAGACATGCTCGTTCGTTGTGCAGCCGCAGCATCATTTCTGGCACCCTGCTGCGCCTCATGATGTAGGCATCGTGTGCTGACCCTGGAAAACGTGCACAGACATGGGAAATCAGCATGTTAGCAAGACACACCACAAGGGCATTTATAGAGTGGTAATGTTTACAGTTGTGATAGGCGACCTCCTGTGCCTGTGGTGGTACCAAAGCCACATGTGTCCCATCAATAGACCCAATGACATGGGGCATCCCTCCCAGGGCATAGAACTCACCCTTGACACCTGTCAACTGCTCACCAGTTGGAAAATGGATGAATTCATCCAGGTGCTCCAACATGGCTTCTAAAACATCATGCAGGACACGGCTGAACATGGTCTGTGACATGCCACCCACATCAGCTATGGTGAATTGAAACATACCGGTGGCAAAAAAATGTAGGGCTGCCATCACCTTCATCTTGGGGGTCAGCGCAGTAGGATACCTGTGTTGTGGTTTGAGGTGTTGTTCAAGCTTTGCGGTCAAGTTCTCAATCAACTGTTGCGAGAAGCGGTAATGTCTTATGCAGTCACGTTCCCTCATGGCACCTAAGTCTGGCATTGGTCGGGGGAGAGGCGGTGCCCTGCAGAAAATTTGAAGGAATAACGAAGAGTGAGTACATAACAACATCAATGTCAATGAACTGAGCACATGGTCAACTGCTACTACACATCTGCTAAATACAGAGTCTGGTCTGTGCAATACATCCAGGACACGTATGCCAGACAGGTGATACTCCTATGATAAGCCAGCTACACCCGTTCTACATGACATGCCCCGAAACTAGCTGTGGGCCAGTGTAAGTGAACAGCCAGAGACATCACAGGAGTGACATACATCCACATATCTGCATTTGAAGGATGTCATCTCATACAGACTGCTGGCGGCAAGCTAGACGCACAGGTCACATGTCATAGAAAATGTACAGATCACACACATAGCGATGAAGGGGTACTCGTGAAAAACGAAAACACAGACATGGATACGGCGCAGATATGTCCTCATGTCAAAAAATCATCTTCAAAGCATCCAGACACATGTAACGTGTGAATTCACATGTGGCATGGTGTACGTATATGTGTGCCATGCCCATCTACACACAGACACATGTTGGATGCAGCAACAGCAGATGCAGTTGACGGAACACCAACAGCAAGCTCATGGGAACACATGATACACACAGGACATAGTCACATCGGGGCACGCTGGTACGTAGATGTCAGGTGTTAGTGTCCCTGTCCCTGGCATCAGGGGACAGTTGCAGGCGTTGGTGACTGTGCCATACCAGTGATGCAGTGCTTGACACGTTTGTACTACATGCACACATGTGCAAAGTGGGAAGGGGAAGTGTGCCACATACTGCCCCATCACACATGACATGTGTACACAGGTCATCACACATCTATTGTGTGAAAACATGAGGAGACATGTGCCATATCACTGCCTGACACACCTAGGCCCTGCACATGAAGGACTGCAATGACAATGACTTGATGTACAGCCGTGCACGAGTCTGACACCTCCAATCCTTTCGTGTGCGCCTCCTATCACCAGTGTAAGCTGTGAAACGCCCCGTACACACGCTCTGAGAGCATGTGAGCGGTCCGTATCATTACATTGGTGTTCCCGCCGGAGTACGGATGTGTGTACGGACCGTACACACGTACGTGTACTACCAGTGTGTACACGTACGTGTACGACCAGTGTGTACACTGCCGTAGTACACGTACATGTACACACTGGTCGTACACGTATCTGTACGACCGTAGTACACGTACGTGTACACACTGGTCGTACACGTACGTGTACACACTGGTCGTACCCGTACGTGTATGACCAGTGTGTACACGTACATGTACTACGGCAGTGTACACACTGGTCGTACACGTACGTGTACACACTGGTCGTACACGTACATGTACACACTGGTAGTACACGTACGTGTACACACTGGTCGTACCCATACGTGTACGACCAGTGTGTACACGTACGTGTACTACGGTCGTACATGTATGTGTACGACCAGTGTGTACACGTACGTGTACTACGGCAGTGTACACACTGGTCGTACACGTACGTGTACACACTGGTAGTACACGTACGTGTACACACTGGTCGTACCCATATGGGTACGACCAGTGTGTACACGTACATGTACTACGGTCGTACACGTACGTGTACACACTGCGTACACATATGTGTACTACGGTCATACACATATGTGTACGACCAGTGTGTACACGTACGTGTACTACGGCAGTGTACACACTGGTCGTAAACATACGTGTACACACTGGTCGTACACGTACAGGTACACACTGGTCGTACACGTACGGGTACACACTGGTCGTACACGTACGTGTACACACTGGTCGTACACGTATGTGTCAAACGCACTGTGCAACTGGTGCCGTAGGGGTATGTGTGAAACGCACCGTACCTGTGTGTGGATTGCTAAATTACATAGGGACACATGAGGGACAAGTATTAGGGCCTAAATGCATGCTGGTTGTCATGGATACCGATTTTCTAGTTCAAATTTTTCCATCAGGTGGCCTGTAGAAGGCAGTTGGCAACTCAATACAATGTTGCAAAGTGGTTGTTGACTTCACAATATGCTCAAATTTTGAACCATGCCAAGGCACTCACTGGTATATGCTTAAAGGGATTGGAGGAAACGTAGGATGCAAATGAGACTGACCAATCACTCTGTACTCCTGTAAATGAAACAGCCCAGCAAGGCAGATATAAGTCAGCCGGAACCCATGAGAGGGCACTTGCCTGCACTACCTTTCACTTGACACCACTGCTGCTGCCTGTGCTTCCTCTGGCACCATGTCAAGGTCTGTGGAGAGGGCCCAGCCATTCACCCAGGAAGAGAATGAGGCATTGCTGGATGTCATCCTCCCACAGTACACCAGCCTGTATGGGAGACCAGGGGAGCAGGTGAGTGCTGACTCCACTACCTTTGACTGTGCACCTTTTTTGTGACTGTCACTTCTGGCATTGTGTCCAGGTGTGACAGACATGCAATGTTGTTTAGAGTGGGTCCCAGGGAGGGAATGGCTTATGTCTCCCATGCAGAGCATGATGTAGTTCCTGTGTGCACTCCTCACTTGCATTGTGCTTACTGTGACATTCACTGCATAGTGCATGCCACATTCAGCCTGCCCAATCCTTTGGGCCATTTTTGTTCTATAGTCCAGAGGTGATTTAGTGGCCCCCCCGGTGGGAAAGGTGACTGTACCCACAGATGTGTATGATTTGAGTGGAGCTGTGGTGAGAGTGGTGAGAGTGTCCAAATCATGTGTACGCCCCCTGGACATTGATGTGTATGAATGTTCCTTGTCATGTGGGTGAGTGTCTATGTGGAGTGTTGCACCACAGCTGCATGGAGGAGGCAACAGCTCCACCCATCTGATGTGAGAAGTAAGCCGTGCGGAGTGTCTGACTTGCTGAGCAATCAACACACCTGTGAGACCACACAGGCAAGTGGCACATGTGCAGAGTAAGGTTTGTATCCGCTGTTGCCAATGGCAGGTGATTGATCTGTGCCTGTGTGTGTCTGTGTACTCTGCTGAGGTTGCGTCAGTGGCCTGGGGCATGTGACTGCTTTGAGGTGCTGTCCATCAGCCTGGTGTTGCATGTGATGCACAGTGTGTGCCATGATCAGGGAGTGTGTTGCACCCCTCATGCCACCTGTGTACTTTCAATGCCATGTAGTGCATTGGTGCTTCCACAGAGGCTAATGTCCCTATGACCAAGGTGCTATTTGTTGCCAGCATACTAGGCCCTGTTCAACATATCAAAGATGTTCAAATGTGTGTCTGTGTGACATGGAGTAGGTGTAGTGATGTTGTCTCACTTTGTCATCCTCACAGGTAACTGCCTACGCCAAGGGGGAGATATGGAAGCGGGCCGTCAGGGCCGTGAGATCGGTGGATGGTCGCAGTCGGCGCCTAGCCCAAGTGAGGAAACGCTGGCAGGACATCCGGTGCTGGACCCGGAGGATCGCCCGGTGCCAGCTGAAGGACTCACCTCCACGCAAGCACGGCGGGTGCCGACGCCTGACCCACCAGATGAAGCGTGTCCTGGCGGTGGTCTTCCCTGACTTGGGTAGGCGGTTACAGGAGTTGCAGCAGCAGGAAGGGGGTAGGTACATGTGTGTTTGTTGTGTGTCACCAGCTTTTGGAAGTGCTCAGTCGCCTGGATACACTGCGAGGGTTAATTTGTGCAGTGCATATCCTGTTCCCCAAAGTCAAACGGTGCTGTTCTTCCTCCCTTCCCCTCCTTGACATGTGTTCCCTGGTCTGTGTGTAATCACTATTGCACATGGTCATCTAGGCTGCCAGTTAATCCAAGTGCACATTGCTTTCTGCATCATGTGGGGGGGGGGCGGTCTGATACATGTGTTGTTACCTTGCCTGTGCCCTGTCCTGTTCAGTAATTTGGGTGTCCATATTAGTTGGCACTGATGCTGAGTCTCAACATAGGAGTGTGAGTTTTCAAATGAACAGACTTGCAGCATGCATGACCGATGTTGTGGCCTCTGACATGATGTGCATGAGTAGGAGATATTCATAGTGCCGGGACGGTAGCTCATGTTACAGTCAGATCATTCCAGGACCATGGAGCAGTGTGCCCACTACAGTCCCCTAAGACACCCTTGCCTCGGAATCATGTGTGTCATCCAACACTGTGCCCATTCTCTGTGTGTTCAGTGTGTGGCATTGTTCCCTGGCCTCATATGTATTTATCTGAAGTGTGCTACATGTGCCCATTGTACAGGCTGACCCCATTTTGCTTGTGCATCCTCACACTGGGCAGTGCCTGTGTGTCTATGTACAACTATCTGTTGATGGTTGTTTGTCACAAATATGTGTTGGCAGCCTCACGAGGTGATGTGGAGTACATTTAGGAATTCTTGATGCACATGTTAGTAAACCCAGATTAAGAGGTGTAACTTCTTGATCGGTCTCAATAACATTGTCTCAGGTATGGGGGGTTTGTGCGGGCATGGCCTACATGTCCAAACCTTATGTCTCCTTGCCAGGTCTGACCTGTGTGTGATAATTGTCTGGACAGACAATCAACATGCAGTGACCCAGTCATGTTGTGCATGGTTGAATGTTTGTGCTTTGCAGCATGTGTCAAAGTTTAAAATACATGGCTCATGCTCATCCATTTTTGCCACCAGTGTGTGGTCGAGATGCTACGTAGTTTGGTCTGTGTGTGCTGACATCTGTGTGGACATTCTTGCTTGCCATGAGGGTGTCTCCTCAGTGCCGGTGCTCCTTATCCCGAAACATTGCAGGCACATTAGCCAATGCATTGTCCTGTGTTTGGACATGTGTGCCACTCCACATGACAGGCAGTGGGTCAGATGTGTTGCCAACTGTGTCATCATGGTACGGATGGCCATGTGACAGGTGGCATGATTCAAGTTGTTAGTCAAGAAGTATTGTACCTTGGCACTCACTACACTTGTCAACATGTCTCAATTTTTCATATGCTTCACTTTGCTAGTTTGTTGTGAAGGACAATAATGTGCCTGCATGACAGATGTCTCCCAGGGACGTGCAAAAGAAAGTACATTTACACTTTCCGTGGACACGCTGGCACATTTTAAAGAAAGGCACAGTTCGATTACCACTTGTTTTCTGATTATACATATCCATGTTCCCACAGTGTGTTTGCATTTGGGTAAGTCCTTGGTTGTTGCTGATACCAACTTACGAGTGTCAAGTCATCCAGACCACCGTGGTGCCATGTATATGTACTTACTGATACCCCATTTCTTCTTTACAGTGGCTTATTTGAATTCGGCTGGCTGCTCATACAATGACTGTGCAAATGTAGTTTTGTGTGCACCTCATTGTGTGACTTCTGTTATACAGGCAGATGTGTGTTCTGTTCACAAAGTGGCACATTCACACATTCTAAACATGTACATTGTGTAAAGTGTTGTGAGTCCCAAGGGATCGCAATGTTTTTCGTTTGGGTTTCCAAAGTACTCACAGGTCTCAGAGTGTGGGGACACCTTCAGCATTGAGGTCTGTTATTTGGCCTTGGGTGCACCAATACTGTTTCGTTCACAGTGAACAAGAGGTGGCATGCCTTCATAGTCTTGCTGTGCTCAACTGTTCCCAGACACTAGCTTCTCAGTATAATTCGATATCAAGTTATTTGCTGTTGTGTCATAATCTCCATTGTTTCCAAGTGGCATGGTGGGTCAACCAACTGGGGAGTGCAGGTTTACATATGTGCGGACTATTCTAGATGTTACTCATGATGCATTCCCTGATATGCACTGTGACATTTTTTTTTTGACTAATGTGTCAGATGTATACAGGTGACTGATTATTTTCTGTATCTTCACCTTGCCCACAGCATCATCGGAGGACACCGAGGGAGACACCTGCACAAACGTGGAGGAGGAATCCAGCACCGCTGCCACCACTGCTGGCGAGTCTGCGGGAGCAAGTGGCACAGAGGGCGAGGGGAGTCAGGCGGAGGACCTGTCTAGTGACAACACTGACTACGATGCTGACGGGTTCGAGGCTGAACTCCTCGAGGGGGCGGAGGCTGCTACAACACCTGGCAGCAGCAGTACATCTGTCACCGCCCCCTCCATTCCCATCACCGCCCTTCCAGTTGCTCCGGTCCCTTCTGTCCGTGCTAGGCAACACCGTGTCTCCTTCGTGCAAGGCAACGCACCCCCTGCTCTGTCCCCCTGCTGCCCTCACTGCAGAGTCTGTGGACATTCTGCGGCAGTTGCAGGTTTGGCAGACATCGATGCTGAATGCCCTCCATGGCCACACCAGAATGATGACACAGATGGTGTCGTACATGGAGGGCATGTCATCAGCGATGTCTGACCAACGGATGTTGCTGAGGTCCATGGACTCTTCACTGACGGCAGCAGTGAGTCTCCTGCAGCGCTTTGTCCCCCCCTACCCCTGCACCATCCACACTTACCACTCCCATACCTGTCCCAAGCACACACAGACATTCCCAAGCACGCACCCCACCAGACACAGGCAGCACACCAACATGTAAGGGCAAGCGCACTCCTCCTGGCACGCACACTCAGGGGGATGAAGGCACACCCACTGGGTCTGGGGCACACAGGCATACACGCAGCCACAGTCCGAGTCCGCATACCGCACTACCCAGTCCCTCCAATGGCACTCCCCTCGAATCCCCTACCACACAACCTGACAATGAGGCCTACTTGGCTGTGCTGGACCTCAGCCCCTCTGGCTCTCCAGCCCGCAAACGAGAACAGCACTCCACGGGTAGGGGAGTTGAGTCCCCCCCCTTTCCACCCCCTCCCCCAGTAGCGCTGCACCCCATCACTCCGACCCCCCTCCCTCCTTTGAGCCTGTGTTTTCTTCGGGTGCAGGGGATACGCTGGAAGACCTGGCAGCAGTGTGCAGCGCCGAGCTGACCTCCACCTTTGGCGCTGCCCCACACCCTGTGATGGAGGCGTCCGTCCCTGCACCCACCACACCTACCCTTCCACCTCCTGTCCCTGTGGTGCCTGGTCCTTCCCCACATGATGCCCCCCCCCCCCAGTCGACGAACCTGAGGCTTCTAATGTGCAGGCAAGCCAGGGGAGACGCGTGGCCATGTGTCCCCCCCAAGGACTTCTGATCTGGACTGGCCATGTGCCTTTGTAAATAGTGTCCTTTTATAATTTTTCATTTAATGCTGAATAAAGCATTTTCTTTTCACTTTGAACACTATTGCATTTCAGGTATTGATGTGGGTGCTGATGGTCCAGGAGTTGGGGTTGTGGTAATGTGTTATGTTTCAGGAAAAAGTTGTAGTCTGATGCTCATGGGGTGGACCATGGTATCTGCCTGCCATCACAAGGTCTCTGCAAAGTATCTTTGGTCGTGTGTGCTATTTGTGTTTGGAGACATTGTCCCAAGGAGTGTTCCTTCCTCTGTGGCACCTGACATCTTCCCTGCAGGGAGTTGCACATTTGTTGTGCTGATCTGTGTGTACATTTCCTTTGTTGGTGACGGATCCCTTCAACTATGGCCATGTCTGCTCAGCACTGTCTCCGGCTGCATCGTCTGTGCCATCCTTGCTAGTCACTGTACTTGTGTATTGAGTATGTTGTAATGCCTTAATGGCGACATTCACCATTTTCCGCACTATGCATGTGTGTTATCCCAGCCTAGCACACAATTGGTACTTGTTCTGCAGGGTATTTGGGCACCTGACTCACAATTGTGGGCATTGTATCTGTGGGAACTCCACCCTATTCCTTCCATGAGAGGCAACATCTTGGTAGCTGTCCCAGCACCTGTACATTCCTATCAGTCCTGGGATGTGCGTGACAGTGTTTGTTCCCTTTGGCTCTCTTAGTTTAGTGGGCATTGACATGAGTATACAGTCTTGTGGCATGATCTCTGTGTGTGTATTGTGCTGCATCCGCCAGGGGTGGGTATTTATGTGTCATTTGTCCTCACACCCACATGTGTTGTGTCATGCAGTGGAGGACAGACATCCATCCTCATGGGAGTGGGACACTGCTGTCAGTGATGTTTTGTTATGGCACTATCAACACAGTCGAACATTAGGGATGCGTACATACACCCATGGAGTTGTGGTCATTTGATCATGATGTACACACCCCCATGTCTCTGTCCACTACTGGGAGTGATATGCACCCACCCCTCACATGTCTCTGGCCACTGCTGGGAGTGATAGGCACCCACCCCTCACATGTCTCTGTCCACCGCTGGGAGTGATATGCACCCACCCCTCACATGTCTCTGTCCACTGCTGGGAGTGATATGCACCCGCCCCTCACATGTCTCTGTCCACTGCTGGGAGTGATATGCTCCCACCCCTCACATGTCTCTGTCCACTGCTGGGAGTGATAGGCACCCACCCCTCACATGTCTCTGTCCACTGCTGGGAGTCCTCTGCACCCACCCCTCACATGTTTCTGTCCACTGCTGGGAGTCCCCTGCACCCACCCCTCATATGTCTGGCACTGCTGGGAGTCCTCTGCACCCACCCCTCACATGTCTCTGTCCACTGCTGGTATTCCTCTGCACCCACCACTCACATGTCTCTGTCCACTGCTGGGAGTGATAGGCACCCACCCCTCACATGTCTCTGTCCACTGCTGGGAGTCCTCTGCACCCACCCCTCACATGTTTCTGTCCACTGCTGGGAGTCCTCTGCACCCACCCCTCATATGTCTGGGCACTGCTGGGAGTCCTCTGCACCCACCCCTCACATGTCTCTGTCCACTGCTGGGAGTGATAGGCACCCGCCCCTCACATGTCTCTGTCCACTGCTGGGAGTGATATGCACCCACCCCTCACATGTCTCTGGCCACTGCTGGGAGTGATAGGCACCCACCCCTCACATGTTTCTGTCCACTGCTGGTATTCCTCTGCACCCACCCCTCACATGTCTCTGTCCACTGCTGGGAGTGATAGGCACCCACCTCTCACATGTCTCTGTCCACTGCTGGGAGTGATAAGCACCCACCCATCACATGTCTCTGTCCACTGCTGGGAGTGATATGCACCCACCCTTCACATGTCTCTGTCCACTGCTGGGAGTGATATGCACCCACCCCTCACATGTCTCTGTCCACTGCTGGGAGTGATATGCACCCACCCCTCACATGTCTCTGTCCACTGCTGGGAGTGATATGCACCCACCCCTCACATGTCTCTGTCCACTGCTGGGAGTGATATGCACCCACCCCTCACATGTCTCTGTCCACTGCTGGGAGTGATAGGCACCCACCCCTCACATGTCTCTGTCCACTTCTGGGAGTGATATGCACCCACCCCTCACATGTCTCTGGCCACTGCTGGGAGTGATAGGCACCCACCCCTCACATGTCTCTGTCCACTGCTGGGAGTGATATGTACCCACCCCTCACATGTCTCTGGCCACTGCTGGGAGTGATAGGCACCCACCCCTCACATGTCTCTGTCCACTGCTGGGACTCCTAGGCAGACACCCACCCACCCACCCGCACCCTCGGTGCTGTACACTGCTGTCCTGGCCATGAACACACCCAATATACTGGTTATATGCTGCACCAGGCCCTAAGCCAACATTTGTGGCGTGTGTACGCCTTGTATCACTAATGTACTGGTGCCCTAGAGGTACGGGTGATGCGGACCGTACCCACGCCCTCAAAGCGTGGGTACGGCCCATACCACCATTGTAGTGGTGATGTAGGGGTACACGTGGTACAGGCCGTACGCATGCTCTGAGGGCGTGGGTATGGCCCGTACCACCATTGTAGTGGTGATGTAGGAGTACATGCCGTACCCACGCCCTCAGAGCGTGTGTACGGCCCGTACCACGCGTACCCCTACATCACCACTACAATGGTGGTACGAGCCGTACCCACGCCCTCAGAGCGTGTGTACGGCCCGTACCACGCGTACCCCTACATCACCACTACAATGGTGGTACGGGCCGTACCCACGCTTTGAGGGCATGGGTACGGCCCGTACCACCATTGTAGCGGTGATGTAGGTGTACGCGCCGTACCCACGCCCTCAGAGCGTGTGTATGGCCCATACCACGCGTACCCCTACATCACCACTACAATGGTGGTACAGGTCGTACCCACGCTCTGAGGGCGTGGGTACGGCGCGTACACCTACATCACACCTACAATGGTGGCACGGGCCGTACCCACGCATTTAGGGTGTGGGTACGGCCCGTACCACCATTGTAGTGGTGATGTAGGGGTACGCGTGGTACGGGCCGTACCCACGCTCTGAGGGTGTGGGTACGGCCCGTACCACCATTGTAGCGGTGATGTAGGTGTACGCGCCCTCAGTGTGTGTGTACGGCCGTACCCACGCTCTGAGGGCGTGGGTACGGCCCGTACCACCATTGTAGTAGTGATGTAGGGGTATGCGTGGTACGGGCCGTACCCACGCTCTGAGGGTGTGGGTACAGCGCGTACTCCTACATCACCACAACAATGGTGGTACGGGCCGTACCAACGCCCTCAGTGCGTGGTTACGGCCCGTACCACGCGTACCCCTACATCACCACTACAATGGTGGTACGGGCCGTACCCACGCCCTCAATGCGTGGGTACGACCCGTACCACCATTGTAGTGGTGATGTAGGTGTATGCGCCGTACCCACGCCCTCAGAGCGTGTGTACGGCCTGTACCACGTGTACCCCTACATCACTACTACAATGGTGGTACGGGCCGTACCCACGCTTTGAGGGCGTGGTTACGGGCCGTACCAGCATTGTAGTGGTGACGGGTACGCGTACGCGGGGATTGGTGGACAGGCCCCCCGAAGTGACCAGACCCTGGAGGTAATGTATGGACAGTATATGGTATTTTTAAAATTAGGTAGAGGTTATGTTTCCTGCCCCTCGCCCCCCCTTTGCCCCTGGGTGTTGTGCTGACCTTCTGCGCCGTGCGCGGCGGTTTCGGTGCACCAGGTCATAGGCTAGGAGGGCCGGGAGGACACGTAGGATGGGGTCCATGGCTGTCCGTCGCGTACCGCTGCTCCTTCTTCGCGTCGTCCTCAATTTCCCGGGAGTTTTTGGCTGCCGTAAAAAATGATCCGTGCGGAGTGACGTAGGCACGAATCGTACTTGCTGGTCCGTAGAACGCTGCCTGACTCCGTCCGGACGTCACGTACCCGATGTCCCGGATCGGAATTGTGGGTATTTTTTCGTCGCACGTAGTTTTTTACGATTCGTACGGAAATGGTATTTCTGTACGAATCGTACTTGCTGGTTTGTAAGGAGCATTTCCCAGGTACGAGTCGTACGGAGAATACGCTCCGTACGACCATTCGTACCCGGGTTTTACAGGATCGGAATCGGCACCATAGTGTACAAAGAAAAGTGAAACGACAGAAGAACAATAACATTTAAGAAAAATACAGACTATACAGATCTATACACATCAACTTACAACAAATAAGGAAATAGGAGCACATAATGTAGTATAAGTCCAGGTCTAGAACATATTACTGAGAATTAAGAGGTAGCGTGTAAATACAAATGAGGGAACGATCAAGGGGAGATGGGGCGAGTTTTACTTCTTTCTTGAAGGGGGATGTGGATGGGTTGCATCTGAATGAAGTAGTGATAGAGTTTCAAATTTTTGTGGCAATTACAGAAAAGGATCGGAGATAGGTTTTCTTTTTATGAGTTTATGAGGCTTAAGAAGTAAGGAGCTAGTGCTTCTGGAGGGTCTGTTACCACCCAATACGGGCAGTTTATGGGCCAGGTAAGAGGGCGTGTTGTGGTGTAATGCTTTGTGGGTCATACAGACAACTTTGAGATGGCTCCTGGCCTCGAAGGGTAGTCTTTCTGTGACTGAAGGTCGGGGGGGATACAATTGTGAGTTTTTTGAACCCGTGATGAGCCTAGCTGCAGCATTCAGTGTAGCCTTCAATGGTGCAAGTGAGGTTTTAGGGAGGCCCACCAAGGTAGTGCTACCGTAATCCAATTTTGATAGCACAAGTGCATGTACCACAGTTGTAAGGTCCACTGAGGGGAGGAAAGGTTTTAGTTTCCTAAGAATATGCAACTGATGGTTAGCTCCTCTAGTGATGGTGCGGATGTGTTTTTGTATGGAAAGGTCTTTGTCCAGGGTTAAACCTAGTGACTAGTCAATGATGTATGGGGTGCAGTTCAAGGCTTTAAGTAGAGGGAGCCAGTCTTTGATGTTAAGGGTGGAGGTGGGCGGTGCAATCAGTAAGAATTCATTCTTAACAGCATTGAGTTTGAGGTGGTTAAGAGTTAGCCATTGTTGCGTCTTTGTCAGGGTGTTGTTGAAGTTGTAGATGTCATGGAAGGAGGTGATTTTCATGTAAAGTTAGGTGTTGTCTGCATACAGGTGCTAGGAGATGTGGGAGAGTTTGAGGATTTCAGTGTAATCGATTAGGAGCCGCTGGGATATGTTGTAAAGAAAGGAGGAGAACCGGCGAGGCCCATACAGTGTTCTAGAAGGTTTAGAAGGGTATGATGATTGATGGTATCAAAGGCCACTGACAGATCCAAAAGGATCAGATGGCAGGATTCGTTCTGGTCAAGTGAGCGTAGGGCATCAATGACAACGTGGACTACGCCCATTTCAGTGCTATGACCCGATCCGAAGCCTGATTGATAATGGCCGAGAAGTTGGAATTGCTCAATGTGCTAGTGAAGCTGTGAGTGTACACTTTTATAAGGGTTTGGCTAAAGGAGGGGTGTTGGAGATGGGGTGGTAATTGTTGGGGTTGAATAGGTCTGAGTTAGGTATTTTAGGATAGGGGTGAGCTGACCACTTTTTAGGCCATGGGGTAGGGAGCCTTGGGTAAGTGAAACATTGATTATCCTGGTCCACAGTGGGAGCACAAGGAGGATTGAGTTCTTCAGGAGTTTGGAGGGGATCGTAGAAGTGGTTGGAGAATATACAGGAGGACAATAGATTTAGGAGGCCATTCTCATCCAGGGTTTTGAAGCAAGATCAGGCAGAGTTTTTTGGGATGAAATCAGGGGATGTTTCGGGCAAGATGGAGGATCTAGTGGGGAGTGGTGTGGGGTGGGTTCATATGGAAAGAGTTTAATAACTATATGGATCTCGTTAGAGATCTGCGTGGTTTTCTCATTAAAAAAGGAGGCCAAGTTTTCACGGTTAGGTAGTAATTTGTTATCGGTGGAAAAGGGATCATTTGTGCCGGACGATTGGTTTTTGTGTATTTTAATCTGTTTTTTTGGTCAATTGGTAGCAGAGTCTAGTTGCCTTCGGAAGAAGACTGTTTTGGAGTTTCTGATGTGCCTATTGTAGGCGCTGGATCTTAGACATAAGAGTTTGAGGGAGGGGGAAATGTCTCCGTGATCTATCTGCTACTCTGAGGAGATGTCATTCTTCATTAAGGTCAGGGTTGAACCAGGGGTTGGATCTTTTTGACAGGATACTTTTTAGTTGTTTTGGGGCAAGGGTATCCATGATTTTGGACATGGAGTTGAAGTAGTGATCAGTGAGATCCTGGGTGTCCACTGTCGATCATGGAGAAGGGTGGGAGTAGGATGTCATTACAAAGTGAGTGAGTTAATGTTACGGGTGTCACAGACCCAGTGTTTGGCTTTTGTTGGTTGTCCCTTAAAGGTGATTGCTTTTTTATTTAGGAAGAAGGTGATGCAGTTTTGGTCAGTCCAGTCGCAAGCGAGAATAGGGTCAATTTGTAAGGTGTTCTCTTTTGCAATGATTAGATCAAGGGTGGCCCCTTTAATAAGGGTCGGCTATTTAAGGCTTGTTTAAGGTTAATGTGCTGAAGGAAGGAGCTGAAACTGTTCACAAGCGGATCGTTGGTAGTGTTCTAGTGAATGTTGAAATCACATAGGAAAATGTGGTTCTTATGTTCATCATCGTTAGAGGAGATAATATCCATGATCTGTTCAATGAAGGAGT
Source organism: Triturus cristatus (assembly GCF_964204655.1). Classification (NCBI taxonomy): domain Eukaryota; kingdom Metazoa; phylum Chordata; class Amphibia; order Caudata; family Salamandridae; genus Triturus; species Triturus cristatus. The sequence continues at coordinate 540,784,179 of NC_140579.1, forward strand.
GGTTTCCTCTGGGTGAGTGATAAAACATGTGGAGGGTGCAATTTGAATTGCTGGTGGTAGAGATTTCGATCTTGGGGTATTCGCAGGATGACAGAGGTGTAGTGTGTGATTGTTTCATAGAAAGTGATGATCGTAGCTGTGCTAATTCTGTAAAGCGCCATATGTATGCATATATATACATATTTAGATATATATATTTATTTATTGTATTTATTTTTAAAGTTTTATATAGCGCAAACCTGATCCTGCAGGATATTAGAGCGCTTTACAATTGGAGGGAAGGAAAGGAAAAAATGCAGGGTGTGAGGACCATTTCAGTTCAAGTTTGGTGGAAATGAGTACTAGTTTAACTATGTCAGCTCGGATCAGTTGCAATCATCTCTAGAGTTCTTACTCATGTCCTGTCATGAATACTCACCCACAATTGGAATTCACCCAAACAACTAAAGGCAAAACAGTTCACATAAGACTCATATGTTGTATGTAAAAAACTACAGAAACATAACATATAAAAAACAAATACTCATAGGGAATGCAAGATGAAGTAAAAATGTAAAGTAAAACATGGGCTGCCCTGCTGATATGGATTACCTCAAGGCTCTCTACAGTCATAATTTGAATTCGAGCTTTGTTTTTGTCTGTAAAGGACACGAATTTATGACTCAACAGGGGCCCTTTTCAAAATGTTTAATTACTATCATATCTGAGGCCTAGCAAGCCCTGACCTACTTAAAGTCCTGCAGGTGGCACACTGATGTGTAGGGACTAATGGGCAGAGGACCAATCAGATCCATGCATTCAACCATGTGTGCTACACACTACGAGGGGAGGAGCCAGAGGACGAGGCTGCGAGTGGGCAGTGGTGTCGCGGTTGCAGTTATGGTCCGTGGCTGCACTCAGAGTCTCGGTCTGGTACTCCATCCCATGCCCTCAACCCTGCCTGCACATCGCAATCATCTTTATAAGTCACTCAGCAATCCCAGGCACTGTCTTAGAGGTGGGTGAGCTACTGAAATCTTAAGCCAGATGCCGGACTCTGACTAATCTCAAGCTCCTCTTGGACTCTCAAGCACTGTAGCGACCTGGTTCCTGGGGGCATCAGGCAGTCAGACGTTACTGGGCTCCAGTTGCAACAATTGGAGTGGTTCGCCACTGGTGCTCTGGATCCAGATACTACTTGATCCCAAACTGGATAACCAAATACTTTTCTCCAGAACTTGACTCTCTCAGGGTAGCAAGACAAGGAAGTCCAAGGATTACTCAAGCAGGTGAGGTGAATTGGACACTCAGAATACAGTTTACACCATAATACCAGATAATAAGATCAATGTACAGTCAGTGCTTTACTTTTTAAAAGAAAACTAATTTAATACACACACAAGAAAACTATACTACACATAGAACTAAGATACACAGTGAAAACCCGAAGTCTCTACCAACCTGGATGTACGACCCGCCAATGAGCGAGTCGCAAATTGCGGCGCATTTGCGACTTGCAATTTCCAACTCGCTAATTGAAATGCACAACAGTGTCTCAGACACTGTTTGCGATTCATAATGGGGTCGCAAATTGCATGCCTCATTAATATTAATGAGGCAGGTGCAATATGCGTCCCCATTAGGAATGGCTAGCACTCACAGGGATGGTGGCCTGTCTGTGACTGCATTTTTAATTAAGCAGTTCTTTTTTTTTTTAAATGCAGCCCGGGTTCGTTAAAGGAAAACGTGATGCATTTAAAAAAGGAAATGAAACTTTTCAGTTTCATTTTTTTAAGGGCAGGCAGTGGTCTCTGGGACCACTGCCTGCTCTTAAAAATATTTTCCCACATACTCACAAAGGGGAAGGGATCCCTTGGGGACTCCTTCCCCTTTGCGCGTGGTTTACCACCTGCTTGAAGTAGGTGGTAAACTGCGAATGTTTCATGGCCGCAAATGCGGTCGCAAAACATTAGTACATAGTATGTTGACTCGCTATTAAGAAGGGAGGACGCCCCTTCCTAATAGCGAGAGTCGCAAATGCTATTTTGCGAGTCAGTGACTCGCAAAATAGTATTTGTACATGCTATTTCCCTTTTTTGCGGCCGCAAACGGGAGGATCTCCCAATTGCGGACGCAAAAAAGGCCCCTAATCCCAAACAGTAATATCGTGCCTAGACACTAAGCATTATAAAAACACAATTAACATTGCATTTAGCAGATAATGTTTCACAGGGTTACTCTTCAGAGCTAGAACAATGGTACCAATACTTGTGTTACAGTGTTAGGGTTTCAGCAGTTGATATGAAATCAAATGTTCCTGGTGCACCCACTGTCCCACCACCCAAAGACACAACAACCAAGTACACTGTTCTGTGGATTGTGTTGATCAAAACTCAGTTGGGGGAGGACACCCGTCACCTGAGGCAAGTCGCTAATTAGGAGCAAGAGCCCTCACATACCGATAGGTGACATGCATCATCATTGGGCTTGCTCCACTTCGCGACGGCGCTGCAATGCCTGATGGGCCCGCAAGGGGGCTTTTTGCCGGAGATCAAGAAAACCTACAGTACTTTAAGGTGACCTGCCAGGAGAACCACATAGTGCATGGAAGCAATCTCTCCAGAGCCGTGAGAAGATGTACCATCCCAACATCTCAAATTGAGCTAAGCTTTCAGGTGGCATCTGCCTGTCCTCTCCTCATGTGCCAAGAATGAATGACATAGCAATGACCTTTGATATAAAATGTTAAGAGAAAGAGATACCTATCTAATAGCTGAATTGCACAATGTGAAACTATAAAATCTGTTGTGAATTTTGGCTTCCCCGCTTGAACAAATGATCTGATCCTAGGCAAATATTTTATTTCACTGATCCTCCTTTTTCATCATCATCGCAAATTAGAGCACCTTCAAATGTTTGTGTTCAGGAAGTGCATGGTTCTAAAACCTCTTGTGTTTAATTTAACAGACTATTATGTTGCTCCATCTACAGTAAGAATCTAGGCAACACTTGGGGTACACATTATGACTGACTTGCCTCTAATTTCACTAGTGGCATTGCCAGGGGGAGGCATGAATACTTCAACCTTTATGTTTTAAAACTACCACTCATAATAAATGTCTTTCAATACAGTGATATAATCTGAAGCACTATGGTGAAGTGCATCCGAAGGTTCAAGAAAAGCGCTTTTTTTAAACACAACTTTGTCATATTTCTACATGATGTTTGTTACATGTTTTTTATGCCAAATGTTTTCATGCCTCCACTCGTACAAATGTGTTTAGAGCCAAGCCCGACCCGTGGCTTAGTTTTGGCTCGACTCCCCTGCTAATATGTTGGCTCGCTCATATCTACACAGACTGCGACAACGGTGACTTGATGCCACTGTTGCTGCAGACCGCTGAACTGACTGATACTACCAGGCCAAGACTAACTAAGTAATTGTTATGGGGTGTCCCACCCCATAACCCCCACTTAATCTATATCCCTGGGAACTGAGGGTACTGGAGTTGCTGTAGTACTCCCAGATAACCTTAAGGTTCAGATGGAGAAAGAGAAATACAAATGCACTTCAAATGTGTTTCTTCCAGCAGCTTTCCCTGTGCTCTCACAGACTTTCTTTGAGAAACTGCAGCTAATTATTTTAAATGAAATTTATGTTTTTCGGCGAATTTTTAAACCTGAAACTTGTGACGTTATCAGAAGGCGAGAACTTGTCAAAGATTTTCTGACAGACATGTAAATAAAAATCATGTGTTTGCTCTACAAAGTTGTTATTCAGTTAAATGTGTGCACCCTTATCTTTTCGTGATTTAATGTTAACAACAACACCCCCAATCAAAATAATGTCTTTGTTTGCAGTTCTATAAACCCTCGACCCAAAGGTTTTGCACCTTACATGATGACCAGTTACATTACACTTTCTTTTTTGTTGGCACGGGGAGATTGAGTGATTTCCGTAGAGTCACAAGATTTTGGGCCATCACCAAGACTCAAACCTGGTTCCCAAGTTCCAAAGTGGCAGCTATAGCCATTAGACGACATCCTCCCCTGGAGTACGATCTGAGATTACAACTAAACTCCACGCAGGGCCTTCATATCTGCATCACACTCCACACATGCACCCCAAAGATTCCAAATAAATGGTAAATGTATATCCATGCCAAACCTTGAAAACAGACCTGTGAGCACGGCTGACAGCTGAATTGTGGGCAGGGGCATTCTCGGAATAGTAGTCTTGGCTGAGGGTGGAACTGGCCTATGAGGCAATCTGGCAGTGCCCAAAGGGCTAGTCTGGGAGGCTAGTTAGTGGGTCCGTTTTTGGGCTGCTTGTGGACCTGTTTTACTTTCTGGTAGGCAATTTTAAGGTTGAAGCCTCTCAGACAGCGCAGCTGTCTGGTTTGCTAACAACATCTTGGGGACATTCGGAAAGCTTCCCTAGGAATTTATTCTGCCCCTTGCTTACTCTTAGCTTTGTAGTATGTAACTCACATTTGCTTCCTTTCTATTTGCTGGCTTTTTTGTGTTAGGCTGTCCATCTTGTGTTTGTCCCTATCCTGGCTCATACCTTATTTACTGTATCCTTCCACCAGTGTTTGATTTCTGTTCTCACATCTTTAAATCTTGTTCTTATCTTGTCACATTGCTGTGCATTCAAAGACAGATGTCAAATGTCAGGCTCGGTCTTCCAGGGAGCTTTGTGTGCACTTTTCTTTCTCTGACTTAAAAGTGAGAGGATTTATGTGACAATCATGCAGGCTACTAAAGGTGTGCTGGAGGAAGGCTGTGAACTGTGGTGGAAACAAATATTTTAATACGACCAAAACAAATCAATACACTATATGATGACATTTCCAAACCCTATCGTTTGTGCGCTGTAAGCTTTCATCAGTAAAACTGTATGTCTGTGCAGATGTAATGGTCATTTCAATTGAAGATGTGTTGTCTGTAATGGCAGTGCACTACCACATGATGCATACTCTACTTTACCCCATACCACTCTTCTCTGCACCATTCCATGCCATTGTACTCTACTCTGCACCACTACTCTATGCCACTTCACTCTACGCCTCTCTACTCTGCACAATTGAACTCTATCCTACAGCACTGTATGCCAATGCGCTCTACTCTGTACCACTCCACTATATGTCACTGCACTCTGCCTTGCAATCTCCACCCTACTATTCACCACTCCACTCTGCACCACTTCACTCTACTCTTAAATAATCTACTTTACACAAGTGTACTCAGTTTCACTGCACTCAGTGCCACACCACTCTGCGCATCTGATGGAGCGCAGGTCACCAGCTCTGGTCACACATACACCTAATACTCACCTGGGCCCAAACCACATACATACAGTGAGCTAGTAAAACCCAACTGGCATAACATTTTGAGTAATATATCTGTAACTTTGTTATTTACCTTTACTAAGTCTTACCACCTTGATAAATAATTTCCTGTCCTCAATGACTCTTGGAAACTTTTGTCTAAGATTAATTTGTGAGTCAAAATTATTCAATTACAGTAACTACCTTCATATCAAGAGGTAAATAATTTCAATATTAGCAAATATCAAGAAACGATCAATAAAGACGGTATCTGAAAGGGAAGGAAAAGAGAACAGCAGGCATAAAAGACAGATTTTTCTAATATATTTACCTATGGTCTTACATTAACCCAACTCCGTAGAAAAAGGGCCAGATAGAATCTCCAGGAACAGGCTACAGGTAGAAGATAAGGCAGATTCAGATCTGGAAGGGTAACATCCTCTATTGTGCAACGCCGGCGTCGCACCCCTCTCTGGCACTACTCTCCTCGAGTATCCCAGTTCTGCGACCCCTCTAGGTGATTAGATTGTCGATAGATCTCTCGAACTCTCGGGCAGAGTTTCAAGCAGCAGCAAAGTCTGAGACAGCGTCTGGGACAGAATCTGGAGCAGCAAACACGTTGGGTCAGTGACGAGTCAAAATGGCAGTTCTGACAAATCGGACAAGTCGGACAAAGACACTAGCTGGCTTACCTCAAATATACTATTCTCTGGGTTCAAGGACCACCCCCAAATGTTGCATTTTATGTTTTCCCCCTATTCTAATTGGTCAGGATAAGGAGGTGAGTTCATCACACCACCTAAAGTACGGATTACATCTATGAACGATTGTTTTATGTGCCCACCCCTTTATTTCTTTTCCCATAGCTTTATTCCGGCCAATTCACATTACTCAGTAATTTAAACATTTTATTCAAAATTGTTTCTCTTGTAAGGGTCATCAGTGGACGTTCCCAGGCTTCTTTACTCAAGATGTACTTGGCCGAGTGACACAGGAGCCATCTTTGTTTCCAGCCAGTCTTTATGCGCATGCGCGCATTTTCATGCGGGTAGAGGTTCCAGTCACCCTCCGAGGCCAAAATAAGAACTAATAACAAACTCAGAAATAGACACATTAGAACACGGAAACAAATGATCTCACTGTATACTACTTATTTCTACTCTATCCCCATTTACTTATTTTACATCTTTTGCATTAGTGTTTAATAAGCTTACGAATTTTAGTATAACAATAGCAGGTGCCTTAGCATGTGAGTTTGAAGTGGCATTTTAAGTGCCATTGCACAGCTGCAAAAGTTTCCCAACAAAAGCGACAGTGTCATACTACGTAGATGCAGTAGACGCATGTGCAATAGAAATCCCCCGTTTTGTCGGCCATTTTAAGACAATTGAATTACTTGCTAGTAAAGCACATAGAAAAGCTTCCAACTAGATAAAAATGTGTCGTGTACATAGAGGTTTTAGTACTTACAAAACAGATTGATTACGTTATTACATGTTATTTGAGAGGACTGAATACAAGCAAGGTTTTTTTTTTAATCCTTGCTCCATCCCATCTCCACTCTACTCTGCCCCACTGCACTCTACGCCACTGCAATCTATGCTGCACCACTCCACCCTGCGCCACTCTACTCTGCACCACTCTATTGTATGCAACTGCACTCTACTCTGTGCCAACTGAACTCTGTGCCACTGAACTGTATGCCAATGCACTCTACTCTGTACAACTCTACTCTACACCACTTTACTCAAAACCGATACACTTTACACCACTGTACTCTGCACCAATCTACTATGCACCCCTTCACTCTATGCCGCTACACTCTACTCTGAAACACTGTAGACCACTGTACTCTGCACCATTATACTCTTCATCATTGCACTCTAAACCACTATGTTCTACTCTGCACCACTGTACTTTATGCTACTGCATTCTACGCCACTCCAAGCTGCACCAATCTACTCTACGCCACTAGTGTCTATGCCACTCTACTATACACCACTGTACTCTACAACAGTCTTCTCTGCAACACTGCAATCTCTGCCACTGCACTCTATATCTCTGCACTCTATGTCACTGCACCACTTTATTCTAATGCCCTGTAAGCCACTACACTCTACACCACTCTACATTACTTCACTCTACGTCACTGCACTCTACCCTGCATCACTCCACGCTACTCTGCACCACTACACTCTATGTCACTTCTACTCTGCAACAATGCACTCTCCAGCACTTAATTGTACACCACTCTACTCTGCACTACTGCAGTCTCTGCCACTGTGCTTTAATCTATGGCACTCAATTGCACTCTATGCCAATGCACTGTACGCCACTACACTCAACACCACTCTACTCTGCATCGCTCCACTGTACACCACTGCACTATACACCAATCCGCTTGAAGGAACTTTAATCAACTATGCACCACTGCACTCTATGTCACTGCACTCTACGACACTTCACTCTACTCTAAAGCAATCTACTCTATGCCACTGCACTCTACGCCACTCGATTCCACTCTGTGACATTCCACTCTATGCCACTCTATTTTACAATGCTGCACTCTATGCCACTGCACCTTATACCAATGCGCTCTACACCCCTTTACTCAAAACCAATACACTCTACGCCACTGAGCTCTGTGCCACTTCACTCTATATCACTGCACTCTACACCAGTGCACACTACACCACTTTACTTAAAAACCAATGCACTCTATGCCAACTACTCTGAATCACTGCACAATACACCACTCTGTTCTACTCTGCACTACTGTACTCTATGCCACTGCTCTCTAAACCACACTACCTTGCACTGCTCTATGCCACTGCACTCAATACCAATGCACTGTACTCTACACCACTGCACTCTTCAAGACTGCATTCCCCACCACTGAACTCTATGCCACTCTACTCTGCATCACTGCAATCCATGCCACTGTACTCTACTCTGCACCACTCAACTGAACTCTACGCCAGTGCCCTCTACGCCACTCTACCCTGCATCACTCCACTCTATGCCATGGCACTCTACATCACTCTACTCTATGCCAGTTTAATCTACATCTCTGCACTCTACCCTGCACCACTCACCTCTACCATCCACCATACCACTCTATTCCACTTTACTCTACTCTGAAACGATCTACTTTCCTCCATGCCATACTACACTACTCTGTGTCACTCCACTCTATGCCATTCCAGTCTATGCCACTGCAATCTATGCGGTGCCACTCCAATCGATTCTACTCTGCAACACTCTATGACACTCTGCTCTATGTCACTGCACTCTACACCAATGCATTCTACACCACTTTACTCAAAACCAATGCACTCTACACCACTCCACTCCACCAATCTACTCTGCACCACTGTACTTTACGCCACTCCACTCTAAGCCACTCTATTCCAATCTACAATACTCCACTTCATGATACTCCACTCTATGACGCTCTACTCCATTCAACTCTACTCCACTCTGACACTCTACTCCACTCCACAGCACTCTACTCCACTCTCTGCCACTCTACGACACTACTCCAATGTACAACACTCTACCCAACTCTGTCTATGCCACTCCATGCTACTTCACTCTACCATATTCTAAAACACACTACTCTGCTCCGCTATTCCACTATATACCTTCACTTCACTCCACTCTACGCCACTCCACTCTACAACATTCTACTCCTCCCTGCGCCATTCCACTCTATTACACTACTCCAATCTATGGCAATCTACACTGATCTACACCACTCTACTCCAGTGGCGGTGCGTCCATTGGGGGCGTTCGGGCGTTGCCCCACCAAGGCCACGTGCCCACGGCATTGTTCTACTTCTGACGCTAATTCCAGCAATCAGGACTCCTGATTGGAATGGAATTAGCGTCAGAAGTAGAACGAGGGATGGACGCTGAAGGGGGTGGGGCTGCGGAAGCACTCAGGGTGAGTGACAGCGCAATAGTGCACATGTTCGTTTTTGGGCTGGTCATTTTTAAGACCAGCCCGAACATGCACACTAAGCCTTCCCCTTACGAGTGCAAGGGTTGCTTTCATTCGCAGCCCCCGGTCTCCTAATGGGCAGGGAGTGACCCTGCTCCAGGCCAATCCTGGCTCTGCTGGACTCTGGAGCAGCGTCTGGATTAGCTGAGAGCCTGAGAGGGCTTGCCAGCCAGTAGCCACTCACACAGAAGATGACGACGGTGAAGACGCCAAACGTGGACCCCGGCCCAGAAGCAGACAGCAGAGTCGGCGGACCCGGTCAGGTAAGTTTAAGCATCTTTGTTATTTTCAAACTCCCGCGGCCCCCCAACCTCAAGCGGGACTCCCCCTCCGTGCGAGACCCCCCCCACGTGAGACTCCCCCATGTGAGTCCCCACCCCCGCGAGTATTAGACATGAGATCAAAAAGCATGCAGTAGCATCCAAGGAGACATGAAGTTATATCCTCACGAAGCATGTTATTCATACACTATAGTGTTACGGGGATTCTGCTCATGCACAGAGCTATGCACAGGAAACCAGGACCTCAGTGAATTGTGGTGTACCAAAAAACACACCTCAGTACCCAGAACCCCTATCCGACTAGCATCAGTGTCTCATTCGTTCTCCATATCATTTCGAGGCTACCAATTATTAGACAACCCAGAACAAGCAACTTAGAATACTCTCAGGAATGGTGGGAATCAAGAACACCTTTTCATTGTTATTCTCATATAAGTCCACAACATGAGTAATCAGAGACATGGAAAAGTTTAAAATGTTTATTTTTAACAACATGCTCTAAAATGCAGTATTTTGGCTAACATAAACAAACAAATGATCAGAAATAAAACCATCAGCATTGTTACAATTGTATATAAAATTAAGGGAGAAATCATATTATAATGATACTGGAATCAGGTCCTATAATATCTTGTGTACCACCCTCCCCTGGCTAGTAAGCTAGTTTTATATAATAATAGAAGGTCTCTTGGCTTGAATGGGGTACCCCATACCTCAAAGATCAGCTTAGGTGAATCGCATCACAGGATCAGCACTGCTCTCTGTGTCTGGAAAGGTTTTCTCCAAGTGTGTGTGAATCATGCAAGTAATGCAATATTAAAGGCACCCGAGTTTCAGATATTTGCAGCTGTGTGCTTGTTGTGTCTAGAGCGTGGGCCGATCAACCTGAATTCAACAGCATACATTGTTATTTGACCTCGACGGCTTCTGCACACAGTGTTCAGACTAAGGCCATGGTGAACGTCTAGGGATGTAAAAAACAGACCGTTCTCATGTGAAGAAAAAGCAAGCAAGCAGTTTTACTTATAATAACGGCTACTTATAGTGTCGTGTGCAAAAGCAGCAAAGTGTCAAGATGGCGTTAACCTCTAAAACGCTTATGCTAACATAGCAATGTGTGCATGTAGGACCCTGTCTCCACTACACCCTCCCTTGATCGGACTATGGACAGAATAGGGAAGTAATATAGGAACGCAGAGTTCAAGTTCGAGTGAGACAGAACCAAGTTCATATATTGGCAATCCGTATAATTGGTAGTGAAAGTTCCAAAAGCTTGTTGGGAAAAAGTAAAAAATGAAAACATCACTCAGGGGCGATACACAGCCCAGTCTGGAGTAAAAAAATAAAAAGTAAAAAAATTAGAGTTAGTACGTGCGGAAGATGGAGAACTGCCAATTTAATCTATCAACGTGTATGCACAGTATGTTGCAACAGCCTCCAAAAGGAAGTCATTGTAGCCTTCAGTAAATGATTCAGCCATCCAGTCTAATAAAGTAAATGAACATACATGTTCTTTGATAACCAGAGCCTCTAGCACCATCAGAAGACAACTTGCGTGTTCTTCAAGATAACTTCGCACCAGGAAGTCATGGGCTGCTGCATATATATCCCAATTTCCCAGGATTCCGTGCGCAGCTCCACAGGCCATAATCCCGATACCAGAACAGTCCAACTCATGAGCCACTAAGGGACTCATTAGTCGATCATAATCCGGGGCAGGAGACGCAGTGTTCGACAGGCACAAATCCAGAGCCCATTCGAAAGTACAATCTAGGCAATGGAAAACAGTTTGCACGCAAGTAAGGTATGAGAACCGGAAGGACAATCCATAGGCTAGGCTCAAAGTGGCCAGAGGTAGTGTTCCATAGTATTCAAGCATCCGGTTGCACAGTTGGAGCAGCCGGAGTTGGCTGTCGTGTTGCACAGATCGTGCAGTCATTGCGGAACAATCAAACCAACAGCAGCACACCAGCAGTCAAGGCGAGGATTAACGGAAGCCCGCCGAAGACGCTGGAAAAAATATAATGAAAAAATGCCGGTTTCACACCAAATATTGTTTGGAACGAGGTCAGAGCCCACAACTTTGGAAAAATGTGCCAAGCCAGTTGTTGACGAGGCATTGAATATAGTGTGAATCAGAGCACCGAAATGAAGGGGGAGATCTGTATTTAAAAGAGCATGCACCTCAGTGCGGGTGTTAGCTACGTGAAGGACAAATTTTTCACGGGAGGAAGTTAGGGCGACTTCTTTTTGAGACAATAGAGCCCTTATTCTGCTCATCTTGTTAAACTCTGCCTTCAATGTTGGGATGGAAGGCCAGATGGATACATCGAGTCTCCCATGCGGGGGTGGGAAAACCACATTCTTACAACAGACTACTCTTTGGGAGCAAGTTACAATGTATGGAATTCCCGCTGGCATCCCGCAACACGCCTCATTATTTATAAGCAAATAACTACCGTTAGCTAATAACGTGAATGCTGGTGTAATTGCTGGCACAGGATTGCCTTTTAAAATACAAGCTAAATTCGGGGTGTGAATGTTGCAAGCGCCATGCAATTGGATGTTCCTACAAACTACTGAGTGATCAGGTGTGGAAGTGCACTCCTCTCCTTTTAAATAAACCTCTTTACCTTTCCTCATGCACCTGTATGTAAATGGGAGTGACCAAACTTCATGTAGGAAAGCAGTACTTAGTGGTTCATATCTGCCTAAGGCATAGTGTTTCATACATGAACTGAACTTAAACAATGGAAATGGTAGCGTGATTAACCCATGGATAAGCCACACAGCTGAGTTCGATTCGGCCACAGAGAATGGTAAAGGTTCCAACTTTGCAATATGTAATAGTGAATATGTTGCATCCTTCATGGACTACATGTTGTTTTCCTGTCATATTAAACAGTTGAATAAAGATGATGTATTCATGTAGTCCCAGGGAACTTTCCCAGCCTTCAATGTTTGTAAAGTCCATGCAAACTGCATTATAGAACGCAATTGATTCTGACCATGGTATAAGACAGACATGTCATCTTGTATAATGTCCACAACAGATGAAACAATATTGTTTAATGTGTAAATTCTGGAAGAAAGGGTGTTAATGCTATTATCAATGACAGCAAGCACTTTTTTTCAAATTTGCTTCATCGATTGCTTTTAATCTAGAAGCAGCTTCAATTTGAGATAATTTCCAAACTTCGTTGTAAACAGCATATACCCATCTTTTGGACCTGCCACCCACAGGGCCCTTAACAAAATCATTCAAATTCACATTGTCAGTCAATTTGGACAAATTAAGTTTAACTGATGCCAAGGAGGAATGTTGAAGCCAGTTTTGACATAATTTTCCTACGGAATAGGTAGTAACAGAATGGGAGGTTTCAAACCGGGGGTCAACCCTAACCTGTGTGTAGCCTGATCTCAGCCCCAGAAAACGACGTTGACACGAGTCAGAAGTTTTTTGCCATATCAACCAACCTTGGGGATCTAAGCTGGAAATATTGAACAATGTATTTGTAATCAGTGACTGCAATTCATCCATGGACAGATCTGTGTGATTGTCCCAGGAAGGATAAGCACCCAGATCAGGAGTAGTAGGGGTATTCATCTTTTTAGAAGTAGCCAATACAAAGCAGGTGGTCTGAAAAACAGCAGAATTCAAAAATAGCATATGGGTCGGGATAAGACATGCCCGATGCAAAGCCTCAGAGCCTTGCACCTACCAGGATTTAGAACCCCAAACAGATTTAAGATCAATGGTATCTTTCCCCAGCTCATAGCCCCCAATAGCTAATTCATCCATAAAGGACTTTGAGTACAGTAATTTAGTATGAGTTAGTCTAACTTTAGAAGCTGACCCAGTAGGCATTTTAAAATAAAAAGGCTTCAGGTTTAGATACACTGAAATCGGTAAAATATGTACATTTCTTCACCAAAGTTTTGGAACTGCCTTCAATGGGAGCGGGACAATGTTCCCATTGTGTGAAATTAACGACATTTCTAAATGTATTCGCTTTATGCAGAAAATGATTGCCATAGTGTTGGTAGCAAAACAACTCTCCATAATTTGCAGATTCTAAATACAAATCTCCAGCATCAAAAGCAGCATAATATTTCAAATCCGAAAAAAGAGCCTCTACGGCTTGGACATCCCAATCTTCAGAGCGTATGTTTTGTTTCACAACATCCCCCATAGAAACACGAAGTATATTGGGGACATTATTCACCTCTGTAGGGCCATGAATTCGAAATTTTACAGCATCTCATACATTCCCATCTAACACAGGCCAGGCAGTAATATTAACAAAAGTCTGGTCCCTCTTCATGATGTGTGATGAGGAGTGGGGTGCCAAAGTTCCATCAATTAATCTAATTGCAGATCTTTCGGTCAAATAATGTCCATTCACTAGATGAAAAAAGACATCCACAAATCCAATGGACATGAACAAGAATATATATGTGAGCACCAGCCAAATGTAAGTCCAAGGGCGAATTAAATAATGTCTTTTAAACCAAACATCAAAAATTGAAATTTTCAATGGGGCCCTCATGTTGTAGAGTTAGTGTCAAATGAAAAACGTGACTGGTCTACTGCACTTGTTTGCACACCAGGCAACGACACATCTGTGGGATAAGTATACTCAGTGTCTTCATGGGGACCACCAGCCGGTGGAGTCACTAAAGGATTAGTAACTGTATGCATTTCGATGGCAATATCAGGCCTGTTTGTATTTGCCGGAGCCAAAACAGAATTTCTCAGCATTGCTGGACAAGAGACCGCTGGAGTCATACTAAGAAGAATCGGCCACTCGCTGTAGTTTGACATTGTCAATGGAGATGTACCTGTCATCCTTGCGACCAGGAAGTGGAGGTAAAATGACTGTTCTTGTACCCTGCACGCCAAGCACTGGAACCGGTGCACGATAAGAGGGGCCAAACTCCTTCTTGTTCTCCACCTTCTCACGGACCAGGTCACCAACTCGAGGTAGCCAGCCAACTACCAGAATCTGAAGTGCAGCATCAGTTGTGGAGGGCAAGTGTTCCTTTGCAAGACTGTCTCGAGCCTCTTGTAGATTCTGTAACACAGCAGAATGATCATCTACGTCAAAGGGTACGGCCGCTGCCGCCATGTCTAGACCATCAAGGTCCGGGACAAAACATTTTTATGCCAAAGAGCATTTCGTACGGAGTCCGCCCACCCAGAGACCTTCTAGGGAGATTATTAAGTGCACGTTGAATGCTATACAAATGGCCCAACCAGTTCCTGCCAGTGCCTAAAACCCTAGCTGTCAAGGATTGCTTTAAGTCACGGTTCATTCACTCTACAACAGAATTGCCCTCAGGCCGGTATGGAGACAAAAATTTGACTTGGAGCCCCAAAGACCTCATGGCATCCTTGTGCGCCTTAGAGGCGAACGCTGGACCCTGGTCCGAATGTAGGGTACCACATGCAAAAATGCCCACAAAGACACGCAAAACCCTGATGACAGTTCGAGCATCAGCACTCCTTTGTGGCCAGACCCATAGAAAACGTGTGCACGAATCCACTGCAACTAAGATGCACTTGTACGCAGTAACAGAGGAGAAAGTACTGCAGTGATCCAAATAAACACAGCCAAGTGGTTTATTAGATATGCACAACTGTGTTTGAGGTGGACGCGCAGCAGTTGAAGGTTTGATCTGCTGGCAAATGTCACAATTAAGGACATAAGCATGAGTCTGTTTATATAGTCCGCGCCACCAGTAACATTGTTGTAAGATAGTAACAGTCGCTGAAACGCCTGCATGGGCAGAAGCCATACCTTTGTGAGCGGCTGTTATCAAGGAAAACCTGCAGTCCGCTTTGGGAATCAATCTGTCACTTATGTCATTAATTCTCACATAGGGAACTTTATCAGGACTTAAATGATAAGAGTATTTGGAAGGGAAACCTCTAGGGTAATTATCACCCTTCTCTGTAGCAGCAATAGCTGCCAAGATGTCATCATCAATCTTACTTTTGGATCTTGTAACTGCTGCTACCAGATATGTTGCCACTGCCATTTTCACTGCTTCGTCAGCTAAACTGTTGCCAACAGCGTGTACCCCTACGCGCTGATGACCAAGAGTATGAATTACATTCACGAGCAGCAGACATTGTTTAAGTTCTGCGACTCGAACCCAAAGCATTTTATGTTTGATTGTGCTACCCTTGGAATCACGAAATGTATTTTGAGACCAAAAGAATAAATTGTCGTTGAAAGATTGAACACAGTAGTATGAGTCACTCACAATAAGAGTAGTCACTCGAGGATCAGCAAACTCCAGTGCAAGCACCAGAGCACGTAGCTCTGCCAACTGGGAGGTACAATCACCCAATGTCTGCGAATGCACGACATCAGACTTGAATTCACCATTCACAAAAGTACCAGCCACTATTGCACAGGCCGCTGAATAAGCATGCTTAGATGCCGTCGCCGGTTGCGCCGAACCGTCAGTGTTAATGATACAATGGTAATCCTCAAGCGGACGCAAGGACAGAGGAGCTGGATGAACAAATTCATACTGCAAATACTCCTGAGGCTGCAATGAGGCATCAAAGATGAAAGTGACATCCGGAGACGTCAAAGAAGTGGCCCGTTGTATCCAACGTGGATGCAAAGCTTTCGAATTCGGTACACTGGCTTTTGTCACTGCCTCAAGGGCAGGATACGGTGTGACAAACAACATGCGTTTCCCTTGCGACAGCGCTCTCTCTTTCAGATTCGCCATCTGCACTGCAGTCAAAACTTTTTCGACTGTTGAAAAGCGCATTTCAGCCGAAGTGTACAAGTGTGACTTGTAAGCAATAGGGACAGTGTCTCCCTCATTAAACGTTAAGTACGTGAAACCCACTGCGCCAGGCACAATTCTTATTACGAGGTTTGTGTGGTTATCACGCGTCAATAAGTATTTAGAAGCAAGAAGATCAGCCTGCAAAGATTGCAGGATAGCTGAATGTTCTGGCAGCCAGCTCAATTTGGAAAAAGTAGGTTGTACCAAGGCATATAGCGGCTTGATATGCTGGGCATAATCGGGAATGTAAGTACACCCGAAGTTCAAAAAACCCAGCAAAGATTGTAGTTTTTTCAGAGTTGTGGGAGCGCGCAGACAAGCGCATTTCTCCAGGAAGTGAGGTGCTAAACCTCAACCTTCGTTGTTGAGTTCATAGCCCAAAAACAACACTATATACTCTGCAATGTGTGATTTTGCAAAATTAAATTTTTAACCGAAGTCCGCAAACATGACAATGATGCCGTCAACACGACACAGATGCGGCCATAATTCAGCGTCTGTGAGATAAATATCATCAACATACGAGTACGCATCAGGGTCAATGCTCTCTAACAGAGAGACTACACATGCGGCAAAGACGCCAGGACTGTTTTTGTAGCCCATGACTAATCTTTTTAACTGTTTTTGTTTGCCGCCAGAAGTAAAGACTGTCCATTGACTACTAATAGAGGACAGGTTATGGCTATAAAAGCCATTGGAGATGTCAAGTGTGGTCTTAAACTTTTTTCTCACGAGACTATCAATGAGGGCAGAACTATGGGTGTTCTGTACCGCACAGGTCCGACAATGAGAGTTCAAATGACGATAATCCCAAACTAGGCGGTACGACCCATCGGGTTTGGTTACAGTGAAAAGAGGATTATTCATGGGTGACACACATGTTTCAATTACTCCTTGATATTCCAATTGCTCAAGGATTTCTGCGACGTGAGATCTAGCTTTACGGCGCATGGGATATCGGGGCTGTGGCTGTGGCATAGACCGTAATGGAATCTCATGGCTTGGTGATCATTTATCCCACCCAACCTGAGTACGGTACAATGCCGGAGCAAGCACCTGTGCCCACTCTTCTGGAAAGTTCTGAGCCTGCTCCTTCGGCACAGTGTGCGCGAAAGATGGGAGGATTACCTCCTCCCCTCTAGGAGCGGCCAAAACGAAAGCTGGGTGCTAGTCTGCCTCTGCTAACAGAATGTCATATGTAGAGGTTAGATTTTCTCAAAAAATCCCTTTTATGGTACGTTGTATGTCACCTTCAATTAAAAGGACTATGTCATATAGTCTGTCAGGGGGAGCCACCCTAGTGTCAGCAGTTTCTACAGTGATAAATGTGTCAGTTGCTGTCGCCTTCAGATATGGACGCAGTGCTTGCCGCACTATTGTAACCTCCGCTGCGCTGTCTAGCAGCATTAGTGCCCATGTCAGGTTCCGAAGCTGTGTTCTCACTATCTGTGGCATACCTCACTGTTAGTGCAGCAACTTTCTTTTTCTGAAATGGAGGTCTTTGACATGCAAATTTGTCCTGCTTGCCTTTACCATCAGCCGGGCGGGGCTGCTCACGTCCTTGAGGGGCACCCCGACCTTTGCCACGTTCTCCTCCACCGGATTGTGAGACCGATGTTTCCTGTGAAGAACGAGGAGAACGTTGTTCAGGAACCTGAAATCTATTAGAAGATCTAATTCTAGTGCGATCGCACAATTCATAAGTGCGTTCAGTAGTCACTTGTACTGGTGACGTGGGACGAGACCCCTGTTTCTGTTGCTGCTTCCCCTGTTTCTTAGTTTTCCAATTTTGTTTAGGAAAAGCTGGACGGTCGTCTTTAGTAGACTTAACCGTCTGTGTTTGCAGTTGTGCTGTTGTTTTAGCAAAAGGCTTAACTTCCAAACTATTGCGGCCAATGGTCTTATAAGCCTCCGCAATAATTCTCGGTAACTGCCGGAGTTTATCGACGTCGGCAATGAGGTGCAGTTCATTCGACTCTTGAAAGTTAACTGCATCCCCCTTGACATTAGCAAGGATGAGATCAGCAACTACGTCGAACACGCCGACAAGCCTCATTCCCAACTCGACCGCTGCCTCCGGACCGTGCTCATCCTGAACACTCTTAATCACGGAGGGCAGCACAGTCTTCGACGGAGTGCCGAAGCACTTCGCGTAGACTGCTGCAAACACTTTACCCCTGTTCTCACAAACTGTTACCTCGGGGACTAAGTCTTTCTGCAAACTAATTGTAAGGATCCTGTGTTTTTCCACAGGAGTAGAATTAGGAAATACTGCTTCCAGTTGGTCAAATTTCTCAGCAAGTCAATAAGGCATATCGTCCTTATTCTGGGGGCGCTTGCCCATTACCGAATTAACCATGACGGGACTAATAGTGATCCCGGCCGGTCCAACTGGTTGCGCCGCAACCCCAGGTGCCCCCACCTGGACATTGCGTGAGACGTATTGCACCAAAGACCTATGCACCGCAATCAAGGCGGTATGGAGCTGACAAAAGTCATCCACCGGGGCTTGAAAATATCGTGGATGTGGTGTGAACCCGGCCAAGACTGGCTAAGTGGCCCCAGGAATGGACAAGGGACCTAACCGACCCGGAGTTACGGTGTGGGGGAGGGCGCCATTGAACCAAATACAATGCTGCCAAGCAGAAATTGGAATTTCCTGTGTCCTGTATGGCGTGTAATTCGCTGGAACTGCAGTAGGAGTGTATGAGTGAAACGTCTTATCATCCGCATTCACCTCCGGAAAAGTAACCCAAGAGTAAAACAGCTCATAGGGGAACGATGCATCAGCACTCACTACAAAGATAATGGACATTCCATCGTCCGGCACCCCAAACTGCGTCAAATGATGCCGGAGATGTGCGTGACTATGCGCTGCAATAGCAACCTCAGCCATAAGGACACAGAGTAGAAAAACAATCTATATTAAACTGTCGCACAAAAAGGGTCAGTAATTCAAAATGAAACCTTTTTAATTGTCAAGCTTGATTGAACCTATAATTTGACTATATAGGTAGGTTTAAACCGTCACTCCCGTCAACCGGAAACAAGAGTAAGGGTGTTGTGGACAAATATAAGCACTACTAAGGCGTCTCAATCAGAAGACCAAAACGTTAGGTGCGCCATGTTGCGGGGATTCTGCTCATGCACAGAACTATGCACAGGAAACCAGGACCTCAGTGAATTGTGGTGTACCAAAAAACTCACCTCAGTACCCAGAACCCCTATCCGACCAGCATCAGTGTCTCCATTCGTTCTCCATATTATTTCGAAGCTACCAATGATTAGACAACCCAGAACAAGTGACTTAGAATACTCTCAGGAATGGTGGGAATCAAGAACACCTTTTCAGTGTTATTCTCATATCAGTCCACAACATGAGTAATCAGAGACACAGAAAAGTTTAAAATTTTGATTTTTATCTACGTGCTCTAAGATGCAGTATTTTGGCTAACATAAACAAACAAATGATCAGAAATAAAACAATCAGCATTGTTACAATTCCATAAAGAATGAAGAGAGAAATCATATTATAATGATAGTGGAAACAGGTCCTATAATATCTTGTGTACCACCCTCCCCTGGCTAGTAAGCTACTTTTATATAATAATAGAAGGTCTCTAGGCTTGAATTGGGAACCCCATACCTCAAAGATCAGCTTAGGTGAATCACATCACAGGATCAGCACTTCTCTCTGTGTCTGGAAAGGATTTCTCCAAGAGTGCCAGAATCATGCATGCACTGCAATATTAAAGGCACCCGAGTTTCAGATATTTGCAGCTGTGTGCTTGTTGTGTCTAGAGCGTGGGCCGATCAACCTGAATTCAAAAGCATACATTGTTATTTGACCTTGACGGCTTCTGCACACAGTGTTCAGACTAAGGCTTTTATCGATATGTGCTACATTATATCCCACTGGGCACATATATTTGTTTATTTTAATTTAAATTAACAGCTGTGATAATTTCCCAGTCGTGCTCTGACCCGGCAGTATTATTTCAGTGTACCCTTTTTTTTGTTGATCAGTTTTTAAAGGGCCTGTCATTTATTCACATACAGACGTACCATGCTGTTTAGCTATTGCATACTCCTCACCTCAGATTCGTGACAGAATGTTACACGCTGGACCAAACTGCTTTGTTTGTTTTTTATTAATAGGAGAATTTGAGACCCCGCCCTGTACATGTGTGACTTTAACTAAGAGGCATGTTTTAATTCTTCCGAAAGTTTAATCGTAGATTGTAAGTAGCTACATACAAAACCCTTTTCCCCCTTTGATCTAATCTGGTGCAGTAGGCATTTCCTGTGCATCACGTTTATGGGGCCACACATAATCCTTTTTGTAGTAACAAGCTGCCCTTTATGAACCCCTTGATTCAATTGCATTAGCAGCGGCATTAAACTTCTCCCATTACCGATTGACATCAGTGGCATAGCACGGATGCCACATGCCATGGTGTAGGCAAGCAAAATGGCTCCTTTTACTGCTAATGTTGTAGTAATATGAAGCAATTGTCAGGGTTCAATGGGGCCCTTATGGCTCTGGGTTTTGGTGCACTGCACCTGCTGCACCAATGGAATCTACGTACTGATCAGTAAGCATGCAGCGTAGGTGGAGAGGCTTTGCTTACTTTTTGGCACATTTATGATAAATGTTGACAATACATTTGCATTATATCTGCTCTAGTCTCTGTGCTGCAGCTGGCTCTGTGTGTGGCACCAGTCCTAGTCACAGTGCTGCAGCAGGCTCTATGTGTGTTTGCAGCTCTAGTCTCTGTGCTTCTCAAATTTGCTTGAAAATGCACCATTTACCCACTCTTTTTTCAAAATGTTCTAGTGGGGTATCCCCACCGAACCCCTCTTAAGATGTTCATGCTCGCTCGCTGCACTCGCTCAACAAGGTGCACTCCAACAGAAAGTTTACGCCACACCACTTTCAAATGTCACCAGCCACCACTGCTCTACTCTACAAACCTCTACTCAACTCTATGCACCACCCTCTAAGCCACTCCACTCTGCTCTATGCCACTTCATGACATTCTATGCCACTACACTCTACGACACTCTACTCCACTCTTCGGCCCTCCACTCTCTGACACTCTGTGATACTCCACTCACTCCTCGACACTCTACTCTACTCCACTGTATGACACTCTATGCTATTTCACTCTACATCACTCAACTCTACAACACTCTATTCCACTCTACGCTCTTCAATTCTGCGACATTCTGCTCTATCAGCCGCGGCCCGTGGAGGGAGTTCCGTGGGGCGGAAAGGCGGGGCGAGGGAGGGGCAGGGTGGGGGGTACTAAAAACCGGAATATGGATAGTTGGAGGTAAGTAAATAATTAAATACATAAAACGAATTTCATTGCGCGCCCTGCATCGCAAAGATGCAGGGCGCACAACGAAATGTGTTTTATTTATTTAATTGTTTACTTACCTCCAACTAGAGGTGCAACTAGAGCCAAATTTCGGGGGGGGGGCTAAGAAAAAATTTCGGGGGGGGGGCTGAATCTTTTAAGCCATAGGCAGAGTGGAGCTGCAGGGGCTCTTAGAAGGGGTGAAACAACAGCGAGGCCTCATTAACATGCAAATAGTCTTTTAAAGACCTGTGAAGTGCTCGGGTGCATCATCCCGGGCTGCCACACGCGACGGGGGGGGGGGGCTGAAGCCCTGTGAGTCCAATGGGTGTTGCGCGCCTGCCTCCAACTATCCATATTCCGGTTTTTAGTACCCCACCACCCTGCCCCTCCCCTGCCCCGCCTTTCCGCCCCAAGGAACTCCCTCCACGGGCCGCGGCTGTCCTATGCACCACACTCCACAACATTCTATGCCACTCCAGAAGAAAGGCCGATGACGAGATGTGGAGAGGAAAAGGGCATGCACGTCTAACAGAGGAAACATAATGTAAATGATCGAGACACTCTGGAAAAACACTACCCTTTTCACTGGCCTCAGTAATGTAGTTTACATGTTTAAGCCACGCCTTAATTACACATGCCTCGCCCCATTTAGAGATCCGATAATTTTTTTCATCCCACTCAAAGACTTGGCATTGTACAGTGGAATCTCAGAATTAGCAACGGGGTATTCCAGTGGCATACAGACCCATGATGATCCCCAAAACTGGCTTTTTAAAGGAGATCTACGTGACTCAGCGTCAATGGAACCCAGTGAACAGAATCCAGGCTCTTTACTGTTACAATTAGCGCTCTAGCGTTTCACGCTAGAGCGCGCTGTGTGATTACGCAATGCGTACGCCACGAACGTGGCGTACGCCTAGCTATAAATAATAAAGGGGCGCGGCCTGAGGGCAGTCACGCGCCGACACGAGAACCTGGTGTTGTGTCCATCATTGCCGCAGCGGCGCGAACACCGGGGGGTCCTCACCAGCGCAAGCGGCCCCCGCAACACTGGCGACGAGAGTGGGATGGTACACCACGTGTGCCCCAGCTGATCGGCGTGCTCCGCGGCAGTCCCGCGCACGCACGTGCTCCTGAAAGGCCGACTAAACAGCTCGAGCTCGATCTCAGGGAGGCAGAGGGCAGCTGGGCCCATTTAATCACCGGTGAGTGCACGTATGCACCAAGCACAGCCCATCCTGGCAGATGAACATCCCTGCCATTGAACTGTAGCCCTCTGTGTCCCTGCTGCATCCTGGCTGGGCTTTGAGGCCCTCTGCTCCAGCTGCCTGTTGCACCCGGGCTGAACCCTGCCGCCCTCCATCACCACCAAGAGTGGGCATCTCCTGCCACTGCAGACTC
The DNA here is from genome assembly GCF_964204655.1 of Triturus cristatus. Lineage (NCBI taxonomy): Eukaryota > Metazoa > Chordata > Amphibia > Caudata > Salamandridae > Triturus > Triturus cristatus. The sequence goes on from NC_140579.1 coordinate 540,807,352, forward strand.
CTCTGCCTACTGCCGTCCCGCCTGCTGTGCTGTGCCCCAGAGAGCCATGGGGGATGATGAGCGCCCCGCCCAGGCAGTGCCCCTACACCCCGCGTCCGGCGTTCTGCCGCCGTTTAGTGAAGCTGCTGACCCTGCCACAGCCGCCCCACGCTGGCAAATGTGGATTGGCCGGCTCGACAACTACTTTGCGGGCACCAGAGAAACGGATGGCACCGTGAAAAGATCGCTACTACTTCACTACGCAGGGGAAGAAGTCTATCTCCTTTTCAAGCACCTCCCCAACACAGGGAACGCGGACGACTATGACGCGGCAGTGAGAGCCCTCAATGCGCATTTCGACCCCCAGCTGAACCCAGACTTTGAACATTTCAAATTGCGCCAAGCGAGACAAAAGGAAGGGGAGTCGGTGGACGCATTCCACGCTCGACTGAGGGTGCTGGCAGACACACACCTCGTGGGCGATAGAGCCAAGGAGGAGATCAGGGCCCAGATAATATGCGGAATACGCAGCAAAAAGCTGCGGACACTCATCCTCCGCCAACCGAACATCCCGATGGCCGACATTCTGGTGCTGGCACGGTCCCATGACCTATCCGACGCCCGCGCGGAGGAGATGGAGATGGCGCTCACAAGAAGCGCCGGATCAGGAGTGACAGTCAAGACAGAGCGGGCCGACGCAATACAGTCGCGTGGAGCTTCCCGCCGGCCGGCGGCAAAGAAGCCGGCAGCCCCGTGCGGGTACTGCGGATATGATGAGCACGGAGGCAGACCGTGCCCCGCGAAAGGAAAGGTGTGTGACAACTGCGGCGTGATGAACCACTTTGCGTCTGTCTGTCGCAAACGCGCCACGCAACGCGACCGGAGAGGAAGGAGGCCGGAGAAGGCCATGGTGAGACAACTATCTCAGCTGTCGCTGTCGTCTCCCACCAACCCAAGGGACAAGCAGGCACAGGCCCTGCAGGAAAACGCAACGGAGTCCGATGATGACGAAGGAGAGACGTACCTGATCTCGTTCACCAGGGCCCTCAAGAGTTCAAGGAGGCCCCAACCAAGGTGCGACATCCTAGTCGCCGGGTCCCGGATAAACGCAGTAATCGACACAGGGGCGTCAGTCACCGTAATGGGAGTGCAACAATACAATCGCCTCCGACCCAAGCCGGAACTCCGACGATCAAAAGCTCAAATTTATGCCTATGGGAGCGACACACCCCTGCCGTTGGCAGGAAAGATGACGGTGCCGGTGAAGTCAGATGACGCAGAGATAACGATTGACATACATGTAATCAACCAAGAGGCCGACACCCTCCTCAGCGGGCACGCAGCAGAAGACCTGGGGCTGATCGCATTCCTCCGGAAGGTACAAGACTCCCAAACAACTACCCTGCTGGACCAGTTTCCAGAGCTGTTCACTGGGCTGGGGAACATCCGACGACCACCAGTCAAGCTCCACATTGACCGGTCGGTCACCCCCACAGCGCTGAAGCACAGGAGGATTCCCTTCCACCTACGCCCGTTGGTAGAGGAAGAGCTGAAGAGGCTGGAAGAGCAAGGGGTCATAGAGACAGTAACTGGACCCACCCCCTGGGTATCACCCATGGTGATAGCGGAAAAACCCCGGCAACCAGGCAAGATTCGAGTGTGCATCGACATGAGGCTGCCCAACAAGGCCATCAAACGGGAGAGGCACATCACACCCACGATGGATGACATAATCGCAGACCTTAACGGAGCACGGTGGTTCTCCAAACTAGACCTCAACGCGGGGTACCACCAACTAACGCTGGACGAAGAGAGCAGGTATATTACCACATTCAGCACGCACCTGGGGCTACGCAGATACCGACGCCTCAACTTTGGCATCTCTTCAGCAGCCGAAATATTTCAGAACACCATTAGAGACATCTTGCAGGGGCTACTGGGAGTGCTAAACGTCAGTGATGACATACTAATACACGCCACAACCGTGGATGAACACTACCGACGAGTCCGGTCCACCTTGAAGAGGCTGAGGGAGTTTGGAGTCACGTTGCACAAGGAGAAGTGCCAGTTCTTCCAACAAAGCATTGAGGTCTTCGGGTACACGTTTACCAACCATGGCATTCAAGTAGATCCAAGAAAATCCCAGGCCATCAAGAACGCCCCACCACCAACTTCAGCGTCGGAAGTCCGCAGTTTCCTCGGGATGGCCACATACTGTGGGCGGTTCATCCCAAACCTGGCCACCACGGCGGAACCTCTCCGACGCCTCACGAAAGCAGAGGCCCTATGGCGCTGGGGGCAAGAGGAAGAAGACGCCTTCAATGCGATCAAGACCACGCTCCGGGACCAGGCCACCCTGGTATACTTTGATCCGACCAGAAAAACAGAACTGCTTGTCGACGCCAGCCCGGTGGGACTGGGCGCGGTCCTTACGCAAGAGCAAGAGCCAGGAACGTGGGCCACCCTGGCGTACGCCAGCAAGGCGCTCACCCCGACTGAACAGCGGTATTCTCAGATTGAACGCGAGGCACTAGCCATCCGATGGGGTTGCCGGCATTTCCACCTATATGTCTGCGGTCACCCATTCACTGTGGTGACAGACCACCAGCCTTTGGTGCCCCTATTCAGAGGGACAGCACCCCACCCCCCCCCCGAGGATCGAGAGGTGGGCCATTGGCCTACAGCAATACCAGATGGAGGTGACGTACCGGCCAGGTGCGAAGAACCCGGCAGACTTTCTGTCACGACACCCGGAGAAGGAGGTGACATCTTCGGGCGGGAAGGATGAAGAAGAAGAGACCGAGGCACACATCGACCTCCTAGCTGCTCTCACGTGCCCGCGGATCCTGACAATCCAAGAAATCATACGTGCTGGGGAGCACGATGCCGTGCTGGCAAGAACACGGGGAGCTCTTCAAAAAGGGTCCTGGGTTGACTTCCTGCACACCGCCAACTCGTGGGCAGAGGAGGACAAGAAGGACCTGCAGCAGATGTGGCGAGTGCGGAATGAACTAAGCATGACCCGTGATGGGGTCGTCCTGCGAGGGTCTAGGATCGTCATGCCCGCGGCACTACGCCGTCAGGCCACGGCAATTGCTCACGAAGGCCACCAAGGGACGGAGAAGATGAAGACGCGAATGAGGGCGAAGGTATGGTTCCCGGGGCTAGACGGCATGGTGGACGAAGTGGTAAGAAACTGTGCCGCGTGTCAGGTGACGAGCGGCCCGGAACCTCCGGCCCCCATCGTGACAGAGGAACCAGGAAAGTACCCGTGGGACAAGATCAGTTTAGACTTCGGGAGCCTCCCAAACGGGAAAGTGTCGCTAGTAGTCATGGACAACTTCTCGAAGTATCCCCTGGTGGAGGTTCTGCCGTCTACAGCTTTCATGTTCGTGGGACCAGCCCTGGAGAAAATGTTTGCCATGTTCGGGCGGCCCTCGGAGGTGAAGAGTGACAATGGGCCACCCTTCCAGGGTCATGAGTTCCGGGAGTTCCTTCAGAGTCAAGGAGTACAACATCGGCGAATCACTCCCCAGTGGCCACAGGCCAACGGAGAAGTAGAGCGTTTCATGAGGACCCTGAATAAAGTCATCCGAATAGCCGGAGTAGAGCAACTAGACCCCGAGAGGGAAATCCAGCGATTCCTGGGAGAGTATCGGAGCACGCCCCACTGCTCCACCAAACAAGCCCCGTGGTCTCTTATGCTCAATGGGCCCCGCCGCGATGGGCTACCCACAGCCCCGGGGTGGGCGCCCCCACCATTTGAAACGGAGGAAGTCTTCCAAAGACGAGCACACCGCAACAGACAAGTAAGCCGAGCCAGGGGCAGTCAAGACCGCGACATCAGACCAGGGGACAACGTCCTCGTGAGGGACAGAAGGCCAGGAGGAAAATTCAGACCCCGGTATGAACCAGGCAGTTGGACTGTGGCACAGAGGCGGGGTACGATGGTCACAGCAGAAAGAGGGGCGGAGTCGACCACAAGGAACATCTCGTGGTTTAAACGCATTCCGGAGGCCACCGACCGCGACCCGAGGGGACTGGACGGAGCAGAGGAAGAGATCTCAACCCCAGAGTTGGGACCAGGACTGACGTCCAGTGGGGCCTGCAGCGCCCCAGAGCAGAACCATCATACCCTCACGGAAGGTGAAGCCCCGAGTAACCACCCACCCTGTTCCAGCACTCGTGCCACTGCCAGGTATGGTCTGAGAGCGAATCCTACACCCAGCAGCCGCCTTAGAGACTTTGCCTGCCACGCAAGTGAGTGACTGTTATGGACTTTAGTTTATTTTGTTGTCCAAGTTGGGGAGGGATGTTACAATTAGCGCTCTAGCGTTTCACGCTAGAGCGCGCTGTGTGATTACGCAATGCGTACGCCACGAACGTGGCGTACGCCTAGCTATAAATAATAAAGGGGCGCGGCCTGAGGGCAGTCACGCGCCGACACGAGAACCTGGTGTTGTGTCCATCATTGCCGCAGCGGCGCGAACACCGGGGGGTCCTCACCAGCGCAAGCGGCCCCCGCAACATTTACTAACTTGATTCAATATGATCACTCTTCGCGAACCCAGACTACAAATTGCGGAGTGCATTGAGTTTTAAATTAACGCATTGGACTGGAGCCTTGTGTCCCCATTGACGTGCAGTAGTCTGGTACCGAGCCCCTTGCAGCTGCATCCTCGCTTCAGCATCCCAGCTGGACCCGCGGCCCAGGGAGATTTTCCAATTAGAGAGAGTCTAATTAGCTGCATGCGCTGCGCCTGCTGCCAATCAAGCGAGAGCGCAGCTTAAGGTCTTATTATCGATCTCCCCTGAAAGATTTGATTCATGCCCTAAATCCGAAGGCTCTAATTCGCTCTAATCAGCGGTGACGCAGCAGAAATCTGGAGATGAAGTCACTCTACTGCCAGCCTCGGACAGTCTTGATCAGGACACTACAAACCTGACCGGCACGAGAAACAAACCCCTTCAGTAGGTGCCCGCAGGAGACGGGGGTAAAGGCTGAGTCCATCTAGTTGGAACTGTAGGAAGTGTGGAGGTCGGGAAAACAAGACACGTTTGGCGATAACGGGCTTTAGTGTATTGCGTGCTATATAGTGCTTCAGTGGCACTGAAAGTGCTTCGCAGTGATGCTGCAGGAAAACAGAAAAGAGAAGATGGTATGAGAGAGAGAAGGGGCGTGAAAGGGTGGGAAGGAGGGGACTTGATGTTATGTTACCGTTCATGCGAACCTCAGGCCACTTCAAAGCGCTGAGGGAAAACTGCAAAGGTTAGAAGGAAACGGGTAAAAGCAGGGTACAGGTAAAGGGGGAGCATGGCGTTACATATGTCTCAGATTACCCAGGTTCATGCCTGAGTAGCTCATCCACTCTAGGTTCTTGCCCTTGCATGCTGAGATTTGTAGTCATGTTACACCTATTATAAGAACAGGACTAGAAGAACCAGACTTTAAAGAAAATACCGGAACTAGGGGAGCTACTCGAGTGTTGAACTGGGAAACGTGAGAGCTCTTGATGTTAATTACTATAGTTGAGACATCTACATCCAGAGAGTAGTTCAAACACTTGAACGTTTGCTGCAAAAAAAAAAAAAATGAAATCTACAGGCCACAAAGACGATTTGGCCTTTCATCCTTCAAAATTAGAAACAATATAATCACTGCTGAGTTGGGGAGTAATAGTTGAAGTTCATTATGTTTTCCTCCACAAAGAACTCCAAACCAGAGTCTGTTGATATTTAATGTAAATTAGTGGTGGATTAATGAGTATTAGCCAATGTCCACTCCCAAACCCAGACTGTCAGAACCCCTCTCGTAGGGCCATGGTGCAAGCAGGAGCTACAGGGCCCAGCTGTGGGGGTTGAGGCCTTTTACTCCTGATCTCCCCAAGCCCAACTAACTTACTATGGGTCCTGAGCAATTGGGAAAAGTACACCTCACCTCTTGACAATCAGTAGTATTGTGGGTCGAGCTGTCCAAGGCTTCTCGAGGGACGGTAGAAACAGGGATGAACACAGGCTGACAACTCAAGATAGGTTCAATAGCATCAATAAATTGTCCAGTCAAATACTTGCTTTTATGAGAACTGGCATATTTATATATCAACACTACGCAAAATACAGCAAAAGCACACAATACACACAGTGCCCTGAAGTCAGACTAAAGTGTTCGATAGGCAAGTCGCTGATTCCCACTTCCCTCTCGCTAATGATAGTGATTACCCCTCCCCCCCATTCACTATAGGTGGCATTCAGGTTCAGCCCCTCTCTGGTGTCCCACCCGACTCTTTCAAAAGTGTTCCAGCACCTAAACCGCTTTGTGGCAGAAAAAGTCCACCCGGTAGCTTCCAGCCCTGCAATCACTCTTACCCGCTCCTGCAGGGGTTGCACTACCAGAGACCGCTGGGTCATTTCATGCTTGGATCACAGAGGGCTGAAGCAGCTGCTGACTGTGAGTTTCACTCTTGACTCTGCAGGCCAGCAGCTGGGCATCCACATCAGTTCCTTCAGTGAGATGGTAAGTTCCTCTGGTCCTTCTCACATGTGTGTGGGGGGAGATTGTTCAGGTTCCCATCCTTAGTTGAAGCTTAGGTATGCACAGGTCACCATGGCATCCTCTCCTCTTGATGACGACTGAACAAGGCAACTCCCATTGTTCTTTATGGTGGGCCCTGTGGCATACAGGGTCACAGACCTTATTCCACATACAGGTGACTGCCCGATCGGCAAAGCAGTAAATTCCTCTTCACAGCAGCCCCTCTCTAATATATAGTGTTGCTGACTTCACAAGGCACATGGGCTACGGCCCGATCAGCACAGAAGTAATCTTCACCATGACCCCCTGTGGCATATGGAGTTGCTGACTTTTCTTTGCACATGAGCTATGGCCCAGTTGGTTCAACCATGGCTAACTTCACAAAGGCCCCCTCTGGCATACGGTGTTGCTGATTTAAACCTGCACACAGAGGGCCCAGTTAGTGCAGCAGCCGACTCCTCGCACCTCGCTACAGGGATCCACTTGCCAAGATCACCCACTGACACTCCCTTCCTCCAAGAACTCTTCCTCACAGGGCACACTGGTCTTGGCAAGCAGGCAGCCCATTTTCAGACACCAAATGTGACTTAGGGCCTGAATCTTTGACGTTTGTGATGGGGTCTGATTCCTTTTCAAGTGCCCACTCCTTTGTCCCACCCTTCCTCCAGAAATCAGTCTGTCACAACAGGAGCAATTCTACATCTGATGGTCCCACAACACAGACCACTGGCATGACTAGAGGTTCACACCTCGATGTCAGCCACAGTGGTGTGTGCATCTAAAAGTTGCCCCAGCCCTTATGTTTATAATTCACTTATTAGCTCCATCTCCTTCCTGAGATGTGCCCAGGCCCCTTTCCAGTGACCTCTCCACATCAAAGGCCACTCTTTGAAGTGTACTATAGAGCCTGGCTCTCCTTCCTACAGTGTTTGTCCCACCCAATTCACAGGAATGCAGCAAACCACAAATCTTTCTCAAGGGTTTCTGCTATCTTCTCATGCTTCTCCAGTCAACCTTGGGTCTCCCAAAATAGACCTCAGTGTCTTCCATGTATTTTACTATTCACAGGCACGCATACACACAGCACACACATGCAACCCCACCCGAGCTGCACAGCGCTACGCATTAACTTAATGTAGGCTAAAGGTGAGTTGAGCAGGCAGCAGCAGAACATTATATGAGTGAGCCTGTAGTTTTTAGTTCAGTGACACAGGTAAAAAGGCCTGTTCACTCCTACAGATCACAAAATTGTATGCTGCCCCACCGTTCTTGTTCTACTTAACTCCAGGTAAAGACAGAAGCCTTCCACCGCTATGAGGGTAGCTCTTTGGGCACCCCTCCTTGTCCAACAAGACCACAATCCAAGAGTCAGGCCTATGTCATGGTGCACACATATGATCCATGTTTCCCCATGACAACAAAAATCTGCACAAGGGATGCAGACATCATTACAGCTGGGACACTCAGGGCAGGGTGCACATCTGTCACCATGCAAGGGACTTTTCAGTCTCAAAACAGTCCTTACCAATAAGAAGGATTTAGAGTCCCAGTAGTTCCGACCACTCCTGTGTCTGGTGGAATCAATACAATCTCTATTCTATATCCCTCAGGGACCATTCGCTAGCATCTGCCCTGTTGGTAGCCACGGAGGACATCTGAGAAACTCTGGACAATGGGGGGTCGGCGGCTTTGATTCTATTGGATCTCTCAGCGGCATTTGATACGGTCAACCATAAGATTCTGGTTGACCGTATGCAGAGTTTGGGGATCGAGGATTTAGCACTTGACCTACTCCAATCTATCCTGGCCAATAGACAACAAAGTGTGGCATCAGGGAATTTTACTTCCAGGCTTTTCTCCCTGCCCTGTGGAGTCCCCCAGGGCTCAGCACTGAGCCCAACACTGTTCACTCTCTATGTCACGCCACTGGCGACACTCATTAAAAACTCCTGTCTTCTCCCTAGCATTATACGCTGCCGACACTCAAATCGTGGTATCACTAGCAAAATCTGAAATCAGTTCTGGGCCTGCCTATGGGCAAAGTTAGCGATTGGATGGACAACAATTGTCTAAAATTGAAATCCGCAAAGAATGAGGTCATCACTTTGGCAACAATCCCACATTTTGGACCCCTGAATGGTGGCCGCCTGAGCTGGGCCATCCTCTTGAACCCGTAAATAAAGTAAAAAATCTTGGCTTTCTGATAGACAAAGAGCTGAAGCTCAAAGACCAAGTGAATGAAATTACTGCTGCTTCATTCTGCTCCTTGAGGCTAGTAAAAAAGATTGAAAAATTCCTGCCTCCGGAGCTTCTGAAAACTGTGATTGTTGCACTGGCACTACCAAGGATCGACTACTGTAACAGCCTCTACCTCAACTTGGCAGCAGGTCCCCTGAAGAGGCTCCAGACTCTGCAGAAAGCAGCGGCACGCCTTGGCCAGGCGCAGGGTGGCTTGTAGGTGGGGTAGGGGAAGGGCTCCTAAATACAAAGATTGGATTGATGACCTGACCTATTGCCAGGGACAGTTGGCCATATATGCCGAGACCCTTCCGTCAATGTCCAGACCAAAGGATATTTGGGGACCCCTTCAGAACTATCTTTTATCGACTGCCGCGGGGGCGGCGGACTCCCCCGCTTTGGAGCAGGAGGCGGGAGTCTAGGGGAGAGGCTTGCTTCCTCTGGGGCTCTTGTGGACACACAAACTGTTCAATACGGACGGTGCATGGAATCTGTTCCCATGCGGTGCAGACTCTTCTCGGTGGGGGTCCCTGCCACCACCGGAGGTAGCCTTTGGCACCAGTACATAACGAGAGGGGGGGGCCGGAGCTGTCTCTCAGAGGTGCAAGGATAGAGTGTGTAGTCTACATGATATATGCTTTCTTTGTGCTGTACAATAATATCAAGTTATCCCAATGAAGGAGGCCCATGGGACAGGGTGGGATATGTATTATGTATAGAACTGGAAGAGTGCGGAGCTCCCCTACGGAAATACGTGGCCAGATGGTGTTGTGCTCCGTGTTTACTTGCTAGATGTATTCGTCACTTGATTTACTCATGCTGTGTCGTGGAATGGCTGTAATGTGCAAAAACGTTAAATAAAAGTTTTAAAAAAAATTAAAAAGCAGCGGCACGCTTTCTTCTCAAAATTCCAAAATTCTGCTAGAGGATCCATTAGGAGTCTCCACTGGCTACCAGTAAAACAACGTTGCAGGTTCAAGGCCCTATGCCTGGTCTACAAATCACTGCATGGACTGGGGCCAGTCCATTTCAAGGAGAAGCTCAAATGGTATGTCCCAGGGAGGACTCTCCGCTCAGGCTCTGCCATGAACATGACAGTCCCCCCATTCAGGAAGACGACCCGGGGCAGGAAGAGCTTTTTCAGGACCTCAGCTGTGCTTTGGAATAGCCTACCACTGTCTCTAAAAGCTGCTCCCTCCCTATCGGCCTTCAGAAAGGCCTTGAAGACCTTGCTCTTTTCACAGGACTAGAAGGCACACGACCATCTATTAGAAATCTTCCTTCTCTGACAGCTCTGTACCTCTGCCCGCCTCCTATAGCGCTAAGACGCCCTCTGGCATTTCCCTGCACTTTACAAATCACATTTACATTCCTATGCACAGACTCTTCCCCTGCCATTTAAGGCCTCCATCTCAGGCTGTGTAAGGAGTCAATACATATACCTCCTCCTTTAGAGAGTGCATTCAAAATTCTCACAGCATTTTACACAACATGGACCCTGATGCTTACTAAACGCAAGAGATTGTTATTGTTTGGACATTGCCATTATGCCCATAGAAAACCTGCTTTGTAAAGAAAGAAAATGAATATGGTCTGACTGGGGTGTGTGGAATGTATTATTCATGGTGCCCTGGGGATGCACCAGGCATCTGCACCCATTTTGGAAATGATGGACGGAGTGTTGAACATTGCAAGCACTCACCCCCAATCAGTCAGACGTGAGTCCCTTGCTCACTTTGCCACTGGATTCAAGCAAGCCTGGCTGAAGACGGCTGAAATGCCAGAAACCGGTCCTAGGAAGCTTGTTTCCGGTCCAGGGAAGACATGGCTTGGCAGTTCGGGCTGGACTGTTCCCATGAGGCACAGGGTCAGACTGATTTGCATATGGACATGTCTGAACTGGGGTGGCAGAGTGGGCTAAAGAACGGTGATGGATTAAACCCAGATCAGTTGACTGGGGGTGAGTGCTTGCAATGTTCAAAACTCCGTCCATCATTTCCTTTGGTTTTGCTAAAGTTAGATATAACCTTACTCTCTAAAGTGGTAGCTTGGTCGAGCAGAATGAGATGTTTCATATAAATACTTTTGCAATATGCAATTGACTTTTGTAAACAGTTACAAGTGGTTGCAATAGGCAACTCTATTTTAAACACAACAATGCATTGAGCTCAATGGAAAATTCAAGTTATTTGCAACAGATTACTTTTTAGATTACTTTTGGAATTCCAGGACTGGATCCTAGATTCAGTCCTGGGTCAGTACTCAGAATCAAGTGATGAAAGTCGACTTAATTACTGTAATGATTTTTAAACAATATTTAGCTATTTTAAAAGTTGACACAGAAAATATTTCAAAGAAAACAGTCAATGATTCCCTATGGAAGAAAATTCAAGTTGCAGGTACAGCATGTTCTCGTTACTTTTGTAATCCAGTACTGGGTGCCTAGACTCAGTACTGGGACCTTTATCCAAAACAGGTAAGTAATTACGTTTTCAGATATTATACGATTTTTGAAGAATATTTAAAGATTGCAGAAATTGACACTTGGAAGAAATTTCACAGAAAAACAGTCAATGATTTCCTACGGAAGAAAATTAGGTTACGGGTAAGTACAGTTGTAAGTATTTTTCAGAGTCAGTGCTGGGCACCAAGATCCAGCACTGGGAGCTCACCTAAGAGCAGGTGAGTAATTTCGTTTTCGTTACTCGGCTGATTTTTGGTGAATATTTGAAGATTTGAAAAGTCCACACTTAGAAGAAATTTCAGGAAAAAGCCAGTCAATGTTACCCTATGAGGAAAATAGAGTTATCGGTTTAAGGGTAAGTACTCGACTGGCAGAGTTGAGGTTCTGGGCATAGACTCAGGTGTCCCCCAGGGTCAGGTAGGTACAGTTGGGTCACCCTCAGCGACTCTAGGGCGGCCGGGTGCAGAGTGAGTTAGGCCCAATGTTATCCTATGAGGGATAGGGGGGCCTTGGTTGGTGGCTGCTGACTGGCAAGCCACGTGGCTGTGGGAGCTGGGCTCCTGGTCACTTACTCAGGGCAAGTGGGGAAGTAGGTAGGTGTAGAGGTTTCACTGCCAGGGCCACTCGGGCGGCTGGGTGCAGGGTGCTTTTGAGCCTTCGGGCGCGCAATTGATTTCAATGGGAAATCTCCGGTTTGGAAAAAGGCTGCAAGCACGGGGACGAGGATTCTTCAGGTGCCACCACCACTTCGAGAGGTAAGTTGGGTAGTTGGAGGATAGGTAGGTACCCCGGGATTGGGCACAGGGGGCCGCGGAGCGCCGCGTGCAGGGGTGCCTTTTGGTGTCGGGAAATCTTACCCTCTGTTGATCGCGGTTGGGGGGGCACCTTGTTCTGAGGCTGCAGGCTCCTTCAGGAGTGTCGAGGGAGGTCCTTGGGTGCCGGACTCGGGGTCACAGTCGCCGTGGGGTCGTCCTCGTGGTCTTTGTCCACTCCAGCACTGGCCAGGCTTGGCTGGTGCAGAGTGTGCTGGGTTCGCGGTTCCGGGCTGCTGCCAGGGATTAGAGGTCGGTTTTGAGTAGAGCCTCTACTCATGGGAGTCCCAGGGGCTTAGAGCCAAAAGGTAGCCAGGTCCTCCGGGGTTTGGGAGGTTGCTGGCCACAAGAGATGCCGGGTTGGAGCAGGAGCAGGTTCGAGGGTCGACAGGCCGGTAGGGCTGGGGCCAAAGCAGTTGGTGTCTTCCTCTTTTTAGCAGCTGCAGGGCAGGTCTTCTTTCTTCTTGCTCTTCTTTGTAGTTTTGAATCTGGAATCTGGGGAAGGAAGGTTCAGGGTGCCCCTAAATTCTAGATTTAGGGGCGTTACAGGTAGGTGAAGGGCAGGGACCAATGGGTCCCTGTCCTGGGGTGGGTACACCCCCTATCCTGCCTCTCTCCTGTGGGAGGGGGGCAGTAGCCTAGTCCTGATAGGGTAGGGCTCCCCATCTTCAAGATGGCGAGAGCCCGGAGATGTGCTTCACCTCGCCTCCCCCACCTGAGGGGTGGGGTTGGCAGGCTTGCACATCCCCTGTCCTTATTTGGGGTTTCCGGCCAAAGCTTCCCGCCAGAGTGGGGGGTTGCAGTGGCCTGGGGAAGCTCACAGAGGCGGCATGCCTTTGAAGCTGCCCCCTGCCCATCCTGGGGGAGGAGATTTAGCACCTCGCCCAGGATGTGCATTGTTGCAGGCCCAGGAGAGCAGGGGCTCTCCTACCCAGGGGTCCAGCAACATGTCTGCTGGGTGGCAGCCTAGGCAGCCTCAGAGCAGACGTGGATTGTAGGTTAGGTTTAAGGGTGCACCTCTAAGATGCCCTCTGGGGTGCTTGGTACATTAAATCCCACACTGGCATCAGTGTGGGTTTAATGTGCTGAGAAGTTTGATACCAAACTTCCCAGTCTTTAGTGTTGTCATTATGGTGCTGTGGAGCTCGTGTTTGACGAACTCTCAGCACCATGTACTCTTAAATGGCAGCACTGCACTTACAGTGCTCAGGAATGGACCTGGGCATTGTAGAGGCACAGGGCTCCTGCGCCCACACCATTGGCATAAGGCACCCAGCTAGAGGGGTGGCTGATGTATGCCATGGCAGTGTAGGTGATCGGCATGGCACACAGGGATGTGTGTCATGTCGACTTTGTTTTTGTCTTGCACCCAAACACTCAGCCTGCAAAGGCAGTGTGTGTGTGTAAGGGTACAGGGCCTCTAAGGGTGGCACAAGGAGTGCTGCAGGCCTTAGAGGCCTTCCCTGGTCACAAGGCCCTGGGTACCTAGGGTACCATTTACCAGGGGCTGACATGTGGCCAGGGTTTGCCAATTTGGGTTTGGTTTGTTTTAGGGAAGGAACATAGGCCCTGGGCACCTGATTTGCAGGAGTCCAGGGCACACTCAGTCACAGTACATTCAGCAATTCAGCAAAAAGTGGGGGCATACCATGCAAGAAAGATGGCACTTTCTCACACACAGTTGCTGTCCTGTTTGCAATCTTGCATGAGATGCTACACTATTTGGTACCCGACAAGAGACTGATCAGTAACAAGTACAGTTCACGTATATGTGCTCAGAAGTTCAATTCTCTTTCGCCTCTTTGTGCTCATTCAATACAAATCTTACATTTATTTTGCATTCCTAAAGTTACTTCCTCAGTCTCTCATTCCACCCACAGTTTTAGGCCCTGTGGTGCTCCATGATCTGTAGTGGCAGTTCGAATTGTGTATGGTGGACATGTGCAGCGTTCCTACTCCTGCGGTGGCAGGCTTTAAACTGTAGGGGTTGCGGCTGCAGCCTGTGATGGTAGTGAGATTTCTGTGCAGCAGTTCACATCATCTGTAGTAGCGACTTCCTTTGGCCAGCTGTGGCGGGGACACTGGAGTGGCAGGTGCAGCCTCCAAGCTGATATTGATCGTGTGGGTGTCTTCGGGAGTTGAGGTCTCTGGTCTGATCTGGGCTGCCACCATGGCAACAACATTTTCCAACTCTGTTGTAGGCAGCAGATGTCTCTCAGCAGCATGGCTGACTGCTAGTCAGCCATAATGGTTAGAGTTTGTTCGAATTCTGAAAGTGCTTAATAGCAAAAAAAGCTTAGGGCAACATGGGACCCCTCCACACATGGGCTCCTCCTGGCTTCGCTCCCTGGTTGTCACTCACTCTCTCTGTTAGTTCCCAATGACATGCAGGAGCCTACTGGGCTTCTCTCCCTGAACAGTCTCTCCTCCTGCAGGTCCATACACCCACTCATTCCTTCTCTCAGCAGGCAGGCAGCAGGCAGGCTTCTAGGCAGCCTCCCAGCTTCTTCGATAGAAAGTGCAGACCTCAGGCAATGTCTCCTCAGATCCAGAAGACAACCTTTGTCTCACAGCAGTAACTCTGCATGAAGTGCTAGGCCTGCCGGCTGCACTGCACACGATAGTGACTGAGGACACATGAGTCCATCTCCCTTTTAACTATCTCATCGGTTGCACCCAGCCGTGTGTGCACATGCGATGTCCCCTTTATGTGGGGGTAGAATAGGTTGCTACTTCCCACTTTAAGCATGTTCTTTTCACTCCTTTGGGTTATAGGAATTTTGGTGAGTGCTACATACATAGTCTAGTGAAATGTGCTGGTATGTGTGCCTTCCGGGGATGGTGCAGTGTCAGGTTGGGTGCCACTTTAGGGAATGGGGTGTCCATTTGATTTATTGTTTCTTCCTCATGGTCATCTGCTGCTTTTTCATCCTAAACCATGACATATTATGAGTCCTTTGTTAACAATTGTGTTGATTTCATCAACTGTCCACATACCTTTCTCGAATAGTGTCCAAAATGTCCACCCTAGGTGTTGGTCAAAAATTATTGTGACGTACTTGGCTTTCTGATTTCGGCTTGCCAGTTTATTCATGTGCTTGCACCTTTGTTGGGTCTGGATGGTGTGTTGAGTCATGGGCACCATGTCGGTCCAGCATTATTGCAATCATGTGATGGTCTTTGAAAAAGTAAGGGCCGTAGTGAAACACTGGGTGGTACTGCTTGGCGTGTTGTGATATAGCCTCAAGAACTTGTTAAGGCTCCATTCTAAATATTCACTTTGGTATATTATGATCTTTATCGCTTTTTTGACGGAGTGCATACAGCAGTCTTCCTCACCGTTGGCTTCTGACCATTGTGGTATTTATTTCCTTTGTTTGATTCCTAGTTGGCTTAGGTAGTCACTGAACTCAGATCCTTGGAACTGAAGCACTTTGTCGGTTTTGACATCAGTAGGCAACCCAAACATGGAAAACACCTTTTCTAGGAGCATGTGTATGTTGCCCATGGCTATTGATTCTGTGAGCTTCACTGCGGGAAACTTTGAATCAATTAACAGTAGTGTCAAGCGTCTATCTGGAAAGCTTCTGAAGTTCAGACCTATGGTATCCTACATGGCTCTTGATGTTTTCACAGGGTCTGGGTAGATGATTCTGCCCATTAGCTGACAGGCTTGTTATGCTTTTATTCAGCCTTCTACCACCTCATCCCTCCCTGGGAACCACAGCCTCTCCTTTAGCCTTGATTTCATTTTGGCAATACCCTGGTGACCTTGGTGTGCCAGTTGTACAGCCATCCTATAAAGTGTGTTTGCTATCACTATATGGCATTCACTCAGTAGCAGCCCTCCCTTGGAGGTGTTCAGATCTTACCTCACTTGCCACAGTTGCATGAGCTTCAGTAAAGTCTCTGGTGTTCCAGAGGTATGCTTCTCGCAGAAAATCCTTCCACTTAAGCTGTCGCACTGCTTGCATTTCCTTTTGAATACATTTATCTTCACAGGCGGAATCTGCTATTTCTCCTGTCAACATGCCCTTCGGACAGGCCCCCTGTATCACCAGTTGGATAAAATCTTCTGCTGCATTTCTGGTAGCCGCCGCTCCCGACCTAAGTGGTGGCGGCTGTCTCCACAAGCAGTCAGCAGGGTTACTAACCTCAGATCTGTATGTTACTGTGAAGGTGTACTGCTGGAGTTGAACCACCTACATCTCAGTTCTCTGTGGGGATGTTGTGAAACCGTTGCATACGGGTTAGCTAGTTGTTTGTGGTCGGTCATATCCCATAACTCCCTCTTGTAGACCTATATATGGACATGCTGATATTCCCCCTTGATATGGGTGCCGTCATGCACACTGATCGCCAATGCTTCCTGCTCTATTTGGGCATATCTGGTCTGTGTGTCTGTAAGTGCCCTGCTCGCATATGCAATGGGTGCCCATTCAGCTTAGTCATGTTCTTGCATCTGGATGGGACCTACAATAAGTTCAGTACTTTTGCCTGGGTCAAAGTAGGCCATCCTGGTTTCATGGAGTAGTGCTTTCTTGATAATAGGGAATGCTTCTTTGGCCTGTTTGTTTTCCCCTTGCTCAACGGGTATTGGATTTTATCAAAACCTCCAGTGATTCAGACAGTGTAGCTAAGTTTGGCACAAATCTCCTGCAATAATTGGTCATGCCCAGAAGCTCCTTACTTCTGTTGCATTCATTGGGGCAGAAGCATTTTGGATTGCCTCTGCCTTGTGTGGGTCAGCCTTCAGACCGTCTTTCAGAAAGATGTAACCAACAAATGTTATCGGATTCTCAAAAAAGGAGCATTTGTGTTTATGAAGGGTCAAGCCTTCTTCTTTCCTCTTTGGAGGGTTACCTTTAAGCAGTAATAGTCTTTATTCAGGGTTATAAAATAAATGAGGATATCATCACTGTTGTTAATAAACCCCTCCAGGCCAGATTGTCTCTCCCTGATGGCATTCTGAAACACTTTGGCCACTGATAATATTCCAAAGTCGAAGCACTTATACCTCCTTTGGTCAAATATGTAAAAGATTTACTATACCTACTACCTGTGGCCAGCAGTAGCTGGTGGTAACAGGCATTAAGCTCAAGTTTGGAAAACCAAAACGCCCCGTTAAAGGCTGCAATGATATCGTCCATTCTTGGCGTGATGTGCTGTTTACGCTGGATGACTCTGTTGAGTAGCCGCAAGTCAATGCACAAACCATTGCTCAATTTATAAAATATTGAGTGCTAGCACCCAAAGTGCTGCTCAGAAGCCACCAGATGGCACTACTAAATGTGAACATGGTGAATACAAAAGCTACATAGTTCTGAATCTTTAATCCACAGCAAGACACCCCCTGTCCCTTTGTTTCACTTGTTCAAGTTCCTGCTCTCTCACTTGGTGAAGGTTTTTCCGTCTTTCTCTTCCTCCTTCTTCCCCGTTTGTATGTTTTTTCCTATACCTGACACTTATGTTATCACCAGGCCTAAGATTTCCGTGGTCTGATAACTTAGTAAGATTTTGACTCCGTCAGAGGTAACATGAAATCTGTTTAGGATTTTGATGTTTCCATTCCGCACGATTGTTTCCATTATGCCCAAAAGCAGTAGGGGTCAGTGCTCACCATATGCATTGATTTGAGTGCCTGTGAGAGTTAAAGGTGGCTTAGACATGAGTGCATGTTATTGGTATATGTACATAACATTGACAGACGTGCCTGTGTCAATCAGCACTTTCACCGTAGTGTCCATAATGGTTACCTCACAAATCAGTTTCGAGTCGTCGTTTCTCATTGCCTGGAGTTGTAAATGACACCCAGAAGATATCATCATCTTTGTATTGGCTCTGTCGGTCTGGGGTCACGAGTTGAATGATTATTGGTTGAGGTTTCTCTTCTATAGTGAGGTACACAGCATCAGGCTGCTGCACAACTTACCTAGGGTTCTTTTATCTCTATCCACTCCTGCACACTCATGCAAAATGATTTGTCTTGTCACATTTTGAATATGTCTACCTCTGTGCTGGGCACTTGCCAGGTGTGTACACCTCCATGCTGCAGTTACTGCATGGTTGTGTTGTGTCATTTGGTGCTCCTGTTGTCTGTAAGGGCAGGGGCTTCCGGCTTAATGGATCCACCCTCTCTTCCTTTACTTTTAGTGTACCAGTGTGGCTGAGAATTGTTGGTGTTCTGGCAAGGGCCACTTTCATCTCTTCTACTCTGCTGTAGGAGAGCGTGTGCACCCTTACGAGTATTAGGATATCTTCAACACTCACAATTTGCACTCCTACATAATCTAAACTCTGACCTCCTTTTGCTGGTTGTCATTTTTACAGGTGCTGGCCATCGCACTCAGGCAGGCATCAAAACCGTTAATCATCTGTCCTAGTTGTCAAGCCTGCCACAACTTGAATCACGCTTTGTCCAGGTTGAGCTGCGGGTCAAAGTGAGCATGGAGGGCAGCTATTGTTTCATCATATTGATGGTCAGTCACTGTGCCTGGGAGGGTCTTGAAGAGCTTGTACACTTTCTCACCTGCGAAGTACAGCAGCAGTGATCTCTCCACCATCCCATCCTGTTCCCTCATGGTGCAAAGTAGTTGCTAAGGTAGCTCACTCACGCTGTCTAGTGCAGGGCAGTACTGGCTGGATCCACCAACTCACTCATCTCTTACTGTTTGGAGTGGTCTTGCTCCCTTTTATTTATCCCTCGCTGTACCCCAGTGTCAGGGTGTGTGCACACATGAAGGCCCCTTGATGTAGGGGCAAAATGGCTCACTACACTGTGGAGCACTCTCTTCCCTGGTAGTAAAGAACTGGAACTAAGCGGGGTGGTGTGGATTGCATCTTATACACTGTTTCCAAACAGGAGATGTAGAACCGCTATCTAAGGTTTCAGAACCGGTATCGATTAGTTCTCTTCCAAATGCAATTTTCTGGCTGTTCCTCAAACACAGCTTTTCGGCAAGATAACGCACTGTCCAAGAAGGAGTATCCCAAGCAAGGGCAGAATGTAGTGTGTGATTTCTTCGCTTGGCTGTTATTAGCATTCCTTATATCATAGAAACTTCAGCCCCACTCGCCACCCCTATCATTTATCTAATGGCAGTGCTCAGGAAGAACAAATCCACAGACCTTTGTTAAGGAAGCCCCTTCCTTTGAGCCAGTGTCTGAGTCTCCTCCCTCCAACCACAGAAATGCACTGAATACACTTCCACTGTCTGGGGAATCTGTATCCACCCTCCATTGTGTACCGTACTTAACCAGTGGAATCCAAACTGGATCCCAGTGGTCACAGTACTCAGACTCTCAACACACAGGGTCCTACTGTCATACATTTTTCATACACTTACTGCAAGTACATTAACTACACACACAGAATGTCAGCGAAAAGATCTTGAGTTCACATAAAAGCTGAACTTTACATTGGAGGGGTCAGTAAACTGAGCTGTACTTGATATAATGTACTTGAACAAGGTCTGGGCAAACTAATAATTCACAAAACTCGGTACAATGTCATCACTGCTTTATGTGTCTCACCCAGGATATAGGCAATAATGGTGTGCTTTTTGTGAAGGTACGCTTGTGTGCCCCTCTAGTTACAGAAAAGCATCTGGACCTAACAGTACCAAGGATAGGGAAGGCCTCTGCCCATATACTAAATTAGAGTAACGCTGATGCCAAACAAAATCAGGATAGCAGTTACACACAGTCAGGCACTCAAGGAATAAATACATGCCTATTTACTCCATTCCCAACAGTGACCAAAGTCTAGAACACCATTGTAGAGTGGAGGGATGAAGAGTGGAGTGGCATTCAGTGGGGTGGAATAGGTTGGAGTGGATTGAGGTAGTGGGGTGGTTTGAACTGGGGTAGATTAGGGTGGATTTGATTGGAGTAGAGTAGGTTAGATTGAGTGGCGTGGAGTGAAGTGGGGTGGATTGGAGTGTGTGGACAGGATGATGTGATTTGGAATGGAGTGGGGTGGATTGAAATGGGGTGAAATGCATTGGATTGGGGTAGATTGGTGTGGGTGGATTAGATTGGTTTGGGGTAGATTAGATTGGTTTGGCGTGGGTGGATTGGATTAGAGTAGGTTAGGATAGGGTGAATTGGAGTGGAGGGGGTGGACAGCAGTAGGATGGATTGGATTGTAGTGGGGTGAATTGGAGTGTGGTGGCCTGGATGGATTGTAGCAGATTAGGGTAGATTGGGCTGCTGTGTAGTGGGTTGGATTAGAGTGGGTGGACTAGATGGGGTGGATTGGATTGGAGTGGGGTGGAATGGAGTGGGGTGGATTGGTGTGGAGTAGACTGTATTGCAGTGGGGTAGATTGAGGTGTATTGGATGGGTGGGGTGAACTGGATTGGGTTGGGGGTGGATTGGATTGAGGTGAATTGGAGTGGGGTGCGGTGGGTGGATTGGAGTGGGGTATATTGGATTTGGCTGAGTTGCAGTGGATTGGATTGGATTGGAGTGGGGTGGATTGGATTGGAGTGGGTGGATTGTATCATACTATACCATACCCCGAAATTATCTTAGTTTACAGTGAGCGATGATGGTGATTGGAGCTGTGCTGCAACTTTTGCTGAAACTGGCTGTACTTACTCCATAAAATGTGACCTTATTGTAAAATTTGTATTTGTTTGTTTTGAGTGCACTTTGGGCCTCTTGAAACGCTGTATCCAGTTTGTTTAGTGTTACATTGTGTTCCTCTATTGTCTCTCCAATGACAAGGATGTTGTTACTGTAGTGAAATGGACTCCAAATTGGTCCTATCACAGTATGTTCGGCCTCCTGAAATATCTCTGCATCTGATAATAACCCAAAGCTGAAGCATTTGTATCTAGAGAGCCCCACAGCTCTAATGAACATTGGTGCATATCTGGTGCTTTTTACCTTCTCACCCTTGTTGTAATCTTTGTTCAGGTCATGTTTTAAAACCAGTTTGACTTAATTCAGTTGTGAAATCATTTAATTGATGCATGGATCAGGGTGCCTATCGTATTCAACTGCTTTGTATGGCTGGCCCAAGTCCATGCATAGTCTGATCTTGCCCTCTTTTTATTGGGCACTTTGACTGTGACTGGCACCTTTTGACTCTTTTAATATCTTGAGTGCTAGCAATTTCTCCAGTGCTTCTTCTACAGATCATTGTGGGTGGAATGCAGTCCAGTGGTGACCAGATTGCCTCGCGGGTGGTGTGGCGGGCATGGGGGGAGGAGGGCGAGGGGGTGCATAATGTAAAATAAAAATAAAACACTTACCTTGCCGCTGGGTCCTGCGTATCTGCTCCTGCTCTCCTCATCAGACTCAAGGAACAGGAAGCACACCCAGGCTCCCCTGACCAATCACATCGCTGCAATGCAATGCCTGATTTCTTACATTTACTGCAATGTAATTGGTGCAATTGAGGCCTAGTTCATTTGCTGTTTGGTGACTCAGGTGGCAGACAGTAGGGACTTCACACAGTACGTGAATGTAGTTGAGCTAAAGTTGTACAGTAAATCTTCCTTTGCAGCTTAGCAGCTTGGAGAGAGCCCACACATTTAGTAGCATGTTAAATGTGCTCCAACACAGGACATTGATGGATGCATCAATTGCGAACACAAGGCTTGGGGAGCATTCTTATGCCATCAAGTTAGCCAATGGGGCAACAGTCAGCTCCTGTCTCTCACCCTATCAATCTTTTACTGGCAGTTGTGAAAATGAAAGACTCCTATGAGGTAAAGCAACTCTGCCCTTTTCTAGAATCTTACAATATTGAAGATGATCCACAAGTTGATTTTCACCCAAACAGAAGCACTGCAACAATGATTCTTGGAGTGCTAGATGACTTCTGAGTGGCTATGGATGTCAACAGTGTCAAATCCCTGATTTTATTACATTCACGAGTGCCATTTGAACCCTTCTCAGAGCCTTGTGCTCTAATATGTGCTCATTACTGCCTAGGTAATATGTGGCAAAACTGGACTTATCAAATGCTATCAATGCGTACCGGACTAGGATAATATGTATCCCGTTGCTAGACACGAATGTTGGAAAACAAGGCATTAGTTGTGTGGCCTGCACAAGTGATGGGTCTACATTTGTTCTTCACTGGGAACCAAACACCCCATTGTAGCGCTTCACTCTCATAGGGTAGCGTTGCAGAGCAGTCCAAGGCCAACTCACAGGAGGTGGTGTAGGCTAATAATCACCATTCACATATATGCAATAATAACACTCAATAATTGATTGTCCAGTCTGTGCTTTTCTTTAGGAAAATGAAAAGTACATTTATTACACACACACTACTGAATACTATGCAACAATTTACAAATATACATAAGCTGATGGAAATGTTTCTGGATTACATTGTGTAAATATTCATTCCCCTCCCACAGGAGGGGGGTATAGTACCACCACTCACATGTATAAACATTATCTTCTCCCTAAATGCCAAGAGTTGACCATAACTTGGAGAGAGGACCGTTACCACTAGCACCAAGTGAGTGGCTGCCCACCGCCCAACAAGCATTTCAAAGTGGGAACACATGCAATAGTTACATATAACCCTGACCGAGAGCACGTAACACAGACAATAATATACAACTTACATCACAGTGGCTGACAGTCTTGTTATTCAGTAATCTAAAGCATTCGCAAGAATAAATATCTAAGCATGACTTGGGAGCGTGGTAACCTTATCATAACTGATAATATGAATAACATTCCATCACAGCCCCTACAGGGCATCACATTAATAATTACAGGACTATGTAATTATAATCAGGCATCCTGTCAAGGATGCTAGCCACTTGTATGCAAAAAAATCACATTTAGCATAAAACAATGCATGTGAAATCTAGTCCCCATGGGACCACCTTTATGAAAATGCACATTTACCACCTTCTACTCCTAGAAAGTGTGGCACAACATGAAAACTCTTAATGGACTTATTTTGACCACAAACCCTGCAACCATAATCCTTGTCCCTGGAAGAAAAGATTATCTACTCTGGTGAACCGAAGTTCCAGAACCAGGGGGAGCTTGACAAATCATTGAAATCCTTGAGGGGTTATTCTTTTCTGGTCCCCAGAGACTTATGGTGGAGACATTCTCATTCTTTTGGGGGGAGTCTGTGCTGCTCCGGCAGCTCCCCCGGCACCGTTGCTTCACTTTGACCTGCCACTCCCCCCTCCACAGGTTACCATACACCACAAATGAGCAGTTTCTCTTTCAGGTAAGGGCCCTGGTCCAGCTGCGCATTATGGGGATCTGCCTGTAGAGCGTGTATATTTGAGCAGCAGCTCCCCTGCTGTTCCAGGGAGAGCTGCGTTCCACTTTTTCTCAGGGGGCCCGGTCCCACTTGAACCCTTTGTGCAGGAAGGATGCTGGAGAGCAGCTCGTGGAGCCCACTGCCGGCTGCTCTCACCAGCTCCCCGGGTGTCCTGCACATTTGTGTGCTGCCGTGGGAGCTAGCCCCTCCTCCTCTGGTCAGACGTGTTCTGGACGGCAGGGTTAGTGGCCGCATTAACTACTTCGCGGGGAGCTCGATGGCGCTCCCTGGCTTCCTTCACTGCTCCGGGGCCAAGTGTTGGGGTCCTGGGTCCCTTGGAATCTTCTCGAGGCCGGGACGCAATGGCGCTCTTCGTCTTCACTTCTTCGGGGCCCAGGGAGGGGATCCTGGGCCCCTTGGATACCTTCACAGGGGCGCGACAGCGGTCCCCGACTTTTCTTTGGGGCCCTTCACGGGGAGTGTGACGGCACTCCCCGGATTTGTCTTACTTTGGGGGCAGCCCCTGGGACCTGACCCACCCCGGAGGCCCATTGGAGACCAGCGGCGGAGCCCCAGGCATTTCATCGTTGGTTAAGTAGAGGTCAAAAGTCCCCTACCTTCTGGGTGCATATCTCTGGCCCCGTTAGGCCACTTTTCACAATCTTGGCCTCTTTTTGCTCTTGATGGCCAGCCCTACCCACCTGGAACATTCACCTTCTAGCCCCCAAGAGTATGCACACCGCAGGGGAGCAGGTTTCACTGACTCCCTGTGCCAGCTTTTCACCTGGTTTCCTCTTCTGGGCTTCTAGCCTTGTGCAGAAACCCAGGATTTCCCTCACTGGTCCGGGACTTCCTCAGATTCAGGGGGTTCCTCCTTCCAACAGTCCATGGTGTCAGCCTCCAATCCCAGTGTTCCTCAGCAAGTGCATATCCCAGAGAGAGCTCCTTTTCCAGCGCAAAACCTTTTGAGGGGGGGGCGAAAGGTGCTGGCAATAAATGCACCTCTGGCCTATCCTGCAGTGCCACCTCTCTGCCCCTGATCCCACCTTCCTGCACATGCCTCTGAGATACTTCAATATGGCATCGTCCAGGGGTCCCATGCCACATAGTCTCTGAAAAGCCCACTTCCCCCACTCGATGACATCACGGCCTGGGCCTGGAACATGCCTGGTGCCTGACACCGGGTGACAACTGCTGAATAATGTATCACCAAGTTGGTCGCACACTGCTCCACCCACTAGCGTGTTACCCCGAAGAATTGTGGTCCCTGTAGTCAGCGTCGGCGGGTACGCCTATGCTCAGTGGTGCGTGCAAGTCAGAGTAGCGTTAGCCATCCCTGGACACGTGTTTCGCGGTAGTTGCCGCTCGTCAGCAGGGAGTAGGAAGAGTGCAGGGTTGCTTGTGTAGGCTGCTAAAATCATATCAGGTCTGTACCTCTCGTAGCGAACGCAGGTGCGTAACCATGAGCCCGTCGACTCCGGGGCTCAGAGAGCCACTAAATATGTATCACCAAGTTGGTCGCACACTGCTCCACCCACTAGCGTGTTACCCCGAAGAATTGTGGTCCCTGTAGTCAGCGTCGGCGGGTACGCCTATGCTCAGTGGTGCGTGCAAGTCAGAGTAGCGTTAGCCATCCCTGGACACGTGTTTCGCGGTAGTTGCCGCTCGTCAGCAGAGAGTAGGAAGAGTGCAGGGTTGCTTGTGTAGGCTGCTAAAATCATATCAGGTCTGTACCTCTCGTAGCGAACGCAGGTGCGTAACCATGAGCCCGTCGACTCCGGGGCTCAGAGAGCCACTAAATATGTATCACCAAGTTGGTCGCACACTGCTCCACCCACTAGCGTGTTACCCCAAAGAATTGTGGTCCCTGTAGTCAGCGTCGGCGGGTACGCCTATGCTCAGTGGTGCGTGCAAGTCAGAGTAGCGTTAGCCATCCCTGGACACGTGTTTCGCGGTAGTTGCCGCTCGTCAGCAGGGAGTAGGAAGAGTGCAGGGTTGCTTGTGTAGGCTGCTAAAATCATATCAGGTCTGTACCTCTCGTAGCGCACGCAGGTGCGTAACCATGTGCCCGTCGACTCCGGGGCTCAGAGAGCCACTAAATATGTATCACCCTGCAGCTTCATCCCACCTCTCCCTCCTGGACAGAAGACCTACGCCCTGGGGAATGCTTGCAGTGAAGGGCAAGGCCTCTGATGCTTCAACTTGGGAAGAAGGTAATTAATCTAGCCTGGGCTCTGGTTCTGAGCTGCGTCAGAGGAATATGACATTTCAGGATGCCCCATAAGCAATACAGGTATGCCTTTTGACATAGCAGAATGATTCTTTTCACACAATGTACTGGGTACTTTCATGAGTGTCTGGAGTTTGTAGGCCCAAGGGAACTTAAACTACCCCATGTGACCTCCTTTTCCATAGGAATATAATGGAGTGTTCCTACAGTGAAACAGTACAGCACACTGACTATCCCTTACATGTGTACCCCCACATTATAAGGCCTACTCCATGTCACCACCCAACTCTGCATAGTCCCTTGTGCACCAGTCTATCTGTACACAGCTCCTGGACTGCGCACAGCAGGAATCTCCCCCTCGCAGCCCTTGCACGGGTGCACACACGAGTGCACACATGTCCACATGCAACCCGCCCAGTGACCCTTACCCTGGCTGCATCACAGCAGCCTTATCTGACAAGACGGACACTGGCAGAAAACATGCGCAGTCCATTTTACCATGAGTTTACAGTGGCTGAGTCCCAGGTTATAACGCTTTCCTACAGTAAAAGGTCCAAAATCAGGTGGTAAAAAAGGAAAAAATCTGGGCGGCTCAGATGGTCAGAGCCATTTTCTCACACCTAGTTATAATAGAGAAAACTTACAGACCCACAGGGCAAGGTACAGAGCAGCCAATCACAGAGCGGAGATTGGCCTGCTGTGCCAGATGTTCGCATATTCTGTAGGTTTCCCAGGCATGATTTGGCCACAGATGGGTAACCACCTCCCCATGGCGCCTCCACCGCACAGAATAAACATGCACTGAAGGATCGACCCCATGCCAAGCCTCCTACACTGGCTCATCTTCCGATGCGGGGCCAGCCCGAGGGGGAGATGGAAACAAGAGCACCATTCTGTGCAAACGGAACTGCCGAGGTCCCATTGTGCAATCCTGCCATTGAGCAATTCAAAGGGGAGACACCTTGTTCAGTATGGGCGAGGGAGTATTAAAATAATTGTCTACAAATTAAAGCAAATGTATCCTTGAGAATCTCGTATTAGCCAACGCTGATGATGATAATAATAGCAAGAACTACAATAATAATTAGTTTTGTTCTTGTAGTGCTTTCATCCAGCACACATTATGTCATTAATTACATGGTCACCGTAAATTTGAAATAACTTCTTATAATGCACTCCTAAGGTTCATTACTGTTGAAGTGTGACACCTCTCACCATCACTCCAGCAGGTCCCAAGCAAAGAGAACCGGGCCTTTGACTGTTGAACATATTTGGCAGCTAGCTGTCCGACTGCGAATAAAAAAGACATACTGCATTTCATTAAGACATTAGTCTGTTGTTTGCTTGGCAACAATTCAGGGGGGAATTGTGTATGTCCCAGAAGACTTGCATACCCTCACTTTTATCTGGACTCTTGGTTTTGGGGTGAAATACATTGATAAAGGCTGAATGGTAAAATATGAGCAAGAGTTTGGAAAGCTTCGTTTAAAAATGCACTACACAGTGGATCTTTTCCCATCTCATTTACTTGCAATGACGTTTAAAGTGTTTGGAAATGCCCGCTTGAAACTGGTTCTTGTATTTGTCAGCATCTGAAGAATGAAAGGTCTGGTCTGATTGAGTTCACATGTGGCCGCCTATACCACTTGGATCAGCTAATCGTGAAAGGGTGAGTGAATAAATGAAGGCAGGCTCTTGCATAGCACATACTACAAACCAAGTGGCCTCTAGGTGCTGCAAGTTTTGGGCAGACAAGGAAGCTGAGGCGTAATGGTATTTTCTGATGTTTTCATGCAGCATGGAGGCCAAAGTCTTTGAAGTCTGTCTCTCATACCTCAACCTATGTCTGTTGTCAAGTTCCTGCGTTGCTGGTGCTGCTCGATCTGGTTTGCTTACCTTCATTGAGGCTTCATAAGTGGCTCAGTAAGTTTGCTCTTATTCCTCATGTTCTCCCTGGTTTCTGATAACTAACTTCTGGTTACAGGTTATCTCCACATAAGCCTCTATCACGGTAGGTGTTCTGCCTTTGCAACAATGGTTCTACGGGTAAGGACAAATGAGGGTTGTTTGCTTTTCTTCCTCTTGGCAGTATTGGTGGTAGAGGGTCTTCAAATTCCTTACTTGTGCCCTCCTTGGTGCTGTGTGGTACATTGGTTCATTGCATGTGTCTTCCACCCTCACTTGGTAGTGGGGCATCCCAATCTGGAATTTCATTACAAGATCGGAGGATACCATTTTGAATTTATTTCTTTAATGCTACTCTGCAGCACTTGAAAGAAGTTAACGTCATAAAAGAAACATTCCAGAACATTCAATACATATAATAGGTCCATGCATCCAGCAAACTGCCCCTTTTTAATCCTGCTCCTCTCAGATAAGTACCACATTATGTCTTGTTAAATTTAACTATTTTCGTCTGCTTATGCTTGGCATTTTTTTTTGCTAAGATTAACAAGTCACGAAGCTTCCAATTTATGGAACCCATTCCCTTAGGATCGTTATCTCTTATTTTATTCACTTAAATTGTTATTAATCATGTTAAGGATTGCTACCTTTTGTTTAAATGTGGTAAACGCCGTTATTGCGCCGCTTGCTAACTATGCAAGCATACCTTTTGAAAGCAGAGCGTCTCCGCTCTGGTCTCCCCGAAGCCCAATCCGAGGCTGTCTCTGCCTGCCAATCCGAGGCCGTCTCTGACTACAGGGCTCGGACCGATGAGATTGCAGGGCTGCCCCGGGCCCACGAAGGGGGCCCTCCTAAGAAGTCGTCCCCCCTTAATGCCACAGGATGGCACACAACAGTCAGCCTCCCAGTGTTGGGGTCCCTCGAGGGTCCCCCTGGCACGCGTCACTTCCAGGCAAAAAGGGGCGGGGGGAGAGGAACTTATACCTCCCGCCCTCTGCTCGCCCTCTTTCTCTTGCTGCCCTGATGCTGTTTGGTTCTCCTGGTCACGCTGTCCCCATTGTGGTTGCGACAGTGTATAGGTCGGCTCCGGGGCTGGATCGCGTTGTGCCGCAGGTCGCAGTCGGTGTTTGGTGCGGTCAGTTAGGGCAGTTCTTTTAGCTTGTGGTTGCAGTGTTGGGGGTGGCGAGGTAAGTACCCCTCGGGGTTCTCCCCCAGCCCTTGCCTTGTGGTGTACGGAGTGTTGTATATATATGAATTGCATTGTAAGTGTAGCGTGACCTTCACGAGCGGTTCTGTCAGGTTGGGAGTGTGAACGTTAGAATCGGTTGGTGGTCATTAACCTCCTTACCATTTTCCTGCGCCGCGGCCAGTTGACCACCATCTGCCTTCGGTTGGGCGGGGCTGGAACCTGCAAGTGAAGAAGAGGGGGGAACCGCAGCTCTATCCGCTGCCGCTGCTGATTTAATCTTTTCTACCAACTGCGCTGCTTCTGCTGCATGGTCTGACGATGCTGGTAACACACCCCCCTTTTTTAGCCAAGGTAATAAAGCCGCTATCTGAGATACCAATTCAGGCGGGACCGAGTCCGGGCTATCTGCTGGGACTACGGGCGCCCCGGGGGGCATAGCCGGTGGCACTGGCATGGTAGGCAATGGGGAGACCGGTGGCGGCAGACCCGGCACTGGGATCGGTAGCACGGGCGGGGAAGTAGCCCCACAGGAGGTAGCGCCGGCGGCATGGCAGGAGCCGATGTAACGGGTGCCGGGATAGGTACAAGGGGTACTGAATCAGGGACAAGGGGTACCGAAACCGCGGGTGGGATCGAAACCGGTACCACTGGGGCTGGGGCACTGCGCCTTCGCTTCTTAGCCTTAGACGTCTTGGGCGGGCTAACAAAATCCCCTCTGGACAAGGGTGCCTTCCGCTGCCGCGCGGGCCTGCCTGAAGAAACTGGGGGGCCAGTAAACCTTTCATTCATGCGGGCCTCCAATTCATCCACCTTACTCAATCTCCTATTAATGCTGTTCATCTCCTGCATCATGGCCTGCAACATAGCCTCCATCCTGGACCCCCCTTCACCACCCATTGACCCCGGCATGACTTGGGTGCACCGCCCTACACTAATACCCTAATACAGGCGTAAGTACGCTTATTACCTTCACCAGATGGAGGATATACAGGGGGCTGTAAGCACCATGCAACCGTAACCGCAACGCCCCGGCTTATCCGGTTTGTCAGGGGTGAGTAAACTCTAACGTAGACCCACCCGGCGGCTACCAGAAGCAATGCAATGCGAGCCCCCCGCTCTCCTCTTACCGTTCAAGATCCGGCGCACTCTCAGCCGGAATTTCGCCCGCGACCACACTGAAGTCCGCCACTCCGCTCGCTACGTGAGATACAGGATACAGCGTTAACGTGCCTAAAATAGAAAATGTATCAATACATGCTAGTGTTAAATACAACCAGCCGGTGAAAACGGACTGCACCACGTTCAGACAAAGGTATGTAGCTTACACTTTGATTCCACCCCCCCACGCTGTCCGGGGCTATGGCCCCTCACCCAGCAATCGCACAAGCAGTTGGCGAAAGCTAGCGTGGACCTTCTTTAGCCACCCCTCCCCTGCCCTTAGCTGTTCCCCCCACCGTGGTAATAACACACTTTATGGTAGCACAAGGCTAAACAAAGGTAATTCACTGTCTGTTGTGAGGCACTGCTGGGAATAGAACCCTTGCCTCTTGGGGACCTGCAATATCACAGGCTAACACACTGCCGCTGTGCTACGGTGCCTGCCTTCACAGATTTCAGAATGCCCGTGCTTCCCTCCGTTATTTAATGGCCCCTCCTCCTACTGTACTGATCACCTTCTGTACTGATCACCGCACACGAGCGCGCTCCACTACGTGGCCTCCTACTGTACCGTGTTCGGTAAAAGCGCTCCGGTGGCGCTGGCAGCCTGCCTCAAACCGCTGATTGTACCTCTATCGATCCGAGCCGGATCAGGAATCAGCCGCTACCTTCGCGTAGACCCACCCGGCGCCGCTCTAATCACCACGAACTCGGACGCGCCAAAGCCGTCTCTCAGCGACGTCCGTGCTCGCCGCACCTCAATCCGGGTTGATCCAATTGTAGGAGCCGGATCAGCTAATCGTGCCGCTACCTTCCTCCGCTCGTGGGAAATTCCAAAGCCTCACCGTCCGAAATCGCCGCACCTGCAATGGGGGAAACAAAGAAAAAATTATGCGCCCTGAACGCCGGGGCACGTCCGTTGTGTGGGGGAGCGTCCAGGCAACAAGGGGGTCACCTGGGCGCTCCCCACCTCTTTATTCCACCCCAGTGGCCCGCACCCCCTCCCCTCCGACCCGGATGTCGATTAACGACATCCGGGTCACGTAAGCAGCCAATCGGTGGTGGGGCGCGCCCCAGTGGACACGCCCCCACCACCGAGAAGTCCGGGGGAGGTCGCCGCACTGCCATGCAGGCGGGGGGGCCAAGAGCCCCCCCTTTCCATTAATGTTATGAACTTGGAGAGTGATGACTTGGCATAAACTACGCTCCTACTACAATCAAGTTGTCTTGTCTTACTTATGCATTTAAGTGGATAACAGGATACTTCTCTACACGGAGGTCGGATTTTGCAGTGTTCGACTGGTTACCCCGGCTGCGGTAGGGCGTATGACGGGGTCCTGGAGGTGGGCACAGGCGGGTGCTGTGGTCAGATGGGCTTTGGTTGTTTTTCAGGCAGATTGCGTAATGCAGCTTGTCCTGCAGGAATGGAGCAGTGCTGCTCCTTCAGCGATGGGGCGTTAACTGCAACTTGGTAAAAGTGCGGCGGAGGTTTTTACATACATTTATGACGTGGGCAAATCATGGCACGTGTTTCTGGTTTGGCACCGGGGGTGTGACGGTTTCATCCCCGGTCTCGAATGAGTGGTGTCTGTCGCGTTGAGTTTTGGGATGGGATGGCCCCTTGGGCCTTTTGTTGTGACGGGCCCTTGTCCTTCATTGGGTCGTGGGCCTCCTGTCATCCCGTGATGTGCAGGGTAATGTACAAATATGCAGAGGTCTCATCTCTGCACAGTGACTTCGGGTGCGAGTATCCTTGCCATAATAATTCAGCAGTGTTAATAGGAAAGATATAAATGTTGATTGAGAAGTATGTGCAGAAAGAGCTTGCGTTTACATGAGAGGAGTGTATTACATGCATGCATGCAAGCAGTGTAAGAAGAGCAGGCATAGTGCAAACACAGACGGTAACAAATGTTAAGCTAGGACTGATGGAAGGAAATAAACTAATAACTTTTAGAATGCACAACTGGAATGTAAGTTGTGAAATGCAAGATGAGCATCTTGGGTTTACACTCATGGATACTACTATATTTTTTTGTAAAACGTAAACAATGTATTTGTGTTAACAATTTTGTATATCATGAGAGTTGAAAATGCATTTTCACATTGGCTTTAAACTTTAGCATAATTTGAAGAAATTGCATGAAATACAGCAGACAGTTGGCATGTTTGTCTTAAGTTTAGCATTTTCAAATGTGTGTTTATACATCAAGGTGGGCCCCATTTCAAATAGGGATTGGGAGTCAAAAGTGTTAATTTGGTAATAACTTTGTCAGTTTGTGAAGACTCTGCACAAAATTTGGCAGTAGTTTAGCGGATTAGTTTTGGTTTGGTATGTAAAGCTTTATGCCTATTCACTAGGGGCCGAGAACGGATACAGACTTTGAGAATGATTCTCAAATGATGGTACAGAAAGGTACTCACCATGGCTATCCTGTTGAAATTCTAGGTGATGCTTTAAACAGAGTCAAACTCAAGGACAGAGAATCTCTTTTTATATAAGGAGAACCAGTTAAAAAGGGAAAGGAGGAAAAGAGGTGAACAAGAAGATGTTAAATGCTGGTTATTTATGCAGTATAACGTGGCAGCTTCAGCGCGACGGAGACCCCGCTATGGTGACGTTTACAAGGCACACCTGTCTGCGGGAAATCGCACTTTGTTGTGGGGTTGTTTAGTGTTGTTTCTTCCTGTAGGACCCGGGCAACGCCAACGTGGCCAGTGGCTCCTGCCTCCGGGCACCATGGGGTTGTGCCTCGCCATGCGATATGAGGAAGAAATTGGTCAGGAGAACTCTAACCTCAGTAGTCTTGGGCAAGTGAATGCGGGCGAGGAGGGGCCTAAGTTTGGGTCGATTAGCCTCCTTGTTGTGGGCGGTCCGGGTGTTGTGGCTGCCTGGGTTCCCTGACCCGTTTGTTGAGAGATTTTTGGCCGAGCCAGCAGTTGGGGCATCGGTATGCCGCCTGATTCCCTGGTTTATGGGGGGACAGGAGAGCTGTTTGTTGTGGGCCCGTGGCTTGGTCAGGCCAGAGACCTACAGGTTTGCGGGAGGCCAGGGCGGCCTGCGGAGAGTCAGCTGGTGCCCTGGGATGAACGTATCGGAGAGGCCAGTTGCTTAGCGAGTGGTGCTAGCAAAGCCAATTTGTGGGGTAAAATCACTGAATGGGTCAATGCATATCTTGGCATGCTTGTATGCCTTGAGAGGGTGTGGCAGAGGCGATGCAGTCGATGGGAAGGGGTATTGGATTTGTGGTGTCAGCGTGCCTTGCGACGCTCTTACTCTCGGGCCCCTTGTGGCTGCAGGCAGCGTTGGGACAGGTTCTATAGCCTCCTGATGCCAGCTTGCTCCAGCGGTGAGAAGGGGTGGAGCTGGTGCTTTTGGGCCCCAATGAGATCTTCAGTGGGGGCAGTGGTGTCCAGGTTTGCCTCGTGTGCTTACCTCCCTGGTTTCAGCGGAGGAAGCACGGTTCACTTGGTATTTGCCGCGTTCCTTGTGGCGGGCAGATCATGATGGCCACTTTGACCCCTCCTCCCCCTGGAAGCCGCTGGCCTCATGGGCAGGCTGTGCTGGTGGGCGGGACGGCGTACTTGTGGCATGGCCTTTATTGTGCTCCTCCCCGGCGGTCGTGTTGTTGATTGCATGTTCGCATGTGCATGGCTGAGACAGGTTTCAGCTTTTCCCAACAGCCTGTTATGACACCCCCAGCCCCCAATCCCCGTCGCCAGGGCGAGGAGTGTGACGTGTGCCAGGGAGCTTGTGCGGGAACACAATTTGCGTCCCTATGATGTTTTCGTCATTGCTCGGTCGAGGATGTGCATGGGATTGTTGTTGCCTGCTGATCAGTTGAGAATGTACCACGCGTTGTCCAGGGCTGCTGGCTCGTATTGCATCGCATTACGCTCGGGTGTCTGGCAGCTTCGGTGTTTTCGAGGTGAGCTCGGGCTCGTTGAGGTGGTGATTTACCCTCCTGGTGCTTGTCACTGGTTTGGTGCTTGAAATCTCCGTCTTGGAAGCGTTTTCAATATTTTCCCAACGAAGCCATAGTTCTTATTTAACTCATTCTCGAACAACCATTGACAATGAGAATAGTTTGAGTATATCGTGACAATCACAATTTTCGGGCCGGGCCAGGCAGTTGCGTCGGGGGGGCTATTGCTTGAATGTTTTTGCGTCTGTAAGTCGTCTACGCCTGGTGCACAGACGTTGCTAAAAAAGCAATTGAATTATGTAGCCTGTGCCAGGTCAGAGGCCGCAAATCGTCTGTCGACGGCACAGGGAGCTATGCACAATTTTCAACCTCATGAGTCACAGTTGGGATTATTGACTTGAGCAATGATCGCCCATTAAGGCTGGCTTGCAGGTGTGGGTTTCTTGTAGTAGGGAGCTCGAGGCAATGTCCGCAGAGGGGAATCATGCAAGGATGTGGACAAGCTAAGAACGCAGAGCTCACACGCCACTTTAGCACCCTCCACAAAGTGTAACATAGTGCAAGAACAGCAAGACGCGTTTCAGCGCCTGTCTACACACCCAGTAGTTAATAGGTGGCCTAGGTTGATGAATTCAAATAGCACCCGGCAGAAAGCTTGGTGCACTGTAGGTGCCCCAAACCCCAGATGTGATGAGATGACGTGGTTGCCGGGCACTTGGAAAGGGTCCCCCAACAGATCTTTCCTAGGTATAGGCAGCCGATGGGAAACTGTACCCAAAAGCCCAAACATCTATGGTCTTCCTCCGGCCCTCTTGCAACTTCACTTGTGTAGTTAACGAGGGGTGGAGGGCAGAAGAACCCCCAGAAGCACCTAATAGATGGGATCAAAGCATGTCTCTACAACTGGCTACCTGCCGGTAAGAGATCATCCTGACATGCCCCTCGTGGCCTGATGATTCTGACTCCCAAACACCTGCTCTGTCTTGGTCCTTGAATATAGAGCCACTGTGCTCAAATCTTAAGTGTGACCCATGTACTAGCATTCTATGTAATGTAACTGGTCATATATCACCGCGCCTGACACCCACCGGTGAGGTTTGCGTTAAATGGCATCGCAATAATGACCGATGGTTGGATTACCTACCCAGTACGGTAATGCCATGTGAAAGTTCCCCGCCTGACGCCCAACCACAGAGCTGCTCGAAAACAGCCCACACCGTAGGGCACCCGGACGTGCTATTTGAATTCATCAACCTAGGCCACCTATTAACTACTGGGTGTGTAGATCTTGTGCGTATTCACCCTAGGCTAGACGTAGGGATTGCAAAATGGGTACGGGATTCACCTAGGAATGCTGGCCATCCAGCCGGGCACCTGGAAACGGTTGTAGTACGCTAGTAAATAGTAATCGATTATAGTATAAGCAGGCCGCCTCCGAGCTGGACTAGGTACCTAGGTCACGCGCAGCAGGCATAGGTATCCGGTGGAATCACATAATTGGGGAATGCACCAGGACATGAAACTGCACAGGTTAGATTCAGACGTAAAGTTTATGCAACACTGACTTTAACTGTGACAGGTTTTCTCAATGGCCTCCAGTTAAACGCACCAGTAGTTGGGCAGGCGCGTGCCAAATCTTAAGCAACTTTAAACTTTACTGGGCAAGAGTGGTTTGCAACTAGACACCTGCAGCATTGATTGCCACTAGGCGGCAAGGAGATGAGGGAAAAAGGACTGGCAGGTCCCGCTGGGTGCCTGCCACATGGCCACTTGCAGGCTGTTTATGGTGATTCCTAAGGGCATAGGAGGGGTCATGGCAAAATAAAACCTGGACCGATTCACCTGCTGGAGGTGGTGGGGGTGGTCCCTACCTCTTTTCACTGGATCTCTCCCCGTCGGGCCTATCTAACGATCATCCCAATTAGCATGTAGTACCGCAAGTATTTGAACAGGGTCAAACAGGCAGGGGACTGACTTGGGCAGGCAAAAAGACAATTCACCATGGGTACCGGACCATGCAGCAACTTTGCTTCATCAGTTGTATCAACAATCCAGGGGAGGGGCCAACCTGTGGCCAGTTAACGAGATCGTCCCTCAGCATAACTAGGGTGTGCACCGGTACAGGTACGCATCATCAGTCATACCTTGCGCCCTGGTTTTAACAGACTAGGATACGCAGTGAAATGTGTGTGTGGCAGGCATGCGCCAAGAGATGGGCCTTCCGATACATCTATACCTGGTTTAGTTCCGGGCTACAGAGTGGCGGCATGACACTCTGGTGTTGGAGGTGGTCAGCCGGCTGGCAGGCCTTCTAGATGTGGGTTTCTAGCTCGGGCATGTCCAAGTAAGGGTCAGGTGCCAGAAGTCGGCCCTGGGATACAATTTTTCACAGGCCTGTGCAGCGGCAAAAATGTAAGGGGCTTGTGTTCGACCTCTTTTTTTAAAACGGGTAGGCGGTACCCACCAGTGCCTTGTATGAGCTGCCAGGGTTTGTCCTTAGAGTGAGAAGTGGTTCAGGGCTATGGAAGTGATCTTGAGGGCTCGCAACCAAGCCAGTGCTACATGGGTTAGGTTCAGAGACAGAAATGGCCACTGATTATCAGAAAGTGGCAGGGCTATTCGGAACCAATGTAAAGGGACACAGAGAGTTCTGGCAGGACTTCTTGTCTGGGTTATGCAGGAGGAACTGCTAAAACAGCTTGGGCTCTACATGTTTCCAGGCATTGTGTCTGCACACGCATAATTTTTCCAGCTAGGGGGCGCACCACACATTTCCAGGTAATAGCAGTTAGTACCGGTGCATCTAAGCTCAAGTTAAATGAAGGGGCTTTTAACTCTGCATTTCACTTGCTGCGCTTCTAAGAAGGGGGTTTGAATGTGAGGCTAGGTCCCCGGATAAGTTCTGCTTGCATTTTAGTTTTAACATGGGGATTGGTGCTTCCAATCTCTGGACATTTTACAGTCAGGAAGAAAAGAAAATGTAAAGAAGTAGCAGTGTATGAACTGGGCACACTTAGAGTAAAGTGGCAAATATGAAGCACATATATCGTAATCCTAAAGGGGATGCAGCCGTTTCAGTTCAGGACCAGGTGGAAGCTGATTTTGGGGTCAGCTTGGTTTGCCTCTAAGGTGCAGTTTTCGGAGCGGATGAACCTTTTTAAACTTGAAGGCTGCTTGTGGCATCCGATGTCTCTGGCATGTTGCCTCTCCAGGGTCATCCAATGGCTTCACCTCAGACATTTAGGTAGGTCTATGGTTCATTGCGGGGCGTATGATGTTTTCATGACCATAGACATCTATTGCTCCTGGCCACTAGCGCTGATCTTAGCGGGGACGGTCACTATGTAGATATGGTCTTTTGGTTCCCGAGAGACACATACGCACTCTGTATACTAACTGGAGCATTAGTAGAGGTGTGGATTAACGGGGTTCCTTAAGTTGGCAAGTGGGGGGCAGGATAGCAGGCCTCCTCTTGTCAGGGTCTGAGGTGTCGGTTGGGTCTGTTCGAGCGAGGATGAATAGACTATCCTGTCAGCTAGGGTGTGAGTTTGCCATTCCCAATAGGGTGCGGGTACCCTAATATTGTTGGAATAGAGATTAGTTATATAGAATGGTGTGCAGTGCTCAACAAAGGGGGTTTTACAACCTAGCATTTCTTCAAGTTGCCAGGAACAACGATCTGGGGGAAGGACCTTCGGGGCATCCTGTGAGTAGGGTTCCCAGGTAACTTATGTGCAAGCGGGACTAGTTGTATAAAATCTGGAGCTGTGCTCAACAATGGGTGTTTAGCAACCTAGCATTTTTCAGCCTCGCGCAGGAGGGTGGACAGCGCCATGCATAAATTCACCGACCAAAGGGGTTTTGGTTTTATCCGGCATGGGTTACTACACGCTAAGTCCACAGAGTGTTTTGATACAGATGGGATACACCTGTCCAAAGTGGGAATGAACATATTCTTGCTTGATCTGGGGGAGGCCTTGGAATCAGCAAGGTGTAGGTAACTAGGTCAATCGTGGTGGGGGGCCCTGGGGTGACAGTGGCCACACCCAGTGCTGTGGCGGAGTTACAGGGCGATCCAGAGGCTGTAAGGTACAGAACGGTACCCTCTGCAGGAGCACAGTAAGGGTGCTAAAGCCTAATATCCCCAGGGAGGTCCTCGCGTTGGACCTTGGAGGAGCGACGGCGCCCCGTTAGTCCTATGGGTGGATGTGGACCTGAGCAACCGGGGGTTGCCTGCAATGCTCCGCCCCCCTTAGCTGGGGGGGCGTGAGTAAGAGGGTGGGCTGGTGTCCACCGGTGGGAG
Source organism: Triturus cristatus (assembly GCF_964204655.1). Taxonomy (NCBI): domain Eukaryota; kingdom Metazoa; phylum Chordata; class Amphibia; order Caudata; family Salamandridae; genus Triturus; species Triturus cristatus. Next base: position 540,845,342 of record NC_140579.1, read on the forward strand.
GGGCTATCACCTCCCCCAAATTCGACAAACACCGGTTGGCTAAGGCCACGGTGTAATTTGGCTCATCAGGTGGGCAGGTGGCGAGGGGCTGCCTGCCCTGGGATCGCCCGTAAGATAACCCACCATGTTGGCATATTTGTTATGCAAATAAACCTGCAGCAATTTTCTCCACTAAGAATGTGTCTTGTCTGATTATTTATCCAAAATATTGCTGTGGGAGGTATGGGGAGTGTTGCCGATATTGGCACTATGTCTCAGCGCAACTCTGGTTGCCATTGCCCCTGCAGTGCTGTCCCTGCAGTGTCATGACAGCCTGTCACGTACGTTGTAGGCTTCATTCAACCAACCCGTCCCTTCAGACAGTGACACTTCGGTCAGGCTTAGAGGAAATTTCTGGGCAACGTCCCTAAGCGTAACGCGGCACCATCTTTGTTTGGGCATTAAGCAACATGCTTTCAAGGATCCTGGGCAGCTGACGGTGAACACTGTAACGCGTCACATTGACAGTTAGTGTCCCTAAGATCAGCTGTTCGCTCGGTGCATGCCCTTTGTTAAATTCCCCTCAGCCCACAGAGCTTGCCTTTTATTTAAGAATCTCATGATTTAAGCCTTTTATTAGAGCTTTCTTGTTGCAGATTATTACTGGCCTCTCCTTTTTGAGATATACATTTACTGTTCCTCTTATAGATTTATATGTCTGATGAGGAGGGGGAGAACCCTGAGATTTCATAGGGAAAAGAATCAATGAAGAGCAGATCAAAAAGCTAATTCAGCTTGAGATGCATACTTGTGTACGGGGGACCCTTGATCAGATCATGATTATAAGAGGATCTGAAAAGGAAGGGGATCATGGGTCCATTTCAGAGGAAGATTCTGCTTCAATCCACCTGGTGGTAAAGGGGGTAAGAGGAAGCGAAAATCCAAGCACATGGAGAGAGGGGTATTAAGTTGAAAACAGAAACAGTTGATGAGTTGAAGATCTTTATTGAGTTCTTCTTAATACAGGAAAAACCCCAACCGCAGAGACCTAAGAAAAGCTTCCAACTCGTGATCCAGTTAGACTCATTACCTCCCTTACTTATACAACAATTAAACATGAAAAGGCAAAAGAAAAGAACAAGGAAACAGAAGATAATATACACAATATACAATGAAACCTTAATGATGAAGGCACAAAATAATTACATATTGTCAAAAATCAATCATATTCACTAAAACGAACCAGGAGTTTACACACAAGTTTAGGGCAACTGTTAGGTTCTTCAACCAACCTCTTTGGCAGGGAAACAGTTCTTGAAGACAGACAACATTTGGCAACCCTTTTGAGATTCGAAATCCTGTTGTCACTTGTCTTAACTGCATTTCTAAACATTTTTATTATCTTGTACGGTTGTCCAAACTTAGACAGTCCCCCATCTCTCCTAGGGGATTTGATCTTTACCCAGTCGCCCACCTGTACATGTGTTTTCTTAACAGCTTTGCGATTGTCATAGCACAACTTGGCTTTTAACTTCCTTTCTTGTTCTTTTTGTTCCCACCCACCAACATCAGAAATACTTTCATCAATAAGATCTCTCTTTTCAATGACCCAAGCCGGCACAACTTCTGAACTGGGCAACCTCCCTTTAAACAATCTGAAAGGTGAAACCCCCGTAGAAGAATGAGGAGTGAGTCTGTATTCCCACAATTTCTTCCTCATACCTTCTTCCCAATTCACTCCACACATCACAGATTGTTGTAAACTTTCCTTCAACACTTCAATAAAGCGTTCTACAACTCCATTGGCCTCTGGATGATAGAGAGCAGCCCTTTTATGCTTGATTCCCCTTGCATTCAGGTACTCCTCAACCATCACAGAAGTCAGTTGTACCCCATTATAGGTGAGAATACTAGTTGGAAATCCTTCTCTTTCGAAAAGCTGAACTCGAAAACGCAAAACATCCTTAGACTCAATAGAATTTACTATCTTGATCTCAGGCCAGCGAGAATACATGTCGATATATACCAACGCATACTGGTCACGAGATCCTATCTTTACAGGTCCAAGTGTGTCTAGAGCAATATCAATCCATGGCCCAGAAGGTTGCTCTCTAATTGTCATGGGTTGAATTCTGCATTTCAAAACGTTGTCACTATGCGCACATTCAATGCAGTCACACACTTCTCTTTCAATCATTCTCCACCAATATCCCTCCTTGATTCTTTCTTTGGTCTTAAATATGCCCATGTGACTGGCATGTGCACTCTTGACGAATTTCTCTCGCAAGCACAGCAGAGGAATAAGCTTACTACCTCTTAACAGCACACCATCAGTTACAGACAGTTCCTTGCGCACGTCCCAATACCCCACAGCATGATGATCACTTTTGTTTCTGTTTGACCAACCTTCCAAAACACCCTTCACTACATATTGCAGACTTTCATCTTCTTGCAACATTCTTTTCCATTCTTCCTCTTGCACAATGCTCTCAGTGATAATACAAACCTTTACTTCTTCTTCAAAATCGTCTCTCCCAAAATCCTCTTCTAACATCTCATCCGTAACAAGATTATCTTGTAACCTAGAAAGACAATCTGCTTGTAAGTTGCTAGCTCCAGGTACATGTGTGAGGGAAAATTTAAATTCTTGAAGAGCAACCACCCAACTTCTGATGCGGCTCGAAATCTGATCAAGTCCTTTCTTCACAAACACTTCTTTAAGTGGTTTATGGTCCGTTTTAATTTCAAATTTAGGGCCCCACAGAAACTTCCTCAATTTCCTGACAGCCCAAAACATTCTAAGGGCTTTTTTCTCTATGATCGAATAACTGAGTTCAGCACCTCTAAGTCCATGAGATAAAAATAAAATGGTCCTATAAACTCCTTCAGACCTCTGCAGCAAAACAGCCCCCAACCCTTTGGAGCTGGCATCCGTCATTATAATGATGTCATCATTATCATCAAAACTTCCCAAATCGGAGGCATCCTCTAAACCTAGCTTGACGTCCAAAAATTCTTTCTCACAGCCGTCCTACCATAAGAAATCTACACCTTTCTTTAAAAGAGACCTAAGTAAAACAGTTCTCTCAGCGAATTTCGGAACAAATTTGTTGTAAAATTCGGCCATACCCAAAAATGTCACCAGTTCCTCTTTGCACTGGGTAGATGAAAGATTTTTAATTGTGTATACCAAACCTTTCTTAGGCCTAATACCTGACGCAGTAATAAGATGCCCTAAGTACTCTATTTCATGTACATTGAATTTGCACTTTCCTCGCTTTAAAGTAAGTCCTGCCTTTTGCAGTTTTCCAAGTACTTCACGTAGCCTTTCATTGTGTTCTTCTACATTGGACCCTGACACCAAAATGTCATCTTGATAGACCTTTGCACCACACACACCCTTCAAGACTCTTTCCAGAGCCCTTTGGAACACAGAAGCTGCTGAAATGAGCCCAAAGGGCATCCTCAGAAATTTGAATGTTCCATAAGGGGTGACAAATGATATAAGATCTTGTGATGACTCAGACAACATGATTTGGTGATAAGCTGAACTGAGGTCTAAAGAGGAAAAATGCTTCGCACCATTGAGCAAACACAACATTTCACTGATATTAGGGAGGGGATAATGATCAAAAATGACTGAGAATCGTTCCGGGAACCCTGGAATAGCGCGGGGGTGATTGCTGGTGCCTTGCCTTGCCCTGAAGTGCTCGCCACAGTGTCGCTGCTGTCCTGCTGGGTGTCCCTGCCGTTGTTGTTGCCGCATCTCCATTCAGCGGCCCCGGCGTGGGAAGACCACAACTCCCAGGCGCCCTAGCGCCATTCTGACGCCTGCTAAGCGCCCGGAGGCGCTCAAAAGAACGCCGCTCCTTCGGTGGAGCGGGAGAATCGTTCCGGGAACCCTGGAATAGCGCGGGGGTGATTGCTGGTGCCTTGCCTTGCCCTGAAGTGCTCGCCACAGTGTCGCTGCTGTCCTGCTGGGTGTCCCTGCCGTTGTTGTTGCCGCATCTCCATTCAGCGGCCCCGGCGTGGGAAGACCACAACTCCCAGGCGCCCTAGCGCCATTCTGACGCCTGCTAAGCGCCCGGAGGCGCTCAAAAGAACGCCGCTCCTTCCGCGTCGCGGGACACGCGCGGGCGGGCGCCGGACGAAGCCCGGACCAAGGGCGGGCCCGTTTGAGCCCGTTAGAGGCCGTGTAAGGTCGGGTCGGGCCCACCCTCTGCGAAGAACCCTGGAGTAGAACCCTGGAGATCCTCACCAAGGTCAGTCACGCCAACGCAAACCCTCACAGTGTAATACATAGGTAAAGTGTCCTGCAAAAGATGTCTGCTGTTCCCGATACGAGACGAAAGTCTCTGGTTGGCACACTCGATCAATTCCTTGTAAGGGTATCATCCATATTGGACAAAGAGATTGACTACACCGAAAAACGTTTGTCACTTGGTCCCTTCACAGACAAGCGCTCCTCACTGGGCCACCTCATTCATGCCCATTCCCCGTTGCATAATGCAGACCAGATCCCAGATAATGATGTGAGTATAATGCTGGTAGCACCGGGTAATGTTGATGATGATCTTTCCCCACAGAGAAATGTACCCCATTGTATTCCAGCCTCTGAAGGAGCCAATCTCAATACCAGGAAAAAAAGGGGCCAACCAAAGTCGCCACGACAAACTGATGTAACTGAGAGTGTAAAGACTCGCTCCACTTTGAACCCTAAATATAAGAAAATTTCCCCAAAGAGCAAGGAAAGTATGAAAACAGAGAGATCCAAAAGGAAACGCAAAGAACCACCAAACAATGCCCTAACCGCTAAGTCTAGGAGAATAACTCCTGCGGACATTGTTGAAAAATCAACCACATGCCTAGAAGTAGCTTTGGAGAATGGGAAAGAGAGTGCCCAAATGTCTCATGTATCCCCCCCCCCCCCGAGGAACAGCACAATGTGGGCGATGATTTCTGGGAGAAAATAGAGGCAATATTCTTTAAAACGTGCCAACCAATCTATGATAGACTTGAGGGGATTGAAAATAGACTATCCTGTTTGGAGCTGCAGTACTCGGCAGCACAGTCACGGCAGAATAAAACTAGTAAATGCCGGGCACGTGATAATTCACCTACAGTTATGCCCCCTAATAAGAATGCCACTATTATCAATGCTATACCCACCATCTCTACATCTAAAACAAGTACCAACTCACAAGAGTCGGGTCTGGTAACCCGGGGCACCACCAAGACTATTACACTAGGTAGTACCATGAGTGGGGGGAAGGGTCCTGCTGGAGTACATAGTGACCTGGTATTAAAACATCCGGGCAGGGAAGTATGTAGAGACCCAGTGATAAGAAAACTCCCAAACATACATCTCCCTCTAGAGTCTAGACCCTATGTGATAATACTGGTAGGAGTCAAGCCCTTGGGTACTGATACTAGGGAGGATTACGGGGAATTGAGGAACAAATGTGTTTATTGGTTAAATTGTAATCGCCCCCTGCCTCCAAATGTCTCAACAGAAATCCTTTTTGTGCGCCGGGTAAACTGGGTTGGTTCATCGAAGAAAACGATAGAAGGTGATTGTATCATAATTAATTTTAGAGACACCAAGGCAGTGGAGCATATTTGCCATTGGCGAAACCCAAGTTCCTGCAGTCCAATCCTTTCACTGCCTTTGTCCTTCTTCTATTGCAACAACCAACCACGCGACTTAGTGGGCTCTGGCCAGAGAGATAACAACTGGCGGCCTAGTAATCCAAGTGAACCCAATATGCAGCACAAGACAATCGGGTCTTCCGGATTGGAAGACTGCGATTGACGACTAAACTCTCACTATAAAAAGAATAGTACATGTGAATCCGTTATAACCCCCGGGGAAAAGCGGGTAGTATGTTCTACTTTAACAGAGAAAGGTGCGTTTAGTAAAAACCCTATCATGGAAACACCACTAGACCAGCGCCAGAAGGGGGCAAAATCACTATTAACAAGTGAGCCTGGGGTGCTAGTATCGCCTAGTTGCACTGTAGCCTTGGTTGGCTCTGATGGGAAAGCCGCTTCTGGCGACACATTCAACTCGAGTACTATTGGTAGCAATGACTCGGTCTACCCACAGAGAGAAAGCCCAAGCTCATCACGATTGAGCTTAGGACTAGATAATGGAGGTTGTGCCGAGAGTGGCCCATTGACCATAATATCTTGGAATATAGCCGGCCTAGGCCCAAAAATGGCTGATCCTGAATGGTTGGGTTTTATATCCAAATTTGACATATGTCTCTTCCAAGAGACATGGCTACTAGCCCCCCTTATATGTATTGGATTCCTCAACTTTCATATTCCAGCCATAAAAAGCAAAAGAGGCCGGCCGTCTGGCGGGCTAACTATATGGCTAAAGCAAAATTTAGGATGCCGAGTAACCCAAAGTCCCTGCGTGAGTGATGATATTTTATCTGTAAAGATTGTCCCGAAGTCTGGGATTAACTTAGAAATTTTTAATGTCTATGCGCGAGGTATTCCTGGGGGAAAACGGTCCCCAGTTGTTCATTCACTGGAAGAAACAATCGATTCCCTACCCTCTAATATCCTGCCTATTATAGCAGGTGATTTTAACACATCGTTCGAACCACTATACTTAGATGACATAACGCAGCTTACAGAGGAAGAAGATGCTAAATGGGGAATTCCACCACTGGAGATTGTACCAGCAAAAAGGTGGACGGAGGCCGCAATCCAATTAAACGGCCTCTGTTTAGGCAATCACATGAGAGCAGCAAACGGCAGAAGTCCGTCCGACAAATTAGGTGCAAACACCTTTGATAACGGACGTAGGGCTAGTAGGATTGATTACTTATTGATCCATGTACAACTCTGGACCCACTTTAAAGATATGGAGGTAGTTAGTCGGCAAGAGAGCGATCACCATCCACTAGTCTCGTCATTTAATGCGTCCTTGCTCGGTTGTTCATCCCCAGTACAAGCCACGTATGAGTCTGAGCATCTCCTGTCTAACAATACACGTTATCTAAAATGGGACCGGATTGCTGAGGACCCAAAGACTGTGCAGGCAATAAATGGAGAAGCACTTTCTGCTCTAAAAGTATTGGGTGTACAAGTTGAGGGCCCAATTCCATCTTATCTAGTGGCAGAAATCCATACCAGGCTTTTTGCGAGTTTGCGGAAATACTTTCTTAAACCCATCTCCGGTAGAAATCCAAAACCCCAAAAAAAAGAAGGCTGGTACAACAATGAGTGTCGGGAAGCCCGGTTAGAGCTTGGCAGTGCACTCAAGTCGAAAGATGCATCGCTTGTAAGGACTGCCAGGACCCGATATGGGAAGACATTGAAAGAGGCAAAGGTAACCTGGGACACCGAAATGTGGAAGGATCTACTGGATGCTTCTAGGGATAAGAATAGTAAAGCTTTCTGGGATACATATAAATGGGGCAGGGGTGGAATTGCAGAGCGGCCGCAAAACAATGTGGCACAAAATGACTGGGTTGATTACTTCAAACCCCAGTACGCCGCACCATGTGAGACCAGCCCTTGTGAGATCTCTCCATCTGTAGCTTACACAGAGGCCCCGTTTATAATAAAAGATGTAAATAGAGCCTTGGACAAAGTGGTCAGAGGAAAAGCCCCTGGCATGGATGGTATCCCTGCAGACATGTTCCTTAACAATAGAAGTCTTTGGTCTAGTTATATTTTGGAACTTGCAAATGCAATTGCCCAGGGAGCTGACATCCCGTGTTCATGGAAGGGCGCTGAAATCGTCCCAGTATATAAAAAGGGGGATAAAACAAAGGCAAGTAACTATAGGCCAATCAGTCTAATCGACTCGATCCAAAAGATTATAGGCCGCTTGTTCCTCCATAAAATCCAACTCTGGATTGACGACCATGACATTTTGAGCCCAATGCAGGCAGGGTTCCGTTCCCGGATAAGTACCATTGACCAAGTCTTCCGTTTTGCCAACATATACTGGAAGACCGTGGTCCTGGGGAGGGGTGCTCTTTATGCAGTATTCGTGGACCTAAGGGCCGCCTTTGACCTGGTCCCAAGGAGCAGGCTGTGGCAGGTTTTGGGGGAAATGGGTATTGCTCCTGAGCTCCTTTCCGTGATTGTCCGCTTACATGAGGGAAACGTTGCCCGAGTTCGGTGGGGGGGCATGGGAGAGGTGACTGAGGACTTCCCGGTCGGCAGGGGTGTGCGGCAGGGGTGTGTCCTGGCACCGACCCTCTTCTCACTGTTTGTCGACGGGGTGGTCGGTCGGCTCTCTTTAACCCCGACCGATGCACCTGCTCTGGCTGGCGAACGTATTCCCATCCTCATGTTCGCGGATGACACGTTGATTATCTCTAAGACCCCTAGTGGCCTATCGAAGGCCCTCCGGTGTTTTGAAGAATTCTGCACTGCAAGGGGCCTGGAAGTAAACACGGGAAAAACCAAATTTATGTCATTTAATGGATCAAAATCCTTCAAGGGGAAAATATTCATGAATAAGTTACCCTTGGAGGAGGTTACCTCATTTACTTACCTGGGGATTGCGTTACAAAAAGATATGCGCTGGGATTGCCAACTTGACCGTGCTATCTTGCAACATAAACAAAAGTCAGGGGCTCTTCTATCCAGGTTTAAAAACTCACTAACTAAGCCAATCTCCCCAGTTCTGGAAATCTATGGAACGTCGGTCCTGGGCTCATGCCTTTATGGGGCCGAGCTCTGGGGCTTTACCAACCTGAATAGGCTGAAGGCCCTAGAAAATGCTTTTATCCGCAAAATCACAAATCTTCCACCAAGTACGCCATTGCGCCCCCTACTATTGGATCTTGGCAAAAAACCCCTAGAACATCTGGCGAGGTTACGTCCAATATTATATTGGCGTAGACTCTGGTGCACTGATGAACTCTTGCACTATAGGAGCGGTTTTGTGGATATAATTGAATCCGATAAGTCCCAAAAAATATCCTGGCTGCTTGAGATCAAATCCATATTAGGCAGTTTAGGCCTGAATGAACTCTGGAAAAATCCGACAAGTGCAGCTTTTCCTCCGAAAGAAAAGCTGAAAATGATGTACTGGGAATGGGTTTATAAACTAGAAATTGCCCAAGGCCTTTCCTCTCAATTAACGTCCCGCTTCCTAGAGTTCAAATTCCAACCCCTCAAAGAGAAGTTCTGGGACATCATTGAAAAAACCACTGATCGCAAGCTATACTTTCAATTGCGGGTGGGTACACTACCCGTTGCAGACTTCACCTCTAGATGGGGGGGAGCAGGTACTAACAAGGATAGGTGCTTTAGATGCGTAGACGAATGCGAAAATATAGGTCATGTACTATTCTTCTGCCCATTGTATGCAATTCCGAGGGAAAAATGGATAAAACCAATTTGCAAGCTGATGGGCATTAAAAGATATGCTATTGCCCTTCGCATTTTATGCACCGACCCTGCACCTCCGATCTGTGTAGCCGTAGCTAAGTTTATAGGATGGGCCTGGGGCATAAGGTTAAAAGCTTTGAAACTTAATGTTAATTTCTGACCCATAAATAACCTAACATCCTGTTAACATTACCCGCTGCTGTTATTATCATAAGTAGGATTCAGGGTGCCCACAATGTTATATTATGTTATTCCCTGTGCAATTTAAGCTGATATGAGCTGGTTCGAATTTTATGATTGTGGTGCTCTTTTTTAACTGTTTTTTCTTAAAGCATGAATTAGCTTGACGGACATTGGAAAATTTAATTGGAATTTTACCCTCTTTTTAGGTAATTTATATAATTGTAAATAAATGTTTGTATTGTGCTTTTATGTCTTAATTGCCGAATAAAGCTGATTGAATTGACTGCTTTATTCAATTCCCTCAAGTCCATGCATAATCTTGCATCGCCATTGGCCTTACGGGCAATGACGACCGGAGCCAACCATTCAGATGCTTCCACCTCTTTGATTATCCCTCCAGCAATCAACTTGTCCAATTCCATCTTTAAGCTGTCCTTAACTGCTAGTGGCACATTCCTCACCTTGGCCACTTTTGGGTGCACATTCTGTTTAAGCCTAATCTCATGCACATAGTTTTTCAAGCAATTAAATTCATCTCAAAAGACATCTGGAAATTCATCCAACACATCATCACATCCGCTTTTGACACTACAAATTGATGGAATCTCTTTCACACACACTGAGGGATTGGCATTCGGATCAAGAAATACATAAAGATCATGTTGATGCATCCAACTTATCAACGAATCACCTTTTACAGATACATATATTTTACCAGGTATCATACTGTCTTTGAATTCTACCATACCCCAAAAGAATCCTGCAAGCTTTATTGGTTCCCCACCATATCCACGAGGCTTGATGTCTTGAGGCTTAATAAGTTTAACTTTGTCTTTCAACTTGTCCTTATAAAATGTGTGCCCCTGAGTCAAACAACATCTTGACTGTTTCACCATTAACACGTACCATTTCACATGGACCTTCCAACTTATTCTGAAGAACAACCACCTCTTCTACCAAGTCAATGTCACAGTCCACTTCTTTCACTTTTTTCGCAGAGGACCTACAACATTTGGTAACATGACCTTTACTCTCACATTTATTACATGTTGCCTTCCACCCAGGACAAATGTTGGTATTGACCAGGTGACCTGCCTCACCGCAGCAATAAGATTTGCCGGGAAAGGTGTACGTCGACTTGCTATCTGCATCACTTTTCCTTTGGGCGCCTTTATTCTCATTTTGAGGACCTTTATACTCAGGAACCTCCTCTATCACAACTTTGACTGTGGCATCTTCAATCTTGGTTGTTTGTATAACGTTTTTTTGAATGACCTCAACACAAGCTTTGGAATGCTCTTGTGTTTTGGCCATGGTTCACACCTCATGTAACAAAGGAATGTCCTTTTCCCACACAGCTTCCTTAGCCTTCTCTATTGAACAACCCAACATAAATTGATCCCTTAGCCTTTCATCTGAGGAGTTATTAAAACCACAAGTTGATGCTAACTTGCGTAACTCAGTTATGTACTGTTCAATGCTCTCACCTTGACGTTGCAAAATGATAGCGTTCTAGTACTGTGCTCATTTTGGAAAGATAATGACGGTCAAGTTTTTTTAAAACAAATCCCATACTCATTGAGTTCAGCCACCTCATCACCATATAAATCAAGAAGATGTTGGAACACCTCTTGCCCTTCAGAGCCTAGACAGTACATTAATAAGGGTGTTTTCCTCTCTGCACTGAGAATGGCAACACAAACCTTAGCATAGTGTGCAAAAACCTTTTTCCATTTGATCCACTGTATAGGTGGATCACCTGGAGTGGTAAGAAAAAATGGAGGAGCAGGTACATTTTGCATTATTACACAATCACGAAAAAAAGTTTGAAATAAAAATATTAATACTGAAGATGATGGTAAACCTAGAAACCAAAAAAATGTTGTCAAGATTGTTGCAAATAATGAAGTAATATTCTTGCTCCACACTTGTTGGAGAGAAAAGGCAAAGTAGTCTGAGTTCAAATACAAGACACAGTTAAATAGCTCAGCAAGATACCACAGCAGTATACAGTTACAGAATTGTCACCAGTATAACCAGTTGTATTGTGGACCAGCAGAGTTAATATATTCCGGTAGCCACACGCTCTCATACGATGTCTTCCAGTGAGACCAGCACTCGATGTTGTGCTCAGAGGTCTCAGAGTTAAAAAAAATTTAAAAACAAGACTCGAAACCAAGAAAGTGGTCGATAGCGTGTGAAGTGGTCGATAGCGTGTCAAGTCAAAATCAAGCAGAAGGCTAGAATGCCCCAAACTGTTTTGCTGGGGATTTACAAATGGCCGCCATATGTTTGAGACGTTGCGTCGCAACATGCAACGTTAGATGAACCGCAAATCCAGTGATGACGTGAGCAGAGAGAGCGTGTGAAGAATGGTGAGCTCGAGCCATCCAATGGCCATGAGGAAGCGCATGGACAATGGCAAGCTCGTGCAGTCAGGTGACAGTTGCAGGTAACGGTAAGGATTTGAACCTACCCTCACAATGACACACTGTAGTTGAAAGTCTTGCTGTACATGTCTTGTGAGAAATAAAATCACTTTGTAGGTCTTCCTGTTTTGCGTTGAGGTTTCCGTTGGTAGCAGCTCCGCCTCCGTGTCTTCGGCAATTATAAAAAGTCTTTTATTTGTAGATAGGAACTTGCTTGTAGTGAGTTCAATCTGATCGCTCATCGCCAAATGTTAAGTTGAAGACAGAAGCAGTTGAGGAGTTGAAGATCTTTATTGAGTTTTTTTTTAATAGAGGAAAAACCCCAACCGCAGAGACATAAGAAAAGCTTCCAACTCCTGATCCAGTTAGACTCTCTTGGCCCCCGCAACCCTTGGTTACAGAACCCTGCCATTTAAGGTTCTGTAACCAAAAGATACCACATTACCAGGACACCACAAGGGGTTATACCCTTTAAAAAGATGGGAGGTCCAAGCACCTCGAGGAAGGTGGGAGGCCTGAGCATTCGCAGATTAATGGTGTCCTACACAGCACAGAGCTGAAAGGCGTCCGATGCCGGACAACTAATTCAGATGTCCCAAGTGGCATTTGAGTTTCTGATGTGGGAGAGGAGGAACCTCTTAACGAAACCCCCTTAGATGAATATGTTTTGGACCTGGATCAAGGGTACTTTGATGGGACAAACTCTTAACGGAGGATGACACCCCCTCTTCCTCCAAGGATGTAATAAAAAATTCCTTAGGAGAGGAAATGTTCTCCCCAGACAACATCAAGCAGTCTAGGAGTGCTGAATGATGGCCCCTTGACCATGTAGCCAAGTTCATCAAACGCTGGATTTGGAATCCACTTGAGAAGGGAGCCTGGATCACTTTCGAGAATGCTCGAATTCTGTTATACATGATAAGGTGTGCCTTACCTCTAATTTAGACCCAAAGCTCATCACTTTTCTTTTCAAGTTGGGTAGAGACCTTGGAAGAGGCTTGAGAGGTCCCTTAAATCATGCCAGGACCACCTCCTTGACGTGGTTGGACCCCTGGCAAGAATGATTGACATGGTGGACAAGGCACACACTAACAAGTTTCTGCTGAATATAGACCTCCTCAGGAGGTGGAGCCAAAGGGCTATAGTCCCTCTCAGGAATGCGAACACCGGCGTTAATGCTGAGAGGTGTAGAGTTGTGCGAATGAAAATAAATCCAAAGCTTGGTGATCTTGCAGAGAGAGCGCATTTCAGAGAATCCAAAATACTTCTCTTTGGGGAGGACATGATCAAAACCCTGAACAAGTATGCTGTGACATTTACAGCCCTCGACAAGGCGCAGTCTAATATGTGCAAAGTCTTCAGCCCAGGTGTTTTTAGACGGGCCAGCAGAAGGAAACTTTCTGTCGTCAGAGGCCCCCAGGGGGTCCCACTTCTCGAATTACAGACAGCCAAGAGGCTTCAGTAGAGACTATCAGGCCGGAACCGTGACCTTCTATCCCAAAAGAGGACGCCTCCATCGTAGAGGAGAGAATAGGTCACGTGACATATCCGGGTGAGTACTGCAATTTTACCTTCTTTCCTGGGAAGGGCGGGGGGACGCCTCAGACTTTTTTCCCCCAAGTCTGAGAAACTATTGCCCAAGATGCTTGGATCTTAGAAACGGTCTGAGGGTTCAAAATAGATTTCTGGAAAGAACCGTTTCAGGCAGTTCCCCCAAGAGAGAGGAGGTTGACCACTGATCAACAGCAAATTGGATAAGAAAGGTAAAAATCCTTTTGCAGAAGGGAGCCAGCCTACAGGTACCTTTAGAGCACAGGGTTTTCGTAAGTACACTATTCCTAGTGGAAAAGAAGGACAAGGGGTTGAGACCCGTGATACACCTAAGAGATCTGACCAAGTTCCTAGTCTACAGGCACAAGATTGAGAGGATCCATCTTTTAAGGGACAAGTTGCTAAAGAAGGATTGGCTAGTGAAGTTAGATGAAAGATGCCTACTTTATGATTCCCATGCCCAGCGAGTATGAACCTTACCTTCAATTCACCTGGCAGGGTCAACTTTATCAATTCCATAATCTTCTCTTCGGCACCGTGGTGTTTTACCAAGGTAATGAGAGCTGTAGCATCCTACCTCAGGGAGAGAGGTAAATGGATGATTGTTTATTAGGACGACATCCTCATCATGTCCCAATGCCGAGCGCAGATTTTGAGGGACTTGCACATAGTCATGTCCCTCTTGGAGAGTTTGGGCTTCATTGTAAATGGGGAGAAATTCGGTCTTACCCCCTCCAGGTCTCTAGAGTTGTTGGGCTTCACAATAGATACTGTGAACATAGTTCTGTTCTTGCCCTTAATTTGGAAAGAGGTAAGATTTGTTCTCAAACAACAATCTCTAACATTAGGGAACTAGCCAGGCGTCTAGGTCTTTTGTCTTCGTCTATTCGGGCATTCTTTCCAGGCCCTTTACATTATCGGGCTTTGCAGAGCATAAAAGCAAAGGCCCTTAGGGAAGGATTGTGGTATGGAGACAAGGTGTTTCTGATTGGGGAAGCCAGATTAGAGTTATCTCTGGCAAGGCAAATGTTACTGAATTTGTATTTGCACTTGTAGCATTTATAAAGCGCATTACACCAGTCAGGCATCAAAGCGCTATGAAAGAGGGAGAATCGTAGAGGAGAACACAACTCGGCAACCGTAGAGAAAAAAAAAACACCCTCCCAAAAGAGAGATTAATCTACAAATAGCCAAGTTTTCAACTGCTTGCAAAATCACCGGTGCGACATAAGGCACCTGATTTGCGCCGGAAGGCCATTTCAGAGCCTGGCAGCTGCCACAGTAAAGGCTTGGTCCACCCACCTAACATTCTTACAGAGAGGAAACGTTACCATATACTGAGAAGCCAAAATGCAGTGGTCTCTTCGGGACATAACAATTCAGGGTTGATTTGAGTCAAGCAGAGTGCACCCTCTTCTTTACTGGCAGCCAATGAAGGGACCTCAGTTCTTCCTTATCTGAGGAGAACTTGGGTATGCCTAGAACCATGCGTGTAGAAGCATTCTGGATAATTTGAAGCTTATTTAAAGCATATTGGTTGGCATTTAAATAAAGGGTGTTGCAGTAATTTAATCGGGAGGTGATAAGAGCAATGAACATCGACACCCTCGACTCTTTTGGTAGAAAAGGTAATATTTTCTTCAGAATGCCAATACTCCAGAAGTAAGAACTCGCAGTTCTATTAATCGGGGTTTTGAACAACAAGGTGTTATCAAAAATCATATGCAGATTTTTAGCCACAACTACAGGTGTTAGGATGAGGTTTACATGTTTCTGGCCACCAAAGGTTGGTCCAGATGGAGCTATCAGCTGCAAACATCAAGATCTCAGTTTTTTCCCGAATCATTTTCAGCCAGTTGTCCCTCATCCAACTGCTGATCTCCTGCATATAAGCTCTAAACCTGTCCGCCACCTCGTCCCAGTCATCAGATATAGACACGATGATCTGGGTATCGTCCGCATAGGAAAATACCTGGAACCAAAAAGAACGTACCAGTTTTGCTAAAGGGGTAATATGCAAGTTTAATAAAGTGGGGGTCAAGGATGACCTCTGGGGAACCCAACAGGGAAGCTGAAAAGGGGGAGCTCTGAAACTGACTGTGATAGTTCTATTTTAAATGAAAGATTCCGACCGTCTAAGGGCCACCCCCTTCAGCTCTGCCTGTTGCAGCCTCTGCACTAATAGTGATGGAGATATGGTGTCAAAGGCTGCTGACAGGTCGAGCAAAACCAGGATTGCTGCCCCTTCCTGCCCAAATTTTTCTCTGAATAATATTGGAGGTCGCTACAAGCGCTTATTCAGTGCTATGATTTTTCCTGAATCCATTTTGCGAAGGTTCTAAGAAGTTTTTGATCCAGCAAGCACTTAGCTAATTCCTGGTTTAAATGCTTCTCCAAAATCTTAGCAGGAGCAGTTAATAATGAAATAGGGCACATGTTTTTTAAATCAGATGAGTCACCCTCTAGCTTTTTCTTTAAGGGAACAACAATCGCCTCCTTCGAACACTGGGGGTACACCCACGAGTCCAGGACGTCCCCATGCCTCTTCCATAAGATCATGGATTAGCCACATGTCCCTGGGGGGACAAGGGTCATCAGGAGAACCCGATGTAATGCCCTTACCAAGATTTTAATTTTAGGTATCATCAACAGGGAGAATCTGGCTAAGCCATCAAAGTCAGAATGCTCATGGGCTTCACCTTCCTCACTAAGAGACTGCACTATTTCAGAGACTACAGAGCTAATGGTGATCGGAGGAAAATCATCATAGATCTTTGTGAGCTTCTCCTTGAAGAAGTCAGCTACTTTATTACAAAACAGCTGAGAACTTTCAAATCCCTGATACTTGGGAGGAGATGTCAAGAGGTGTACAATATAAAAAAGCTCTCTTGGGACATCAATGGCTGACCTTATCCTAAGGGAGAAATATGCGGATTTAGCTATTTTAATCTCACTTTTATATTTGAGAATAAGCTCCCTCAGTTTAATTTTCTCTGCCGGCTTCAGGGCTAATCTCCATTTCTGTTCTTGTCTCCTGCATTGTCTTTGGAACTCTTTAAAGTCCTTGGAGAACCACAGGACTGATATATGGAAGGGTAAGCTATACGAAGCAATATGCACCAGTACACATAACGGAATGTCTGGTGCCGTAAAAATAAGGGGTTTCTTTTCCTGCTATACACCATTGATGTTCTCTCTTTTTCTGCTCTCTTTCTTAATGCCCAAGCTTTATTTTGGGTCCTACCAGTCTCTAGAGAGTGGATTCTAGGAGTGGAAGTCTACACATCTCTTTCCCCTTGTTCACCTACCTTCCCTCGGTGCGTTTTCCTACTTGTGTCTCTTTATCTTTGGGCATGAGAGGAAAGGGTGCAGTGTGAGGAACTGGACTATCTTCGTTCCTGCAGTACCTGGTTATCAGGTGAGTGGGGACAGAACATAGTGGAGGTAGTTAACTTTCTTGTAGAGCAGTTTGATAGGGGCCTTACCTATAGAACAATAAACTGCTATAAGTATGCAATCTCTACAGAGCAAAGTCTGGTCAATGGCAGGGAAGAATGTATTGGTTTTTCACAGTGCATAAAAGCATTAGGTTGAGGGGCCCCCTAGACCTAGGTATGATACTCTATGGGACGCTAATTAAGCCCTCTCTATGTTTTCCTCTTGGCTTGGTAATAGGAATTTGGATCTGAAAAGACTTTCCATGAAGTTAGCCTCCTTACTTTGCATATTTTGTTGGTGAGTGTTTAACATTGAGGCCTTGGAGGTAAGTAAAAGAGTTTGTGATGCATTTGGGGTTACCTTTAAGATTACTAGAAGAACAAAAACTATGTCAGATGGCATATTTTATCCAATAATTGATTCTTGCAGAAAGCTGTGTGTTGTGACTTAGTATGACTTCAGAATGAGTGAACTGCACCCCGATGGTACTAACCAGCTTTTGATCGCCTTTGTAAAACCCTTCAAAGCAGCTACCTCGGCTACAATTGCTAGGTGGGTGAAATGGACTATGCAACTAACTGGTGTTTATTTGCAGAAATTTCAAGTTCACTCTATATGGGGTGCAATCGCTGGCAGTCCTTTTTTAGAGGCGGCAGACTGGAGGATATTTGGAGAGCCGCTGATTGGTCTAATTCCTTCACTTTTGTGAAGCATTATTGTAAGCCAATTGAGCACATGACTGATGTGGTGTTGAAGGGATACAAACATGGATAATGGTAGCCTCTGGTCTTGTAATGAAATAGCGATTCTCCGAATTAATTGCCAAGAGAATATGAATTTCATTAAAGACACAGAGGCTAACATTATCGCACCCTCCCATCCCTGTATAATAGGATATATTAAAAAAGGAGGAAAACTGTAGAACAGTGTTATAGTTATAAGATGCAAATCATTTTAGTTGATTGCCTTGCTAATTTCTTGTTATTTAGTATTGCAGTAACTGGAGGTTCAATGCTTTCATCTTTTTTTGTTCCAGAGAATAACCAATGGTTTGCCTAATGTAAGATTTGTTTCTCTGACATTTTTCAGTTCCGGTGGATTCTTTATCTTCATTCATCTTTGATGGAAGGAACCAGTTCGGCATTTGAAAGAGGCAGATTGCTCGCTGCATGGACTTATTATATGTATTCAATGCTTTATTCTGGAATGTTTCTTTTACGTTGTTAACTTCTTTCAAGTGCTGCATGGAGTAGCATTAAAGGAACAAATGCACAATGTTAGCCTCTGTGTCTTTAATGACATTCAGACTCTCTTGGCATTTAGTTTGGAGAATCGCTATTCCGGTAGCTGACCTGCTAGGTGCTGTGCTGTGCTATTTTAGGACCTCTCCTGTGGATTCAGATGATGTAACTTTGTTTTTTGTTCCGGTCTAGTTCTTATTGCAAATTTGACGGCCCAGCCTGCATGAATGTGGTCCTTTGCTTGCTTGTTCTGTACAGTTTGCAGGTTCAATCTTAAATAGAAGAAGCCATGTAGAACAAAACATCCTACTCCATCACTGTGCCCTGTTCATGAGGGTCTTGGGAGGAGGGGGGCACAGTTGGTTGTCGTGGACCCGAGAGCTTGGGTGCAGATCGTTTTGGTAGGCTGGGCCCAAGTGTCATAGGCCCCCACAGTTCTCTGTTAGACCTGCAGAGGGGGCAAAACAGGACAACTGGACCACTCTCGTTGCTGGTCTCTGTGATGCTGACGTCCCTCGTTGGCTGGCCGTTTCTTTTGCCATTGGAGTCCAGATTGGATTGCAAGCAAGCACTGGTTGCTGCAAAGGATCTGGTACCCACAATATTGTTACAGGGCGGCTCCGGTTGGTCCTGGCCTCTTCACACTTGGTGGGGAGATGTATCTGACCTCCTGCAGCATGGCGACCCCCTCCTAGGCAACTGCTGTATCAGTGGTCTTGGTGAACAGCAGAATGGTGAACTAGACGTTTCTCTCTGTACCTGCAGGCTGCAAGGATGTGGCTCCTCCATTTCAAGGGAGACGTTGATGGCTTGGCGAAGTGCTAGAGGCCCTCCGAGACTTTTGGAGGATGCACAGCTGCAGGACCACTCAGGTTGTCATGATTGTTGGGACACTAGCAGGCAGGCAGGGTTTGGCCCCAAAGTCCACCAGTAGTCTGCATTTCTTGCTTATTTAGCTCTTCTTGGTGGTCATTCTTCTTGTGTCAGGTGAGTCTGCGTATCTAGTGTCAGGGGAGCCCTAAGTACTGAATTTTGGGACGTTAAAGGGAGTGAAGGGTCGTAGCCAATAGGCTACTTACCCTTGGGGTCACTATGCCCCATATATGTCCACTTCCTGTGGCGAGTGGGCATAACCCTGTCTCAGAGTTCCTAATTCCACCAAAATCAAGATGGTGTAATCCTTGTTTCGTGGGTCACATCAGGCGGCCCACCTTAGGGGTATGACTGGCCTGGTAGCGACCTATGCCTCCTATCATAGCTAATTTCCCACCTGTCCTGGTGCTAAATGGGCCTTAGGGCAGGGGGTGGCATCTCCTAGGACTGGGAGAAGCCGGGATTGCATATCAAAGGTGGCAGGGGCTCTGAAGTCTCGGTCCTCGGTATGCAGATTCACTAGCGATCCTGTGTGAACACCTTCCACCAGAGCAGACATTGTTCCTGGCTTCAGAGAGCTCTGGTTCTTACCTGCAGGGGATCAGAAATATGTCTGTGGTAGCAGGCTGGACGATACCAGTCTGCCAGCACACTAAGAGGCTGGTAGGTTTTCAGGGGGCACCCCTAAGGTGCCCTCTGGGTGCATGTTTTAATAAATCCACTACTGGCATCAGTATGGATTTATTAAGAAATGGTGTTTGATACCAAACACCCTAGGTTTCAGTGAAGCCATCATGTAGTTGGGGAACTCGTAATAACCAAGAGCCCAGTACATGTACTTAAGATGGCTTCCCTGTTCATTTGTAAGTGTACTAGACAGCACCCGGTGAATATCAGCTCATGCAGATATGTCCTCACATGTAATATAATGCACACTGCCATAGGGAGATGTGAGACCTGCCATAGGGGTGACTTACATATACTGCATGCCGTGTCTGGGGGCATGGTACACAGGGTGTGTGCCCCGTCATGCTTTCACATTTGCTGCATAATTTCACACAGCCTGCAATGGCAGTCTACTTGAGTTTGGTGGTGGGTCCCATAGGATAGCATAATACATGCTGCAGCCCTTAACAACCCTCCTTAGTATCCATGCTATATGTACCAGGGGTACCGTTAGCTACAGACTTATAGAGGTGCTAAAGGTCTTGCCCACTGGGAAACAATTGAAAAATTACCTTGTTTTAGTGAACGAGCACTGGGGACCTGGTTAGCAGGAACACCATGCACTTTAGTCAAAATTGTATCAAATACCAGGCAAAAAGTGTGGGTGACCATATCAAAAGGGGGCACGTTCCTACAATAACAAACATTAAAAGTTTGCTGCTCATGCAAACATTATACATGACCACACAATCCCTGCCACCCTGAATTTTCTTTATTGAAAACTAAATTAAAAGACCTCCCAAAAAACCACCTACGTTTGAAGTTTTGTACATGAGTGCTTGCACACCGGCAGCTATTAAACAATTTTTTTTCCTTTGTTGTTTTACTATGTACGACCCATACAAACATTGGGAAAGCCCATATCTCTGTGTCTTGTTAAAGGCGAGACCTATTGCCTTTGCCAGTGCTTGATCTACAAACCATTAACATGGAGGATCCTTGGTGAGAAGTGGTTAAACTGCTACATTGAAAGAACAGCTATCCTGATCATAAGTGTCAGTACACTGCCTTTCAAATATGCTGTTTTTCTAGAAAGAGCTGACACTGCCTCATTAGAAATACATGTTCACTACTGTTGACAGGTGGTGACAGTTTATCAAAACACTTTTATTTGGATCTCTGTTGAGGTGCAGGTGTCCAGTTAAGCATATAACGATGCCAACACTGCCCCAAAGAATGGCAGTCGTGATGGGTTAGGCCAATACTATGCCAATCCTACTGGGCAGTGCAAGGCCTATACAGCACAGCAACCGTGCTGAGCTGTCTTTTTATAAATATATCAGTTCTACAGAGAATTGTCGGTACTGTCCATGAAATCTATGGTGGGTGCGCCCAGCAGGACTTCCACCCTATTTCTGAAAGATGCAAAGAGTGGCTACTGCAGCCTGCCAGGGCCTAGCCAAGATCCTATCGGTCGCCGCTCCTCGCTCACCTGCCCTCGGCCCTGGTCCTTCCCCGCTGCCCGGAAGGGCTCCCACTCCCCGCAGCTGGCGCCCCCCCTCCAGGGTCCATGAATTATAGATGGCGCTCATTGTGTCAACCGAGCAGTCACTTAAACAATCATTGAAAAGCCATCAGGCGACCGCTTTATGGAGGATGGCAGGAAATAATGGCGGCGTTGAAGAACTTGGCTTGGCAGCCGCTCAACAGAAGCCGGCGAGGGGCTGAGGCGCGGAGATGAGTTGTTTATGGGTTAGGGCCGCGGAGGAGCCGGATTCTATCGTGTTGTTAGGTATGAGATAGGCTGGGTGACGGATGGACAGGATAATTAATCTAGTAATTCCGGTAATTCAATGGCTATCAAGCGGCGCCTTGTTACACGTGACACTTTTACTCAATTCTGTTATTAAGATGCTTCAAGAAAAACACAACTACCCGTCCCAGCATGCAAATATCTGTTGGCTAGATAGCAAAGACAGGGCATAGTTGTCTCAAAAAATACAATTTAATGCTTGTCCCGTCAAATGAATATTCTTAATAGTGAAAATGCTTTAAAGATGAGAAATATTACAAATATAACTCGTGTCCTGAATTTGTTGTTTTTTTGCTTTCCATGTCTAATGCTGAATTTAATTACGTTACGCGCATTTGGTTTCTTTGAGGAAACACATAGCAGTAGACCTATAACAGGGCAGAACCACTGAGGTCAGCATCAACAGTGAAAGGAGAGCAAAACATTGTTTACACACTGAAAAGATACCACACAAGAAAATGAGATTGGAAATTTACGTGCAGTGTTTTAAAATGACAAATGAGTACTTCCACGTTTGCGTCATATTAACGAGAAAATATTTTTTTCTCAAATAGTTTCAATTCCAGATTTGAAATTATTACAAACTCGACCGTGTCTGCTGGTGCCAAACACTGGTGAATGTGCACTCAGATCTGGGGAATGCCTGGACCCAACCATCAACTGGCCTGCTGAAAGTAGAGATGGGCCAAGCTACCTCCTTTGCCCCACCCCAAAGAGAGCTGCGTTTAGTCCCAAAACATGGCATAATATTTTTACATTTATTTATTAAAGAGCACTTTAAATCACTAAACTTGTTGCCCTGCAGCCAGTAGTGAAAAATAGATTTTCTGGTTAGAAAAATGTACGTAGAGAGAAGGAAGGGTCACCTGAATGCAACATGACCCACTGTTGGAGAGTAGGATCTGCACTTATGTTGCCTTCACCTTTTTTCTGATGTTAACACTGGTTTCTGGCTATAGTCTGGCTGGGTCCCTGCTAATCAGGGCCCCAGTCTCTCTGTTCTCTCTAAACAACTTGGAGTGCATATTAGATGCACTAGTGATTGGATACCGTGGTGCCATGAGCCCCTAGTATATGGTACCTTATGGTACCAAGGGCATAGGTACTTTACAGGCCTACCAGGGGCTGAAGCATGTATTATGCCACCCCTGGGAAGCAGACTAAATCTGACACCACAGGCCTGCTACTGCAGCCTGGATGAGGTAGTGTTAGCACTCCTCACAGAGGTATAGGTTCCTATATCTCACCATACACACACATATAAACCTATCAGTCACCCCTAAGGCAGGCCCTATCAATCCAGAGGGCAGGGTGCTTGGTTTACAATGTGAGGGGGTGCCTCTGCCTGAGCAGGGCCCCTCTACAGCTGGCAGAGACTATTCTCTGTGGCTGTTTATGGATGCGGTTAAACCATTTACTCTTAAGTGCATTATAACCTCCCGGTAAATGCTAACTTTGGAATGACTGCATCAAAACATGTCGTGTTTGGTGTCAAACAACTTGGAATCATACCCCCACACCAGTAACTGGTGTGGGAGTATGATCCCACCCTTCTAGAGGGGGCGATATGTACCCACTGTGGAAACACGGTAGAAATCTGAAAGAGCCCTGGCATCACAAAATGGATGCCACCAGCACAGACACTGGGCTGCCCTCCTGCTGCTGACTGAAACTCGCAGTGGAGGAGGCCCAACAATAGGCATCCTGTCACAGGGAGGTGTCACCACCTTCCAGACAGGATTTAGTGTATTGGAGCTAGGTGGGTGCACTCTTAGAGTGCTTTGAAGTCCTGCACTGGGGGAGCAGTAGGCTCCTCTGTGGATATGCGAGCTCAAACCGGTTTAGGGGCTACCAGCCCCTGCTCTGGTGTGAAACTGGACAAAGGGAAGTGGGTGTAGCCACCCACCCCCCTGATCCTCCTAGAGGAGTGGTCATAGAGCTAGTCCCTCCCTTTCCTTTAGTATAAGATAGGGAAACCTTGCCATTGCAAATCAGATATCCCTGGACGACACTCTACAAGAAGAATCCTGGCCCTTCGGCGTTCCACTACCTTTGGAAGACTGAAGAATCTCCCTTGGAGTCAAGGAGTGACTCCCCTGCTTGGCAGGCACCAAAAACTTGAATCAAGGGTCACAAACATATCTGCACCCGCCAGAGTCCGAAGTCCCTGCAGCACCGGAAGTGAATTTCCTGACTTCTCGACAGCCATTGTGAGTCCCCAGCAGAGCTGAGGCGAGTGGACCCCACGAGTGACGAGGAACCGCAATACCCGGGTACCGTGCACTATTGCCGAGTGCAACCCCTTCACGAAATTCTATGAACTTGTGTATTAGACCACGTGTGGTCCAAGCCTCCAGCAGGATTTCCCTCGAAAATCAGAGGCCTACCTTGTCCTGAGTGACCGTGGGCTCCTGTGAAGCGAAGGGGAACCGCTCGTAGGCTGTGGACACTGGTGAATCCCTGGCCTGAATTACCATTGCTGCTGGAAACGCCATTTGGAGCCCCGGACAACACTCGACCACATCGGCTGTGCCCTCGCTGCTGTGCTAATTGCAGTGCGGGTCCAGGTGACGTTGTACTTTCAAGGGGACTTTTATTTCCAGAACTGACTACCCGGGACTGCGAGGTCCAGGCTGCTTTGTGCTCCAGCTATCGCCCGCACCTGGCTCCTCTTTCCGGCCCCGCCCCCAACAAGTATACAACGCCTCGCGGCCCCCGCTACGCGGGAGCCGCTCGTAGGCTGTGGACACTGGTGAATCCCTGGCCTGAATTACCATTGCTGCTGTAAACGCCATTTGGAGCCCCGGACAACACTCGACCACACCGGCTGTGCCCTCGCTGCTGTGCTAATTGCAGTGTGGGTCCAGGTGACGCTGTACTTTCAAGGGGACTTTTATTTCCAGAACTGACTACCCGGGATTGCGAGGTCCAGGCTGCTTTGTGCTCCAGCTATCGCCCGCACCTGGTTCCTCTTCCCGGCCCCTCCCCTCTTGCTAATTTAACACACACCCCCTCACGCGCTAGCGGGACGCGTGCGGGGCGTCACCCGGGGCGAAGACCGGGCAAAGAGCGGGCCGTTTGAGGCCGTTCGAGACTGTACGAGGCTGGGCTGGATACACCCCTCGGCTAGTGTGCTCTGTTAAAGCTAATAAACAATGGCTACCGGACTATTGAGGCTAGCTCCTAAGGGTTGTAATGTCGTAGGAACTCTCGATAATTTTATAACACGGGCTAGCAATGTCCTTGCCTATGAGATCGCTGCCACAGAACGTAGACTATCCCTAGATCCGTCGCTAGGGAAGCGATCTTCTTTGGGAGCTATTATGACCATCCCCTCCCCCGATAACTCTGTACCTCCCACACTAGGTGGCTCTTCAGTTGAGGCTCTGCTACATGATTCTTCCCCTCTGGTTGTTTCTACCCAATCTAATCCAACCGTTATTGGGCACAAACAGGCTGATCACTCTTTCCCAGCTCCTATATTTACTTGTGCCACAACAAGATCTATGACGGATCGGTCTGTCAGAAGCAAATGTTCCAGGGTGAAGGGAAAAAACGTGAAGGGGCTCCCGCGAGATGTCCTATTAAAAAGAAACAAAAAAAGATGCCTGTCCCCAACCAAGATAATAATACACCCTTGATAGAAAATGACTCAGTTAATACCCCGACTCAATATTCTGTCGCATCCCCAACATCCACTGCTCCGTGTGTGGAAGCTTTGGAGGGATTGAGTCCCAGTGGCTTTTGGGATAGAATGGCTGCACTAATCGATGGAAGGCTGTCTCCCTTAGTCGAGCGCCTTGCTGCCCTGGAAGGGAAACTAGCATTATTATCAAACCAAACACAGCCAAACACAGTGGCACCAGTACATCCAGCTCTGAATCCATCTTGCCACCAATCGACACTTTTACCCTGTATTTCGCTTACTGAACAGGTGGCTGCCCATTCTTCCGCTTCTAACGCAGCCCAAACTGGAGGGGAACTAATCTGCAATAAGGACCGTAGGCATGTTCGCTCTGCTATACCACGAAAGGTCAGTGCACCCTGTGAAATAGGTAGCCTAGCGGGTCCTTCACCCCAAATCTTCCCCCCTCCCCTGACCAACTCCGGATCTAATCCCCCTCCTACCACTAAGATTCTCCTAAGACTTGATTTACCACCAGAATGTAGTCCATATGTCGAGTACCCGAACTCCCACAAGACAGAGTTGAACCCTATTTGTCTCTGAAGTATAAGACAATACATTGGCTGAATACTAATAGGCCTTTGCCCTCAAATTTGAACGGGGAAATTCTGATGGTTCGTAGAGTATCTTGGGTAGGTCGGGGTGAGAAGAACATCAGGGGCGATTGCATAATTATGAATTTCAAAGATCCAAGGGTGGTAAAATATGTCAGTGAGGGGGGTTGGAATAATATGGCCGATGGAATCCATTCCCCCTCCTTTCATACTTTTACCCGCTGGGAGCACCCAAACATAGGAGGGATACATTTATTGCACAATCTACCACAGAGAGACCGTGCATAGGCCACAGTGGAATGCAAGAGACTGATTTACATCTTGCCTATTCTAACATACTTTGCCATAATAGGTTCAGCTCCTTGGATTGCATTGATTGACTGGAGCTAGACTCTGACCCCAGGCCCATAACCACACTGCAGACGGAGCCAATTGAGAGCTTGGCTCCATTATCACAGTCCCAGGCACTCACGGGCTTAGACATTAGGAAACACCTGGATGTTGGTAATGATTCTAGAACACGGGGAACACTTACAAGTCTGTCTGTAGCGCCCCTTGAATGTTTAAAATCCCTAGATGACAGGAACCTTTTACTAATAGGTACCGATCCAGGCATTCCACCCGCCCTGATTTCGACTCTGTACCGGGATGGAAGCCCCAAAACAGGGTTAACTTATCAAACAGAACTGAAGTTAACGGATATACTATCTCCTGAGCCAACACTGTTCAGTTCTGACACCCCCTTTGATAACACTCCCCTTTTTGACCCTCCTGTAGAGCCACGCCTAACACCCACCACTATCAGTGGCAACCCAATTACACCCCTGGCTATAACATCTACCTCCCCTAGGTCCTATTCTGCCCATTCTTCCACCTATAAGGCTTCGGGGTTGAAAATTCTGTCCTGGAATGTGGCAGGTCTATCACGTCTGTTAGAACTCCCTGATTGGGGGGAATACATTGATGGTCACGATATCTGCCTCTTTCAGGAGACTTGGGCACTGAAGCCCTACCATCGTGTAGGGTTTGCTACTTTCTGGGAATCTGCAGTAAGGCCAAATGGGGGAAGGCCCTCTGGAGGGATGTCTATTTGGGTACGGACTCATTTGGGATGCACACCCTAGAGAATTAATACCGATTCACCGGATATTATGTGTTTAGTTATGTCCTCATGGGAAAATCAGGTACTGACCCTTATAAACATATATTCCCGTCCTGTGAGTTATGGCCAGGAGTCCATCACTCTGAGTAGTTTGGATGTTTTTCTGAGTACCACTATTAACACCGATTTTCTTGTAATCGGCGGGGACTTCAACTGCCACTATGAACCTTTGAACGGACTGACCTCCCCTGTATCCCAGGAAGAGGACCAAGTGTGGGCTATACCGCCTTCCTATTCCTATCCTACGAAGGCCTGGACGCCATTGGTTCTTCAACTTACCCAATTAACACTCACATTCTCACTAAGGGCATGTAATGGAAGGTTCCCTGCAGATAATCCAGGTAACCCAACATTCGAAAGAAATGATCAAACTTCCATCATCGATTATATTATGCTCAGTATGGGACTGTGGCCAAGGATCCTGGACTTCCAAGTTATTAAACGCTGTGAAAGCGATCACAATCCCATTGCTGTCACCTTGGAGGGTTTTATAAACCACTATCTTCCTCCCATTGATTCACCTAGTGTTCTTCCCCTGATTTCAACTGATGGCTCCCGAAGAGTTAGATGGGAGAAGATCGCCCTATCTGATAGGAATCTGGGTGCAATGTACTCTGAGATTTATCCTCTTTTGGAGAAATTAATGGGAGCACCAACCACACTAGAGGCTCATCTTGATTCTGAGCTGATTGGAGCCACACACATAGAACTATGTGGCACTCTTGAGACCCACTTTAGTCGGGCTATTAAGAGAAACTTACCATCCACAAGGGAGAATCCTACTTGGTTTAATAAATCGTGCAGGGAAGCAAAGCTATTGCTCTTGACAACTCTAAAAAATGGAACTAAGCTAAAAATAAAGGAAGCAAGGGCTCTTTTTAAGAAAACCACCAATGAAGCAAAAAAAGAGTGGGAAATCAGAAGATGGGAGGAAATCTCCCATGCATTAAAAAACAGGGATCAAAGATCATTCTGGAACCTAGTTAAAACTGGAACGTCACGTCCGACCCAAGCGCTCCAACCCAATCTTGGGCAAGAAATATGGCGTACTTACTTTAAAGAACTTTACGCTTCTAAGACTCCACTGCCGTTTATTTCCCTCCCCCACCCTAGTCCTTGCCCACCTCCAATCCAGGCCTTGATCCCGATGTGCACTCTCAGTGAGGTTAGAGTTGCCCTTAGCAAAGTCCAACCCAATAAAGCCCCAGGCTTAGATAGAATCCCAGGTGATCTTTTTAAAAGTGAGCCCGACATCTGGGCCCCATATCTATTTGGACTTTTTAACGCAATCCTAGCAGGAATGCCGCTACCACCTACTTGGGCTGGAGCCGAGATCATACCAATACACAAAAAGGGCTCTCCACTTGATCCGGCTAATTATAGGCCTATCAGCCTAATAGATGTTGCCCAGAAGATTTTTGCTCGCATTCTCTTAGGGAGACTACAAACCTGGATGGAGGAATCCAACATTCTAACCCCTCTGCAGGTGGGCTTTAGAGCTAGAATGTCAACTGTGGATCAATTGTTCAGGCTGCAAATGATCCACTGGAAAAGTATAATTTTAGAAGGGGGCAGTCTTTACCTCACGTTTGTTGACTTAAAGTCTGCCTTCGACATGGTGGACCGCAGCCAACTTTGGGAGTTGTTAAAGGGGATGGGCATACCTCTTTACCTCTGCGACTTACTAGAACGCCTTCATAAAGACACTTTCGCTAGAGTCAGGTTCGGACTTCATGGAGAACTCACAGAACCATTTTGGGTAGAAAAAGGTGTTAGACAGGGCTGCGTTTTAGCCCCAACCCTCTTTGCCCTCTTCTTGAATGGACTGGTTGAAGATATCCTGGCTCTAGGCGATATAGATGCCCCCA
Source organism: Triturus cristatus (assembly GCF_964204655.1). Lineage (NCBI taxonomy): Eukaryota > Metazoa > Chordata > Amphibia > Caudata > Salamandridae > Triturus > Triturus cristatus. The sequence continues at coordinate 540,874,150 of NC_140579.1, forward strand.
AGTTGGCAGGCAGGAAAATTCCTGCACTCATGTTTGCGGACGATACTCTGCTTTTGTCCCGATCGCCCATGGGTATGGTTAGAGTCCTGGATGGCTTTGCCACTTTTTGTAGGAAAAGGAACCTAATCATTAACGTGAATAAGACTAAATACATGGTGTTTCATGCAGATACCACCAATCGTCCCATACCAAAATTGGATGGCCTGCCCCTTGAACGGGTGAACACTTTTGATTATCTGGGCCTGACCCTCAATAACAAAATGACCTGGGCTCCCCAGATCTCAAAAGTAAACTTAAAACTCGTCCAGATATCAGGGGGGATTCTAAAGATGCTTAAAAATAGCCATTTAAAATTAATCAGCCCACTGGTAGAGATTTATAAAACTCAGGCAAGGGGGATGGCAGCCTACGGCGCTGAACTATGGGGTCATAACCCATCCTTGATTTTAACTAAGTCAGAAAACCAATTTTTTAGACAATTATTTGCACTTCCGATGAGCACCCCTATCCAGCCGCTCAGGATGGACCTGGGTATCCAACCAATTGCGGACATGGTTGCCTCCAGACCAGTAATGTATTGGCGACGATTATGGAGCACTCCTGAACTTGCTACCTTTCAGGAGGAATTGAAGTCCATCCTATTGCTACCAAAGGCAGGTGCTATCCCTTGGTTAGCCTATGTTAAAAAATCACTCAGGGACATAGGGAGAGAAGATCTTTGGCTCTCTCCTGAGGACACTTGCCCCTCTTTGCCAAAAAGATCATTGGCAAAAATTCGGGAGGAACACAAGCTGACTCAGATCATTCGATCTGCTAATACTGCAAATTTGACCTCGGCTTTTCTCGAGGTCAAAATCGGCTATAGATTTGAGTCTGCAATAGATTTGATTCACCCGGTAATTGCTAAAAAATTATATTTACAATTTAGGCATGGGTCCATCCCCTTCTTTTCGAGAACAAATAAATGGGCTGGCCTACCGAGACAATCTTGTCCTGGTTGTGGTGCCACAGACGAAACCGAGGTTCATGTTATAATCTTCTGCCCGGCATATAAAATCCCCCGTAGAAAATGGATAATTCAACTTGCTAAGAATATAGGGGCCACGAACCACAGAGATCTCTTCAGGCTGCTGAAATATGATTCTTCCCCCCTATATGTTATTGTGATAGCCAAAATTCTCTTTTCTATGTGGTTAATCAGAAGACAACTACTACCTCACTAAGACAATTTTATGGGTACTATTTATTGTCACTATCCTGTTTTTATTCTATGAATTGTTGAATGATGATTGTATCTACACCCAGAATCATGTCATATCTTTTTTTTTTATCTTTCTTGTTCTTATTACACTATGTTATTTTATGCACTTTTATGGCTTGTAGCCGAAATAAAGTTTTTCTGACTGACTGACTGAAGCGAATCCTCACGAGGCGTCTTTGCAATCTCTTGCCGGCTGGCTTGTGGGTCCCCTAAAAACTTCTTCATCAAACCAAAGGGCTCTCCTGGTTACTCCAGGCCTGCCCTGACTTACCCTTGCTGGGTGAGTCCCTCAGACCCTGCTGGTCTACCCTGCTGACTTTCTTCGATTTCCACGAGACTTGCTGTTGCCAAGGCTTGTTGGCTCCAATCCAGTTGCCGACACCTCAGTAAGCTGCAGACTTCATGGGATACTCCGAATTCAGCACCTGGCCATCGTCGACGCCTCCTGAACCTCGTGGCTGAAGAGTCAAAACACCCTTGATCACCTGAAATCACCTGACTACCGTGGGCATCCATCTTCCTGGCCCCGGGTCACTGGCAAGTGACTGTGAACACTGTCCCTTCTGCTTTCAGGCCTTCTTCATCTTGAATCCAGCCTTGGATTCCACCGGACACTTCTTCAGTCTTCACAAGCATCAAAACTTCTTCGGCTTCCATAGAAAACAACGACGCGACCCGACACCAAAAGACACCTATGCACCTGGCTTCCCTGGGTGAGGTAACTCGTGCACTCCGGTGCTCCTGTGGGTGTTGGTCCTCGAACTACTTACCTTGTAAGTGTCTTGCTTGTAGACTTCCTAGAAGTACCCTTAAACTTTAAAAATCCAACCGTGACTTGCTCCATTGAAACCAATAGGGAACCCGCGGCTGTGTTCTCACACTGCACGCGTCTCTTTTGGGTCTTTCACTTACCTGCTTTGGGTGGATTAGTGAAGCCCCAGCGATTCTACAGGCCCTAGGCCTTGTCCCCTTGCAAGTCGACTTTCCTAAACCTCTTTTTTAGTATATGGTCTGGTAGTCCCCTAGGGCCCCAGCCATATTTGTGCTTAACTTATTGTGAAACGTTGATATTTGCATATGTTCCTGACTTCTAAACTCATAAAGAGATTAGTAGAGTGTGTCTAGAAATAAATACATATATATTTGATATATATACCTGTGTGGTGTCCTTTCATTTGGTAATTCAAGAGATTATAAGATAAAACAAGCTGCGTTACATTCCTCTGAGACTTAGCCTGAAGGCTGCTCTCCACAGCTACCACTAGGATAGCTTTCTTTAAAAGGTTGTCTTAAACCTATCTAGCATAAGAGTCGAATTGGACTGGTGCAAGGTGGCCACTAGTGACCAGCATATGCCAGGCCAACTTCTCACACCCACCCTTCTTCAGTATTACTGTCGCGCAACACTCACTGAAGCATATGATCAACAGAATGATTGACTCAAGAGTTTCATCTATGGACTTTTTCTGACCTGGAGGAGATTAGGCTCTCCTGTTAGGCCTGATCACAAGATCAGCTTTGAAAGGGGTATATTTTGGTCAGAAAGATTGTGTGCTAGAAATTGGGTTATTATTGGAGGGGCGTAAGAACCTTTCTCATGCAGTAATCAGTCCTCATCAGGGAAAATTCCTAATGCCAATAAAAAAAAAGCTCAACCCTGTGGTACCCATGGCTTAACTGAGATGCAATGAGAGCAGGTCCAGTCTTCTAGGCTCTTGTCGGGTGTCAGACAGCAGGTTCAGTCTTCTTCTCAATTTCACACAGGTCCAGGTGTGTTCTAATGTGGTTGCCTGGGCTTGACACATCTATCAGAAAAATCTAGGAGGGGGACTAAGAAGCAATAAAGAGTTAACTCAGCTTCCTGTTGCAATACCAAAAGAATCAAGGGGAGTCTAAATACCAGATCCCAATGTAACCAGCGAGGACTATACTAGAACCTAACAGTAGGTACATTTACTTACATATTCTGGGCCTGTACCATCCTCCCCTGTCCATGCTGGATGGGGAGGAAGCTACAGGCAGAGCACGGGCCATTTGCTCAACAAAGGTGCTGCATTGGTAATTTACCCGCCTCTTCCCCACATCTTATAGGGCACATCCAGACCCTCCTCTAGGGAATGGCATTTCAATTCCCAGAATATGTAATTTAATGTACTTACTGTCAAGTTCCATTAGGGATCGTCCTAGCTGGTTACATTGAGATCTGGTATTTAGAAGTCCTAAAGAAAGCCTGCAACCTATCTAGGCGTAAGATGACTGAAACATGCCGACCATACTGCAAGATGTGAAGGATGTATAACTTGTTTCTAACACATCCAACTGTTTTTTAACCTTACCCCATCCCAGTTTTATTAAAGTGGCATCCTCTTGGGATAGGGGTTAATTTTACTCCACACTAACAGATCCCACCACATGTGTATACCCAGAAACTCTTCCTCCTTGTGGAGGTAAGATTCGATGATGAAACGATCCGTCTCTGGTATATCAGTGGGGATAATAAATACCATTGAAGGAAACTAGCGATTGTGAGTCTCAATACAATTTTTTTAAGAGACTCCCATTCCGAGAATGGTGTGGTTTCACCCCCCTTGATACTTTTCTTGTTTTATTTATGCCTGGATCAAGCTAGTGGGTGGGAATGACCCCTGGGATGCTCTAACCAGTGGGGTGAAGGTTCAAAGGGCTAATCCTACCCACTTTGGGCATTTTCAAGATGTCTGAAGTCTTTGGCCACACAAAGCTTGGGCTGTGAGGGCTGGGAATATGTATGGGAATTGTATGATGGTAATTCTATTGTCCGCCAACCTCTAACACCAAAATGCAGTTTATTGCAGTCACGTACCCACAATTACCTCAGAGACTGAAGTCTTGTAGAACAAAGGTGAGTTGTCAGCAACCAGACATGGGATACACAAGATTAGTTTTGTCATCCTGGCTTCACCTTTTGAAGTACACGCCAAATGTTACATATGTAAACTCAGCAGACCTGTAAAACAGTCTGTGACACTGTAATGTGAAAAAAGGCCCCCTGTGATTGGGGCCTGGCTAGCTGAGGGGACAAAAGGAGAGTACTGCTGAAGTGTCAGTTATCATTTGCCAGTGGCAGTGGAGGCCTCTTTGAAGTACGCCCCAAGTGTCATATGAAAAGCCCCAGCAAAGTGGTTAAGCAGGATGTGACATTCAAGCAGTAATTAACACAGTAATGTCAAAACTTATCTTCCTGCCCCTCCCTGAATATTTTGCCAGATTCAGGTTTGTCATCTCTGCCCATTCAGCACAGCCTATTTTTGCCCCTCGGAGCAAGTTCACCCCTCATGTATGCCTATTCCAATGCTAATTACTGGTTTCAGAAGTTGGAGAGCAAAATGAAGATTTAGCTTCCATGACTTCAGGCAGGGTAAAGGTAACTTTGTAAAAGAAAAATTTCTGCAAAATATAGAAAACAATACCACTTCACCCCTGCAATGGGTTTTTGATAATTATTAAAAATAGTGTTTTAATCTTTTTTGTAGCTAGCACGATACAATATTAGTATTTATTATTGCTTCCCAGTGCTTTCCTATGGAACAACCAAGCCTGCTACAGTGAAAAAAACTTTGAGAAGCTAGTCACTCTAAGAAAATGTTTAACACAAACATTTAAATGCCCTACAATAAAATACCATACACCTTGCCTAATGTAAAATTAGGCCTACCTAGGGGTGAGTTACAAATATTTAAAAAGAAGGTTTAGGCATATCAAAAAGGGTTATTTTGACAGGTCGAATTTGCAGGTGAAACTGGCAGAGCCAGGCTACTGGTGGCAGGCCTTCAGTAATGTTTATAATGTCACTGTAGTGGATGGCACAATGAGTGCTGCTGTCCCCTTGTGGCATTTAACATACAGGCCTTTGTGTGTGTGTGTTTTCGTTAGTGTGTGTATTTGAAAATTCAGGTGAAATTTGACAGAGACCTCATCGTACTCGACTGAGAGAACATGTACCCATTTACTACAGATACATTTATTAGGGGGTGTAACACCCCAAACACCACCCTTGAAACTGCGCTGAATTTGGAGATGCACACTACCAGTAGATACTGCAAATATCAGAAGTCATGCAGACTTATCTACACAGAAAATGTAGTGGGTGTGGGGAAAGCTGGATGCCCTGCAATTTTCCCCTTGTAAACCTCAGCAGGCCAAACCTTTTGAAATGTACTGGGGAAAAGACCCAGTAAATCTCCAAGAGATTTAGATTTTGGTGGAAAAGCACCAAAACCTGCATGCTTTTCACACTTTTAGGACGAGGCACTTTGATAGGTAGTATTTACAGCACTCCGTAACTTACGAACCCTTGGGTATCAGAATTTGCAGTGAATTTTGCATCCTATCTGGGGCACCCATAATTGGGCTGGTATTTAAGACAGTACAAAATTCAGGGACCTGAGATTAGGGTTTTCCTGGAGTACGGAGGTGCAGTGCTATTTTTAGGGATACAAATACAGGTGTTGTCTTTAATGAGGACAGATTCCGTCAGAAGAGATTTCTTGTTGAACAAAGTTGTGAAACAAACATGCAGTATTTCTTTAACTATTAATATATGACAATGTGACCAACTAGGTATGTAAAGGCAATATTCACAACACATGCTTAATTGTGCTGTCAAACTCGCTCAACCACGAAAATAAAACTCTTCTTACACCACTAAAACTGTTGTATATTATTTGTGCGCGGAAGCATCAAATAAAAGTGTGCTATGTATTGCTTTACAAATTAGTTACTAAAGAGGCAGTAATAGCCCCACTGTAGTTATGGTAAGGTCACCGTTTACATTGAAAAGTCATTTTTTTTATTTTCTTAATAACCTTGGCACCCTTCGACTGAACTTTCCAAAAGAAAGTACTTCCACTTCAGGTTCTACATGGCAAGTTTAGTATAAATCCACCAAGAAGGGGCATAAAAGGGAGCAGATCATACCAAAAGTAGCATTTGGTTCCCATAGGATTCTTTGCTCCTCAATACAGAAAAAAGTCTGAACAGAATTACATAAAACTGCTCATGTAAGTTGAACTTTACTTAGGAAAGTGTCTTTATTGTTTTGGTGTTGTGAAGCCATTCAATAGTTTCGCGAAATTACAGATTTAAAAATGTTCTGTTCTGACTTGAAGAGGTTACATTTCATAGCTATCTGGATTGTTAATTCAAGGATCCTCAGCAGATTCGCAAATCCAGAGTATTCACAAATCCAATTAACAAAAAACAAAAAAATGACAGGTACTTCATTGGTCTAGTGAGCTTTTTCTTATGTGTCCCATTTCGGATTCATGAATCCTGCTGTAGGTTTGTGAATCCACCGTGATCTCATTGGCTGGCCAACACTGAAACATTTTTGCTTCAGCTGCCATTATCCAACACAGAGTACATATCTTTATTGCAGGATTCGCTGTGGACCCTGCTGTTTGGGTAAAGTCATGCACAGTAGGGGCTGGATACCAGTGGAGGGTTGGGCTCATACACAGCTGGGGTTGGCAGCCTGCAGAGGGTTGGTTGTAGGGCCTAGCTGAAATCTACACCCTGCGGCACCATCCAGATGTGGAAAATCCCTGCTTTGTACAGCCATAGGCTTTGCACATTGTGGGTTAGTCGTTAACAGACATTTGGGCAGAAGGCCTGGCCTTCTGCTTCGCCCCCCATTGTAATGAAATGAATGAAATTAAATAATAATTTAAAAACGTGCACTAACCAGGGGTGTCTAGGCGTGAAACTCTCTGAGGTGGCGAGTCAAGACTGATACAGAACTAATAGTTTAAAGAGACATGTTTTACGGGCATTCTGGAAAGTAAGATGGTCCGTTTCCTTCTTTAATACAATGGGAGACTATGCCAAAGCAGGGAGGTACTGCCGATAAAGCTTCTACCTACCCACTGAGCTCTGTTTGCGCTTGGAATGACCAAGTTAAAAGCTGATTCTGAATGCAGGAGTCTGGGAGGGATGTACCAGGAAAAATTTAGCCTGAAGAAATCTGGACCTTCTCAATGGAGTGCCGGGAAGGAATGTATGACGGTATTCTGCATGCGTTTATCATGCATGCCTTGGGAACGCTGAGATTAGAACGAATGTGTCTTTAGCACGCATTTGTTCTGCACGCAAGTCGTTATAACGACATGCCTTAGGGGGTGCTGGATTTTGGAATAGTTTAATTTACTATTCCAACTCCAATCAGCGCAACTGCAGGGAAGGTATTGGAATTTAATTCCAACACCATTCCACCAATGCACCCCCCTAAAGCAAGTTGTTATAACAACTTGTGTGCAGAATGAATGCATGCTAAAGATGCGTTTGTTCTGTTGCCGGCACTGTGAAAGCACAGCGTGGTTGGGGCTTTGTCCTAACAGACATTTTCACCCTGAAGGCAATACATAGGGCTTTAAAACGTATGCTTTTCTCTTTGGGTAGCTGTTGGAAAACGAGGCGCCATCTGTGAGGCCTGCACAAATAACATGACTACATTTGTCCTTCACTGGGAACCAAACACCCAATTGTAGCGCCTGACTCTCAGAGGGTAGCGTTGCAGAGCAGTCTGAGGCTTACTCAAGGGAGGTGGTGTGGGCTAGTAATCGCCATTTGCAGCTGCACAAAAATAACACTCAATAATTGATTGTCCAGTCTGTACTTTGCTTTATAAAAGTAAGAGTACATTTATTAAACACACACACTAATCAATACTATGCACCAATTTACAAATATACATAAGCTGTTGGAATTACTTTGTGACATTGCATAACATCTCCACCCCTCCCGCCAAGGGGGGGTGGGGTCTAGTACCACCACTCCAATGTATGCACATCAACTTGACCCCAATGCAGATAGTTGAACATAACCTGGAGCGAGGGCCCTGCGCACTGGCACCATCCCAGTGGCGACCCACCCCATTACCTCAACAAGCATTAAAAAGGGATAAACCTGCCTTGGTGACACATGACCCTGACTGAGCATCTCCTACTGACCATAAAGTATGCACCTCTATATCTTAAGGGCTAGCAGTCTGGGGACTTCACCTAAGCGCAGCAGCAAGAATCCATGTTTACGCACACTTTAGAATGACAGTACTCATCACCTCGGTTGATCATTTGAATGCATTGCAATTACAGCCCCTAAAGGCATCACAGATGAAATCACAGGATTGCGCATATACAGCCAGATACCCTAGCAGGACTGTCTGGCAACACAGACCCACTTGGCTTATGATATCTCCTTACACATGTGACTTACAGTCCCTTCAAAAGAAGTACTCCTGGCAACTACACTTCTTCTGCAGTGCGCCTCTTCACTTTAAAAGGAATCACAGGTAAAAGCATGGGATTACGTAAATATAGCCAGACTCCCTAGCAGGAAGGTCCAGCAACATAACTCCATTTAGCTTAACATCACCTTACACAGGTACTTCACTTTACACATGTGACTTTCCGTCCACCTAAAAAGAAATAACCACTAGTAAATGCATTTCGGTGCAATTACACCACTTCACCTCTAGGGGATGCCCTTCTCCAGACATCCCCAACTCAGCCCTTCACTCCATGATGCACTTCATAGTACACCCTCAGCTGTAGAACATAAGTTCCAGCCTAGAAGGTGTTAAAGGCTGGCTGAGCCCTTGAGGGGTTATTCTTTCAGATGCCCCGTGAAACTTATGGGTGGACTCTTCTTCTTTATGCTGGGGGAGGCTGCGGTGCTCCTGCAGCCCCCCTGCACCCCTTTTCACACATGAGGGTGACCCCCTCCTCTGGGGGCCACCAGGCACCAAAATGGCAGATTTCTTCGTGCTGGGGGGGGGGGGAAAGACTGCGCTTCTCCAGCAGCTCCCCCAGCACCTTTTCACAAGTGAGGGTGACCCCCCTCCTCTGGGGGCCACAAAGCACCAAAACGGCAGATTTCCAAATGCCTGGCGAGGCATTATGGGGTGCTTCATGCTCCTCTTTACCAGCCCCAGCCACTGGGAACACTCTCCTCCGCCCTCGGGGTCGTTGATTCAGCAGGGTGCTGTCTTCACTGGCTCCCTGCGCCAGCCTTTCGCCTGGCTCTCCTCCGTGGCCTCTCGTCTCCCTGCGCAGAGGCCACTGCTCCTGCGCACCGGTCCTGGGCTCTTCTTCTGGTGCTGTTAGGGTCCTGGGGGCAGTCAGGGGGTCTCTCCTTCCATCTGCCCATTGCACCAGGCTCCAGCACCTTCAGCCTCAGCAGACCACACCCCAGAGAGAGCTTCTCTTCCTGTGCAGGCACTTTTTAAAAGTTGAGTAGGGGGCTGGCAGGAAGTCTCTGTTGGTCCTATCAAACAGCGACACATCACGTCCCTGCCCCTGCTCTCTCCTTCTTGTCCAGCCTCTGGGTTTGTTAAAAATGGCGTCGTCCAGTGTCTCTGGCCACATGTTTGAAGCCCCATCCCCCCACGCTGCCTTCCCTCCTTGGTGCAGCCTGGTACCTGGCACCTAGTGATGGATGAGCCTGTAGCCCCACCCATCATCTCTTCATGGAGAGGAGGCCCTCGCTTGTGGAAGAAAGGTTATCAATCCATCCAGCTGAGGTCAGCCCTCAGCCTGGGTAAGGTCATGGCTGTCTCAGAGAAATATGACAGTTCTGGATGACCCAAAAGCAGTACAAACATGACTTTGGACTCTGCAGAATACTTATTTTCACATTAGCTACATTGGACTTAAGTGCGTGTCTGGAATCTGTAGGCCTAATGGAAGTTAATCTAGCCATGGGCCCCACATTCCCATAGGGGAATAATGAAGTTAAAAAAACAGTAAGACACACTGACTTTCCCTGGCATGTTTCTTTCTATTTTATAAAGCCTATTCCATGTCACCACCCAATACTGCATAAGTCCTGCCACACCATTCACTTTGTAGCTGCTCCTGGACTGCGCACGCTAGGAATCTCCCCTGCGCAGCCCGTACATGTGTGCACACACATGTACACATGTGTCTGCATGTAACCAGCCCGGTGTCCCTTACTCCAGCTGCTGCGCAGTGGCCTGGTCAAGCCAGGGGAACACCAGTAAAATCCCCATGCAGTCTCTTACATCCTGAGTTCACTGTGGGTGAGTCCCAACTTATGAGGCTCCCCCACAGTAAAAGCTCAACAATTAGGTGCTCAAAAAGCGAAAAATCCGGGTGGCCCATTGTGTCAGAACCACCTTCTAACACACGCCGCGCCCAGCTGATTCCTACAGGGAAGAAGTAGCCACTCTACATGGGAACACTTCCCGTAGTCAGCGATAACTAGTTATAAGGGGTTCTGACCAGACCCCCCTTACTGACCAGTTATCCGCTCAGACCACCTACTCCTCCCATCCATGAAATCTCCACCCATGACAGTGATCCCAGACTACCCTAAGAACCTTCCGGGCTCTAGGTTAGATACCTCTAGGTCACTCATGGTCTACATGGACTCAGCCTAACTAGGCTCACCTTTGCCCTTGGGCATGCAACCCTATGCCTACCACTTCGCTGGACAAGGGTCCAGTGCCTCAGCACCGATGCGGTCTTCTGGGATAGGTCTAAATCCCATCCCATGGGTCACTAGCTGGTCTCCCTTCCAGAGTTTGTTTCAACCAGTACCCTCTCACTCCGTTTGGTCCTTGCACCCCAAAGATGCAACCTCTCTGGACCCTCACCCTCAGCCTGCCGCTGAGGTCATTCTGCTGCCACCACCCTTCCGGGACGACTGTCTTCCCTAAAGAAAGCACAGCTACTTGTGCATCCCCACACAGAAAAGCACCCTTTGGCCACTGGCCTGGCTCCCTGATAGGACGTCAGACTGGCCTCACCACCACACTGGCAGTGCCAGGGAGGAACACTGAAGGTGCCTCATCAGACATCCTACAGCTCATTCGCCCCCGTCAGTAGCTCCACCCGGAAACTACCCCGGGAACCTAGACCCCTTCCTGGTTCTCCGCTGCGAGAACAGGGCCTATGTACCCTTCCCTCCAAGAGGTGCGCTCTCCTCCCGGAGTACCCTTAGAGAGCCTGTGGGTCCCGAGTTAGCTAGACCCAGACCCACCTCTCAGGGCTCTCCCGGTCTCCCTGCAGCGCCTTAGGAGACCGCCCAGGGACCTACATGGTCCCTGGATGGCCTGCACCACCCCTTCTGAAGAGCAGGGTCCCTTCACTTAAGATAGGCCCCACCTGCCTTCAGGGTAGTACTACCACCCTCAGCCAGGGACCCTAAAGATCCCGGCTAGGCCTGCACCACCCCTTCACAAAACACAGGGTCCCTTCACTTAAGACAGGCCCCACCTGTGTTCAGGGTGGTACTACCTGGCAGAAGTCCACCTCCTGCCTCGAGCTAGGGAACCACCCCCATGCTCCTGGTCCTTGGGTCCAAGTCCCACAGGACCTACCTGACTGGTTACCGGCTAGGCCTCGCCGCAGCCACCACTTCAGGTTCCCTCCACCAGCTCCTGGTCCTGGGGTTCAAGTCCCACCGGACCTACCGGACTGGTCACCGGCCACCCGACCCCGACACCTCAGGGTCCACCACCAACCCTTCCCCTGGAAACTAGGGAGCACATCGCCCCCACTCAGATCCCCACTGGGTCAGTTACCTAGCCCACCTAGGGTACCTAGGGGCTACCACTACACACCATCACTCAAGAACTACCCTCCTTGGGGGCCACCCACTACCAGTGGCCACCCCTGGGTTGCTCACCTCCCCACCAGTTAACTTGGGGGACCTGCCGGACACTCAACTCTACCACACCCTCCTCCCACTGTGGGAAAAGTTTCTTGGCGTCCCCCACGATGGGAGCCCCTGGGGCGCTACTACCCGGGGTAAAGAAACCTCCTGCCCCACCCTTCCAGTGGTTTTGGCCTGCGCCATTAGCAAGAAACTTCCAGTGGGGGAAGGATATCTGGGGCCCCTCCTGTGGAAACCCTCCCTGCCCTTAAAAAGCGCGGGAACCTCCCAGGACCCCTACTTCTCCTGTCCCCCTTGAAGGTCAATCCACCTCTACACCCCCACCTGTGATGTAGGTATCAGTTGCTGTCCCTATCTCTTGAGGAGACACCCTCCTCATGCAGGTGTAGTGTATGTAGTGTTAGGGTTCAAAGGTGTACAATATGGCTTAGAACTTTTGTATGCAATAATTTCCTGGAAAGCACCATTCCGCTAGCACATTATAATCAACATAGCGCGGTCATATCAATACAGCTTACATTTAAACCATAATAACTTCACATGAAACATATGGGCGCTGGGCTTTCCTTTCCCATACCTTTAATTCACATAACCAAAACTTTGAACCCTTCTCAGAGCCTTGCGCTCTTCCATTTGCTCATTGCTGCATAGGTAATGTGTGGCAAAACTGGACTTATCAAATGCTATAAATGGACACCAGAATGGGATACTATGTTTCCCGCCGCTAGACACCAATTTGGAAAACGAGGTGGCATCTGTGAGGCCTGCACAAATAACATGACTACATTTGTCCTTCACTGGGAACTAAACACCCAATTGTAGCGCCTGACTCTCAGAGGGTAGCGTTGCAGAGCAGTCTGAGGCTTACTCAAGGGAGGTGGTGTGGGCTAGTAATCGCCATTTGCAGGTGCACAAAAATAACACTCAATAATTGATTGTCCAGTCTGTACTTTGCTTTATAAAAGTAAGAGTACATTTATTAAACACACACACTACTCAATACTATGCACCAATTTACAAATATACATAAGCTGTTGGAATTACTTTGTGACATTGCATAACATCTCCACCTCTCCCGCCAAGGGGGGGTGGGGTCTAGTACCACCACTCCAATGTATGCACATCAACTTGACCCCAATGCAGATAGTTGAACATAACCTGGAGCGAGGGCGCTGCGCACTGGCACCATCCCAGTGGCGACCCACCCCATTACCTCAACAAGCATTAAAAAGGGATAAACCTGCCTTGGTGACACATGACCCTGACTGAGCATCTCCTACTGACCATAAAGTATGCACCTCTATATCTTAAGGGCTAGCAGTCTGGGGACTTCACCTAAGCGCAGCAGCAAGAATCCATGTTTACGCACACTTTAGAATGACAGTACTCATCACCTCGGTTGATCATTTGAATGCATTGCAATTACAGCCCCTAAAGGCATCACAGATGAAATCACAGGATTGCGCATATACAGCCAGATACCCTAGCAGGACTGTCTGGCAACATAGCCCCACTTGGCTTATGATATCTCCTTACACATGTGACTTACAGTCCCTTCAAAAGAAGTACTCCTGGCAACTACACTTCTCCTGCAGTGCGCCTCTTCACTTTAAAAGGAATCACAGGTAAAAGCATGGGATTACGTAAATACAGCCAGACCCCCTAGCAGGAAGGTCTAGCAACATAACTCCATTTAGCTTAACATCACCTTACACAGGTACTTCACTTTACACATGTGACTTTCAGTCCACCTAAAAAGAAATAACCAATAGTAAATGCATTTTGGTGCAATTACACCACTTCACCTCCAGGGGATGCCTTTCTACAGACATCCCCAACTCAGCCCTTCACTCCATGATGCACCTCATAGTACACCCTCAGCTGTAGAACATAAGTTCCAGCCTAGAAGGTGTTAAAGGCTGGCTGAGCCCTTGAGGGGTTATTCTTTTAGATGCCCCGTGAAACTTATGGGTGGACTCTTCTCCTTTATACTGGCGGAGGCTGCGGTGCTCCTGCAGCCCCCCTGCACCCCTTTTCACACATGAGGGTGACCCCCTCCTCTGGGGGCCACCAGGCACCAAAATGGCAGATTTCTTCGTGCTGGGGGGGGAGGGGAAGACTGCGCTTCTCCAGCAGCTCCCCCAGCACCTTTTCACAAGTGAGGGTGACCCCCCTCCTCTGGGGGCCACAAAGCACCAAAACCGCAGATTTCCCAATGCCTGGCGAGGCATTATGGGGTGCTTCATGCTCCTCTTTACCAGCCCCAGCCACTGGGAACACTCTCCTCCGCCCTCGGGGTCGCTGATTCAGCAGGGTGCTGTCTTCACTGGCTCCCTGCGCCAGCCTTTCGCCTGGCTCTCCTCCGTGGCCTCTCGTCTCCCTGCGCAGAGGCCACTGCTCCTGCGCACCGGTCCTGAGCTCTTCTTCTGGTGCTGCTAGGGTCCTGGGGGCAGTCAGGAGGTCTCTCCTTCCAACTGCCCATTGCGCCAGGCTCCAGCACCTTCAGCCTCAGCAGACCACACCCCAGAGAGAGCTTCTCTTCCTGTGCAGGCACTTTTTAAAAGTTGAGTAGGGGCCTTCTTGTCCAGCCTCTGGGTTTGTTAAAAATGGCGTCGTCCAGTGTCTCTGGCCACATGTCTGAAGCCCCATCCACCCAAGCTGCCTTCCCTCCTTGGTGCAGCCTGGTGCCTGGCACCTAGTGATGGATGAGCCTGTAGCCCCACCCATCATCTCTTCATGGAGAGGAGGCCCTCGCTTGTGGAAGAAAGGTTATCAATCCATCCAGCTGAGGTCAGCCCTCAGCCTGGGTCTGGTCATGGCTGGCTCAGAGAAATATGACAGTTCCGAATGACCCAAAAGCAGTACAAATATGACTTTGGACTCTGCAGAATACTTATTTTCACATTAGCTACATTGGACTTAAGAGCGTGTCTGGAATCTGTAGGCCTAATGGAAGTTAATCTAGCCATGGGCCCCACATTCCCATAGGGGAATAATGAAGTTAAAAAAATAGTAAGACACACTGACTTTCCCTGGCATGTTTCTTTCCAGTGTATAAAGCCTATTCCATGTCACCACCCAATACTGCATAAGTCCTGCCACACCATTCACTTTGTAGCTGCTCCTGGACTGCGCACGCTAGGAATCTCCCCTGCGCAGCCTGTACATGTGTGCACACGCATGTACACATGTGTCTGCATGTAACCAGCCCGGTGTCCCTTACTCCAGCTGCTGCGCAGTGGCCTGGTCAAGCCAGGGGAACACCAGTAAAATCCCCATGCAGTCTCTTACATCCTGAGTTCACTGTGGGTGAGTCCCAACTTATGAGGCTCCCCCACAGTAAAAGCTCAACAATTAGGTGCTCAAAAAGCGAAAAATCCGGGCGGCCCATTGTGTCAGAACCACCTTCTAACAGTAGCCAATGAAGAAGGGGAAGAGTGGCTGAGACTGATTCATATTTGGGGATGCCTAACAGTAGGCGTGCTGCTGGAGTTCTGCAGAATCTGCAATTTGTTATGGCTTCTCTTTCTAATGTTGACAAAGGGCGCATTGGCGTAATCTATTTTTGAGAGAACCAGGGCGGAACTTACAGTTTTCTGTAGGTCTTTGGGTATGAAAGGGAATATTTGTCTGATAAGTTTTATGGTGAAAAAGGAGACTGAGGTGAAAGCGCTGACATGTCCTTCAAAGGTAAGTTAGTTGTTAAAGACTACTCTAAGGTTTTTTACCTTTTAAACCAGAGTAGGGGGCTGACCTAGTTCAGATGGCCACCAATATTGGGACCAGAAGGAGCAATCTTTTCCAAAGAGCAGTACCTCAGTTTTACCTGAGTTCAGCTTTAGACAGTTTTGGGCCATCAATTTTCCTATATCCTGTACGCAGCTAAAGAACCACCTTGCTGTGTCTGCCGGGTTAGTTGATACTGAGACAACTATTTGGGTGTCATCTGCGTATGTTGCTGCTGAGAAACCAAATGATCTAATGAGTTTGGCCAGAGGGGCCATATAGATATATATTAAAAAGGGTTGGGCTAAGAGGCAAGCCCTGAGGACACCACATGGGAGGTAGAAAGAGGGAGAGTTTAAGTTGTTTACTGCGACAAACTGCTTTCTGCCTGACGAGAAAGATTTAAGAGAAAGGGCTTTATCCTTTATACCAATGTCTGCAAGCCAGTTAAATAGGATATCTTGATTGACATTGTCGAATGCTGCTGCTAAGTCTAATAGAATTAGCGCAGTGTTGCCGCCACCATCCAATGTTTGTCTAATTTGTTCCACGTACCAGGGCTAATTCGGTGCTGTGGTGTTTCCTAAAGCCGAATTGACAGGGGTCTAAATGGCTATGGCCCTCAATAAAGGAGGTCAGCTGAGAGTTTATAGCTTTTTCGATTATTTTAGCCGGGAGAGGAAGTCTTGAAATCAGCCAATAATTATTGGGGTCTGTAGGATCAAAACTAATTTTTTCAAGCAAAGGGAGAATAGAAGCTACCTTTCCAGTCACTTGGAAATTGCCCCAGCTTAATCATTTGGTTGAATAATTCACATGTACATGGCCAAAGGCAGACTATTGAGAATTCTGGATACTGTCAGCAGTTTTGTCATCAGTCACTCATTTGTCTTGTCATGATTGATGTCATAAATGATGTCATTTAAAACGTCATGAGTGATGTCATATGTACGGTCATAAGCAATGCAAAGTCAAGTCAAAACCAACTTTATTCGACACATCGTCATAAAAGCATATAAAATTGATAAATTTACAATAAAAGTGTCATTCAATTGTGTATAAAAGCCTAGATGAACAATAATTACCCTTTGTGTCCCCATGGATCATGCTTCCCTAGACTAAACTCTGTGTTCATGGTTTATCTAACTTGACACAGTCATTTACAAAGCATATAATGATTTATAGACAAAATTTCATAAAATTCATAGGAAACAATTTAAAAAAAGCATATAATTAGACATATTGGCTAAGACCCAGTAGATATAAAAACGTTGGTTAATAGATCATATTTTTATAACTCATGATGATAAAAGATATATTAACATGGTTTTCCACGGTAAAACAATGCACGATTTTAAATAACAATGGACTTTGCCCTGATTGTCCACATCCATCCTAAGTATTTGGCAACTGCTACGAATATAGAGGATGAAATGTTCGTACACAATATTCTTTCAGCTACCAAACTACATCTTATCCCTAAAAGCTTACATATGGGTTTTAGCCAAATTCTACGAGGATTCTTGTAGGCGGGACAGGCAAATAACATATGTGCACTAGATTCATTAGGGGCCGAGCAACAAGGACACTTGCTCTCACCAGATTTAGACCATCTCGAGGTAAAAGACCTTAATGGCAACGAACCCACTCGCAGCTGAAAATAAAGCTTCCTGTCTAGGGGGTTAGTAACAGTATCCCAATATGGTTCATAGATCGAGATGGGTTTAAATTCCAAAAATTTACCTGTAAGGGAAGATGCCTCACTGGTACTAAAGACACTTAATGAAACCATCTCCCAATATTTTTCTTGGTTGGAAAACAAGCTACAGTAGGTTCGTCCCATAATGTTGGCTGTCCAATTTTAACAAAGATTTTTTTTACACCACACAACCAGCTAATTTTATGGAAAGTGTCAGCTTTTATAATATCCATAAAACCTTCAGCATAATCTTTTAATGCCGGTGTTGTCCACAATCTTCGCCAATATAACACGGTGCGTAGCTTTGCAATATCCTGAAGAGGTTTCCTCCCAAGATCATAGAAAAGCGGGCGAAGCGGTGTACTTTGTGGCAAATTGGTAATGCCTCTCAGGAACTTATTTTCAGATAAGCTTAGTTTCGACAAGTTCTCTAGCCCCCAAAGTTCTACGCCATACAATACAGAGCTTACCACTTTAGCGTCGTAAACTTGGAGCACTGGTTTTTTGGGTTTCGTGAAGGACCTATTGTGCTCAAGGCGTAGGGCCCCTGACAACTGCCGATGTTTCAGAGTGGCCATGTCAATCTGGTGGTTCTACTTTAAATCATTCTGAATATTCACCCCTAAATATGTAAAGTCCCTAACTTGTTCCAGGGGACGGCTATTCATTAAAATACCACCTTTAAAAGCTTTGTGTTGGTTAAATATCATGAGTTTCGTTTTAGACACATTGACTTCGAGTCCCTGAGCGGAGCAAAATTCCTCGGATACTCGCAGGGCTCTTTGGAGCCCACTTGGGGTCTTCGAAATTATCAAGGTGTCATCAGCAAACATTAAAATTGGGATTTTAATCCCTGCCAGAGCTGGAGCATCTGTATTGACTCTAGCCATACAGTCAACTATCCCATTTATAAATACAGTAAATAAAGACGGGGCCATGATGCACCCCTGGCGCACCCCACGCTCAACAGGGAAAGAATCAGTCACCTGGCCCTGTGAGCCCCAGCGTATTGTTGCATAATTGCCCTCATGCAATCTCTTTAGGAGCGTCAGAAGTTCAGCGGATAGGCCTAAGTCTTGAAGGGTCGACCATAGCCTAGAGCGGGGGATGAGGTCGAAGGCCGATTTTAGGTCCACAAACGCAGCATAGATGCTGCATTTGCCCAGGACCACCACCTTCCAGTATAGTAAAACAAAACAAAACACCTGATCAATCGTGCTTGTATGGGCGCGGAAACCGGCTTGCAAGGGTGATAGTATGCTATACTCGTCCACCCAATCATTGATCTTATTAAGAATTAATCTCCCCAATATTTTTTGTATTGAGTCAATCAAACTAATGGGACGATAATTCCCCGGCACAGATTTGTCACCTTTCTTGTACACAGGGATTATTTCGGCCCCTTTCCAGGAGATCGGTACAGGTGCTCCTCTCGCAATTGCATTAACCAGTAGTAAGATGTATTTACCCCATCTGGTTTTATCATATAAGAACACATCAGCGGGGATTCCATCTTGGCCAGGGGCTCTCCCACCAACAACTGCACAAAGGGCTACCTCAACATCATTAATAGTAAAAGCCTCATACACAAAAAATACACAGTGTGAGTCATCCACTGTAGTTTCCAAGGAGCTACATGCATATTGTGGCCCGAAATGTGATACCCACTCTCCCTGGGAAACGTAATTACTTGGAGGATCGGGAATACAATCTCTGTCCCACTTAAGAATGGCCCAGAAGTGCTTGCTATCCTTCTTATTACTGACCTCTAACAACTCCTGCCATCTCTTTTCATCCCAGGAGCGTTTTGCATTAACCATGGAATTTTTATAGGTCTGTCTAGCAGCACGTACTGTGGCTATGTCCCCTCCTTTAATGGCCTTCCCTAGAAGCACCCTTGTCTGCCGGCATTCACTATTATACCACCGACAGATATTCTGACGAGTTTTTATCTTTATCTTGTGTGATTTTTAAAAAAAGGATCTCAAATGTAAGAAAAGAATATCATGGAACTGAGTGACGTCCTCCAGGCTGATACTATTGGGATTTGTGCTATTCAGCATTACTAGAACTTGATCAACTTCCTTTGCTATTTTGTCCAAGGCCTGTAGGTCTTCAACAACACTCGACCACTTTAATCTTCTCATATTGTTCATAGGGAACACATCGCGGGAGTGTAGTTCAACCTCTCTGGTAGTTACTTGTTCCGATGCCCAACATTTAAGAGTAACACACAAAGGATTATAATCACTTTCCAATCGATCTCTCACTTCCATATCATCCACAGTATGCCAGAAATTCAGGCTAATGAGTATGTAGTCTATCCTGCTTTTATAAAACACGTTATTAAACGTATTAAGCCCTGACTTATCTAAAGGGGTCCTACCATTTAGTGCCCTGAGCCCTTTCTCCAAGCAGACGGAGTTTATCTGAACTACCAGCTCAGTCCATTTCTTAATGGGGGCAAGCTCTAATTTTGGAACTCCCCACTCGGCATCTTCCTCTTCAGTGAGGGGCCATTCCTCCCCAACAAGTGGTTCAAATGTTGTATTAAAGTCACCTACTATAATGATTTTACTTTCTGTAGAGTAATGATCGAGGAGTTCATCTAGGGCTGCAATAGTTTGCGACCTACCCCCTCTTGTTCCCCTTGCATAGATGTTGAAAATATCAACTTTTTTGAAGGAGCCTAGCGCGCAACCAAGATGGCCGCGTAGGTGCGAGGCTCCCGAGGACCTCCGCGACCTCCTGCATAAATCCTGACAGAATCCTGTCCCAGATGAGGGGACTGTATTTGTGAGCCCAAGCAGAGGTGACGCCCGTTTTCCGTTTTTAAATCGGACCTCGGACACCGGCAGGAGCATCGATTGAGGTTTGCGGCCTTCTCCACGCCGGCCCCCCGTATTGGAGTTGTGGGGCGATCCGGACACAAAGTGAACAACAGCGGCGGGCAAGGCTGGGTGGCTCGCGTGCCCCGCACTTTCACTTTCGCTTTTGCGCCCTCCTTGCTGCCAGGCGAGGTTGGGTTGCGGGGCGGTGTGCGGTGCTGTGGCCTCGTTGGGCTGCCCTGCCGGCCCGCCGGCTGCGAACCGTCCTGAGGAGCGGTGGTCGCCCCCCCCCCGGAGCCCTTGAACGGGATTGTCTGCCCCCTTTCTGAGGAGATTGGCTCAATTTGGGGATTGCGACCATGGCCACAAAACAAGATGGCGACCGGGCCAAGGTGAAGTCGACCCGTCGTGGCACGGCCCAACAATCCAATAACATGGACCGCTACACCCTCCAGAAGGGATCTCCAGAGGTGCTGCGTAGGTCCCCCACGGGCCCGACTGATGCTCCTGTTCCGCCCACGGACCTGACCCTCCGGGACGTCATGGGCGCCATCGCCGAGATGAAGGCCTCGGTGGACCAGCGCTTTGACACTCTGGCGCAGAAGATCGACTCGGTCCTCGTGGACGTGGGCCTCGTGAGAGCCGATCTGTCTAAAACGAATGACCGGGTCGATGCTTTGGCCCACTCTACCTCGGGCCTCACAACTGACGTGGCGGCCCTCCAACAGGAGGTGCGCAGGCTTGGCCAGGCGAGCGCCCTGATGAATCGTCGACTGGAGGATTCCGAGGGTCGGGCCCGGAGAAACAACGTCCGCATTATCGGGGTGCCGGAGGGACGAGAGGCGGAGGCAGCGGATCTGTTCGTGGAGGACCTGGTCCTCACCCACCTACAGCCTCGGGGGCTGAGCAAATTCTTTGCAGTGGAACGGGCCCATAGGGTCCCCGGGGGTAGGCCTAAGATCGGCGCCCCTCCGAGGCCTCTCATCGCCCGGATCTTCAATTTTAGGGACAGAGACGCTATCCTGCAGACCTCTAGGCTCCAAGGGCCAGTCAGACTTGACAACATGGATATTAATTTCTATCCTGACTTTACCCCGGCGGTCCAAAAGCAGAGACTAAGCTTTCTGGGTGTCAAACGTCGCCTACGAGACCTGAATCTCAAATATTCGATGCTTTTTCCAGCTAAGCTGAGGGTGGAGGTAGATGGCCGCACGCACTTTTTTGATCGTCCCGAGGTGGCCGGGGACTGGCTGGACACTTTGCCCGGAGATCGGGGCCGGGGGGGCGGGGGGAGTGCGGTTGGTGGGGAGGGCCCGCCGGGTCAGGCCTAAGGGACTAATGGTAGGCCTTGCTCCGGGCTGTGTTATTGTCACCATTGTCACCATTGACTGTTAGGGTAAGTTCCCCTCCTGTGGAGGTCGTGCGGGGTCTCTTGGGGGATCTCCCTCCTCCTCTGGGGGACTAGTTAGTTTTCTTTCTATGGGGCGACAGGCACACTGCACTTTGGGGGGGCTGTTTGGGCTCATGCAGGGGTGCAGGGTGGGGGGAGTTCTGTTGGGATGGGTGGGTTGGGGTGGGGTGTGGTTCGTTTCTACCGCAAGGCAAACCCTTTATTGTACTGGTGTTTTTGAGTTGCTCTCGGGGGGACAAATGATGGCTTCTGTATGTGATGGGGGGTAGGGACCTGACTTTGTTGTCCTGGAACGTTAACGGGCTGGGGGATAGGATTAAGCGGGGTGTGGTCCTGCAATATCTGAAACGGATTTCGCCTGATGTGGTCTTTCTGCAGGAGACACACCTTATTGGTAACTCCTTTTGTGCCATGAATCGACGTGGTTATCGTTTGGTGGCCCACTCGGGCTTTACGTCAGGCTCACGAGGGGTGGGCATTATGGTCAAGACCTCGCTCCCGCTAGAAATAGACGAGGTGCGCCATGATGAGAGGGGACGCTACACTGTTTTGGTGGGGAGAATGGAGGGCAAAGTAGTCGTCTTTGTCTCAGTGTACGTCCCACCGGGGTTACAGTCCACCACCTTTGCGGACCTGGGACGCCTCCTTCTTGACCTTCCGGGGGGGCTTCTGGTGGTTGGGGGGGACTTCAACGCGGTGGTTTCTGGGACTATGGATCGTTATCCCCCTAGGGACCTCCCCCGGGCACAGGCGTGGCTGTCGGGCCTTTTGGACACACTGGGATTGGTGGACTGCTGGCGTTTAAAGCATCCCACTCAGCTGCAGTACACCTTCCATTCGGGTGCCCATGGTAGCCTTTCGCGGCTTGATCATATCCTCGTCCCTGCGGCCTATGCCGGGAGGGTGGGGGAGGTGCGCCATTTGGCGAGGGGCATTTCAGATCACTCCCCGCTCCTGTTGCACTTTGATGTCTTCCCGAGGGGGGAGGGCAGGGTAGCGCCAATCAACGCTTGGTACCTGCGCGACCCCACTATTCGCGCTGACTTGATTAAATCCTTGCAACGGTATTTCGAGGAGAATGTGGGGTCAGTCCTGTCGGCTATCTCCCTGTGGGAGGCTTTCAAGACAGTGCTGAGAGGGGAGGCCCTCTCCTTTATTTCCCATGCCCGGAGGCGCGCACAGGAGGAGGTGACCCGGGTGGAGGCCGAAATTACTGAATTGGAGGGTGATTTGGGGAGTGGGGTGACTGACGCTGCGCTCCACGTTCTGCACCTTAAGCAGGCGGCCTATAGGGCCCTCGTCACGGAGGCGGCCAGGGGCCTCAGCAGAGAGCAACAGGGGCGATTGTATGATGTGGGAGATAAGGCGGGCAAGTTGATTGCGTGGTTGGATAAGAAGGAGAGAGCGAGTCGTGTGGTCCCGCTGATTGAGAGGACGGATGGTGTGCGTGTCATTGAGCCGGAAGGCATTGTTTCTTGCTTCGCGGATTATTTCCGCGAGGTATATTCCCCGGTTTCTCCCTGCTCGGAGGAGGATTCCCATGCCCTGCTGCGTGACATCGCGCTCCCCTCCCTTTCTGTGGAGGACAGGGAGTTGCTGGATGCCGCCCCCACCTCGGACGAAATCGCCCTCGCCATCCGCTCGGTCGCTTCTGGCAAGGCCATGGGCCCGAACGGCATTCCCATCGAGTTATACAAGCTGCGACCGGATGTACTGGCACCCCACCTCCGCGCAATGTTCCTTGCGGCCCACTCGCGGGGCTCCCTCCCGCCGGACCAGCGTCTGGCTACCATCGTGGTCATCCACAAGGAGGGGAGACCTCGAGATCGGGTCACATCCTATCGGCCTATCTCGCTCTTGAATGCGGAACCTAAAATCCTCGCCAAGGTGCTCGCCAACCGGCTGGTCGGCGTGGTGGGCGACCTGGTCCACCAAGACCAGTCCGGCTTTATCCCCCACCGCAATACGGCTCTTAATCTGCGACGCCTGCACGGCGTGCTAGCGCGTGTTCCGTTCGTGCGGGAGCCGGCCATCTTGGCGTCTTTGGACGCCACTATGGCGTTCGACACACTCGAGTGGCCGTACATCTGGGCGATGCTGGCGAAATTTGGCTTTGGGCCGGGTTTCATCAGCTGGGTCAAATTGTTGTACTCGGACCCACTTGCACAGGTGGTGGTGAATGGTCGAGTCTCGGCCCCATTCGGGCTGGGACGGGGCACGCGACAGGGTTGCCCCCTGTCGCCGCTCCTGTTCGCACTGGCCTTGGAACCCCTGGCAGAGTGGCTGCGGTGGCACCCTTCTATCCGAGGTCTCCGTTGGACCCCTGAGTATGAGGACCGCGTGTCTCTCTATGCAGACGACATCCTTTTGTACTTAGCCTCCCCGCGCAAATCACTGATTGTCCTGGTTGATGTTCTGTACTCTTTTGGCCGCAATTCAGGCCTTGTCATCAACTGGGCCAAATCCTGTGTCTATGTGCTTTCCGGGGAAGCTCCTGTCCTCCCGCGGGGCTGTCCGATCCAGATTGCCTCGGAGGGATTTCGATACTTGGGTGTCTACATTACGCTGGACCCGGTGGCCCGCTACGAGCGAAATTTGCTTCCCCCCCTCCAGCGCTTGAAGGAGGATGTCGCGCGCTGGAGGCGCTTGCCACTTTCGCCGCTCGGCCGGGCGGCGTTGTTCAAGATGATGTCACTGCCGCGCTTCCTGTACGCTCTCCAGAACACTATGGACTTGGTCCCAGCGCGCTACTTCCGTGAAGTGGAAGGTTTACAGCGCCGCCTGTTCTGGGATGGGAGGCCGCGTATAGCCTTGGCAAAGTTGACGCTCCCGTGGTACGACGGAGGGATTGCCCTCCCGGATATTAAACGGTATTACTGGGCCTCCCAGTTAGCTGCAATTAATCAGGGCCTCTATGGGCCCGCCCTAAACCCGGCATTTGAAATGGACAAGATGCTCCTGCCCGGTGGCGACTACAATCGAGCGCTCTACGCTAGTGTGCCCGATTCCCGCTTGACGGGACCCACGCGTGTCATGGTGCGAGTATGGCACGCGGCTAATGCAGCTATGGGCTGGAAGGACCGTTTGACCCGGGCGTCACCGCTGTATGCGTCTGAGAGGTTGGGCTCTCTGTGGACCTCGAAGGGCTTTGAGCAGTGGGACACTATAGGCATCAGTACAGTGGGGGATCTCTGGACGAGGGGAGGATTTAAAACATTCGAGACGTTGCAGGCGGAGTTTCAGCTGCGGGGCAGTGAATACTTTCGGTACCTGCAGGTCCGTCACGCGCTGGGCTCCGTCTTTCCAGACGTGGCCTCCATCCCGGAGTCCTCCCCCCTGGAGGATCGAGTGCTAGATGGCCATGTTCCGGACAGCACGATCTCCCTCATTTACAAGAAATTGATAAATGGTCGTTTGGGCTTACTGACTGGCCTCCGCGAGGCCTGGGTTGCCGATGGGCTGGAGTTGGACGACGAGGACTGGATTTCCGCGGTGGCCTCTCCGAAGGAGGTGGCCATCCCGGCTCGCCTTCGTTTCGTCCAGCTTAAGATACTCCACCGGGTGTACATGATGGGGCCGAGGCTTCTGCGTATGGGCTATGCCGAGGACGGATTGTGTAAGCGTGGGTGTGGTGCTTCAGCGACCTTTTTGCACATTTTGTGGGAATGCCCGAGGGTGGAGCGATTTTGGCGTGGTGTGCATGAGGTCCTGCGAGCGGTTACGCATGTCGCGCTGTTGCCTGAAGCGAGGAGATGTTTGCTGAATGTGTGGGAACCGACCGATTACTCGGTTCCGCAGACGCGATGGGTGACTCTGGGCTATATGGTGGCTAAACGGGACGTTGCACAGCTGTGGGGATCCCAGAGGTCCCCGGCGGTGTCGGCCTGGAAAGAACACATGGATTGGTGCATGTTCCGAGAAAAGGTGGTGTATGTGGCGCGGGGTAAGCCTGGGGCATGGGTGAAGATATGGGGCCCCTGGAACGCCTACCGCGGGGATATCTGCGAGCCGCCGTTGTTGCCTCCCGCTTCACCAGCTCCATCCCCCTAGTTTGCTCCCTCCCTCAGTTCCGAGCACAGTATTCTCCCGGTCCCAGACCTGTTTCCCTTCCCCTCTCGGGGGTTTTCAGTGGATGGTTTGGGGTCCCCCATTTGAGGAGCACGTGCTGCCACTTTCGATCGTGGGTTGCCTTGCGGGTGTGTGTTTATTTATGTTGTTGTGTTGTATAAAATGAAACCGTATTGTGGGCTCAGAGCCATATGGCCCGCGTTGTGGATACCTCCTGCCTTAGTGTCTATGTAAAGCTAAGTGCCTCATTGTATGTATGTCATTTGTTATCGTCACTTTAGCGGCCGGCCAGAAGGTTGTAGGCCCCTACCTGTATATATTTGAGATTGCAATAAACGGTTTAAAAAAAAAAAAAAAAAAAAAAAAAAAAGAAAATATCAACTTTACCTAGCGAACCCAAATTTAATCTTACTGCCTGGATATCATTGTTATTAGTGGGAAGTTCCTTAATGTTGAAACCTAAGGATTGCCAAACCCAAATGGTTAGGCCACCCGAAGGACGCCCTTTTACCCCTTTAACTGCCGGTACGTAAAAGGTTAGGAAGCCTACCCGATGTTGCGCAGTTAACATCCATGTTTCTTGAAAGCAGCATATATCAAAGAGGTCGATAAAGATAACCCATTCTGGAGATAGTATTTTGGAACTGATTCCTGCAATGTTCCATAATAACAAAGTGTCCCTTTTAGTATCATTACTGTTGGGTGTGGAGACCGGGCAAGGCTCTAAACAAGGATTGTCATGCCTTGTTCCAGCCACACTAACTAGTACATTTGGAATTGGATTTAGGACAACCTCAGTCAATCTGCCTTGGGCACTACAGGACCATAGCATTTCGGGGTCACTCTCCCTAGATGAAAATTGGTCTACTCCACTGTCAACACATGTTAAAAACACCTCAGGCAGTCAATCAATACATTCAAGAGAAGAACTGCCTATTCTATTTGCCTGTCGTGTGTGATTACATGTAGAAGTAAAGTTTACT
This sequence comes from Triturus cristatus, assembly GCF_964204655.1. Taxonomy (NCBI): domain Eukaryota; kingdom Metazoa; phylum Chordata; class Amphibia; order Caudata; family Salamandridae; genus Triturus; species Triturus cristatus. Next base: position 540,900,800 of record NC_140579.1, read on the forward strand.
AATCTGGTTACCTGCCGTGCATGGAGATCGTTACAATTAACAACGGGGAGTGAGTGCCTAAACTGGATGGTCGAATGGTCAGGGGAGCAGGTTCTAAATTCAAGGGCCAAGAGATTCTCAACTAAGGCTTTGCTCTGCATAGTTAACTCAATGCAATCCAGCAGATTAGTAGGAGAAATAAGCCTACTCACTTTCAGAATATCCTCCCTTATTACCGAGCGACAACCCCTTACATGCCGCATCCAATGTATCACCTTGTTAGTCAATGAGTCTGGGCTTTCTACTTTATTCTGTCCCAGTTTCGGGACATTTATCATAAACAGTTTTCTTCTGTTAGCAGACTTGATGAATGTACCTGTCCCTTTCACTTCATAATTTGGACTCTTCCTAGTTGATGACATACTGGTATTATGGGTCCTACCCAACTGTGACTGCCCCTGCTTACTTATAGTACCATTGGGCATGGGGCTACTTATAGTTCTAATAATAGTTGCTACAGTGTTTCCAGCAGGGATTGTTGTAGAGGAGGTACTCTGCTTAACCGCTACACTGCATGGGGGGACAGTTTTACTCGATATTTCCACAGCTCGTGTGGTAGATGGCTTTACCTGGGCTGGTGACGACATATTGGTAATGTTTGGTCTATGATTTAGGCAATCTATACTAGCAGGCCTTCCCTGCATCAATAGTTTAACCATAGAAATTAAATCAGTCATCATCGTTTTTAGGGACCCCAGTTCGGTCTGCAGCGAGCGGACAGACAAAATTACCTCATTGGTTTCTGAGGTATGTGTCACTACCTGATTTCCAGCCTGATCTTTATTTACAGACACTAGCCCTACTATACTTTGAGCGCTGCCCACCTCCTGGGAATCAGACAAAATATCAAATCTGTTAGTACAATTAATAATAGGATCAATTAATGTAGGCTGAGTACTATCAATTTCCAATGTATTTATGATAGTGTTGCTAGAATTTAATGCCCCTATTGGGCTTGTGTGACTCATACCCTTACTCACCTTAGGACCCTTTTTAGGCTTAAGAAACATGTTAGGATTCACAGGGCAGCTAACTAGGCTCTTTCTAACGGGGTGGTCCATACCTGTCAGGGGACTGTCCCTCATGAGCTTTTTTGGCGCACTCACCAATAGGTCCTCACATTCCTCTATCAATGTATCAATACGATCTAAGACACAGTTACTTGCTGCATTTTTGGGTGTCTTCCTGGCCTTTTTCCCCTTTCGAATTCTACCCCCCTCAGCCCCCCCTGCCCCCCTTCCATCATCTTTCTTTTCCCCATCTCTTAACAGAGTAATTAAAAGGAAAAAATCTACACAAAAAAAAAAAAGTTGATCTATGCCAGTTTTTAGGCCATAAAATCTATTATTACCACACTACAAAAAATGCAGAAATTAAATGTAATTTGTCACTAATCGGGACAGTACCTTATTAAACTTGTGATGCTCCATATTCGCATGTACTAAACATGAAATGAAAGAGGGGGGGCCCTGCCCTGTCTCCTCCTGGCGATGACGGGCAAGGACGGGCCCGCCCTTGGCCCGGGCTTCGCCCGAGCACTGCCCGGGCGCGTCCCACGCTGCGGGGCACCAGGAGCGTTTTTATGCTCCCCCCGCGCTGCCTGCTGACATCAAAGGCAAGCGCCTGGGGTGAGCGTAGGGCTGCTGGAAGCTGTAGTCCACGCTGGCCGTTCCCCTCACGGCGGACCTGCTAATAGCGGGAAGATGACTGCTGGATCACTTGCTGGCCGTTCCCCTCACGGCAATGGACAGGTAAGTATGCTGGCAGGATTCTCAAAGATCGGCGCGTCCCGCGCTGCGGGGCACCAGGAGCGTTTTTATGCTCCCCCGGCGCTGCCTGCTGACATCAAAGGCAAGCGCCTGGGATGAGCGTAGGACTGCTGGAAGCTGTAGTCCACGCTGGCCGTTCCCCTCACGGCGGACCCGCTAATAGCGGGAAGATGACTGCTGGACCCCTTGCTGGCCGTTCCCCTCACGGCAATGGACAGGTAAGTATGCTGGCAGGATTCTCAAAGATCGGCGCGTCCCGCGCTGCGGGGCACCAGGAGCGTTTTTATGCTCCCCCGGCGCTGCCTGCTGACATCAAAGGCAAGCGCCTGGGGTGAGTGTAGGGCTGCTGGAAGCTGTAGTCCACGCTGGCCGTTCCCCTCACGGCGGACCCGCTAATAGCGGGAAGATGACTGCTGGACCCCTTGCTGGCCATTCCCTTCACGGCAATGGACAGGAAAGTATGATGGCAGGATTCTCAAAGATCAGCGCGTCGAGCGCTGCGGGGCACCAGGAGCGTTTTTATGCTCCCCCGGCGCTGCCTGCTGACATCAAAGGCAAGCGCCTGGGGTGAGCGTAGGGCTGCTGGAAGCTGTAGTCCAAGCTGGCCGTTCCCCTCACGGCGGACCCGCTAATAGCGGGAAGATGACTGCTGGACCCCTTGCTGGCCGTTCCCATCACGGCAATGGACAGGTAAGTATGCTGGCAGGATTCTCAAAGATCGGCGCGTCCCGCGCTGCGGGGCACCAGAGGCGTTTTTATGCTCCCCCGGCGCTGCCTGCTGATATCAAAGGCAAGCGCCTGGGGTGAGCGTAGGGCTGCTGGAAGCTGTAGTCCACGCTGGCCGTTCCCCTCACGGCGGACCCGCTAATAGCGGGAAGAAGACTGCTGGACCCCTTGCTGGCCGTTCCCCTCACGGCAATGGACAGGTAAGTATGCTGGCAGGATTCTCAAAGATCGGCGCGTCCCACGCTGCGGGGCACCAGGAGCGTTTTTATGCTCCCCCGGTGCTGCCTGCTGACATCAAAGGCAAGCGCCTGGGGTGAGCGTAGGGCTGCTGGAAGCTGTAGTCCACGCTGGCCGTTCCCCTCACGGCGGACCCGCTAATAGTGGGAAGATGACTGCTGGACCCCTTGCTGGCCGTTCCCCTCACGGCAATGGACAGGTAAGTATGCTGGCAGGATTCTCAAAGATCGGCACGTCCCGCGCTGCGGTGCACCAGGAGCATTTTTATGCTCCCCCGGCGCTGCCTGCTGACATCAAAGGCAAGCGGCTGGGGTGAGCGTAGGGCTGCTGGAAGCTGTAGTCCACGCTGGCCGTTCCCCTCACGGCGGACACACTAATAGCGGGAAGATGACTGCTGGACCCCTTGCTGGCCGTTCCCCTCACGGCAATGGACAGGTAAGTATGCTGGCAGGATTCTCAAAGATCGGCGCGTCCCGCGCTGCGGGGCACCAGGAGCGTTTTTATGCTCCCCCGGCGCCGCCTGCTGACATCAAAGGCAAGCGCCTGGGGTGAGTGTAGGGCTGCTGGAAGCTGTAGTCCACGCTGGCCGTTCCTTCACGGCGGACCCGCTAATAGCGGGAAGATGACTGCTGGACCCCTTGCTGGCCGTTCCCCTCACGGCAATGGACAGGTAAGTATGCTGGCAGGATTCTCAAAGATTGGCGCGTCCCGCGCTGCGGGGCACCAGGAGCGTTTTTATGCTCCCCCGGCACTGCCTGCTGACATCAAAGGCAAGCGCCTGGGGTGAGCGTAGGGCTGCTGGAAGCTGTAGTCCACGCTGGCCGTTTCCCTCACGGCGGACCCGCTAATAGCGGGAAGATGACTGCTGGACCCCTTGCTGGCCGTTCCCCTCACGGCAATGGACAGGTAAGTATGCTGGCAGGATTCTCAAAGATCGGCGTGTCCCGCGCTGCGGGGCACCAGGAGCGTTTTTATGCTCCCCCGGCGCTGCCTGCTGACATCAAAGATAAGCGCCTGGGGTGAGCGTAGGGCTGCTGGAAGCTGTAGTCCACGCTGGCCGTTGCCCTCACGGCGGAACCGCTAATAGCGGGAAGATGACTGCTGGACCCCTTGCTGGCCATTCCCCTCACGGCAATGGACAGGTAAGTATGCTGGCAGGATTCTCAAAGATCGGCGCGTCCCGCGCTGCGGGGCACCAGGAGCGTTTTTATGCTCCCCCGGCGCTGCCTGCTGACATCAAAGGCAAGCGCCTGGGGTGAGCGTAGGGCTGCTGGAAGCTGTAGTCCACGCTGGCCGTTCCCCTCACGGCGGACCCGCTAATAGCGGGAAGATGACTGCTGGACCCCTTGCTGGCCGTTCCCCTCACGGCAATGGACAGGTAAGTATGCTGGCAGGATTCTCAAAGATCGGCGCGTCCCGCGCTGCGGGGCACCAGGAGCGTTTTTATGCTCTCCCGGCGCTGCCTGCTGACATCAAAGGCAAGCGCCTGCGGTGAGCGTAGGGCTGCTGGAAGCTGTAGTCCACGCTGGCCGTTCCCCTCACGGCGGACCCGCTAATAGCGGGAAGATGACTGCTGGACCCCTTGCTGGCCGTTCCCCTCACGGCAATGGAGAGGTAAGTATGCTGGCAGGATTCTCAAAGATCGGCGCGTCCCGCGCTGTGGGGCATCAGGAGCATTTTTATGCTCCCTCGGCGCTACCTGCTGACATCAAAGGCAAGCGCCTGGGGTGAGTGTAGGGCTGCTGGAAGCTGTAGTCCACGCTGGCTGTTCCCCTCACGGCGGACCCGCTAATAGCGGGAAGATGACTGCTGGACCCCTTGCTGGCCGTTCCCCTCACAGCAATGGACAGGTAAGTATGCTGGCAGGATTCTCAAAGATCGGCGCGTCCCGTGCTGCGGGGCACCAGGAGCGTTTTTATGCTCCCCCGGCGCTGCCTGCTGACATCAAAGGCAAGCGCCTGGGGTGAGCGTAGGGCTGCTGGAAGCTGTAGTCCACGCTGGCCGTTCCCCTCACGGCGGACCCGCTAATAGCGGGAAGATGACTGCTGGACCCCTTACTGGCCGTTCCCCTCACGGCAATGGACAGGTAAGTATGCTGGCAGGATTCTCAAAGATTGGCGCGTCCCGCGCTGCGGGGCACCAGGAGCGTTTTTATGCTCCCCCGGCGCTGCCTGCTGACATCAAAGGCAAGTGCCTGGGGTGAGTGTAGGGCTGCTGGAAGCTGTAGTCCACGCTGGCCGTTCCCCTCACGGCGGACCCGCTAATAGCGGGAAGATGACTGCTGGACCCCTTGCTGGCCGTTCCCCTCGCGGCAATGGAGAGGTAAGTATGCTGGCAGGATTCTCAAAGATCGGCGCAATGCATGATGGGGGTGTAAATTATTGTTAGTTTACCTAATCGTAGTATCCCTAACTGCACTTTAACTTTGTTTTTTCAGTGAAAATAAAACTGTAAATGAAAGTAGTTGTAAATAAGCCTGAATGTATAGATATAAGAAACCTAGAAGGACTTCCTTACACGTGCACATACTCCTAAGGCATAAGATTGACCGGCGCCCCCCGCGCCTAGAGGAGGGGCGCCCTTAGTAGCGCCACGGGACTGGACCTTCCCCAGGGCCGAAAAGGGGGCTGAATGAAGTGACGTCATCGGGGTGCGCTGGAAGGCTATTTAGATCCGCGCCCTGCGATCTTCAGCCTCTTTGTCCCTTCGAACCTCCGGCAAGCTGCAGGGGCACATCGTCAAGGCGGAGAGAGTTCGAGTCGGCGGTGTGCCGAGTGTGGCACAGGAGGTTTGAGGGGGCCCTAGGCGTAGTTTTAGGAGAGATTGACGATCATGTATTTAAATAAATATTGCCTTTTAGAGTGCGAGGCGTCTCAGCGCCATATGCGGTGGGGCGCGCCTTTGTTTTCTTGTGTATTTCCTTTCCGTGCAGTTACAGGAAAGATACGGTTGTAGGGTAAGGCATTTCGCCACAATATGCGAGGGGATGCTCCCTTTACTGTCGAGGGGCGCGGTGGTAGATGGTGATATTTTGCCCGATTGTAATGCCTGCAACTGCCTTTATGTATTTTATAGGTCTTTAGAGGTTTAATGAGGGAGGTAACGAGGCCGCTTTTTGGTGCGGGAAGCAGAATGGGTTTTGAAGCTGCCGCGCTGTCCGTGGCGCGACTAAGGGTGCCCCTCCCCTACGCGTGGGGGGCGCCTACTCAGGAACTACAGAAGAGTAGAGCCGCGGTTAGAAACGCTTGTTAAAATATGAGTCGCCGCTATAAGTCTCCAGAATTCTACGATGAAGAATATGAATACTAATTATTTGTAGAAAGCCTATTCCCAACAATTGTTAGATTAACAATAGAGGCAGAAAAAAAAGAATGATTTGAAGTAGTAACTAATATTTCGTCTTTCACTTTTGGGCGTGCTTTTTAGAAGGCTTTTCGCGTTCGTGCAGTTATTCAGAGGTTGGCAACACAAACGACTGTGTAGCAGCGTAGCCCGTTTTCCGTTTCAGTACCCTACATCCCCCCATTGTGAAGTCCTCGTGGACCAAAGTCAACAAGTTGTCTCCGGTTGAAACATTTAAAACACAAAAAGCAAAACATTCAAACTTGTATTTGCTGCAAAGAAAGAACAGCAATTCTGTTAAACCCTGAACTCGCAGTTGCTGACGGTTTCGTCTTGGGGATTAATTTCCTATTCGTACAACAAATAATAGCAAAGCAAATAGGTAATTGGTAAAGTAGTGTGGATGGAATTCATTGTCGTCTAGCTGAGCACGGCCGTGCCCTGCCTGAAGGGTACAGATAATAAACATTTTTCGATAACTTTTAGTGCAGTTAGACGGCAGTGACAGTTGAATTTCTGGTTTGCTTCTAGCTCGACAATGTGATTCGTGCACTCATTGCGTCTCCACAACATAAAGAGCAGTGAGGGGGGGCTGCGGGCTTCCAAGCAGCAGGGTCGAGAGGAAACGATGCTGCGGGTGTATTTATGGCACAGTGAAGTAGCATCGAACCAGTTGTTCCCAGAGAGTTTGCAGTTAATTGTATCATCTCTGAATGCATTCACACATCAGGATACTCAAACAGTAGGATGAAAATATTGTTTCTGGTATATTTTTATTCAGTTCCTTTTGCAGTGAACATCCCTGTGGCATTCATAGTCCCCCCCCCCCATCCCCCCCCCCCCACGTTCATGGTCGCGTTCACCACAGAGGCGCAACTAGAGCCAAATTTCAGGGGGGGGGCTAAGAAAAATTTCGGGGGTGGGGCTGAATCTTTTAAGGCAGAGTGGAGGTGCAGGGACTCTTAGAAGGGGTGAAACAACAGCGAGGCCTCATTAACATGCAAATGGTCTTTTAAAGACCTGTGAAGTGCTCGGGTGCGGCTGTGTGTGCGCCGGAAGCTGTCTCATCCCGGGCTGCCACACGCGACGGGGGTGGGGGGGGCTGAAGCCCTGTGAGTCCAATGGGTGTTGCGCGCCTGCCACTGTGCATATGTCTGGCCTGTCGCGGACTGACCGCTACCTTCCCTACTTCCAAACTCAAGAACAATTGGCCAGTCACTCACATCTGTCTGATACTTTTCAGGCCCCTTCAGATTACTCATCTATCAATCCCCCTATAGATTACCCTCTCGTCACCTGTACAAGAGTCATCTCTGTGGCACGATCGGTTAGCGCGTTCAGCTATTAACCGAAAGGTTGGTGGTTCGAACCAACCCAGAGTTTGATGTTATCAGAAATGTAATCTGCGAGAATCATGTATTTTCGTCACCTATTACACCCTGAGCTCTTTAATGCAGAGCCATTGATACAAAAACTGGACATCCACAGTTTTTCCAAGTGCTAGCCATACACAGAGAGCCCGGCTGATGCAACATGGTGGAAAAGAAAGAGCTTTTAACAAATAAGGTCTGCACGCTAGTAGTGGGCATTGCTTCCGGGTGGGCGTACGCTTATTACCACTCTCGGTACACTGCAATGAGACAGTGGGATAGGGGCTGCACGTGGAAATACAGGGAGCTGATCCAGCCCAGTTTCAATAGGCGCCGGATGTGTACCTGAATCCACACGCTATAGGTCACCTGGTACAATGCATATACAAGTTCTCTAACCAGCAGGATTTGCGGACTGGCTTTCCTTCATTGACAAGGTACACGTTGGAATAGGCTTGCAGGCACAGCTGAGCAGAACTTTGCGTATTCGGGTAGCTCCCATTACACCAACTCCAGTAAGGTTATGCAGTCCAGTAGGAACTCTGTAGATCTAAAACCGGACAATGCTGTTATTTTAAAGGCAGCACATACTCATTTCCGTTTGTTACCAGCAATAAGGAAATCAGCCATTGGTCTCAGTCACTTTTAGTACGTTTGGTCCCAATACTCCCGTCAGTGGCAATAACCAAGTTTCCTGGGGGTAACACGGTACGGTTAAAAATGCCAGCCATAATGGTCCGGGTGGCTAAGTCTCTGAGGAATGTAAAGCAGCTTGTTTTACCTTATAATCTCTTGAATTACCAAATGAAAAGACACCACACAGGTATTTATGTCAAACATATATGTATTTATTGCTAAATATACTCTACTAAACTCTTTATGAGATTAGAGCCAGGTAAACATTCAAAGATCAACAATTCTCAATAATTAAGGACAAATATGGCTGTAGCCCTAGGGGCGTACCAGACCATTTATTAAAAAAATAAAATAAAAAAATAAAAAATGGTTTAACAGTTCAAAACTTTTACCTTCTTCCAGTTATCTGTGAAACGTTATGGTTAGTTCAGCACAAGGGACATAAACTCTGTCTTACCAACATAATCACATGGCTGGTGTGATAGTATAGGGGGAATCAGCCTTGGCCTGAAGGAGAACGTCTCATCAAGGGCTCATGGTGCTGCTAAGAAGTCAGGAAACAGACGAAATTCTGTCTGCTTACAATTACCCTTGAGCCGCTAGTGCTGGGGAACCAATTCTGGCATGGATGTAGTTTCTTGTTATGTTTTCACGGCGATGCCAATAAGTGCGAGGAGACAGTGCAAAAACATTCTCAAGGCTTTGTTGCAGGAGGACCCCTTCCAAAACCCAAGTTTACAATCACCAGTTTGTGCCGATATGGAACAGTATTTATTCCTTTCACGTAGGGGGTCTTTTGCGAGGGACATAATAACCGTTAGGGTAGTAGTCAGTTTGGGGCTGAACGGTGAGTATTGTTGCGTGGGCTACCGGGTCTGGCTAGTTACCAGGCAATAAATTAAATCATCCAGCCGCTGCTTCCCTCGACCAAGGGCAACGCCATCTTCACATAGTGTTGGCCATGCGGGGGTGGGAGGATTTATAATAAAGAGGCACATAGCAGAGGATACGGTAACCAGAGGCTCCCTGGTAAAGGTGGTTATGGAGTACAATTTACAAACTTCACCTCGGGCACAGGGTAATTACCCGGCAGGTGCTACATTATCATGGTAACCCAGCCATTTATACCCCTGTGGCAGCCTGCAACCACAGGTCTTAACAGTAAGGGGCGAAGCAAAACCAGCCTTTTATACCCCTGTGGCGGCCTATAACCACAGGTCCTAACCAGTAAGGGGCAAAGCAACACCTCTCACAAAGGGAGCAGCCTTGTCAGTGGGTGGAGCAGTAGCTCAGAGGGTGGCAGTGCAGGAGTCCAGCCCAGTGCAAGTCCGGCTCAAGAAGGTCTGTTGATGGACACAAAATATGTAGCATAGCTGAGTGGTTTCTAGGCACAAGGAGGTGCCTGGTTGGTAAGTTAACTATGACTGATGTCAGCAGGTAACGGTATGGGGCAGTAGTTCTTCTTTGTCTGGCTGGCGACAAACGGGACTGACCTGCCGGTGGTCCCGGACGTCACCTGGCTGGTGACAGAGTTCGGACCCCTGGGGGTCCTGCACTTCATGGGCAAATCGAAGAGGCATACCGGAGAGGCTCGGGAGAGTACACTTAGGGTTGCACTAAGGTTGCAGGCATCCCGGTGGGCAGATTTGCTATTGGAGGCCCTAAGGGACTAGTTTCCTTGGGGAGGGAGGTGGATGTCATAAAGTAAAAACGGGAGATAGTGTTGGGCCTTCCCAACTCGGTGGGCATTAAGAGAGGCTTCTGGATAATGTGCCTGCTACTGAGGTTAGTTGCCAAGATAGTTTATCTAACGCATTCTTGGGCCTGGTAAATTATCACAAGGCAAGAGGGTGCGCTATTCCACCACCGCTCAATGACCGATGGTTTGAAAGGAAGTTTTCTATATGTGGTCGGTAGGATAACGCAGGCAGTATAAGCTAAGGGGGCTCTGCTTAAGGCCAAGGACAAGCTTGGGAAGAAAGTGATACGGGCGACCAGTAAGAGGAAGGCAGCGGGTCCAACACTTCCTCCGCTGTCCCAGGAGACCAGGGGAGTCTAATTGGGTTGCGCTAGCATCTAGGCACCCGTACGGGCGGAAATTTTATGGAGGGCCTGGGGTAGTAGTTCCCTTTAGGATAACGGTGGTGGAAATACAGCTGGTGACAGGTTCCTGGCAGGGGGTCATGGATTAATTCAGGGGAAACAGGAGATGGTGTAAACTAGGCCCTTCACAACTCGATGGTCACTGAAAGGGGGCAGGTAATGTATCACAGGACGGCCCAGATAACAAAAGGGAGAGGTGGAATCAGGATGGAGGTCATCATTTTGGTAGACGGGCAGCGGCTCATACAAACAATGCTAGGGGCCATTTGGGAACACAGTTAGCGCGGGGGGAGGGCGAGCGCGCCAGTGAGCTTCTCGCCCTGTGGCGGTTAAACAACTGGATGGCCCCCAGAAAGGGGTAGGAGCCACGTGTGCAGAGGGTAGGCGGAAGGGGGATTGGCCTGCTGGTGGTCCCTGACTCTTCTGCCCTAACCCACAACCTATGGACTGAGGTGAACCCTGGGGAGGCTGCCTGAGTGCAGGTACCCCGGTGGGCATGCCAGTGTGCCATGCGGGGCCCTGGTTTACAAGTAGTGCAACTGTTCGCTGTAGCGCGTTGGGGCCTGCTGGCACAATGTGCACAGCAGAGTGGGTGCTTGGTGGGCCGAGACGGCCAAGTTCAAGTGTATGGCCAAGTTCAAGAGTTCAAATGTAATGTGGCGCATATCTTCTTTACTGCCTTTGACAGGCCAAGGCCACTAAAGTGTACGGCCAAGCTCAAGTTCAAGTGTAATGTGGTGCCTAATTGCCCGGCAGCCTTCGTCAAGTTAATACCGCTAAAGAGTGATGCTTTGATAATTTTATATCCAAAAGGGATACTGTTACTCTCGTGTTGGTCACTGGTGAATTACCTGTTTCGTGAAATAAAAAGGCTACGCCATGAACAACACGCTCTGTTTCTGAGAGTTCTTGGGCAAATGGGAAGAGTGAATGTCACGTTGTGCGCCTACTAAAGGGGCTTCCCTTTCTCTGTGTTAAACGTTGTATTATAAGAGAAAATTAAGAAACTTTTGGATGCATGGTCCCCAAAATTCATCACGTGGTGGGGAAGAATTGAGACTGTCAAGATGATGGTTACCCCTTTAGTTAATTACCTCATATGCATGCTTCCACTTATGTTAACTGACTCCTTTCATCATAAATTAGATACCCTTTTAACATCCTTCCTTTGGCGCGGGAAAAAAGCCAGAATTAGCATCCGTAAATTGAGGCTCGATAAGACGCTGGGAGGCGTTAACCTGGCTGACTTCCGTCTCTACCAATACGCCTTTCTGGCGAAACAAGGTCTACTTTGGGTTTCTCCTCCTGGTAATTATATACCAGTGTGGTTGGAAGTGGAAAGGGCCCTCCTCAATAATATACACCACCTGTCGATTCTCACTGCCAATCGTCTTGTCGCCTTCCACTCTAAGTCCATCTTTAAGAACACTAAATTAACTCTCTTGAAAATAGATAGGACCATGGAAGTCAGTATGAAGGGCTCCAACATGGAATCGCTTTGGCTAAACTCCAAATTCCTCTATAATGGTAAACCACTATTCTTTGACTCCTGGTGCAAAAAAGGTATTTTCTTTCTCCATTAATTGGAAAATACTGCTTTCCCATTGACGTTCAGGGAAATTCAAACTAGATACCAATTAGCTGATATTGAATTTTATAATTTCCTGAAAGTGAGGGCTGCCATTGCAAAATCCAGACTGTCCCCTAGTTCCCCATCGTTGCCCACATTTGTAACAAAACTTAATAGGCTTGGCCATCAGGTCTCCCAGATCTACAAACTTTTGCGTCCAAAATCCTCAAAGCTTAATGCTAAGGTAGTCGATTACTGGAACTTGCTTTCGCCTACTCAGTTAACCGAAGATTCGTAGTCCTCATTATGGAGTTCAGTTTCACGCAATAAGATTTCCCCAGTTCTTTCTCAAACCAAATTCTGGTTATTACACAAGGCTTTTTGGACACCGGCTAGGCTGTATTCCATGGGGATCCGGGAGGATGACATGTGTTGGAATTGTAATCAGGGCAGAGGAGATTTGGCTCACCTTATTTTACACTGTCCTGTAGTGAAACCCTTCTGGGATAGGGTCTACTTATTTTTGAATAAACTATTTAATTGTGTACTTCCCAGGAATCTGCCGACCGTGGTAACTGCTTTTTTACAGGAGGATTTGCAGTCGGAGGATGACCGAGCTCTTCTTGATCTATTGTTGATTTCTGCAGTTAAAATGATACTCACCAATTGGAAAGATACTAGCAAGGCCTCTTACAATTGCTGGATGAACTGGGTCATACACCTCAGGGGGGCAAACAACATTGTCTTGCAACAATCGCCTTGGAAATCCCCAACGAGGAGTGTGTGGTCTACCCTGGACGAATACTTTGCTTCTCATAAACCGCCATGAACTCTTTATTTGGAACGATAATTCCTATGTGGGCTTTACATTTATGGAAATTGTGCTTGCTGGATATTTACTGTATTATGCTATGTTAAGTATGGGGCTTGGGGCACTGGACAGTCTCTTCTCTCTTTTCTCTTCCCTTTCTGGTTTTCCTTTCCTCTTTCCTTTACTCATTCTATCTTTCCATCCTTTCTTGAGCTGGTGACTAAGAGGTCATTTCATTGTCAAGATGAACATCTATTGCCAGTAAATGCTTTATGATCAGCTGAAATACCATGTCATGTACACTGTTGTACTCGACCTTGTTACCAGCTCTTGTTATGATTCTACAGAAAATTAATAAAGATAATTTGAAATAAAAAAAATTAAAAAAACGTTGTATTATAAGAGATTCTTGGGAAAGTCATAGCTGCTGATACCGGAGTGACCCTGAAATGTGCTTTAGAAGCAGGAGTCGATGATAAATGTAATGTATAGCTGAAGGTTTGTTATACATTTTTACAATGTACATTCAATTGATGTCACATGCCATGCAAACTGCTAGACTAAGCAGGTCAGTAATGTGCAGCACTGCAAAATATACCGCCATTCCGACAAAAATGCTCTCAACAACTCATGGTATTGATGATGCATCGAAGTAGCAGACGCGTTATTGGATCCACACAGAGGGCCCACACCTAGTGGAAGGTACTAAGCATCAGTCTATTCACGGGGGGGGGGTATAGCTTCCATTCAAAGGCACATACACACCTTCATAAGTCACATACACACCTTCACGGACTGATTCGAAATGATGCGGGCACATTACGACGGGTTTCTGATCTGACAACATTTCACAGCTTTAGGAGGTATTCATTTGCTCCAGTATGGCCCATCGCTGGGAATATCATCACACCACGCATGCCCAAGATGCACATTCTAGAACGTTTAAATTCAAATAAAATACAGTGGTTCGTCTAAGTGGAATAGACTGTCAACAAAAGCAATCAGGCTTAGATTTAAACTTCCCCCATCCTTAAACCCACTCCCAGCTCGGGTGGCCCCATCAGAGCAGCGTGAATCCTGCTTGTAGAGCCTAAATGCCCCCTCTCCCTCTCACCTTCCACCCTTCCCTCTTACTTTCGTTGGCCACTATTCCCCTTCCGCAGCTCACTCTTCCATTCCCCGTGTTAATCAGTAGTCCATTGATGCCGTCTCTTGATAAAGGCATCACTGTAACACCATCAGACAGTCACGGCGTAAGTCGACAAAATCCAGGATGGTGTTGTGGCGGTTTTTCTGGTTTCATCCATTGAAACGGGGCAATCAGATTCAGGTGTGATAGCGTGCTTGGCTCGGACTGTCACTGTAAGCCTAGAACGTTGAAAACGTGGCAGCTGCTCACTGGATAAGGGGTACACCCTAGTTCTACTACCTCTCATGGGTGTACACTTATGACTTTGTGTAATTCACCAAACTTTCCAGGCAGCGGCGTAGCTTCAGTGGGGTGTTTGGGGTGTGACACCCCCAAATAAATGCTTGGCAGTTTTGTCTGGGAGCCCTGAGTCGGGTCTGCTGTGTCTGTGTCCGTCTATGTAATTCTCAAAGAATAAAAGATAGAACAGTGATCTTTGAAAACAGCAGAGAGAGAGAGAGAGAGAGAGAGAAGGAGAGAGATAGAGGGAGAGAGATAAGTCTGGTGGTTTAATTTGTCAAAATACCAGCTTCCCTGCTTTTCCAAATTGTGTGATCCCAGGCAAACATTTTATTTTAAAGCCTCGTTTCTCTTTATTATCACATATGAGAGCACTTTGAGTTCAGGATGTGTGCTGTACAAGTACCTCCTATGTTTGATGTAGTAGACAATATTGTTACTCCATCTATAATAAGAACGTAGGCCACATTTAGGGTTTACATGACTACTGACTTGCCTCTCAGTTAACTAATGGCATTGTTAAGGGTGAGCCATTGATATTTCTAAGTCATGTTTAAAAGCTTTTGATAAATGTCTGTCTATGCAGTCATATAAATTAATGTACTATTGTGAAAAACGTATGCATGGTAAAGAAATATAATTTTGTGAATTATGAAGAGACTTTATTCTATTTTTACATTATGTTTGTTGCACGATATATGTTCCAAATGGTTTCATGATTCAGCCCGTGAATGGACTCTTAGAGCTTAGCTAGACAGTGGCTTGGCTTGTTCTGTTAATTTGCTGGTGCACCCTCTTCTATTTGTGACACGGGCTTAGTGCATTAGACTGTTGGTCAGTTGATAAAAATGATTTGTGAAAAGCGAGAACTGGAAACATGCCTACATGCACCGATTTGACAACTCTACCATCATGGCTTCTCGTAGCAGAGACAAAGAGGGGTGTATACAATGAAAATACATTTAAAATAAGTGATCCCAGGGCGGGAACTTCAGAGTGTTGTGTTGTACGTGACAGCCGAGAGAACTTCCAGGCCCATGATGGATGGGTAGGGGCGTCACTTCAATGGATGTGTGGGGCCTGTATTCTTGGCTTTGTGGTTGGGTTTGGGGTCTCAGAGTCAGGCCTGCTATGTCTGTGTCGATGTTTATCGTCATTCTCATTTCACAAAGAGCTTTTAAGTTAATTTCTTGGAGTGTAATGTTAAATAAATATAGTGATAAGATTATCAAAAAAATTGTAAATCTGCACCCACAGAAGTACTCAAGGTAGCATTTTAACCCTAAGTTTTTTGTCCCGCTGTGCCACTCTCAACAGAGCCCACCTAATGCAAATCAGTACTGACACCATTCCTCATGGAAATGCAGTATCCCTGACTTGGTAATCTCACCATTACACCCTGCAGCCCATTCATTTTTAAGTAGGGATTCACGCCCCTCGAATCTCACTGACTAAGCTACACCCCCTGTTTCCAGGAGTACACCTGAAATGATGAGCCTGTTACAGAATCTAGGAGAAAGCCTAAGAAAGTTGTTTTTTTCTTGTTCTTCTTATACAATAGCATTTTGTGGAATTTTACACTTAATACACTTAATACAATTCGACGAAAGGAAAGCTAATACGTCTGTGCAGTGGCAGATTTTCCCCTTTTATTTAATTTCTCCATTGGAAAACATTTTCACAATGAAAAAAACCTTACCTCTACACATCAATATGGATGTGGTGTTCTGTTCCGTTTTCTACTTAAATGCTTGACTGAAGTAAATCTCCATCCATTTCCAGATTGGAAAAGAGTTGAAGAAGATTTTGTGAATAGCCTCACACTCGCATGCACGTGGTTTTTCACAAACTGTCAAATCTAACCACTACATTGAAACACCCACTTCCCACCCATTGCTTGAAATGTATTGCTGTGCAATATTACACAATCATGGGGCAATATTATTGTGAAGTAAAACTATTTAAAACAACAAGGTTCCCTTTTGTGAATTCCTTGCAACCTTAAATCTAACCATTGAGCTTATAAATCCGATTTACATGCACAAATGTATTGTGCATTGGGTTTATGACTTAATTCACCAGTATTTGACAGTCACAGCAAAGGCAACAGATAAACTATATTGTCAGAATTTTGTAATAAAAAATTGGAACCAACTGCATACAAGATACATTGTTAAAAAAATTCTCATCTCAGCCAATAGGAATGGCTTTTGGTTAGGGGTAATGTTTGGTAATGGGCCCCTTAGTGCGTGTTGCCACTAGGTGTCCTAGCCAAAAAGTCCTATAATATAGCTACATCATGACCTACAACAATATGGAACTGGGATTAAGACACCTTTATTGAACAGGCGGCATTAAAAAAGTTAAACTGTCTCAAAGAAAAGAGTTATGAAAGTTGGCCAGACGGCGAAGTTTACATTGTAAGTGTTGAACATTAAAAGATACTGCTTCCAGTAAATTAATTATACTCAATAGTCTCTGTATTCTTCATGTGACTTTCTACCAACAAGGGCCTACGTACATTCCAGAAAAAGTAAGCACTTACTTCCCAAACAAAAATCTTCACCCGGAAGCAAGGCTATGCCTGTTACAATTCATTCTCTGCGCTCTGGTGCCCACCACTAGGGGGCCTACCTGTGGGGCTTTCCAGTGGTCTAATAAGCTTCTGGATCCTCTACTGTATGTATATAATAGTTTCCTGGCTCTTGGACACTATTCAGAAATTCCCATCCATTCCCGATCTATGCCAGGTATTGTGGAAGCCAGTCTGCTCGTGCTAAAAACTCCATTACTTAGAATTCCCATCTCTTCTTCGTCTCCATCCCTGCAGGCCAAGGATGGGTTGCGGAATACAGCACTCCAGTGGCTGGCAGGTGTTAGCCGGCTCACATCTGATGCATGCGATCACTGTGAGCACTTTTAAGCCCCAGTTCCCTTCAGTCCAGCATTGTTAATTGCAACAGTGTTCCTGTTTGGCTGGCCCCTTGTTTCCTGAGCATTTACTATCCTTGTTTCCAGCGTTCCTGAGCTAAACTTTGTCCTTTATTCCTGAGCCATAGCTAATTCCTTGTTTCCAGAGTTCCTGAGCTATGGTAATCCCTGTTTCCTGATTCCTGAGCTGTACCTGATTTCTTGTTCCCTGAACTAGCACTGCCTGCAGTGCTACCTTGATTTCTGAGCCAGCACTATTTAGTGCATCCTTGATCTTTCACTCCTGTATTTACTTTTGTACCAGTCCCCGTCTTTCTTCCATTTTACCTTAGTTTAAGTTTCTAGTTTGCTGCCTTCCTGTTCCTGACGTCTTAGCATCCATGTCCCTTGTGTGGTTTGTACTTGCTTTATTGTTAAAGTTGTTATATATAAGTTTTGCACGTCCTTCCTGGGTGTTTGTTGGAATAACATATTTCCTCTCAGTGCCTTGCCTTTCTGAGCCTTAACTATTTTGTTCCATAGTACAGAGCTTTCTCTTTGGACTCCCTTTCTCCTCTGACTCTTGGTGTGATCTTGGGTAGCTCTGTACCCAATATTCTGCTTATTTTTCTACCCTGACAATGGCTACTGTTCCACATTCCAAAAATGCGCTGGGCCAACGCAAAAGGGACCTGTGAATTTCTTTTTTTGCATTTTTAGCACATACTTTACCTTAAAAAATCTCTAAGTGCATGGGCTGTACAAAACAGAGCTTGAAAACTCGGGACAAAAATCTACCCTTTGTGTTTCTGAACTCTGGTGTCAACAAAGCATGCATGTTAGTTTTTGCACTGAAGATGCAAAAAAAGAAATGAATGCACAGAACTCCTCTGCACCGGTGCAGGGCAGAAAACGGTCTCATGATACAGCCCCGGGTGTCCGATTTTTTTTGCTGTTTCAGCCAAACAATGGAATCTTTCACAAATCCAAAAAAGAGTTTCCCGTGATCATTTTGCTTTTAAGAAAGCTGTAGGATATATATATTTTATTCATAGCTGTGCATTTTTTAGATTGTTTTCATTTTCCTCACATCCAGTGATACAACAACTTTGGGCTAACCGGTGCGCTCTACAAATAATTAACATAACATAACATAATGTATGCCCTGCAAAATATTTCATTTTTGATACTTTTTGAAAATGAGACTATTTTCTTGCATCATTAAAGAGCAGTTACATAATTCTTTAGCTTGTGTACAAAAAGTTGTAAATCCAACAACAGGTTGTCATAACAGAAGAATAAAATTAATGTGAAAAGTGGCTTGGTTTGGAGACATCAAAGAAGGTCTCCACATCATAGGTAGAGATACTCTAAGGAGTAACCCGGAGGTAGCTTGTGCTGCAATCTCACGTATACAACTAGTTTGCAGCTACGGGGGGGTTGGATTCGCCCGACTTCATGAAAACTCTGCCACTGGCTCTCTTACAGCTAATTATTTGGTAATAAAGTATACGTATAATATGGAGCCATGCTTAGATGAAATACAACCAACCTCAGCTAGGAAACTGTGCTTACAACCCAGCTCTCTCCCTCTGCGTGCATTTACTAACAAATGGTCCGGCAGTTCTGCCTTGGGGTGCCCAGCATGCTGTAGGGGAGAGGAGAACGAACTCCACGTATTATTTTTCTCTCCTGGATATCAAAAAAATCAGACAAAGATGGCTGGTACAATTGTGCAGGAACCCAGGTACACAACGCTGTGAAGAATCATTTAGGCTCCAAAAATATAATACTCAAATGCCAATTGTTTATGCTGTGTCCCATTTTTAGGTCTCGGCTAGCGAAGGCTGCGCTTGCGCAGTCTCGCGCGCGAGATTTAATGTATTTCAGAAGTGGGGCTTGAACACGCCCCTCTTCTCCCCTCTTCTCCATTGGCTGGCCTCTGAAATGCTGCTCAGCCATTAGAGAAGAGCTTTGTCTCTCCAAACAAGCCCCGTCTTTTTCGGATTCGGGGGCGTGTTTTTTCGCTTCTTTCTCATTTTTTTACTCCCTGCCCCTTTTACGCGTGGTGCGCGTGGTGGGCGTGTTTTTTTTTTTATTTTTTTACCGTCGGAGGGTTCGGCCATTTTGTGCGCGGTCGGAACGGAGCGGGACGTGGGGTCACCTCTTCCTTGCTCCAAGGCTGATCTCGGCGTTTCCTGGCGCTCGGGGACGCGCGGCAGATAAGTAACCGGACTCTGTCTTTTCCTTCTTACTTATAGAAGAAAAATACAGTGTCCGCTTCTGCTCTTCCGCTTCAGCTGCCCCCCCACTCTTTCCCCTCCTGCTCACCCCTCTCCAGCAGTGTTTTGTACAGCGCCTTCGACGCACACAGGGCTGGCTTTAGTGCCTGTGGCGCCCTGTGAGACAATGATTCAGCTGCCCCCCTCCCTCTCTTTCTGTCTAGCAGTTCGTCTCTTACTGAAAACCTTGACTTCAAGATGGGGTTCTCACTCTCTTTCCTCTACTTTTTTTTATTTGCTCCCCTGTGAAATGGATCCAAAAAAGAAACTCATTTCTGCTGGAAATGTCGTATTGGGTGGCGTAAGGCTGGGTGGCGCCCTACGAAGCCTGCTAACGTGATCCACAGTTCTCTGGTAAGGGGCATTGTTCCATCGGTAAACATAGGTAGGTTTTACGCATGCGCAGAGCGCCAGCGATTGTGGCTCCAGGTTCTTCCGAATACGTCCTTCTTGACGCCCAGCACGGGCGGAGATACTGTCATGACGTAGGGTCATGCCGCGTGGCTCGCGCCAGTCCAAGTTCACCTCCTGCTCCAGTCCAATCCACAGTAGAGTCCCGGGTCTCCAAGGGGTGGAGGCTGCTCATGTCAGGAACCGGCTGGGGCAGCAGTGGATACCGCACCAGCAGGCAGGTGAGTGCGGGGCTTCTGTCAGGAAGGAGCCTGATGGGTGCCGGTGTGTCCAGGGTGCACTTGTGTCCTCTGTGGGCTCCCCACGGAGGGTCCCGCAGAGGTAGCCTGAAACTCCCGGCTCACTCCCAGCCTAGTGAACTTCTTTACCTGGGCTGAGGGCCCCTGCCTTGATCACCTGGGGGAGGCACCGGCTCAAGAAGGCTGGGATTTGTTTGGACTGACCCCGGGAATAGACTGATCCCAGGGGGCTAGCAAAGACAACAGGCCGGCTGCTTATCCACGACCCTGCCCTTTCAGTGACTCCAGAGAGGGACTTCACCCAGCTGGCCTTTCTTATCAAGTGACTCTCAGAGATGGGCCATGAACTACACCTGCCTGGCCCTCCCAAGTAAGTGACTCTCACAGAGGGACTTCACCCTGCTGGGCCTCCTTATCAAGTGACTCCCAGAGACGTACTTCACCTAGCTGGGCCTCCCAAGTAAGTGACTCGCACAGAGGGGCTTCACCTACCTGGGCTTTTGTTTTCTTGGCTTTGTTTTCCCTGGGCTTGCAACTAGTGCACCAATCCTGGAGGTACTGCAAAGTGTGGATTGGAAAACAAAATGTGTACTGAGGCTCTGCGTCCAGGGATGTGGTCTTTTTACCATACTGCTAACGTTTTGTAAGGATATCAGCAATGGACATTGAAATGGGACCATTCAAGGCCCCTTTCAGGCAAAAGCACTCACTGATTTCTACATAGTGAGTGTAAAAGCGTTAAGGTAACAATGTTGTTCCTGCTTGCATTTCACATGGTTCACGGGCGGCAGAGAAGTAACAGGACTCTGTCTTTTCCTTCTTACTTACAGAAGAAAAATACAGTGTCCGCTTCTGCTCTGCCGATTCAGCTGCCCCCCCCCCACTCTTTCATTCTTCCCTCTCTTTCTGTCTAGCAGTTCTTCTCTTACTGAAAACCTTGACTTCAAGATGGGGTTCTCACTCTCTTTCCTCTACTTTTTTATTTGCTCCCCTGTGAAATGGATCCAAAAAAGAAAATCATTTTTGCAGGAAATGTCGTAATTTAATTCTAAGGTGCAGCATCTGGAATAAAAGGTTAAAAATATGAAATATAACTAAATAAAGTAAGACAGAGGTAGCAAACTGGCCAGATTGATTTTATTCACACCCAAACACATAAGCGCCACTTTTACAGAGTTTGCCAGTGAAGCGCTATTTTTTTTCCTTGTCTTTGTTTTCCCGGGACTTGCAACTAGTGCACCAATCCTGGAGGTACTGCAAAGTGTGGATTGGAAAACAAAATGTGTACTGCGGCTATGCGTCCAGGGATGTGGTCTTTTTACCATACTGCTAACGTTTTGTAAGGATATCAGCAATGGACATTGAAATGGGACCATTCAAGGCCCCTTTCAGGCAAAAGCACTCACTGTATTCTGAATAGTGAGTGTAAAAGCGTTAAGGTAACAATGTTGTTCCTGCTTGCATTTCACATGGTTTGCTAAATTTTGCATTCCCCTATGAGTGTTTGCTTTTTCCAAGATGATGTTACTTTTTTCTGTAGGCCGCATATTGCTCTTGTCTATTGCGTCATTTAAATTGAGCCTCATCCAGGTGTTTATAGCCGGCAGCAATTGGATTGTAGTTGAAGGCAGTGTGAGTTTTTCTCAGTGGGACAGTATGGTGTTCAGTGGGGGAGGCGATGTGGCACTATGGCCAGAGCTGCTGAATTTGGAACTGGGGAAGCAGGTTCAGCCTTAATAACCAGTCCACCAGACGACTCTACTGAGAGAGCACAATCCCATGCTAGACCTTAGAAGGCTGCGCAAGACCTTAGAAGCGCTGGTGTCTTAGCACCAGCAGGTGGACCCTAGCATTGGCACGTCTGGGTTAACCTTCAAGGTTTGTCCACCACAATCCATACTGAAGTTCACCTCCAGTCTTGCTAGCAGGCCTATGAAGCAGCACAGCCAAGAACAACAGTGACTCTGTCACTGAGGTCACAGGACCCTTGAGCAGGGCCAGCTCTAGGGCAGTGCAACCGGTGTGACCGGGCACTGACTTTGGGTGGAGACATTATGTTTGCAAGTAAATTAATGTTTTAAAAGCGCTTGCTGCCTCCTTCCTGGCCTCCAGCAATTTTTGGCAACAATAAAAATGTCATGATGACTCTGGTGTTTAATGTTCTGTAGTGAGGAGTCACGCAGTATTGCTGGAAACATATAGTTTAATCAGGGTGTACATCCATCCAAGAAGGGGCTCTGGAGCAACTGACACACACGAGAATCTTAGTACAAGAATGTAGAACACTTGCTCCATGAGCTCACTACATTCCAAGTCAGAGGCTTAGTAAGTACACATTACCACACATTCCCCTTTTTTAAATGAAGATAACAAGCAAATTTAAAATACAATAAAACAAAAGTATAATACCTACACATTCCTAAAAACATGTATATGAAAAATAACAGTGCATAAAACAATACAGGCATACTCTTTAAAACAAAAAGAATACATAAGAAAAATAGAATGAATTCAAATTAAAGCAATTCAAATAAGAATACACCAACCATCATTCCTTCCTCTTTTAAATGTTTTAACGAGAAACAAAATCATTAAATCTCGTGGGTCTTCGGTGAACACGATCACTCCTACGTGGAATAGAATTGCCTCTTGAAAAGTCTGCAACTGCTTTTGGTGCAGAAACATTACGCGGAGTTAAAGCTACCCGGGAGATACCCCACCAATTACCATCAGAAAGTTTCACAGCATTCTTCCTCACCTCACAAACCTGAACAGGATCCTTAAACTTGGAAAAACCTTTCCCAACCAAGATGGGATTCCTGACACGGACCCAATCCCCTACTTTTAATCTGCAAGGTTTCACAGAAGAATTCTTTTTATTTTCAAACTTCTTAAAATTGAAAAAATTGGAGTTATATTCAGCAGATTCACATCAAGTACCAACATTCCCTGATTTGGGTAACGCCTTAAGGATCCAAGACGGGCACAATTCAGTAGCAGCTTCTCTACCCCTCATGAGTTCGAAAGGAGAGCTGCCAGTAACAGAGTGTGGAGTAGTGCGGTGAGACCAAACCAGCTCAAGGATTGATTGAGCCACATCCATATTGCGCTTAATTGAAGCTTGAATGCATTCGACTAGTACCTTGTTGAAATGCTCAACTTTCCCATTACTCTGAGGGTGATAAAGAGGTGTCCTTAAATGTTTAATCTTACAATTCTCTAAAAAGGAGGACATCTCAGGAGAAACAAATTGATCCCCGTTATCAGTCAGAAGTTCTACTGGGAAACCCTCTCTAGAAAACACCTTCAAAAACCACTCAATTACTTTTCTTGTTGTTGGTTCTGATACAGGTTCCACCTCAACCCACCTTGAAAGATGATCTACCATCACAATGAAGTATCTTAAATTGTGAGGTAAAACTTGATATGGTCCTAAGAAATCAACATTGACACGTTGCCACACTCTCTTTGGACATAAACACACTGATTTGACTTGCCGTTCAGTTATTAACACCTTATCGCTAGAATTACACTTGGTACAATTTGACACAAAATCCTCAATCTGTGAGTCCATAAGAGGCCACCAAAACCTTTCCCTAATTTTCTTCTTTGTCAAGGTAGAGCCCAAGTGCCCACTGTGAGCCAATTTTACCACCTGCTGACGAAGAGAAAAGGGAACTACTAATTTCTCTCCACGAACTAACAAATCACCTTCTAGAGATAATTCATCTGCAATCTTCCAAAAAGGTTGTAACTCATTTGTTAATTGCGATTCCTTTGGCCAACCAGACTGCAATAATGTGATAACTTCACTCAAAGTGCAATCTGATCGGACTGCAGAAATCCATTCACTTTCTGAAAAACTTGCATCTCCTATGTATGCAATAAAACCTTCTTCAATCTCGGCTTCCCAATCATGACTGTCGTTTTCCTCAATGGGAAGTCGAGAAAGGCAATCAGCCCGAGAGTTTTTTCCCCCAGGAATGTACTCTACTGAAATGAAAATTCTAACAATTTGGCAGCAAGTCTTGAAATTCTAGCAGTAGTACGTTTGATTTTTTTTCCTGAAAGGATATTGACTAAAGGACAATGGTCAGTTTTCAGCGTGAAATGTCTGCCCCAAACATATGCTTAAAATTTTTCTACACTCCACACACAGGCAAGCAACTCTTTTTCAATCACAGAATATTTACGTTCGGCGTCTCTTAAAGTACGAGAAGCGAATCCAATAGTAAACTCACGTCCATTCTCCACTTGAGTGAGAACAGCTCCAAAGCCATATTCACATGCATCCACAGTAATGACAGTAGCCCTTTTTTCTGAGAAAGATTGAAGAGCTGGGGCATTGACAATTCTTTCTTTGATGACCTTAAAAGTTTGATCACAAGAGTCAGACCAGTAGTATTCCGCATTTTTCTTAAGTAAAGGCCTAAATGCTTCAGTTAGATTCGCAATTTTTTTTAAAAACTTAGCATAGAATTCGCAAAGACCCAAAAAGGAAAGTAATTGGTCTTTGTTCTTTGGAGCAGGAGCGTCCAAAATACTTTTTACAAGGCAAGGTTTTGGTTTGATACCTTCAGCTGAAAAAACATGACCCAGATATTCTATTTCTTTAGTTTAGAATATGCATTTGTCCTTCCTTAAGGTAGCACCTCTAGATTCTAATATACTCAAAACATTTTCCACAACAGTGTTATGTTCATCTTCACTCTCTGTAAACACCAAAATATCATCTTGGAAAACCACAACTTGAGATAAGTGATCAAACATGCTAGACATTAATCTCTGAAAAACTGCTGCCGCAGAAGCAATACCGAAGGTCATCCTGCAGAACTGAAATGTTCCCTCCGGAGTAACAAAGGCAGTTAAATGGCGAGAGGATTTATCTAAGACAACTTGGTGATAAGCTGACCTAAGATCTAGCTTAGTAAACCAACATGAGTGACCGATTTTGGTGATAGGGTCCTCAATCCTTGGCAAAGGAAAATTATCCACCCAAATTGCCTCGTTGACACTCCTCAAGTCAACACACATCCTAAGTTCACCATTTTTTTTCTTTGCGAGAACTATAGGAGACAACCAAAGAGTACCCTCCACTTTCTCAATGATGCCTTGTTCACATAAATGCAAAAGCATAACAGATAGTTCTTTCCTTACACTTAGAGGTATGTTACGTAACTTATGTTTGACTGGAGCAGCCTGGTGTTTGACTTTTATTGCAAAAACGAAATCTGATTTTTTTCCTAATTTGTCTTGAAAACCCTTCTTGAATTTTTTTTCCCAATCTAATTCTGACCTCAATTGTACCTTGTTGTCGCCAGACAGATCCACAGAACAACAAGAGCTGGGAACTAACCTTTCAATAGTGACAGGATTGCTTGAACCAGGTCTTATAACTAGTTTCAACTCAGCCTGATGAATTAGTCCTAGAATATTGATACCCTTGCGAGCAACATAAACTTTGCCTTTGATATGTGAATCTAGAAATTTGATACTGGCCAAGAAATACCCCAGCAAATCCACTTTGCTGCCTTCAAATGCCATAGTAGATACATCGGGAGGAAGCAAAGGGAGTCTGCTCCAAGAGAATGTAAATTTTTTATAATCGATGATGGTAATGCGAGCACCAGTATCTACCAGGAGTTTGATAGATACACCATCAATCCAAACTTTAACTTCAGGATCAACAACTGAAGAAAAGTTAAGCTCTTTTACACATCTAACCCCCAGCATTAATTCGACATTGGTGTTAGAATTTTCTCTTTCCATCTCACTGTCCTCAGTTACTAAAGAGCGAATAGGATTATTGAATCTGCCACCCCTACAAACTTTCGAAAAATGGCCCATTCAATTGCACTTCTTACAATGTTGACCAAGTGCTGGACAATACCTAAAGGAAGAAACATGATTAGGTGAACCACACCTAAAACAAAATATTTTCCTTTGTGCAGAATTTTAAACACTGGGTTTGGCTGGGTTTGTAAGTCTTTTTTGGTCCGCAGAAGTCGTCGGCTTATTAACAACAGCCCCTGAAATGCAAGTTTTGTTGAGAGATTCCTCAAGAGACTTAACATCATGACAGGATCCCTCAATACTCTTCGCTATATCAATAGCTTTATCAAGGGATGGATTCTTGCAGGTGAGCAGACGTTCTTGTATCTTTTTAGAACTGCATCTAGCCACAAGTTGATCTCTAATCAATTGAGAAGTGAACTCTTCAAATTCGCATGTCGAAGCTAACACTTTCAGAGCAGTCACATAAGAATCAATACTCTCTGAAGGTTTCTGTACTCTGGTAAAGAACTTGAATCTGTGAACAACCAAGTTTTTAGGTTTCGCAAAATACTTGTCAAGTTGAGCGATAGGTGCATCGAATTCATCAATGTCTTCATCTGAACCATCATAATCAGGAAGATGGTCAAATGCATTTTGCCCCTCAACACCAAGATGATAGTACATTAGACCTTTTTTTCTGTCGGGTTTGAACTTAGTAGCATCAATAGCTACTAAATATGCTTTAAACGAACGAATCCAAAGTTTCCACTCTAGAGGGGGAGCACCAGGATCTTGCAGGAAAGAAGCTGGCGCTGTAATATTTTGCATGTCGGTAAAAAGGAAGAGAAGAAAGAACAAAAAATACCTTAAATATAAAAAAAAAATATGAAGTCCGTGTAATGCACAAAGCGATAAATAGTTTAGCAAAAACCACTTGCACCAAGTACTAAGCGTGCAAGTCGCTGAGGTAACAATCACCAGTGCAAAATTGAACAAAGATTGCTAATGAACAAGGAAAACACAAAAAAAAATAATGTTAAAATTTGTATGCAGAAAGAATGTACATGCAAAAAGTTGAGGAGACAAACTCTCTGTTCACAGAATAAATGTGTGCAGGTCACAGAAGAAAGAAGCCTGGAGTTTTTAAATACACAACTGGGAGTGCTGTAGACATGAAGTATGCCAGTGGACGTGCTGCATTAAGCTCTATGATCTCCTCAATCACGTCAAGAGTACAACAGAGAAGGAGCAGAGGTAAGAACCTTCTTATTAACTTCTTCTCAAGAGCTTAAACTGCTCTTGCAAAAACATAAATGTGATCCTGCTAACCAAACGCTGCTTGCAAAGTAACGGTGCTTGTTAAACGCGCGAGAAACAAGCGCGAGCATGCAGACTTTCGAAGCGTCGTCTCGAGCACAGCGCTCCCTTTCCGAAAATCGCTCCGAAAATGCGAGTGCTATGGGCTTTAACTTCAAGCAAAATTAAAATTGAAACAGTGCCAAGACTCAGCAACTGCGCAGCCCTATGTCTCAAAACATCGCCGCTTGTCACTGAATCAAATGATCAGACTCGCCGCGCACCATGGCAAGGCAGCAACTCCTCTTTGAAAAAATACCTCGCACACTGCTTAAAAATGCCGAGTTGCTGTTTCATAAAGCGGGACAGCACAGCCAAGAGTGAATAAACCTCTCACCTCGCTCGTCGTGTAGGGCAATAAATACCCAATTCAAAGCTTCACTGGTTCAGATCCTCTGAAGTATTTCTCCGCTTCATCCTATGGCCCCTTCTTGCTCGTTTGAGTGATAAACAATCCCGGTCGTCGCCAAACTTGTAGTGAGGAGTCACGCAGTATTGCTGGAAACATATAGTTTAATCAGGGTGTACATCCATCCAAGAAGGGGCTCTGGAGCAACTGACACACACGAGAATCTTAGTACAAGAATGTAGAACACTTGCTCCATGAGCTCACTACATTCCAAGTCAGAGGCTTAGTAAGTACACATTACCACATGTTCTTCCTAGAGAGAGATCGGAGTTTTGTCTAGTGGAAGTTTTGACTCCTGGAAAGGTAGACCATAGGGTTAATGTGCCTGCAGCAAAGAACATATACCATGCAGATCACAAAGTGCACATAATGTAAATAGGTCAGTGGGCTACTGCGTGTGTGTGTGTAGGTGGCTCTATTTGTGTGTGGGTTGCTCTATGTGAGTGGCTCTGTGGGTGGCTCTGTGTCTGTGGGTGGCTTTGTGTGTGTGGCTCTATGTGTGAGTGCAAATGCAATAGGTCTCACATTTGAGAGTGATTAAGCTATTAACATTGTAAATAAAAATGCCGTTTCTTTAAATGTTTTTAAAAACAAAAACATAAACAAAAATATTGTCATAAGCAATGCCAATAGCTCAAACTTTACAATGCCGAGACCATTGCATTTTAAATGCTTGTTTAAATTCTATGTGGTGGGTGCAAAAGGCTTTATTAGGAACTAGTTATGGACTTAACTCTGATTGATTTTTAACTGTCACTGCAATAATTTTATCCTGTTTTATTAGGGTTTTCGTTTTTAATCTGTTTTTATATACTGTATGTGTCTGTGAATGTTCTTATATGGTCCACGGACCAAAACAAAGAAAGATTGGATTGGAATATTACTGTGTCTTTTAGCAGGCTAATGCATGCATATCACTTAATCAATCAATCAATCAGAGGTTTATAAAGCGCGCTACTCACCCGTGAGGGTCTCAAGGCGCAGCTCCGGTCAGTCGAAGGGCCAGGTCTTGAGGTTCTTCCTGAATGCGTGCAGGGTTGGGGAACGTCTGATGTTCAATGGGAGCTCGTTCCAGGGCTTGGCAGCTATGTAGGAGAAAGCTCTTCCGCCTGCCCTGTTCCTGCAGATGCGGGGGACTCTGCCAGTGGTCGGCGGAGCGGAGGTTCCTCTTGGGTACATGGAAGGAGACTCTTTCATTGAGGTATTTGGGTCCAATGTTGTGGAGGGATTTGTAGGCATGGGTGAAAGGTTTGAAGGTGACTCTCTTCTCGAAAAGGAGCCAGTGGAGGTCTCGTAGGTGTTGTGTCATGTGCTCGTGGCGTGGAGTCCAGAGGACAATCTGGCTGCGGTGTTCTGGATTGTTTGGAGCTTGTGTAGCAGAGTTCTGTTGATTCCGGCATAGAGGGCGTTGTTGTAGTCCAGTCTGTTGGTTATGAGTGCGTTGGTGACGGTCCTCCTGCATTCGGGGGGTATCCATTTGAAGGTCTTGCGGAGGATGCGAAGGCAGTTGAAACTGGTGGAGGTGACGGAGTTAATCTGGTGAGTCATGCTGTGGGAGGAGTTGAGGATGATTCCGAGGTTTCGTGCGTGGTCTGTAGGGGTGGGCTCCAGAGGGCAGAGGGCCACCATGTTTTGTCCCAGGCGGAGGTGGAGAGTCCGAGGATGAGGACCTCAGTCTTCTCCGAGTTGAGCTTCAGGCAGCTATCTTTTATCCAGGCTGCGACGTCCTTCATTCCTTCCTGGAAGCAGAGTCTGGTGTCTTCGGGGTTCTTCGTGGGGGAAGAGGATGAGCTGGGTGTCGTTGGCGTATGATACTATGCTGAGCCCATGCTGTCTGACGATGGCGGCGAGGAGGGCCAGGTAGATGTTGAAAAGCGTGGGGCTGAGTGATGATCCTTGAGGCACTCCGCAGTTGATCTCTGTGGGTTCGGAGAGGAAGGGGGGGGAGTCTGATCCTCTGGGTTCTGCAGGAGAGAAAGGATTGGATCCAGTTGAGGGTGATTCCTTGAATTCCAGCGTTGTGAAGTCTGGCTGCGAGCGTGCGATGTGAGATGGTGTTGAAGGCTTTGGAGAGATCTAGCAGGAGGAGGGCCGCAGTGTGTCCCTTGTCGAGTAGCATGCGGATGTCATCAGTGGCGGCGAGGAGGGCGGTCTCGGTGCTGTGGTTGCCACGGAAACCAGACTGGGAGGAGTCAAGGAAGGAGTTCTCTTCGATGAAGGCGGTCAGCATACATGCTTGCAGATATAGCAGGCACTTCCTAAACTAAAAGGCCACAGACCAGCAAATACAATTGTATCACGGCAGAAAAATAAATACATCAAAAAGCATACATTAGTTCTAGTATTACAAAAGGACTACTTGATGCCTCATCACCAAAACCTAAGGGAAACATAAATAATACTATGTAAGTTCAGAAAGTTTTTATTGAAAGAAAATATTCAAATGTTACAAAATAAGACATATAAATAAGAAAAGTATAACAACAAAAGCAAATATCAGGATAAGTAATGGCAATAACATTGGCTGTAATATGAAACATCAAAGATTCAAAATAATTAGAAGCAAAAACTGGCACTTGATATGAAATAAGGTAATAAAAAGGGATATGAGATATACAATATAAGTAAAGGAAAGTTAAAAAAGAAAGAACGAAAAAAGAAAACTTGTTTAACAATAACAGGAAGTTATGGAGGTTTAGAAACTTCTTGTTATAGCGGAGATAAGGACAGAGAGGTACAAGCACTTAAGTCAAAAAATACTGTAACTGGGCTCCACAATTCTCTTCGCTTACTAGCTAAGGTTAAGGGATAAACAAAAGTCGTGTCCAATCTGTGATTAAAGCAGACAGCATACCACCAAGCCTTATAAGATAATTTGGTATAATCTTTCCAATTTTTAGTTATTTGTTGAAATGCTACAGCTAATAACAAGTCAATTATCCTAACACTACAAGTGCAATGATCCCAGATAGGAGAAAGACTTCCTAAAAAAATATGAGATAAAGAAAAGGAGTGAGTGGAGGAAAAAATCCTATTAATTTGAGACCAAACCTGCTTCCAGAAACTAAGAACATGATCACAACCAAAAAGCATATGGAAAAGGCCTGCACATGGTGAGGAGCAGGACCAACATTTGTCAGAGGCATCTGGGAAGTGTTTGCTAAGGGTGAGTGGTGAAAACAATAAACGATTATAAATAAAAAATAATGTTTGAGTAGTGTTGGCAGCTCTAGAAGATCTACGAATCTTTAACCACAGATTGTCCCATAACTGAATGGACCAAGAGGATGTAAAATCTTTTTCCCACTCTTCCTCTGTCACGGTTTTAATGCGGGGGAAGGACTGAGTGTGTAGGAGGGCGTATATGTTTGAAGCTTTAGAATGTTTAAGTAGTAAAGAATTCAACGAGGACACATCAGAAGGTGCGTGGATTGATGAAGAAGGTACAGCAAGATGAACCTTGTAAGCTTGCTGTATAGCGCGAGTCAGTAATAAATATTTGGCTCGAAAAGAAAGAGGTAAATTGAAAGAAGTGGCAGGTAAATCAAAGGAAATAATCTGAGAATGCTGAAACAATTGCCGCACCCAGATAAGGCCACGAGTTCTCCAGGTTTTCCAAAAAATTGGCTTATTGTTGATCAAAATAGATGTGTTGTGCCAAATAGGTTGATCAAAAAAAGATGGAATCTGGTGAACAGGAAAGAAGTTTAAAAGTGTGTTTAAGAATGGGAGTTGAAATAGACTGAGGTCTACGTGAAAACATAAGGTATTCTTTGAAGGAAAAAGGAGAAATGAAAGACTGTTCTAAAGTCAACCAGAGAGGGGAGGATAATGAGGAGTCTTCAATCCAATGAGAGACTTGATGTAATAGGAAGGATTTATGATACAAGGAAAAATTTGGGAAATTCACCCCACCCTCTCTTTTAGAGCGCATTAGCTTATATAAAGACATACGAGATTTTTTATGTCCCCTCAAAAAGGAAGATAGAATAGAGTTAATTTTCTTGAAATATTTCAAGGGAATAGCAAGAGGTATGTTGGATATAGTGAATAAAACAATGGGAGAGAGCATCATCTTGATTGTGTCTAATCTTCCCCACCACGATAAGTAGAGAGGGTGCCATTTATTAGTAAGAGTAGATCATTTTTGTATACAGTCATCCATACACTTAGTGACAGTACCCGAAAGAGAGGAATGAAAATTAAGGCCCAAATATTTAATAGAATTAGGATTCCAAGAAAATCCTGAAGCAGAGAAGTCATCTTTGAAAGTCATTTTAGTAAGTGGTAGGATTTCGCACTTATCTTTATTTAGTTTATAGCCAGATACCTGAGCAAAAGAATGAACTTCATCTAAAAATGTTGGAAGGGAGGTATCTGGTTGGGATACGAATAATAAGACATCGTCAGCGTAAGCTGCCATTTTAATGTTGGAATTATGAAAGGTAAAACCATGGATACTATCATTCTGACGGATTCGCAAAAGAAAGGGTTCTAAAGCAAGATTAAACAAAAAGGGTGAAAGTGGGCAACCCTGTCTAACCCCTCTCCCTAGTAAAAAATAAGAGGAATAGCCCCCATTTGCCGAAATTGCTGCTCTAGGACAAGAATAAAGGAAGGAAATCAGGGTAGAAATTTTTGGTCCAAAACCAAACCACTTCAGAGTTTTAAACAGATAAGGCCATTCAACCCGATCAAAAGCTTTTTCCGCATCCAAAGCTATTGCTGCGAGGGAATGGGGATAGTGTGAAGTCTTAGAAATAATATCGAAAAAATAATCTAGTATTGTCCGACAACAGTCTGCCCTTAACAAAGCCAGACTGTTCTTTCCCTAAAAGCTCGGGTAGGAAAGACTCCAAACTTAAAGCTAATGCTTTGGAAAAAAATTTATAATCAATGTTTACTAGAGAAATAGGGCGATAATTTTTACAGTGCTGTGGATCCTTACCCGGTTTCGGGATAATACAAATAAGGGCATCAGAGAAGGATACAGAAGCGGAACCAGTTTGAAGAAAGGTAGAGAGAAGCAGATGTAATTTGGGGATTAGCAAATTAGCAAAGCAGGTAAAAAACTCAACAGTAAAGCCGTCCGGCCCCGGAGCTTTCCCATGTTTGAGAGTATGGAGAGCGTGAAGGAGATCGCTGTGAGTAAGATCGGATTCTAAAGAAGAGATGTCTGGAGGAGTATCGAAAGGAGAAGCAATGGTTGACAAAAATTGGGAAATGGACTGTTCAGACGAGGATGTTTCTGAAGAATACAATGTTTCATAAAAATGTAAAAACTCTTGTAAGATGTCATCGCTTTTATGTTTCAATAACCCATCATGACCATAAACAGATTCAATGGTGACTTTGTTTTGTCTCACCTTTAAATAATTGGCCAACAATTTACCAGCCTTATTCTGCCCACCATAAAAACTTAGCGCTAGTCTTTAAGAGAAAATTAGAGGCATTAAATGTGGAGTCTTTATTAAATTGAAGTTTGGCAGAGATGAGGTCGTTTAAGCAATCCTTTGATTTAGAAGTATAATATAAGTGCTCTAATTGTTTAATTTTGGAGAGTAGAACATTAGTATCTTGTTGGGCTTTCTTTCGCTTACGTGAAACATAGGTAATGATAAAATCCCTGGCTGAGGCTTTGAAAGCATCCCAGACTACAGGAAATGGCACTTCACCGGTATGATTAAGCAAAAAATAATCGTGAAAAAAAGATGTAAAAGAAGAGACAAATTGTGCATCAAGAAGGAGAGCGTTATTAAAACGCCATTTTTTAATGGAAAGAGGCTTCCGTAGTACATCCAAAGTAATAGAAACTGGAGCATGGTCCGAAATTAAAATGGAACCTATGTCAGAAGAAATAAGGGACTGGGTAAGGTGGTGTGAGATAAAAAAATAATCTAGTCGAGATTGCGTTTGGTGAGGAGGTGGGAAAAACGAGTATTCTCGCGAGGTGGGGTTGCAGAGTCTCCAGGCATCAGTAAGTTTGTACTGTGCAATGAGGTGAGTGAAAGACTTTTGTGATTTATGTGGAATGTAAGCGCTAGCTGAATATCTATCCAGAAAGGGATCAAAAACTTCATTACAATCACCCACTAAAATAAAATTATCAACATAATGTTGAGTGATCAATGGAGCTAAAGAGGCCCAAAAAGAGGCGTCCCCACATGTTGGAGCATACACATTTAAAATGGAAATGGGAACATTGTCTAAAGTAAAATTAACTAACACCCATCTGCCAGAAACATCAGCAAAATGCGTCACTGACTTGACTGGAAGAGATTTTTTAAATAAAATCAAAACGCCATTGCGTTTACCATCCCCTGGAGAAAAGTACACTTCACTCACCCAACCTCTCTTCAATTTGGCAGACTCATCTGCCGATAGATGGGATTCCTGTAAACAGGCTATATCTGCATTGAGTTTGGCCAACTGTGATAATACTCTCTGTCTTTTAATTGGCGAATGTAAACCTCTAACATTCCAAGAAAATATTTTCAATGGCATAAAACATTGTTAAAAAAGCATATCAAGGTACCAATTGAGGAAAAAGCATGAGAAAGAAAAATTCTAAAAGCATATATGCATATTAAGAAGAGACAGCAGAAATAAAGGAAGAGAAATTCATATAAAACAACAAAGTGAGAGCCAGTTACATGATGAAGAGAAAAGGGGAGAATAAAAAAGAAGAGGAATAGAGAGGGAAGATGAAAAGACTGAATCAAGAAGAAAGAACAGAAAGTGAGCTGAGGAAAAGCATAGGTAAAAGAGAAGTAAGGTGCTAAGGAACATAAAGAAGAGAGAGAAAGAAATGTAAGAACAACAGAACAAAGGAAGGAGAATAAAAAACTTACATATTGTCGAGAACAAACAAAAGGAGAGGAGGGTGAAGGCCACATGAGACAATGACGGGTCATGAGCTCCAAAGGGAAGGCAGGGAAGGAGGACAACCGCAACGGACTCCAAGGACATGAAGGAGGATGGTGATGTGAAGGAAGAAATCTGTGAAAAGTGGGAGAGAGGATGGAGGTTAAATGTTAAGAACACATAGATTTAACGTAAAAACAAGCAGTCAAGAAAATAGTATAATCATAACAATCATGAAAACCAACAAGGAACCAGGCATAAAAGCATTTAACATAAAATAAGTGAGTGGTCACCAATTAAGAAGAACTAGAGGAAGCCGCAATGTCCATTTTGGTGGCAGTTTGAGAATATAGAAAACTCTTTAGTTTCAGCGGATCATCATAAGTAGTAGTCTTGTTGTTGAAAGTCACCTTGAAAAGGCAGGGATGAAAAAGTCCATATCTCGCTCACAAAGAACGAAGCTGTGGTCTAAGTGAAAGGAAATCCTTGCGCCGGTCAGCAGTGGATTTAGCATAATCTTGTGCAAAGAAAAGCTGATTGCCAGACCATGTAAGGTGAGGAAGAGCCTTGGCTGCAGACAGAACGGTAAGTAAATCTGTATACTCCTGAAAAAAGAGGATAACACCTCTCGGCCTTTTGACATGAGTAGTGGAGAAACCAGTAGGAGGAGGACCTAAACGGTGAGCCCTTTGTATGTTGAGACTAGTGGACTCCGGCAACTGGAGAATCTTCGGCAAAAAGGACTTGAAAAAAGAAATGGCATCAGACCCCTCTGAATTTTCCGCCAGCCCATAAATGCGAAGATTATTCCTCCTACTTCTGTTCTCTAAATTTTCAATCTGTTTGTGGAGTGCAGAAAATTGGAGACATAATGGATCGACCTTGGCAACAGAGGAAGTAAGAGTATCCACAGATTGTTCTAGAAGGGTCACACGACCATCAATAGTAGACCATTTGTCAGAGAGCAACTGAAGAGTAGTCTTGGTTTCCTCAAGAGTAGTTTTAGTTTCCTCAATAAAAGGGCGTAATGCCCTAATTTCATCCAAAAGGACATCCATTGTTACTGAGGAGGTTTGTTTGGGAGGAGAAGGTGGATCTTTTTTTAGTCGTTTGGTTGAACCTTTGGTGAGGCCACTGGTTTGTGGAGCTGAAGCAGAGGAAGAACTTTTAGCAGGATCAGAGTAGTCATCCATCTCTAGGCACTGATATCTAGAGCTCGTGTGAAGGAGAAATTTGCGAGGAGAATACTATGTAAACATTCATGAAATACCACGGTCTTGATGAATGGCTCATGCAAGCAATAGCAAATCGTCAAAACATGTGAATGGTAATGGCTGAAGCAGGCTGGACCAAACCCCTTCTCTCTTCCTATTGTACTTTTTTGAAGAATTGATTAAATGAGGTCTTTCATACTGGCAATGATGCCTGAAACCAAAACTAAAAACAAGCATTGGCATAGCCAATAGGTCTTGCCTTTGGGACCTTATAAGTGTTTAGTTATCCAGCACAATATCCTTGGTGCAACAACAACAACCTATTGCATGGCTAAACACTTATAAGGTCCCAAAGGCGAGACCTATTGGCTATGCCAATGCTAGTTTTAAAGGGGGACGGATCTCTATTGGGCTCTGTTATATGCCCTGGCACAGGCAGTCCTTTTTTCCCGACTGCAGTGACAGCAGGCACATCAATGTGCACGTGCTCACACTGCTCACTTCTCACTAGTGGAGAAGTTACGGCGTGAGTCATGCCAGGTGAGCGTTGCAGGGGAAGGGAAATGCTTAAAAGAGAGTCATTTTCTCTCTGGATTTTCCTTCACTTTTTGAAACTCAGGAGCAGCAACATTGTTGTGGTGTCACCAGGGCTTTAAGTGGAAGCTTTTTCAATATTGTATACAAGCCATAGTTGCTGCTTATTTATCTTATGCAACTAACAACCATTGAAAAAAGCCAATAGTCCTGACTTGTTGTAGGTATGATGTTACTTGTTGTATCATATATCTGGATGCAATGCATAGAAACAGCAAAATAAAGTCGGGCGGCACACTATGCTAAACACAGATTTTTAGTTTACGTGTTTTAAGGCACACCCTTAATTACATTGGTCACAACCCTTTATGAGACCCCCTGATTTTTCCATCCCACTTAAACCCCTGGAGGAGATCATTCATTAACGTCCATGAATGTTTAGGTCTGGCTTAACATGATGTCATTCTTTAGACAGTCCTGTTGGGATTGCCAGTGCTTGCGTTGAATTAGCCCCATATTGGTCCCCAGGTCTGTTTTTGTTCTCACACGCTAACTCAACTCTGTCTGCGTCAATGCCTTCTGAGATCCCATACTTTGTACGCAAACATACAAATGCTCCTCGTAATGGTAATAGTTTTTAGACAGTAACATAAAACCTGCTGATGGTAGAATACAGAAAAGTATAGTCTTTCCGAGTCCTGTCGACGACTTTGCTTGGGAAAATCACTCAATGAGGTGGCACAATGTAACCGGGGCTTTGAGCGTGGTTTTTAGAAGTAGAACAGGGTGAGGAGATGGGGAATCCAGGTTCGAGTACCAGCATCAATCAACAGTCTGTGATTCAAATCACATAATGTGTCTGTGCCTTTAAAAATGAATTTGACCTTCTGTAATATAATCTTTTGTTTATATAAAACGCTCTCATGGCCGTGGTCCAAGTTTGCCCTATAATGAAGACACACAAACTGTAAAAAAGAAAACACCTAGGTTAAAGACATGGTCACGCTTCAAGCTGAATTCAGATCTGAAAAATCTCACACCTCCTTCGACAACAGCGTCCGGCTAGAAGTGTATCTGCTCCTCGGCAAAGCCGTTGCTGAGTTCCTGCCGTCTGGCCCGTGCTTCATTGGCCATGGCCAGTGGCCCATGGGCCCAGCTGGACACCTCCATTGACTTCGTCAAAGTAGAGCGGCAGCGCGTTGATTGCATCACTGCACAATATCACTTGTGGGGTTTCGTCATTTCCTTGGGGGCGGGGGCAGGTGGGACAAAACTCCAATGACGTAATCCTGGAATCAGAGTTAAGCCTCAGAAGGGTCCCGAGTGGTCAGAGAGGTGTCAGCCACCGCGTCTTTCAGCTTAGTCCGCTGCTGGGCTCTGCAAGCACCGTGCTCCCCTCCCTACCCGACCCTCCAACCCGTTTAATCTACTTAAGCTCTCCCACTACGGCCTGGTTCCTGTTGGTCTCCTGTCGGACACTCTAGTCACCAGAGCGAGGCATTCCGGAAGATTTCAGAGGCACAGGTAAACTTATTCAAACGTTTATATGTGGTAAATAAGAATGTTTTTAAATCTATATTGCATGTATGTGGGTGAGAGTGTGTTTATGTGAGAGAGACTGTGTGTATATGTGAACATGTGCCTGTATGTGTGTGTGAGTGAAAGTGAGAGTCAGTAACAGGGAGTGAGTGAGATTGCGAGAGATTTGGGCCCAGATTTACTAATGTTTGCCGCCAGACAAAGCTGCATCAAAGTTGTTGTGCTGCCTTTCGTCAGCGGGAGGGAGAAAAAAATTGCTTTATCTACTAACATACTTGCATAGTGCAAGGGTGTGCTTGTTCTCGGAAGCATAGGTTTCATACAGGTAGGAATCCTTTCCAGTACAAAACCTATGCTTTAAAGCTTTCTTCACTCTGTATATGTGCTGTACAATGCAACACACATGCAAAAGTGGAAAACAAGGAGAAATGAAAACATGTCTTCTTGTTACCCCTGCCTAAAGGAGACATAAGATTTGTATGCACATTACTATCTACCAGTGTTTGTAGATGAGAATTTGCATCTAAACCCATGGGTGTTTGCATGGGAATGCCCATGCACCACCCATGGAACATCCCCATGAAGCAAGTAACATTAAGCAACACATAGCAAAACTTTGCATTACTTTTGGATACTATCCAACACAAATCCTGTGTTGCATTGGATGGCAAATCCCACCCTAACACTAGGCACCGTGTTTGCATCACAAAATTGATGGAAACCCAGCGAAAAAGGTTGGTAGTCCTGGGCTTGAGTGTCATTAAAAGTGAAACTATATGAGTGAGATAATCAGTGTAAGTAAATGTGAATGGGAGTCAGAGCAAGAATGTAATGATTGCGAGTTTGTCGCCGTCCCTGGCATATAGAAGATAATTCTTGACTTACAGAGGAACCCAGAGTAAAATACTGGTGCTTGCATACTTGCAGCAATTTTTTGCATGACAAACACCTGTGACAATATACTGGAACTAGCAGTAAATCTTGGCATAAAAGGCCCCAGTGGTGAAATACTGGTACTGGCATACTAGAGGTAATTCATGGCATATAGGGCACCCCGAGAAATGTACTGGCAGACTTGAAGAATTTCTTTTCATGGGGATATTAGTGACAGAATGCTGGTACTAGCACAATGGAAGTAATTCTTGGCATAAAGATGGAAAACCTAGCATATGGCGAGTAACCTTGACAAAAGGCTGCCCTGACATAGTGAGGTAATTTGTGACATAATGTGACAATATGGTATATAGACAGCATAATTGGCATAATAGTGGCACTAGCATATTTCGTGGCAAAGTTTCTATAAGGTGGCAACCATGTAATATGGTGCAGCCATTACAAAATGTTTGCCCTGCCACAATGAAGGTAATTTTTAACATATGGGGAACCGATTCCACACTTTCAACCACACATTGAAAAAAATGGGCTCAACTCCTCGGGAACATCAGGTTTCATTGACTTGGTAAACTATTAAATGATTTGAATATTTAATGAGGGTCATTTCATCACCTACAACATTTTAGCAAACATGTGAAAAGTGTTGTTGGACTTGGCCCTTTTTGCAGGGTCATCGCTAAACTTTTTGCCTTCCTCCTGTATTTTCTCTGACCTGTTGTTGGCTGTTTTATGACTCTGGTCACCTTACCACTGCTGATCAGTGCTAAGGTGCATATGCTCTCCCTATGAAAAGTGTATACATTGATTGATGTCCATGTTTGGCTTATTTGGTTTACTATCAGCCCCTAGTAAAGTGCACCAGGAGTGCCAGGGCTTGTAAATACAAATGCTGCTGGTGGGCTTGCAGCACTGGTTGTGCCACCCACAGAAGCGGCCTAGTAAAATGTGTCTGGGGTCTGCCACTGCAGAACAAGCGCGCGGTCTGGTACTGTCGCGCTGAGTGCGAATGTGCACCTACTTGCCAGTCCCCAAACCTTCACTTAACTACATATTAGTCACCCCTCTGGTAGGCCCAAGGGCAGGTTGCATTGTAGGTATAAGGTAGGACATGCCCCGATGTGTGTGGCATGTCCTAATAGTGAATTACAGCCATTTTCGTTTTTCACTATTGAAGGCTACCTGCTCTCCATAGGCCAGAATGGGCTGCTGGAATTACTACACGCTGTAATACCAGTGGACCCATAGAGCATGGTAGAAATTCAAGTTTAGTATGCCTGAACTCAGAATAATAAAATACTTCTTTTAGTAAAGTTTATTTTAATATCCTGTGTTTGAAAATACTACTTTTAGAAAGTTAGTATTTACTGACCTGGCCATTTCAGTCCGCCTCTGCTGTGTGTGTGTGTTCTGCCTAGTAACAGTATAGGAGCTGGGCTGGGGAATTCCAGGAGACAGGCTGGCTGCCAGGTGGTGGGTAGAGAGATTACACCAGGATGGGTGGGAGGAGTACACCTTTGACTCTGAATAGACCCGTGCTCTGCCTCCACAATGCCGGCTCCGCCCCCTGTGGAGCGGCTGATGTCTCTGCCCTGCTGCTGAAAGGAAAGAGCAGAGTCACCACAACAAAGTGCTCCAAAACTGGACTGAGCCAGGCCCAGGCCCCCTGGCGACAAAGAACGAAAGAATTGTGCTATAAAAGAAGGAGCCCTGCTCCTAAGAAATCAGATCCTGTTTGCGCCAAGACGAACCTCTGCCTGAAGGAGAAGGACCTGGAGAAGCTGAAGGAGGAATACTGTCTCTCTGCATGAGAGACTGGCCTGCAGGGGGTGCCTGTCTGCTGGAAGGAGAGGAAAAGACTAAAGGAAAAGGCTTTGATTCAACTTGTGCTTTTAAACAATCTCCAAGGGCTTGCTTGTGAACTTGCCACCTGACCTGCGCCCCAGGAACAGTGGGCGCTACCTTCCCCCAAGGAGAAGAGAAACTGCTGGAGACGATCCTTGAACGCTGACCCCAGAGAACCTGTGCGTCCCCCTCTCTCTGAGCACCGCGACTTCTGCCACCGGGGCTGCTTTGAGCACAGTAAAGGCCTGCCTGGCCCGAGCACAGCAAGCAACTGCCCCCCGAGCAGTAGCTCGCAAAGTAAGGAAGAACCTGACCAGGCTCCAAGCGCCGAGCCTCTGCGACCCCTGGAAGTGGAGAGCATTGTAAGGACCTGTGACGCCCTGTTTACCCCCTGAGTGAAGCCGACAGCGCGACGCGCTGAAGAGATTGCCCCCGAGCTGCCCCTCCTTCTCCTGCCCGTGATCGTGTGGCCGAGACCGTCCTGGAGCACCCCACGAAGCACCGCCGCCCACTGCCAAAGAGGGACGACAACGCGATGTGGGACGCTCCTGCAGGGACCCCTGAAGCTGCTGCGATCACCCTTGTGCGAGAAATCAGATACTGTGTGCGAGCGCGCTGAAGTACGACCCGTCCGCTGCTTGGTTTGGGCCGTACTAGCGCTGTAGACCCGCTACGCGACTAACGCGTGAAGTGTGAGCTTTTGTACGGTTCGAAATCAGCTGTTCGAGGCGTCCCGACGAAGGTACGGCTCGTCCAGCATTAGATACATTGACGGCGCTCATGCGGGAAGCGTGAGCTTTGGCAAGTGGCGTACCGGACGTGTACGACGCATACCAACGAAGGTACGGTCCGTACGGTTCACGTCCCGAGTAAGCGTGCTCACGCGAGAAGCGTGAGAAACGGCAAGTGACGTCCAAAACTTCGTACGAAGCGTACGCAAGGCGCTACGAAGCGCACAGACACCCTAAAGAAGCTATTTTAAGTACAATTTTGCCATTTTTAAAACTGTGGACTGCGTGAAAGCCTTCAAGAGTAACTGGAACCTTATTTAAGTTAAAGACTGTATTTTTGACAACCTGCCTAAAGAAACCTTTTATATAAAGAACTCTATTGTAATACAAATACAGCCTTGTGTCTTTGTGTGGTGGGGTGGTGATTATTGTGTGGGATACCCTGAATGCTTAACCTAATGCCCTCTGGAAGACTGCTCGCGCCACGTTACCTAGAGGGTGAGCAGGGGTTATTTTTAAAGAGGTAATCCTACGCCCTGACTTAGATGAAAAGGGTCCCTGCTTGTCGCAAGTGCATACCTGCGCCAACCAGAGACCCTGGATTCTAACATTGGTGGCAGCGGTGAGGATTTACGGATTTGCATTCTTGGTGTCTGCGGAGTGATTACTAGCCATTGCACAGTGAGGACAGTCCAGTAGCTTGAGCCACAGAACTTTAAAATTAAATTTCGCTTGCCAAGAAAGAAGATCCCTTGTGTTTGGAGTCATGCCTGGCCCAAACAGCATTGAGAAATCAATCTCTGAAACCTCTGAAATCCTAGGAATGGAATGGGAGGCGTCAAAACTGGACAGCTACAAGAGAACTGAACTCAAGTACTTCTGCAGGAAGCTCAAGGTTCCACATGCAGGATGCAAAAACAAATCAGATCTCTACAAGGCGCTCAAAGCCTGGATTGAATCAAGGGGGGCAACTAAGGAAGTTACACCATTGAAACCAGCGGAAAGCGTTCACAGTTTTGGCAGAGGCCTGTCGCCAGAGGAGCTGGCAGACAGACAGGCCACCAGGGATCATGAGATAACATTGGCAAAGCTGGAATTAAAAAGCCAATTGGAGCTAGAAAGCAAGAAGCTGGCTCTGGAAGAAAAGAAAATGGCTCTTGAAGAAAGAAAGATTCAGATGGAGCATGACTTCATAATGAAGATATATGATATGGAGCTCGAGAGGCTTGAGGCCAGGAGTGTCTCAGCCCAGCAACAAGAAAGGTGCGTAGCTCAGAGATTGAGCTTTGCTGAGTGGGAGGAGGGATCCAGCTCAGATGGTGGCAGCAATATTGAATTTTCTAGTGCTGAGAGAGTAGTACGCACACCCAGAGATGTGGCGCCTGACTTGAAGGAGGGGGTTAACATACACCAGGAGGGTCAAGGGCATGAGGTAGCTCCAGTAGCGCGCAGTATCCCTGAAGGGAATAGGGTAACTGGCGCCGGGGTTCATGGTCCTAGTGGTGGGAGGGACACTCTACTGACTCTAGATGAGAGGTGCAGGGAGAGGGGATCCCCCAACCTTGAAGTCCTGGTATGTGATCGTGAAGACCGCCCAGAAGAGTGTGGGTTGTGTGACAGGGACAGTCAGATACTGTCTTGCCAGTCTCAGGAGAGGGGTGTGGAGTACGTGTGCGAGGCACTGGATGGTGAGGTGAAGGACAGTTTGGTTAACCCTGCTAGGGGGCTTTGTGATCCAATTGTGGGAGAGCATATTGTAAGTCCCTGTTTTCCAGAGCTATGCCAACACCTGTTGGAGAGTGAGTTCTCTGACCGCAGGGAGCTCACATTGGAGGCAGACCTTTTGGTGGAGTCCAGAGGGTCTGGAAAGGCATCGGGGAGTGATCCCAAGAGGAGTGGTCCAGGTATCTTCAAACCCAGTGTGGTGGAAGTGGCTCAGAGTAGCCCAGCTAGGTCCTGTAGTAGTGAGAGGGGTGTAGGGCCTCACGTCCT
The DNA here is from genome assembly GCF_964204655.1 of Triturus cristatus. Lineage (NCBI taxonomy): Eukaryota > Metazoa > Chordata > Amphibia > Caudata > Salamandridae > Triturus > Triturus cristatus. The sequence continues at coordinate 540,943,824 of NC_140579.1, forward strand.
GTCTTTAAGGGGAAGGAGTGAGAATGGGTTATGTCCCGGTAGTGCCCAACCTCAGTCTCAGAGCCTGGATGGTTCTTTAAGGGAACACCAGGTGGGGAGCCTAGTCTGTCCTGAGGGGCTGCCCGTTGTGTGGGACCCCCTAGTGTCTGGTGAACGGGGAGTGCCTTTAAGCAGACCTCCAGCAGTTCTGGTGTCTGGCTGTACCGCTCCTGTTGGGAGGGTGCAGAAGTCCAGATTGAGGGGTGAGAGGGGGAAAGAGTCCCCAGTGGGAAAACCAGTGGGTCAGGGGCCAGCCAGAAGGGCTGCGTCACCAGTGAATGACCATGGTGACACCACTTCTGTCCTGGGGGATCTTCAGGCACTGTCAGATGGACAGGGGTCGGGAGATCAGCGCCAGACAGACAGTCACACGACACATGAGTTATGTGTCACCCTCAGGGGGGGCATGCGTGCTCCCCGGGAAGTCCTGGTGCGCCAGGCGAGCGTTCAACCGCATGGGTTGGTCCCAGGGTTGGGAAGCCAGGGTCAGGTTTTGTCTGACCTGGAGGGTGGGACAACTGTAATCAGTGTCCTGACCCAGGTTGCTTCTAGGGGTACCACTCCAGTTGGGAGTGTACAGCCATCTGGAAGGGGGTGCAGAGGGAGGGAGTCCTCGCCTCTGACCCCGGCTCAACTGAAGGGTTTAGACCCTAGGTTGGAGGGCCAGGTTCAGGGTGTCCCCCCTGACCTGGACGCCCAGTTGCAGGATAGAACACCTGAACTGGTGGGCGAATTGCGCAGGACACCTGCCTCAGGTGCCCTGGCAATTCTGGAAGGGGGTACCACTCCAAGTGGGAGGGTACAGAGCCCCAAGGAGGAGGACCGGGTGTGGGAGAGGCCACCCCAGTCTTTGGTCCAGCCGCCGGGTACAGTCCTGGGGCTGGTGGGTCAGTGCCAGGATGTCATACCTGACCTGACAAGGGGGAGAATGGACAAAGGGTGCCAAGCACCTGGGGCTACTGCCCCCCGCTCCCTGGCACCACAGAGGATTGAGAGCCCTGAGAGGCATACGGCCTGGGTCTCATCCCTGACTACTGTCAGTGGCCACTGTAGCATTTTGCTGTCTGTCTGTTGGGACACACCTGTGGGCCAGTTAAGGTTAGGTGCTGCACAGGTGGTGTCCACAGGTGAGGAGAAGGGTTCCCCATGGATTGGCTTGGTGGGCTCTGTGAGTATGGACAGAGGGATCCCAATAGGTTCAGATTGGCGTAGAACTGGAGTCTGCCCCTGCAGTTGCGGGCCAGGTCCTTGTTCTATCGCCCCAAGCAGGGAAGACCATCACGGTGGTGATTGGTCTGCCCTGCGTTTTGGCTGGAAGGGGGTTGTGTTGGACTTGGCCCTTTTTGCAGGGCCATCCCTAAACTTTTTGCCTTCCTCCTGTATTTTCTCTGACCTGTTGTTGGCTGTTTTATGACTCTGGGCACCTTACCACTGCTGATCAGTGCTAGGTGCATATGCTCTCCCTATGAAAAGTGTATACATTGATTGGTGTCCATGTTTGGCTTATTTGGTTTACTATCAGCCCCTAGTAAAGTGCACCAGGAGTACCAGGGCTTGTAAATACAAATGCTGCTGGTGGGCTTGCAGCACTGGTTGTGCCACCCACAGAAGCGGCCTAGTAAAATGTGTCTAGGGTCTGCCACTGCAGAACCTGCGCGCGGTCTGGTACTGTCGCGCTGACTGCGCAAGTGCACCTACTTGCCAGTCCCCAAACCTTCACTTAACTACATATTAGTCACCCCTCTGGTAGGCCCAAGGGCAGGGTGCATTGTAGGTATAAGGTAGGACATGCCCCGATGTGTGTGGCATGTCCTAATAGTGAATTACAGCCATTTTCGTTTTTCACTATTGAAGGCTACCTGCTCTCCATAGGCCAGAATGGGCTGCTGTAATTACTACACGCTGTAATCCCAGTGGACTCATAGAGCATGGTAGAAATTCAAGTTTAGTATGCCTGAACTCAGAATAATAAAATACTTCTTTTAGTAAAGTTTATTTTAATATCCTGTGTTTGTAAATACTACTTTTTGACAGTTAGTATTTACTGACCTGGCCATTTCAGTCCGCCTCTGCTGTGTGTGTGTGTTCTGCCTAGCATCAGTGAGGAGCAGGGCTGGGGAATTCCAGGAGACAGGCTCGCTGCCAGGTGGTGGGTAGAGAGATTACACCAGGATGGGTGGGAGGAGTACACCTTTGACTCTGAATAGACCCGTGCTCTGCCTCCACAATGCCGGCGCCGCCCCTCCGCCTCTTTCTGTCTAGCAGTTCTTCTCTTACTGAAAACCTTGACTTCAAGATGGGGTTCTCACTCTCTTTCCTCTACTTTTTTATTTGCTCCCCTGTGAAATGGATCCAAAAAAGAAAATCATTTTTGCAGGAAATGTCGTAATTTAATTCTAAGGTGCAGCATCTGGAATAAAAGGTTAAAAATATGAAATATAACTAAATAAAGTAAGACAGTGGTAGCAAACTGGCCAGATTGATTTTATTCACACCCAAACACATTAGCGCCACTTTTACAGAGTTTGCCAGTGAAGCGCTATTTTTTTTTCCTTGTCTTTGTTTTCCCGGGGCTTGCAACTAGTGCACCAATCCTGGAGGTACTGCAAAGTGTGGATTGGAAAACAAAATGTGTACTGCGGCTATGCGTCCAGGGATGTGGTCTTTTTACCATACTGCTAACGTTTTGTAAGGATATCAGCAATGGACATTGAAATGGGACCATTCAAGGCCCCTTTCAGGCAAAATCACTCACTTATTTCTGAATAGTGAGTGTAAAAGCGTTAAGGTAACAATGTTGTTCCTGCTTGCATTTCACATGGTTTGCTAAATTTTGCATTCCCCTATGAGTGTTTGCTTTTTCCAAGCTGATGTTACTTTTTTCTGTATGCCGCATATTGCTCTTGTCTATTGCGTCATTTAAATTGAGCCTCATCCAGGTGTTTATAGCCGGCAGCAATTGGATTGTAGTTGAAGGCAGTGTGAGTTTTTCTCAGTGGGACAGTATGGTGTTCAGTGGGGGAGACGAAGTGGCACTATGGCCAGAGCTGCTGAATTTGGAACTGGGGAAGCAGGTTCAGCCTTAATAACCAGTCCACCAGACGACTCTCCTGAGAGAGCACAATCCCATGCTAGACCTTAGAAGGCTGCGCAAGACCTTAGAAGCGCGGGTGTCTTAGCACCAGCAGGTGGACCCTAGCATTGGCACGTCTGGGTTAACCTTCAAGGTTTGTCCACCACAATCCATACTGAAGTTCACCTCCAGTCTTGCTAGCAGGCCTATGAAGCAGCACAGCCAAGAACAACAGTGACTCTGTCACTGAGGTCACAGGACCCTTGAGCAGGGCCAGCTCTAGGGCAGTGCAACCGGTGTGACCGGGTGCTGACTTTGGGTGGAGACATTATGTTTGCAAGTAAATTAATGTTTTAAAAGCGCTTGCTGCCTCCTTCCTGGCCTCCAGCAATTTTCGGCAACAATAAAAATGTCATGATGACTCTGGTGTTTAATGTTCTGTATTGAGGAGTCACGCAGTATTGCTGGAAACATATAGTTTAATCAGGGTGTACATCCATCCAAGATGGGGCTCTGGAGCAACTGACACACACGAGAATCTTAGTACAAGAATGTAGAACACTTGCTCCATGAGCTCACTACATTCCAAGTCAGAGGCTTAGTAAGTACACATTACCACACATTCCCCTTTTTAAATGAAGATAACAAGCAAATTTAAAATACAATAAAACAAAAGTATAATACCTACACATTCCTAAAAACTTGTATATGCAAAATAACAGTGCATAAAACAATACAGGCATACTCTTTACAACAAAAAGAATACATAAGAAAAATAGAATGAATTCAAATTAAAGCAATTCAAATAAGAATACACCAACCATCATTCCTTCCTCTTTTAAATGTTTTAACGAGAAACAAAATCATTAAATCTCGTGGGTCTTCGGTGAACACGATCACTCCTACGTGGAATAGAATTGCCTCTTGAAAAGTCTGCAACTGCTTTTGGTGCAGAAACATTACGCGGAGTTAAAGCTACCCGGGAGATACCCCACCAATTACCATCAGAAAGTTTCACAGCATTCTTCCTCACCTCACAAACCTGAACAGGATCCTTAAACTTGGAAAAACCTTTCCCAACCAAGATGGGATTCCTGACACGGACCCAATCCCCTACTTTTAATCTGCAAGGTTTCACAGAAGAATTCTTTTTATTTTCAAACTTCTTAAAATTGAAAAAATTGGAGTTATATTCAGCAGATTCACATCAAGTACCAACATTCCCTGATTTGGGTAACGCCTTAAGGATCCAAGACGGGCACAATTCAGTAGCAGCTTCTCTACCCCTCATGAGTTCGAAAGGAGAGCTGCCAGTAACAGAGTGTGGAGTAGTGCGGTGAGACCAAACCAGCTCATGGATTGATTGAGCCACATCCATATTGCACTTAATTGAAGCTTGAATGCATTCAACTAGTACCTTGTTGAAACGCTCAACTTTCCCATTACTCTGAGGGTGATAAAGAGGTGTCCTTAAATGTTTATTCTTACAATTCTCTACAAAGGAGGACATCTCAGGAGAAACAAATTGATCCCCGTTATCAGTCAGAAGTTCTACTGGGAAACCCTCTCTAGAAAACACCTTCAAAAAACACTCAATTACTTTTCTTGTTGTTGGTTCTGATACAGGTTCCACCTCAACCCACCTTGAAAGATGATCTACCATCACAATGAAGTATCTTAAATTGTGAGGTAAAACTTGATATGGTCCTAAGAAATCAACACTGACACGTTGCCACACTCTCTTTGGACATAAACTCACTGATTTGACTTGCCGTTCAGTTATTAACACCTTATCGCTAGAATTACACTTGGTACAATTTGACACAAAATCCTCAATCTGTGAGTCCATACGAGGCCACCAAAACCTTTCCCTAATTTTCTTCTTTGTCAAGGTAGAGCCCAAGTGCCCACTGTGAGCCAATTTTACCACCTGCTGACGAAGAGAAAAGGGAACTACTAATTTCTCTCCACGAACTAACAAATCACCTTCTAGAGATAATTCATCTGCAATCTTCCAAAAAGGTTGTAACTCATTTGTTAATTGCGATTCCTTTGGCCAACCAGACTGCAATAATGTGATAACTTCACTCAAAGTGCAATCTGATCGGACTGCAGAAATCCATTCACTTTCTGAAAAACTTGCATCTCCTATGTATGCAATAAAACATTCTTCAATCTCGGCTTCTCAATCATGACGGTCGTTTTCCTCAATGGGAAGTCGAGAAAGGCAATCAGCCCGAGAGTTTTTTCCCCCAGGAATGTACTCTACTGAAAATGAAAATTCTAACAATTTGGCAGCAAGTCTTGAAATTCTAGCAGTAGTACGTTTGATTTTTTTTCCTGAAAGGATATTGACTAAAGGACAATGGTCAGTTTTCAGCGTGAAATGTCTGCTCCAAACATATGCTTTAAATTTTTCTACACTCCACACACAGGCAAGCAACTCTTTTTCAATCACAGAATATTTACGTTCGGCGTCTCTTAAAGTACGAGAAGCGAATCCAATAGTAAACTCACGTCCATTCTCCACTTGAGTGAGAACAACTCCTAAGCCATATTCACATGCATCCACAGTAGTGACAGTAGCCCTTTTTTCTGAGAAAGATTGAAGAGCTGGGGCATTGACAATTCTTTCTTTGATGACCTTAAAAGTTTGATCACAAGAGTCAGACCAGTTGTATTCCGCATTTTTCTTAAGTAAAGGCCTAAATGCTTCAGTTAGATTCGCAATTTTTTTTTAAACTTAGCATAGAATTCGCAAAGACCCAAAAAGGAAAGTAATTGGTCTTTGTTCTTTGGAGCAGGAACGTCCAAAATACTTTTTACAAGGCAAGGTTTTGGTTTGATCCCTTCAGCTGAAAAAACATGACCCAGATATTCTATTTCTTTAGTTTTGAATATGCATTTGTCCTTCCTTAAGGTAGCACCTCTAGATTCTAATATACTCAAAACATTTTCCACAACAGTGTTATGTTCATCTTCACTCTCTGTAGACACCAAAATATCATCTTGGAAAACCACAACTTGAGATAAGTGATCAAACATGCTAGACATTAATCTCTGAAAAACTGCTGCCGCAGAAGGAATACCGAAGGACATCCTGCAGAACTGAAAGGTTCCCTCCGGAGTAACAAAGGCAGTTAAATGGCGAGAGGATTTATCTAAGACAACTTGGTGATAAGCTGACCTAAGATCTAGCTTAGTAAACCAACATGAGTGACCGATTTTGGTGATAAGGTCCTCAATCCTTGGCAAAGGAAAATTATCCACCCAAATTGCCTCGTTGACACTCCTCAAGTCAACACACATCCTAAGTTCGCCATTTTTTTTCTTTGCGAGAACTATGGGAGACAACCAAAGAGTACCCTCCACTTTCTCAATGATGCCTTGTTCACATAAATGCAAAAGCATAACAGATAGTTCTTTCCTTACACTTAGAGGTATGTTACGTAACTTATGTTTGACTGGAGCAGCCTGGTGTTTGAATTTTATTGCAAAAACGAAATCTGAAATTTTTCCTAATTTGTCTTGAAAAACCTTCTTGAATTTTTTTTCCCAATCTAATTCTGACCTCAATTGTACCTTGTTGTCGCCAGACAGATCCACAGAACAACAAGAGCTGGGAACTAACCTTTCAATAGTGACAGGATTGCTTGAACCAGGTCTTATAACTAGTTTCAACTCAGCCTGATGAATTAGTCCTAGAACATTGATACCCTTGCGAGCAACATAAACTTTGCCTTTGATATGTGAATCTAGAAATTTGATACTGGCCAAGAAATACCCCAGCAAATCCACTTTGCTGCCTTCAAATGCCACAGTAGATACATCGGGAGGAAGCAAAGGGAGTCTGCTCCAAGAGAATGTAAATTTTTTATAATCGATGATGGTAATGCGAGCACCAGTATCTACCAGGAGTTTGATAGATACACCATCAATTCAAACTTCAACTTCAGGATCAACAACTGAAGAAAAGTTAAGCTCTTTTACACATCTAACCCCCAGCATTAATTCGACATTGGTGTTAGAATTTTCTCTTTCCATCTCACTGTCCTCAGTTACTAAAGAGCAAATAGGATTATTGAATCTGCCACCCCTACAAACTTTCAAAAAATGGCCCATTCTATTGCACTTCTTACAATGTTGACCAAGTGCTGGACAATACCTAAAGGAAGAAACATGATTAGGTGAACCACACCTAAAACAAAATATTTTCCTTTGTGCAAAATTTTGAACACTGGGTTTGGCTGGGTTTGTAAGTCTTTTTTGGTCCGCAGAAGTCGTCTGCTAATTAACAACAGCCCCTGAAATGCAAGTTTTGTTGAGAGATTCCTCAAGAGACTTAACATCATGACAGGATCCCTCAATACTTTTCGCTATATCAATAGCTTTATCAAGGGATGGATTCTTGCAGGTGAGCAGACGTTCTTGTATCTTTTTAGAACTGCATCTAGCCACAAGTTGATCTCTAATCAATTGAGAAGTGAACTCTTCCAATTCGCATGTCGAAGCTAACACTTTCAGAGCAGTCACATAAGAATCAATACTCTCTGAAGGTTTCTGTACTCTGGTAAAGAACTTGAATCTGTGAACAACCAAGTTTTTAGATTTCGCTAAATACTTGTAAAGTTGAGCGATAGCTGCATCGAATTCATCAATGTCTTCATCTAAACAATCATAATCAAGAAGATGGTCAAATACATTTTGCGCCTCAACACCAAGATGATAGTACATTAGACCTTTTTTCTGTCGGGTTTGAACTTAGTAGCATCAATAGCTACTAAATATGCTTTAAACGAACAAATCCAAAGTTTCCACTCTAGAGGGGGATCACCAGGATCTTGCAGGAAAGAAGCTGGCACTGTAATATTTTGCATGTCGGTAAAAAGGAAGAGAAGAAAGAACAAAAAAATACCTTAAATATAAAAAAAAAATATGAAGTCCGTGTAATGCACAAAGCGATAAATAGTTTAGCAAAAACCACTTGCACCAAGTACTAAGCGTGCAAGTCGCTGAGGTAACAATCACCAGTGCAAAATTGAACAAAGATTGCTAATGAACAAGGAAAACACAAAAAAAAATAATGTTAAAATTTGTATGCAGAAAGAATGTACATGCAAAAAGTTGTGGAGACAAACTCTCTGTTCACAGAATACATTTGTGCAGGTCACAGAAGAAAGAAGCCTGCAGTTTTTAAATACACCACTGGGAGTGCTGTAGACATGAAGTATGCCAGTGGACGTGCTGCATTAAGCTCTATGATCTCCTCAATCACGTCAAGAGTACAACAGAGAAGGAGCAGAGGTAAGAACCTTCTTATTAACTTCTTTTCAAGAGCTTAAACTGCTCTTGCAAAAACATAAATGTGATCCTGCTAACCAAACGCTGCTTGCAAAGTAACGGTGCTTGTTAAACGCACGAGAAACAAGCGCGAGCATGCAGACGTTTGAAGCGTCGTCTCGAGCACAGCGCTCCCTTTCCGAAAATCGCTCCGAAAATGCAAGTGCTATGGGCTTTAACTTCAAGCAAAATTGAAAAGTTGAAACAGTGCCAAGACTCAGCAACTGCGCAGCCCTATGTCTCAAAACATCGCCGCTTGTCACTGAATCAAATGATCAGACTCGCCGCGCACCATGGCAATGCAGCAACTCCTCTTTGAAAAAATACCTCGCACACTGCTTAAAAATGCAGAGTTGCTGTTTCATAAAGCGGGACAGCACAGCCAAGAGTGAATAAACCTCTCACCTCGCTCGTCGTGTAGGGCAATAAAAGTTCTAAATACCCAATTCAAAGCTTCACTGGTTCAGATCCTCTGAAGTATTTCTCCGCTTCATCATATGGCCCCTTCTTGCTCGTTTGAGTGATAAACAATCCCGGTCGTCCCCAAACTTGTAGTGAGGAGTCACGCAGTATTGCTGGAAACATATAGTTTAATCAGGGTGTACATCCATCCAAGAAGGGGCTCTGGAGCAACTGACACACACGAGAATCTTCGTACAAGAATGTAGAACACTTGCTCCATGAGCTCACTACATTCCAAGTCAGAGGCTTAGTAAGTACACATTACCAATTGTTCTTCCTAGAGAGAGATCGCAGTTTTGTCTAGTGGAAGTTTTGACTCCTGGAAAGGTAGACCATAGGGTTAATGTGCCTGCAGCAAAGAACATGTACCATGCAGATCACAAAGTGCACATAATGTAAATAGGTCAGTGGGCTACTGCGTGTGTGTGTGTAGGTGGCTCTATTTGTGTGTGGGTTGCTCTATGTGAGTGGCTCTGTGGGTGGCTCTGTGTGTGTGGGTGGCTTTGTGTGTGTGGCTCTATGTGTGAGTGCAAATGCAATAGGTCTCACATTTGAGAGTGATTAAGCTATTAACATTGTAAATAACAATGCCGTTTCTTTAAATGTTTTTAAAAACAAAAACATAAACAAAAATAATGTCATAAGCAATGCCAATAGCTCAAACTTTACAATGCCGAGACCATTGCATTGTAAATGCTTGTTTAAATTCTATGTGGTGGGTGCAAAAGGCTTTATTAGGAACTAGTTATGGATTTAACTCTGATTGATTTTTAACTGTCACTGCAATAATTTTATCCTGTTCTATTAGGGTTTTCGTTTTTAATCTGTTTTTATATGTATGTGTCTGTGAATGTTCTTATATGGTCCACGGACCAAAACAAAGAAAGATTGGATTGGAATATTACTGTGTCTTTTAGCAGGCTAATGCATGCATATCACTCAATCAATCAATCAATCAGAGGTTTATAAAGCGCGCTACTCACCCGTGAGGGTCTCAAGGCGCTGGGGGGTGGGGGGGGGGGGGGGGCTGCAGCTCCGGTAAGTCAAAGAGCCAGGTCATGAGGTTCTTCCTGAATGCGTGCAGGGTTGGGGAACGTCTGATGTTCAATGGGAGCTCGTTCCAGGGCTTGGCAGCTATGTAGCAGAAAGCTCTTCCGCCTACCCTGATCCTGCAGATGCGGGGGACTCTGTCAGTGGTCGGCGGAGCAGAGGTTCCTCTTGGGTACGTGGAAGGAGACTCTTTCATTGAGGTATTTGGGTCCAATGTTGTGGAGGGATTTGTAGGCATGGGTGAAAGGTTTGAAGGTGACTCTCTTCTCGAAAAGGAGCCAGTGGAGGTCTCGTAGGTGTTGTGTCATGTGCTCGTGCCGTGGAGTCCAGAGGACAATCTGGCTGCGGTGTTCTGGATTGCTTGGAGCTTGTGTAGCAGAGTTCTGTTGATTCCGGCATAGAGGGCATTGTTGTAGTCCAGTCTGTTGGTTATGAGTGCGTTGGTGACGGTCCTCCTGCATTCGGGGGGTATCCATCTGAAGGTCTTGCGGAGGATGCGAAGGCAGTTGAAACTGGTGGAGGTGACGGAGTTAATCTGGCGAGTCATGCTGTGGGAGGAGTTGAGGATAATTCCGAGGTTTCGTGCGTGGTCTGTAGGGGTGGGCTCCAGAGGGCAGAGGGCCACCATGTGTTGTCCCAGGCGGAGGTGGAGAGTCCGAGGATGAGGACCTCAGTCTTCTCCGAGTTGAGCTTCAGGCAGCTATCTTTTATCCAGGCTGCGACGTCCTTCATTACTTCCTGGAAGCAGAGTCTGGTGTCTTCGGGGTCCTTCGTGGGGGAAGAGGATGAGCTGAGTGTCGTTGGCGTATGATACTATGCTGAGCCCATGCTGTCTGACGATGGCGGCGAGGAGGGCCAGGTAGATGTTGAAAAGCGTGGGGCTGAGTGATGATCCTTGAGGTACTCCGCAGTTGATCTCTGTGGGTTCGGAGAGGAAGGGGGGGAGTCTGATCCTCTGGGTTCTGCAGGAGAGAAAGGATTGGATCCAGTTGAGGGTGATTCCTTGAATTCCAGCGTTGTGAAGTCTGGCTGCGAGCGTGCGATGTGAGATGGTGTCGAAGGCTGCGGAGAGGTCTAGCAGGATGAGGGCCGCAGTGTGTCCCTTGTCGAGTAGCATGCGGATGTCATCAGTGGCGGCGAGGAGGGCGGTCTCGGTGCTGTGGTTGCCATGGAAACCAGACTGGGAGGAGTCAAGGAAGGAGTTCTCTTCGATGAAGGCGGTCAGCATGCATGCTTGCAGATATAGCAGGCACTTCCTAAACTAAAAGGCCACAGACCAGCAAATACAATTGTATCACGGCAGAAAAATAAATACATCAAAAAGTATACATTAGTTCTAGTCTTACAAAAGGACTACTTGATACCTCATCACCAAAACCTAAGGGAAACATAAATAATACTATGTAAACATTCATGAAATACCACGGTCTTGATGAATGGCTCATGCAAGCAATAGCAAATCGTCAAAACATGTGAATGGTAATGGCTGAAGCAGGCTGGACCAAACCCCATTCTCTCTTGAAGAATTGATTAAATGAGGTCTTTCATACTGGTAACGATGCCTGAAACCAAAACTAAAAACAAGCATTGGCATAGCCAATAGGTCTTGCCTTTGGGACCTTATAAGTGTTTAGTTATCCAGCACAATATACTTGGTGCAACAACAACATCCTATTGCATGGCTAAACATTTATAAGGTCCCAAAGGCGAGACCTATTGGCTATGCCAATGCTAGTTTTAAAGGGGGGCGGATATCTATTGGGCTCTGTTATATGCCCTGGCACAGGCGGTCCTTTTTTCCCGACTGCAGTGACAGCAGGCACATCAATGTGCACGTGCTCACACTGCTCACTTCTCACTAGTGGGGAAGTTACGGCGTGAGTCATGCCAGGTGAGCGTTGCAGGGGAAGGGAAATGCTTAAAAGAGAGTCATTTTCTCTCTGGATTTTCCTTCACTTTTTGAAACTCAGGAGCAGCAACATTGTTGTGGTGTCACCAGGGCTTTAAGTGGAAGTTTTTCCAATATTATATACAAGCCATAGTTGCTGCTTATTTATCTTATGCAACTAACAACCATTGAAAAAAGCCAATAGTCCTGACTTGTTGTAGGTATGATGTTACTTGTTGGATCATATATCTGGATGCAATGCATAGAAACAGCAAAATAAAGTCGGGCAGCACACTATGCTAAACACAGATTTTTAGTTTACGTGTTTTAAGGCACACCCTTAATTACATTGGTCACAACCCTTTATGAGACCCCCTGATTTTTCTATCCCACTTAAAGCCCTGGAGGAGATCATTCATTAACGTCCATGAATGTTTAGGTCTGGCTTAACATGATGTCATTCTTTAGACAGTCCTGTTGGGATTGCCAGTGCTTTGAGCGTGGTTTTTAGAAGTAGAACAGGGTGAGGAGATGGGGCCTAACGGCCAACGCTGCCGATTTTGGAACTCGGAATCCAGGTTCGAGTACCAGCATCAATCAACAGTCTGTGATTCAAATCACATAATGTGTCTGTGCCTTTAAAAATGAATTTGACCTTCTGTAATATAATCTTTTGTTTATATAAAACGCTCTCATGACCGTGGTCCAAGTTTGCCCTATAATGAAGACACACAAACTGTAAAAAAGAAAACACCTAGGTTAAAGACATTGTCACGCTTCAAGCTGAATTCAGATCTGAAAAATCTCACACCTCCTTCGACAACAGCGTCCGGCTAGAAGTGTATCTGCTCCTCGGCAAAGCCGTTGCTGAGTTCCTGCCGTCTGGCCCGTGCTTCATTGGCCATGGCCAGTGGCCCATGGGCCCAGCTGGACACCTCCATTGACTTCGTCAAAGTAGAGCGGCAGCGCGTTGATTGCATCACTGCACAATATCACTTGTGGGGTTTCGTCATTTCCTTGGGGGCAGGGGCAGGTGGGACAAAACTCGAATGACGTAATCCTGGAATCAGAGTTAAGCCTCAGAAGGGTCCCGAGTGGTCAGAGAGGTGTCAGCCACCGCGTCTTTCAGCTTAGTCCGCTGCTGGGCTCTGCAAGCACCGTGCTCCCCTCCCTACCAGACCCTCCAACCCGTTTAATCTACTTAAGCTCTCCCACTACGGCCTGGTTCCTGTTGGTCTCCTGTCGGACACTCTAGTCACCAGAGCGAGGCATTCCGGAAGATTTCAGAGGCACAGGTAAACTTATTCAAACGTTTATATGTGGTAAATAAGAATGTTTTTAAATCTATATTGCATGTATGTGGGTGAGAGTGTGTTTATGTGAGAGAGACTGTGTGTATATGTGAACATGTGCCTGTATGTGTGTGTGAGTGAAAGTGAGAGTCAGTAACAGGGAGTGAGTGAGATTGCGAGAGATTTGGGCCCAGATTTACTAATGTTTGCCGCCAGACAAAGCTGCATCAAAGTTGTTGTGCTGCCTTTCGTCAGCGGGAGGGAGAAAAAAATTGCTTTATCTACTAACATACTTGCATAGTGCAAGGGTGTGCTTGTTCTCGGAAGCATAGGTTTCATACAGGTAGGGATCCTTTCCAGTACAAAACCTATGCTTTAAAGCTTTCTTCACTCTGTATATGTGCTGTACAATGCAACACACATGCAAAAGTGGAAAACAAGGAGAAATGAAAACATGTCTTCTTGTTACCCCTGCCTAAAGGAGACATAAGATTTGTATGCACATTACTATCTACCAGTGTTTGTAGATGAGAATTTGCATCTAAACCCATGGGTGTTTGCATGGGAATGCCCATGCACCACCCATGGAACATCCCCATGAAGCAAGTAACATTAAGCAACACATAGCAAAACTTTGCATTACTTTTGGATACTATCCAACACAAATCCTGTGTTGCATTGGATGGCAAATCCAACCCTAACACTAGGCACCGTGTTTGCATCACAAAATTGATGGAAACCCAGCGAAAAAGGTTGGTAGTCCTGGGCTTGAGTGTCATTAAAAGTGAAACTATATGAGTGAGATAATCAGTGTAAGTAAATGTGAATGGGAGTGTGAGCAAGAATGTAATGATTGCGAGTTTGTCGCCGTCCCTGGCATATAGAAGATAATTCTTGACTTACAGAGGAACCCAGAGTAAAATACTGGTGCTTGCATACTTGCAGCAATTTTTTGCATGACAAACACCTGTGACAATATACTGGAACTAGCAGTAAATCTTGGCATAAAAGGCCCCAGTGGTGAAATACTGGTACTGGCATACTAGAGGTAATTCATGGCATATAGGGCACCCCGAGAAATGTACTGGCAGACTTGAAGAATTTCTTTTCATGGGGATATCAGTGACAGAATGCTGGTACTAGCACAATGGAGGTAATTCTTGGCATAAAGATGGAAAACCTAGCATATGGCGAGTAACCTTGACAAAAGGCTGCCCTGACATAGTGAGGTAATTTGGGACATAATGTGACAATATGGTATATAGACAGCATAATTTGCATAATAGTGGCACTAGCATATTTTGTGGCAAAGTTTCTATAAGGTGGCAACCATGTAATATGGTGCAGCCATTACAAAATGCTTGCCCTGCCACAATGAAGGTAATTTTTTACATATGGGGAACCGATTCCACACTTTAAACCACACATTGAAAATGGGCTCAACTCCTCGGGAACATCAGGTTTCATTGACTTGGTAAACTATGAAATGATTTGAATATTTAATGAGGGTCATTTCATCACCTACAACATTTTAGCAAACATGTGAAAAGTGTTGTTGGACTTGGCCCTTTTTGCAGGGTCATCCCTAAACTTTTTGCCTTCCTCCTGTATTTTCTCTGACCTGTTGTTGGCTGTTTTATGACTCTGGGCACCTTACCACTGCTGCTCAGTGCTAAGGTGCATATGCTCTCCCTATGAAAAGTGTATACATTGATTGATGTCCATGTTTGGCTTATTTGGTTTACTATTAGCCCCTAGTAAAGTGCACCAGGAGTGCCAGGGCTTGTAAATACAAATGCTGCTGGTGGGCTTGCAGCACTGGTTGTGCCACCCACAGAAGCAGCCTAGTAAAATGTGTCTAGGGTCTGCCACTGCAGAACAAGCGCGCGGTCTGGTACTGTCGCGCTGACTGCGCAAGTGCACCTACTTGCCAGTCCCCAAACCTTCACTTAACTACATATTAGTCACCCCTCTGGTAGGCCCAAGGGCAGGGTGCATTGTAGGTATAAGGTAGGACATGCCCCGATGTGTGTGGCATGTCCTAATAGTGAATTACAGCCATTTTCGTTTTTCACTATTGAAGGCTACCTGCTCTCCATAGGCCAGAATGGGCTGCTGGAATTACTACACGCTGTAATCCCAGTGGACCCATAGAGCATGGTAGAAATTCAAGTTTAGTATGCCTGAACTCAGAATAATAAAATACTTCTTTTAGTAAAGTTTGTTTTAATATCCTGTGTCTGTAAATACTACTTTTAGAAAGTTAGTATTTACTGACCTGGCCATTTCAGTCCGCCTCTGCTGTGTGTGTGTGTTCTGCCTAGTAACAGTAAAGGAGCAGGGCTGGGGAATTCCAGGAGACAGGCTGGCTGCCAGGTGGTGGGTAGAGAGATTACACCAGGATGGGTGGGAGGAGTACACCTTTGACTCTGAATAGACCCGTGCTCTGCCTCCACAATGCCGGCTCCGCCCCCTGTGGAGCGGCTGATGTCTCTGCCCTGCTGCTGAAAGGAAAGAGCAGAGTCACCACAACAAAGGGCTCCAAAACTGGACTGAGCCAGGCCCAGGCCCCCTGGCGACAAAGAACGAAAGAATTGTGATATAAAAGAAGGAGCCCTGCTCCTAAGAAATCAGATCCTGTTTGCGCCAAGACGAACCTCTGCCTGAAGGAGAAGGACCTGGAGAAGCTGAAGGAGGAATACTGTCTCTCTGCATGAGAGACTGGCCTGCAGTGGGTGCCTGTCTGCTGGAAGGAGTGGAAAAGACTAAAGGAAAAGATTTTGATTCAACTTGTGCTTTTAAACAATCTCCAAGGGCTTGCTTGTGAACTTGCCCCCTGACCTGCGCCCCAGGAACAGTGGGCGCTACCTTCCCCCAAGGAGAAGAGAAACTGCTGGAGACGATCCTTGAACGCTGACCCCAGAGAACCTGTGCGTCCCCCTCTCTCTGACCACCGCGACTTCTGCCACCGGGGCTGCTGTGAGCACAGTAAAGGCCTGCCTGCCCCGAGCACAGCAAGCAACTGCCCCCCGAGCCGTAGCTCGCAAAGTAAGGAAGAACCTGACCAGGCTCCAAGCGCCGAGCCTCTGCGACCCCTGGAAGTGGAGAGCATTGTAAGGACCTGTGACGCCCTGTTTACCCCCTGAGTGAAGTCGACAGCGCGACGCGCTGAAGAGATTGCCCCCGAGCTGCCCCTCCTTCTCCTGCCCGTGATCGTGTGGCCGAGACCGTCCTGGAGCACCCCACGAATGACCGCCGCCCACTGCCAAAGAGGGATGACAACGCGACGTGGGACGCTCCTGCAGGGACCCCTGAAGCTACTGCGATCACTCTTGTGCGAGAAATCAGATACTGTGTGCGAGCGCGCTGAAGTACGACCCGTCCGCTGCTTGGTGTGGGCCGTACTAGCGCTGTAGACCCGCTACGCGACTAACGCGTGAAGTGTGAGCTTTTGTACGGTTCGAAATCAGCTGTTCGAGGCGTCCCGACGAAGGTACGGCTCGTCCAGCATTAGATACATTGACGGCGCTCACGCGGGAAGCGTGAGCTTTGGCAAGAGGCGTACCGGACGTGTACGACGCGTACCAACGAAGGTACGGTCTGTATGGTTCACGTCCCGAGTACGCGTGCTCACGCGAGAAGCGTGAGAAACGGCAAGTGACGTCCAAAACTTCATACGAAGCGTACGCAAGGCGCTACGAAGCGCACAGACACCCTAAAGAAGCTATTTTAAGTACAATTTTGCCATTTTAAGAACTGTGGTCTGCCTGAAAGCCTTCTAAAGTAACTGGAACCTTATTTAAGTTAAAGACTGTATTTTTGACAACCTGCCTAAAGAAACCTTTTATATAAAGAACTCTATTTTAATACAAATACAGCCTTGTGTCTTTGTGTGGTGGGGTGGTGATTATTGTGTGGGATACCCTGAATGCTTAACCTAATGGCCTCTGGAAATCTAGCCTGACTGCTCGCACCACGTTACCTAGAGGGTGAGCAGGGGTTATTTTTAAAGAGGTAATCCTACGCCCTGACTTAGATGAAAAGGGTCCCTGCTTGTCGCAAGTGCATACCTGCGCCAACCAGAGACCCTGGATTCTAACATTGGTGGCAGCGGTGAGGATTTACGGATTTGCATTCTTGGTGTCTGCGCAGTGATTACTAGCCATTGCACAGTGAGGACAGTCCAGTAGCTTGAGCCACAGAACTTTAAAATTAAATTTCGCTTGCCAAGAAAGCAGATCCCTTGTGTTTGGAGTCATGCCTGGCCCAAACAGCATTGAGAAATCAATCTCTGAAACCTCTGAAATCCTAGGAATGGAATGGGAGGCGTCAAAACTGGACAGCTACAAGAGAACTGAACTCAAGTACTTCTGCAGGAAGCTCAAGGTTCCACATGCAGGATGCAAAAACAAATCAGATCTCTACAAGGCTCTCAAAGCCTGGATTGAATCAAGGGGGGCAACTAAGGAAGTTACACCATTGAAACCAGCGGAAAGAGTTCACAGTTTTGGCAGAGGCCTGTCGCCAGAGGAGCTGGCAGACAGACAGGCCACCAGGATCATGAGATAACATTGGCAAAGCTGGAATTAAAAAGCTAATTGGAGCTAGAATATTGAATTTTCTAGTGCTGAGAGAGTAGTACGCACACCCAGAGATGTGGCGCCTGACTTGAAGGAGGGGGTTAACATACACCAGGAGGGTCAAGGGCATGAGGTAGCTCCAGTAGCGCGCAGTATCCCTGAAGGGAATAGGGTAACTGGCGCCGGGGTTCATGGTCCTAGTGGTGGGAGGGACACTCTACTGACTCTAGATGAGAGGTGCAGGGAGAGGGGATCCCCCAACCTTGAAGTCCTGGTATGTGATTGTGAAGACCGCCCAGAAGAGTGTGAGTTGTGTGACAGGGACAGTCAGATACTGTCTTGCCAGTCTCAGGAGAGTGGTGTGGAGTACGTGTGCGAGGCACTGGATGGTGAAGTGAAGGACAGTTTGGTTAACCCTGCTAGGAGGCTTTGTGATCCAATTGTGGGAGAGCATATAGTAAGTCCCTGTTTTCCAGAGCTATGCCAACACCTGTTGGAGAGTGAGTTCTCTGACCGCAGGGAGCTCACATTGGAGGCAGACCTTTTGGTGCAGTCCAGAGGGTCTGGAAAGGCATCGGGGAGTGATCCCAAGAGGAGTGGTCCAGGTATCTTCAAACCCAGTGTGGTGGAAGTGGCTCAGAGTAGCCCAGCTAGGTCCTGTAGTAGTGAGAGGGGTGTAGGGCCTCACGTCCTGTCTTTAAGGGGAAGGAGTGAGAATGGGTTATGTCCCGGTAGTGCCCAACCTCAGTCTCAGAGCCTGGATGGTTCTTTAAGGGAACACCAGGTGGGGAGCCTAGTCTGTCCTGAGGGGCTGCCCGATGTGTGGGACCCCCTAGTGTCTGGTGAACGGGGAGTGCCTTTAAGCAGACCTCCAGCAGTTCTGGTGTCTGGCAGTACCGCTCCCGTTGGGAGGGTTCAGAAGTCCAGATTGAGGGGTGAGAGGGGGAAAGAGTCCCCAGTGGGAAAACCAGTGGGTCAGGGGCCAGCCAGAAGGGCTGCGTCACCAGTGAATGACCATGGTGACACCACTTCTGTCCTGGGGGATCTTCAGGCACTGTCAGATGGACAGGGGTCGGGAGATCAGCGCCAGACAGACTGTCACACGACACATGAGTTATGTGTCACCGTCAGGGGGGGCATGCGTGCTCCCCGGGAAGTCCTGGTGCGCCAGGCGAGCGTTCAACCGCATGGGTTGGTCCCAGGTTTGGGAAGCCAGGGTCAGGTTTTGTCTGACCTGGAGGGTGGGACAACTGTAATCAGTGTCCTGACCCAGGTTGCTTCTAGGGGTACCACTCCAGTTGGGAGTGTACAGCCATCTGGAAGGGGGTGCAGAGGGAGGGAGTCCTCGCCTCTGACCCCGGCTCAACTGAAGGGTTTAGACCCTAGGTTGGAGGGCCAGGTTCAGGGTGTCCCCCCTGACCTGGACGCCCAGTTGCAGGATAGAACACCTGAACTGGTGGGCGAATTGCGCAGGACACCTGCCTCAGGTGCCCTGGCAATTCTGGAAGGGGGTACCACTCCAAGTGGGAGGGTACAGAGCCCCAAGGAGGAGGACCGGGTGTGGGAGAGGCCACCCCAGTCTTTGGTCCAGCCGCCGGGTACAGTCCTGGGGCTGGTGGGTCAGTGCCAGGATGTCATACCTGACCTGACAAGGGGGAGAATGGACAAAGGGTGCCAAGCACCTGGGGCTACTGCCCCCCGCTCCCTGGCACCACAGAGGATTGAGAGCCCTGAGAGGCATACGGCCTGGGTTTCATCCCTGACTCCTGTCAGTGGCCACTGTATCATTTTGCTGTCTGTCTGTTGGGACACACCTGTGGGCCAGTTAAGGTTAGGTGCTGCACAGGTGGTGTCCACAGGTGAGGAGAAGGGTTCCCCATGGATTGGCTTGGTGGGCCCTGAGAGTATGGACAGAGGGATCCCAATAGGTTCAGATTGGCGTAGAACTGGAGTCTGCCCCTGCAGTTGCGGGCCAGGTCCTTGTTCTATCGCCCCAAGCAGGGAAGACCATCACGGTGGTGATTGGTCTGCCCTGCGTTTTGGCTGGAAGGGGGTTGTGTTGGACTTGGCCCTTTTTGCAGGGCCATCCCTAAACTTTTTGCCTTCCTCCTGTATTTTCTCTGACCTGTTGTTGGCTGTTTTATGACTCTGGGCACCTTACCACTGCTGGTCAGTGCTAAGGTGCATATGCTCTCCCTATGAAAAGTGTATACATTGATTGGTGTCCATGTTTGGCTTATTTGGTTTACTATCAGCCCCTAGTAAAGTGCACCAGGAGTGCCAGGGCTTGTAAATACAAATGCTGCTGGTGGGCTTGCAGCACTGGTTGTGCCACCCACAGAAGCGGCCTAGTAAAATGTGTCTAGGGTCTGCCACTGCAGAACCTGCGCGCGGTCTGGTACTGTCGTGCTGACTGCGCAAGTGCACCTACTTGCCAGTCCCCAAACCTTCACTTAACTACATATTAGTCACCCCTCTGGTAGGCCCAAGGGCAGGGTGCATTGTAGGTATAAGGTAGGACATGGCCCGATGTGTGTGGCATGTCCTAATAGTGAATTACAGCCATTTTCATTTTTCACTATTGAAGGCTACCTGCTCTCCATAGGCCAGAATGGGCTGCTGGAATTACTACACGCTGTAATCTCAGTGGACTCATAGAGCATGGTAGAAATTCAAGTTTAGTATGCCTGAACTCAGAATAATAAAATACTTCTTATAGTAAAGTTTATTTTAATATCCTGTGTTTGTAAATACTACTTTTAGAAAGTTAGTATTTACTGACCTGGCCATTTCAGTCCGCCTCTGCTGTGTGTGTGTGTTCTGCCTAGTAACAGTAAAGGAGCAGGGCTAGGGAATTCCAGGAAACAGGTTGGCTGCCAGGTGGTGAGTAGAGAGATTACACCAGGATGGGTGGGAGGAGTACACCTTTGACTCTGCATAGACCCGTGCTCTGCCTCCACAATGCCGGCTCCGCCCCCTGTGGAGCAGCTGATGTCTCTGCCCTGCTGATGAAAGGAAAGAGCAGAGTCACCACAACAAAGTGCTTCAAAACTGGACTGAGCCAGGCCCAGGCCCCCTGGCGACAAAGAACAAAAGAATTGTGCTATAAAAGATGGAGCCCTGCTCCTAAGAAATCAGATCCTGTTTGCGCCAAGACGAACCTCTGCCTGAAGGAGAAGGACCTGGAGAAGCTGAAGGAGGAAGACTGTCTCTCTGCCTGAGAGACTGGCCTGCAGTGGGTGCCTGTCTGCTGGAAGGAGAGGAAAAGACTAAAGGAAAAGACTTTGATTCAACTTGTGCTTTTAAACAATCTCCAAGGGCTTGCTTGTGAACTTGCCCCCTGACCTGCGCCCCCAAGGAGAAGAGAAACTGCTGGAGACGATCCTTGAACGCTGACCCCAGAGAACCTGTGCGTCCCCCTCTCTCTGAGCACCGCGACTTCTGCCACCGGGGCTGCTGTGAGCATAGTAAAGGCCTGCCTGGCCCGAGCACAGCAAGCAACTGCCCCCCCGAGCCGTAGCTCGCAAAGTAAGGAAGAACCTGACCAGGCTCCAAGCGCCGAGCCTCTGCGACCCCTGGAAGTGGAGAGCATTGTAAGGACCTGTGACGCCCTGTTTACCCCCTGAGTGAAGCCGACAGCGCGACGCGCTGAAGAGATTGCCCCCGAGCTGCCCCTCCTTCTCCTGCCCGTGATCTTGTGGCCGAGACCGTCCTGGAGCACCCCACGAAGCACCACCGCCCACTGCCAAAGAGGGACGACAACGCGACGTGGGACGCTCCTGCAGAGACCCCTGTAGCTGCTGCGATCACCCTTGTGCAAGAAATCAGGTACTGTGTGCGAGCGCGCTGAAGTACGACCTGTCCGCTGCTTGGTTCGGGCCGTACTAGCGCTGTAGACCCGCTACGCGACTAACGCGTGAAGTGTGAGCTTTTGTACGGTTCGAAATCAGCTGTTCGAGGCGTCCCGACGAAGGTACGGCTCGTCCAGCATTAGATACATTGACGGCGCTCACGCGGGAAGCGTGAGCTTTGGCAAGAGGCGTACCGGACGTGTACGACGCGTACCAACGAAGGTACGGTCCGTACGGTTCACGTCCCGAGTACGCGTGCTCACGCGAGAAGCGTGAGAAACGGCAAGTGACGTCCAAAACTTCGTAAAGCGTACGCAAGGCGCTACGAAGCGCACAGACACCCTAAAGAAGCTATTTTAAGTACAATTTTGCCATTTTAAGAAATGTGGACTGCCTGAAAGCCTTCTAAAGTAACTGGAACCTTATTTAAGTTAAAGACTGTATTTTTGACAACCTGCCTAAAGAAACCTTTTATATAAAGAACTCTATTTTAATACAAATACAGCCTTGTGTCTTTGTGTGGTGGGGTGGTGATTATTGTGTGGGATACCCTGAATGCTTAACCTAATGCCCTCTGGAAATCTAGCCTGACTGCTCGCGCCACGTTACCTAGAGGGTGAGCAGGGGTTATTTTTAAAGAGGTAATCCTACGCCCTGACTTAGATGAAAAGGGTCTCTGCTTGTCGCAAGTGCATACCTGCGCCAACCAGAGACCCTAGATTCTAACATTGGTGGCAGCGGTGAGGATTTACGGATTTGCATTCTTGGTGTCTGCGCAGTGATTACTAGCCATTGCACAGTGAGGACAGTCCAGTAGCTTGAGCCACAGAACTTTAAAATTAAATTTCGCTTGCCAAGAAAGCAGATCCCTTGTGTTTGGAGTCATGCCTGGCCCAAACAGCATTGAGAAATCAATCTCTGAAACCTCTGAAATCCTAGGAATGGAATGGGAGGCGTCAAAACTGGACAGCTACAAGAGAACTGAACTCAAGTACTTCTACAGGAAGCTCAAGGTTCCACATGCAGGATGCAAAAACAAATCAGATCTCTACAAGGCGCTCAAAGCCTGGATTCAATCAAGGGGGGCAACTAAGGAAGTTACACCATTGAAACCAGCGGAAAGCGTTCACAGTTTTGGCAGAGGCCTGTCGCCAGAGGAGCTGGCAGACAGACAGGCCACCAGGGATCATGAGATAACATTGGCAAAGCTGGAATTAAAAAGCCAATTGGAGCTAGAAAGCAAGAAGCTGGCTCTGGAAGAAAAGAAAATGTCTCTTGAAGAAAGAAAGATTCAGATGGAGCATGACTTCATAATGAAGAAATATGATATGGAGCTCGAGAGGCTTGAGGCCAGGAGTGTCTCAGCCCAGCAACAAGAAAGGTGCGTAGCTCAGAGATTGAGCTTTGCTGAGTGGGAGGAGGGATCCAGCTCAGATGGTGGCAGCAATATTGAATTTTCTAGTGCTGAGAGAGTAGTACGCACACCCAGAGATGTGGTGCCTGACTTGAAGGAGGGGGTTAACATACACCAGGAGGGTCAAGGGCATGAGGTAGCTCCAGTAGCGCACAGTATCCCTGAAGGGAATAGGGTAACTGGCACCAGGGTTCATGGTCCTAGTGGTGGGAGGGACACTCCCCTGACTCTAGATGAGAGGTGCAGGGAGAGGGCTTCCCCCAACCTTGAAGTCCTGGTATGTGAGTGTGAAGACCGCCCAGAAGAGTGTGGGTTGTGTGACAGGGACAGTCAGATACTCTCTTGCCAGTCTCAGGAGAGGGGTGTGGAGTACGTGTGCGAGGCACTGGATGGTGAGGTGAAGGACAGTTTGGTTAACCCTGCTAGGGGGCTTTGTGATCCAATTGTGGGAGAGCATATAGTAAGTCCCTGTTTTCCAGAGCTATGCCAACACCTGTTGGAGAGTGAGTTCTCTGACCGCAGGGAGCTCACATTGGAGGCAGACCTTTTGGTGGAGTCCAGAGGGTCTGGAAAGGCATCGGGGAGTGATCCCAAGAGGAGTGGTCCAGGTATCTTCAAACCCAGTGTGGTGGAAGTGGCTCAGAGTAGCCCAGCTAGGTCCTGTAGTAGTGAGAGGGGTGTAGGGCCTCACGTCCTGTCTTTAAGGGGAAGGAGTGAGAATGGGTTATGTCCCGGTAGTGCCCAACCTCAGTCTCAGAGCCTGGATGGTTCTTTAAGGGAATACCAGGTGGGGAGCCTAGTCTGTCCTGAGGGGCTGCCCGTTGTGTGGGACCCTCTAGTGTCGGGTGAACGGGGAGTGCCTGTAAGCAGGCCTCCAGCAGTTCTGGTGTCTGGCAGTACCGCTCCCGTTGGGAGGGTGCAGAAGTCCAGATTGAGGGGTGAGAGGGGGAAAGAGTCCCCAGTGGGAAAACCAGTGGGTCAGGGGCCAGCAAGAAGGGCTGCTTCACCAGTGAATGACCATGGTGACACCACTTCTGTCCTGGGGGATCTTCAGGCACTGTCAGATGGACAGGGGTAGGGAGATCAGCGCCAGACAGACTGTCACACGACACATGAGTTATGTGTCACCCTCAGGGGGGGCATGTGTGCTCCCCTGGAAGTCCTGGTGCGCCAGGCGAGCGTTCAACCGCATGGGTTGGTCCCAGGGTTGGGAAGCCAGGGTCAGGTTTTGTCTGACCTGGAGGGTGGGACAACTGTAATCAGTGTCCTGACCCAGGTTGCTTCTAGGGGTACCACTCCAGTTGGGAGTGTACAGCCATCTGGAAGGGGGTGCAGAGGGAGGGAGTCCTCGCCTCTGACCCCGGCTCAACTGAAGGGTTTAGACCCTAGGTTGGAGGGCCAGGTTCAGGGTGTCACCCCTGACCTGGACGCCCAGTTGCAGGATAGAACACCTGAACTGGTGGGCGAATTGCGCAGGACACCTGCCTCAGGTGCCCTGGCAATTCTGGAAGGGTGTACCACTCCAAGTGGGAGGGTACAGAGCCCCAAGGAGGAGGACCGGGTGTGGGAGAAGCCTCCCCAATCTATGGTCCAGCCGCCGGGTACAGTCCTGGGGCTGGTGGGTCAGTGCCAGGATGTCATACCTGAACTGACAAGGGGGAGAATGGACAAAGGGTTCCAAGCACCTGGGGCTACTGCCCCCCGCTCCCTGGCACTACAGAGGATTGAGAGCCCTGAGAGGCATACGGCCTGGGTCTCATCCCTGACTACTGTCAGTGGCCACTGTAGCATTTTGCTGTCTGTCTGTTGGGACACACCTGTGGGCCAGTTAAGGTTAGGTGCTGCACAGGTGGTGTCCACAGGTGAGGAGAAGGGTTCCCTATGGATTGGCTTGGTGGGCCCTGAGAGTATGGACAGAGGGATCCCAATAGGTTCAGATTGGCGTAGAACTGGAGTCTGCCCCTGCAGTTGCGGGCCAGGTCCTTGTTCTATCGCCCCAAGCAGGGACGGTGGTGATTGGTCTGCCCTGCGTTTTGGCTGGAAGGGGGTTGGTTTGGACTTGGCCCCTTTTGCAGGGTCATCCCTAAACTTTTTGGCTTCCTCCTGTATTTTCTCTGACCTGTTGTCGGCTGTTTTATGACTCTGGGCACCTTACCACTGCTGATCATTGCTAAGGTGCATATGCTCTCCCTATGAAAAGTGTATACATTGATTGGTGTCCATGTTTGGCTTATTTGGTTTACTATCAGCCCCTAGTAAAGTGCACCAGGAGTGCCAGGGCTTGTAAATACAAATGCTGCTGGTGGGCTTGCAGCACTGGTTGTGCCACCCACAGAAGCGGCGTAGTAAAATGTATCTAGGGTCTGCCACTGCAGAACCTGCGTGCGGTCTGGTACTGTCGCGCTGACTGCGCAAGTGCACCTACTTGCCAGTCCCCAAACCTTCACTTAACTACATATTAGTCACCCCTCTGGTAGGCCCAAGGGCAGGGTGCATTGTAGGTATAAGGTAGGACATGCCCCGATGTGTGTGGCATGTCCTAATAGTGAATTACAGCCATTTTCGTTTTTCACTATTGAAGGCTACCTGCTCTCCATAGGCCAGAATGGGCTGCTGGAATTACTACATGCTGTAATCCCAGTGGACTCATAGAGCATGGTAGAAATTCAACTTTAGTATGCCTGAACTCAGAATAATAAAATACTTCTTTTAGTAAAGTTTATTTTAATATCCTGTGTTTGTAAATACTACTTTTAGAAAGTTAGTATTTACTGACCTGGCCATTTCAGTCCGCTTCTGCTGTGTGTGTGTGTTCTGCCTAGTAACAGTAAAGGAGCAGGGCTGGGGAATTCCAGGAGACAGGCTCGCTGCCAGGTGGTGGGTAGAGAGATTGCACCAGGATGGGTGGGAGGAGTACACCTTTGACTCTGAATAGACCAGTGCTCTGCCTCCACGATGCCGGCTCTGCCCCCTGTGGAGCGGCTGATGTCTCTGCCCTGCTGCTGAAAGGAAAGAGCAGAGTCACCACAACAAAGTGCTCCAAAACTGGACTGAGCCAGGCCCAGGCCCCCTGGCGACAAAGAACGAAAGAATTGTGCTATAAAAGAAGGAGCCCTGCTCCTAAGAAATCAGATCCTGTTTGCGCCAAGACGAACCTCTGCCTGAAGGAGAAGGACCTGGAGAAGCTGAAGGAGGAATACTGTCTCTCTGCCTGAGAGACTGGCCTGCAGTGGGTGCCTGTCTGCTGGAAGGAGAGGAAAAGACTAAAGGAAAAGACTTTGAGTCAACTTGTGCTTTTAAACAATGTCCAAGGGCTTGCTTGTGAACTTGCCCCCTGACCTGCGCCCCAGGAACAGTGGGCGCTACCTTCCCCCAAGGAGAAGAGAAACTGCTGGAGACGATCCTTGAACGCTGACCCCAGAGAACCTGTGCGTCCCCCTCTCTCTGAGCACCGCGACTTCTGCCACTGGGGCTGCTGTGAGCACAGTAAAGGCCTGCCTTGCCCGAGCACAGCAAGCAACTGCCCCCCGAGCCGTAGCTCGCAAAGTAAGGAAGAACCTGACCAGGCTCAAAGCGCCGAGCCACTGCGACCCCTGGAAGTGGAGAGCATTGTAAGGACCTGCGACGCCCTGTTTACCCCCTGAGTGAAGCCGACAGTGCGACGCGCTGAAGAGATTGCCCCCGAGCTGCCCCTCCTTCTCCTGCCTGTGATCGTGTGGCCGAGACCGTCCTGGAGCACCCCACGAAGCACCGTCGCCCACTGCCAAAGAGGGACGACAACGCGACGTGGGACGCGCCACGTTACCTAGAGGGTGAGCAGGGGTTATTTTTAAAGAGGTAATCCTACGCCCTGACTTAGATGAAAAGGGTCCCTGCTTGTCGCAAGTGCATACCTGCGCCAACCAGAGACCCTGGATTCTAACAAGTGTGCAATAAAATTCATGGTATCCCACATTCTTTAAAAAAAATCACAGGTAGAGAACCCCTCTAGAAGAGGTCTGGCTTACTTGCTTCGCTTGTTCACTACAATTCAGGGTTGATATTATGTCCCAGAACTTTCAAATATCAGGTCACCCCATAAAGTATGTGGTATCTAAAAAGATATTTGTGTTATCCTGTGATATTAATCATGTGGTTATTCTCGAAAGTCAGCAATATAAATCGTATTGATGTTCGGTGTCATGTAACAGGCCTTCCTAGGAAAATTTAGGTTCGAGGAACATATGATGTCACTTCCTGTGATGTCATTATGGTTAAAGGGAGTGTTGTGTTACTTCTGCCACCCATGGTATTTTGGTGAATCGACCCCCATGCAAAAGAAAGCATGCCTTTTCCATCTTTGTAACCGGGATCAGGATGGAAGACCATTACCACTGACTTCAGAAAGTCTTAACTGCCCCGTAAATCAGAATGATGCCAAAAGCATGCCTATTCAAGTAGTATAATCTCTCTCTCACACACACATTCTCTCTCTCTCTCTCACACCCCTCCCCTTCCCACTAACATTAATGGTGTGTTACGTTGCGCTACGTGTGTCCTGTCGTACTTTTCACTGTATATTGCTTGATTCCTTCATAACATAGAAATTTTGTTAATAAAGTAAGATTAGATTGGAACAACAGAAGGAACGAGACGGATGGTGTCTGGGTGAAGCCCCGTTGCCATGGTACCTCTCGCTCGGCGTTGTGTCTGCTGAGGAGCACGGTCATTATTTATGCATTTTTATAAAGCACGGACTTTACCCGAAGGTGTAAGAGCGCTGTACAATAGAACCAGTTACGTTACATTTTTTTTTTTTTTTTTTTTTTGATGGCCAGTTATCATGCTGCTGCTCCTCATGTAACTACAAATTGAGAGTGCAATTATTATGAAGCCTCTTTCAATCTAGAATTTACCTATGACGATATTTACTATGCTGCTATATACCTTTGATGAATACATTGGGATACACATGTGATGAACCTTGCGCGGTTTACGGACGTTTTGGCTATTATTAAGTTGATGTGGCGAAATTAGCCGTATCTCATTTGATCTTTAGCCCTGAAGAAGTCCCCTGGCAAAAGGGACGAAACGCGTTGGCTGTTTGCCGATTAAATTTGGAATAAATTTGAAATATCAACGGATAATATTTGTGAATCTGAATGACTCTTGTATTGAGTGCACCTTCCTTATGTTTGTGAACGTTACATGAGAGAAATGTTACAAAATAGAACGTACAAAAATAGCAGGACACAGAATCAAACAGCAGGCAAGATGAACACAATATCAAACACAGCAAGCAAGGAATGTACAAAAAATAAATATAACAAATTTACAATGACTAACAAACTTCCTGGCAGGGTCTGAAAATGAAGGAATTAGTTCTGAGAGTGTCTTTGGAATAGAAGAGATTTAAGGTCCGCTTTGAAGATCCGGATGGAAGTGGTGGCACGGAGCAAAGGAGGAAGCGAGTTCCAGATTCTCACCACATTACCTGAGAACGATTGAGCCATCAATTTTTCCCTTTTGAGGAGGGGGGCTCAAGCAAGAACTTTTCCGCATTCCGAGAAGGTCTCAAGCCTCCGGACAATATAGCGAGGGGAGGAAGAGTGCAAGGCTTTGTGGGTGATGCAAGCCGTTTTGTAAATAGCTATTGCCGAGAAGCAGCTGACACTGTATCTACTGTGTACTGTGGAAGGGACACACATGATTGAAGAATAAAGCAGCATGTGACAGTGACAAGGCAGTAGAGCCGGCTTCAGGGATCCCGAGGCGATCAATTCACTGTGCCAGCTCTGCAGATCTGTCCCGTGAAGGAGCGGGGCCGGGATACTCCAGCGGCCGCCGAGGGGTGAGAGGGCAAACACACGGCATACATGTAATAACTTGAAGCGCCGAATCCAGAGCGCGACGTCTAAGTGCCACTCCAAAAACAAAGCATTCCCAAAATAATAATTGTAAACGCGCGTGCTGGTGCCCAACTGAAGACACGTGCTTGCTTGACTCTTCTCCGGTTCCTTGTGATAACTGCTTGTGTGCAGCAGCACGAAGCTCACGTTTTTATCCGCCCTACTTCCCAGTACCCTCTCATCCTCACTGCAGACTGAAACCTCCTGCTGAGCTCTTAAACCTGCGGCCCCACCCCTTCCTGTCTCCATTGGCTACGGCTTCCCCTTCTGGGCGTGGTTTCTGCTTGCCTGCCTTCCCCTGGACGCCCGGCCCCTCCCTTCCTTCTGGGCCGGTCAGCTTAATTCTGGGAGCCGCTGCCGCCCTTCCTTCTCATCGCTGTCACCGCAGAGCCGGGCTGTAGCGAGAGGAGATAGAACTCATCTAGGGGGCAGTAGTTTAGGGGCGGCGTGAGATCCAGGGCCCTCAGTATGAGCCGAACTCACCCCGGGGTGGCAGCACCTGGACCCGGCCTGCTCATGCTCACCTCTGTGCGATAGGCATTGATGCATGATAATCCCCTCGACAACGATCCACAGCAAGGATGGCAGCGCAAGGGGACTGCTGTGTGCAGGTGGCACTCAGGTAAGAGCCGGGACCTGGGAGCCATCTCTGCGAGGGAGGTGGCATTGAGTGTTCGTTCAGGCAGGGTGGGAGTCTGGGTGCCCTTGTCTCTTGTCATTGTCTCTGGTCAGAGGATGCTGGAGGTGGTAAGCGAGGAGGAGGGTGATGACCTGCAATGACACGGAGGGGTGTGTGTTGTGCAATTTTTTTGTGATGTTTGTGTGTGGAGGGGGGTATCGGGGGTGATTTCGAGGGCTCCTGAAAGAACATTTGATGCAGTGAGAGGAAGTCGTCCAAAGGCACCCACGGGTTTGCCCCCTCATTTCTACAGGGGGCTCGAGGTCAGGTGGGTGTCGGGGTGTCCGTGGCCTAAGGCTTTGTTTGTAGTCAGACGGGTGGGCGAAAATTATTACCCTGGTACATCTGGGAGTTTTTTTCGCTGTCACTTGCGCCCTGCACCCCTGGCTCAGGTAGGGGTGCTCGGGTATCATTGGCACAGGCCTTTGTTTGGGCTGCTGACAGTGGTGGAAGGGGCGCAATGGGCTTATCTAAAACCAGGATAGCTGAGCTGTAATGCCATGCAGTAGCTTGGTGTGAGTGAAAGAGCAGGGGGTGGGGGCTTCACGGGGGGCCTCCTTTATTACAGCGAGGTGATGGCTGGGCTGCATTGTGCGCTGGCACAGGGTCTGCTTTTCTTTTGTCAGGTGGCAGTGGTGAGGTAATCCGCTGCAGTGTGGGCACGTCAATCTTTTTTTGCGGACAGCCATTAACAAATAAGTAGTGTGTTGGCACTGCTTTGAATGGCGGGCTCCTTTGTGTACTGGAGGGCGTGAGGTCAGCAGAGGCTGTGGTCAGAGGTGTGCTACATAGCTTTGGTGAGTGGCGAGGGCCAGACTGGCACAGTGATGCCATTAGGGGGGTTGAATTGGGGTCAGCACTTGGCACATCCTTTTGTTCTAGACACGGGTTGCTCATGCAGACAGAAATTTCTTGGGCAAAGGCAGAACCTGACATCCCACTGCATGGGAGGCTGCCCGGAGAAATCCTTTGTAGCAGGCTGGCAGGAGGGGGCGGGGCACAGCAGTGCAGAAGGGACACAGGAAAGGGGCAATGCATTGTCCAAAGGGGGTACAAAAAATTCAGAAAGGTCACTTTGTTGGCAGAAGGGGGACTCTATCCTGGCAAAAGGGTTTTCGACAATGTCAGAAGGGGGCACTGCACTGCCAACGAGGAGAACGATGTGAGTCTGAGGGGTCTGGAAGGCAAAGGGGCAGCATGGTTAGTGTAAAAATGGTCGCTTTGGTGGCAGAGTAAAAGCTGCAATGCAAATGGGGCGGGGGGCTTTGGTGTCGATGGGGTTTCGGAAAAGTCGAAGCGCCTAGGTTGGGCAGCCGATGTATGGCAGAACGAACTCGGAGGGAGGCTACTGTGGGCACAAAGACAGTGCTGGCGCCACGTGAAGGGCACTGCATTTGCAAAGAGGGTCTTTTGTGAAAGGGCCGCAATGGATTAGCCTTCGATGCAGCTCGGTGAAATGAAGAGACCTGATAAGGAGGGTGGGAGCACTTAAAAGGAGGGATAGGGGCTACACAGCGTCCATGCATCATTGGTTTACTCTGGCACTCTGCTTAAGATCTAGAACACCCCTGGGTGTCCAGAACAGTGGACGACGCCGATTGAAGAATGCAGAGTGCCCAGCCGTGCATCTTCTGCTTGGAGTCCACCCGTCTGCGCATGAATTCTGCATGCTTATGTCTGTGTGCCACCCATCTCCACTTAAAACCGTTGGTGTTGATGTCTGTGATCAACCGTTTCCACAGGAATCCTAAAGGATCTTCCGTTTGTGACCAACAGTCTGCACAGGGAGCCATGTGTGGTGCTGGCTGTGACGACCCATTCGCACATGGACCCACGGGTGGACCTGTGGGTGGTGCTGGTTGTGATCCACCCATCAGCACAGTGACCCAAGTGTGGATAAGTGGGTGGGGCTGGTTGTGATCCACCCATCAGCACAGGCACCCATGGGTGGACCTGTGGGTGGTGCTGGTTGTGACCTCGTCTGCACAGGGATCTGTGGTGGTGCTGGTTGCGATCCACCCAACAGCACAGGGACCTATGGGTGCTGCTACCTGTTATTCAAGCACCTACCCAGGCATCCATAGGTGATAGCCCCTGTGATCCGCACACCCAATACTATGCTCATAGAAGTCGGCATCTGAATGTCTCTAATTTAGCAATGTTGTCGTGTGTGCTGTGGTGTGGCTCCCACCCATCTGAAGTGAGCAACGTCACCCATGCGACCCATCTGTGCGCCTGCCATAAACCAATCTGCACTGTGACTGGTATGGGTGCTGGTGGCTCTATTCCACCCACCTGCACAGACCCCCATGGTGCTTCTGCCTGGTTTACATCCACCTGCACAGCCATGCCCGGTGAGTGTTGCTGCCTCGTTTCACCACTGGCCTGCCCCCTGGTTGCTTGATGCCACAGTTCGTTTCCTGATCCCATTCCCCACCCCCCACCAGGGACATCTTAAGGATTTTGGGGGCCCTGGGCCAAACATATTTTGGGGGCCCTTGTTCAGAACAGCTTTGAATTTATGATCCAATTTGAGCCCCTGTTTCCCACGCAGTTTCTGCTTCCTCAGCTGCGTTAGCGATCCAGTTTGCATCATAGGCATTAGCCTATATATTCCCGATGTAAACGGACGCGCTCAGCTGACAGCGGTAGAATTTAGTGTTTCCTGCCCTGCTATATTAATACTTTTTAAATTGTATATGTGTGGCTGAATTACTCTGTGCTTTTTAACAATTTCTCCTACCTACGCACACTTGCACTTTTCTTGATTCTGCTTGCCTACAAATCCTTAGCTGCTTTGATTCGCATCTTGCTTTTCCTCCAGTCCTGGTCCACCGCGGCTGATACTCCGATTGTGCGGAGGGCTGGGGCTACTATCGGGCTCCTCACTTCTGGCAACGCAGTTTCCACTTCCTCAGCTGCGTTAGCGATCCAGTTTGCATCATATGCATTAGCCAATATATTCCCGATACAAACAAACGCAGCGAGCGCGCCAAAGGCAAGCCTGTCTGTGCCGTGAGGCGTCCCGGAGGCGACCGGCGCTGGCCATGCTGCCCATTTCCCCACCGGTGAGTTTCTTCCACTATATTACAATAGAAAAAACTGCTTAGCCTTAGGCGGCTACCATTATGTCAGTGTACAGCAGCTGATCCGAGCTTGGAGGTAGACTTTCGATGCAATAAGTGCAACTGGTCTCTCCTCCAGCCCAGGAATCTCGCACCCAAGATCCTCCCACGCAACAATAAGTGTAAAAACAATAAGAAAATAGAGGACTTAAAGGCCACCCTTTTAAATTGTCACTCTATGCAAAAGCATGAACTACACATTTATGGCCTACTTTTAGACGAACAGCCTAATTTTTTATATCTCACTGACATCTGGCTGTCTGAAGCCTCCAACCCTACTATCACCTCGGCCATCCCTACGGGTTATAAAATCCTTAGGAGAGATTGGGAAGGGGGGCGGTGTCGCCATAATTTACAATAAAAAACTAGACTGCTCTCCCATCCCGATGGAAAACATCGAGAGCGCAGAGTCCTTAGGCTTCCGCCGTACCTTATCCCCCCATCATAGCACTGCTGGTTTTCTGATTTACAGACCTCCCAGTGCAATTGGAAATTTTATTACTACGCTTAATACAGCCACCGCCTCCCTGGCCTTAAAATACAACAACTGACTTATTCTGGGAGATTTCAATATACATATGGACAATGGAAAAGACCCTCAAACAATTTCCTTGTTGGACACTCTGCAGGCCTGCAACACGTTTCCATCTATTTCTTCGGCCACCCATGAGAAGGGCCATACTCTAGACCAAATCTTTCACAACTTTGACATATCAGTAAGCTTACTTCTTCCCATTATCTAGTCTGACCATCTCCTATTAAAATTCGTCATTCCCAACTTTGCCGCAGCCCTCGGGCTAACGCAGGGCAGAGGGACCCTAATTTCAGGACGTTCCATAAAATATCCATCCCGATTTTAGCAGATGACATCGGTCATTCCTCACCGGAGCTGTCTGGCTGCCCCGACTCGGACACACTCTCAATAGATTCATGGCTCCGAACCAACATTGATGCAGTGGTACCAGTTGTTTCCCGCTCCTCAAAGAGTTCTGCCCCACCAGCTCCATGGTTTAATGATTCCCTCAGATCTAGCAAAAGAAATTGTAGAAAAATGTAACAGAAATGGCGTAAATCCTATCCACCTGAGGACAGGAAGGTGTATAAAGACAACTTAAAAGCTCATTACATTCTCGTGAAGGCAGCCAAGAAAAACGTCTTTCAAACCAAGATAGAAATTGCCCAGAATAAAAGTAAGGAAATCTTTAGTATAGTTAAATCCTTTACCGCCCCGAAAGCCAGCACAAAGGAAGGGCCATGCACGGAAGAATGGTCTAAGCAAATAGCTCAATTCGTCATCAAAAAGATCTCCGTTATCCAACATGCCTTCACTAACACCTCAGAGGAAGAACTGGCCTTCTACCAAGCATATTTCACCTCTTGGATCCTCCATCTTCACTAGCTTTCCCTGAGTTTCAGCTTGAAGAGTCACTGACCCTTCTCCAAAGCATTAAGTCTGGCTCTCCTACCGACCCATGTCCAGCGAATATCCTGAATCTATCAGCTCCCACCATAAACCCCACGGTAAACCAGCTCTTTAATGCTTCCATCGCCTCAGGCAACATTCCGAAATTATGAAAGAGTGCTAAGATTCTTCCACTGATAAAAAAGGCTAAGGCCAAACCGACGGACCCTACCAACTACAGGGCAATCTCCCTTCTTCCGGCCCTCTCCAAAGTATTAGAGAAGCATGTAAACCAGGCTCTCCAAAAATACATTGAAGATGGGAAGCTCCTTCATGAGTCCCAATCCGGTTTTAGGGCTAACTACAGTACGGAGACCGCTCTGCTGTAAGTGACTTAATTTCTCAAGGGTAAGCTGGACCAGGAAGGCAAGGCTGTTCTGATACTGTTCGATCTGTCGGCAGCCTTCGATACGGTCCCAGATGAGAGGCTCCTGGAGAGACTTGCTAACATCTGCCTGGGGGGACCACCTTAACATGGATGTCATCTTTCTTGGCAAATAGATCTCAGGACATCTGGCTCCCCCCTTTCTCATCCCCGGTTCCGGCCATGAATGTATGTGTCCCTCAGGGCTCCATTCTCAGTCCTATCCTTTTTAATATATATCTATCCCCCTTGCATTTCTGATAGAGAAAGAGGGCACCAAAATTGTTTCCTATGCTGATGACACTCAGCTGATTTTTACGTGTGAAAAAGGAACCGACTTTGACGGGGCAATGATTAGGTCTTGCCTCACAAAGGTTTTTAACTGGCTTATGATCAATCAGCGGAAGTGCAATCCTTACAAAACTGAAGTTATTTTCTTTGGTAATCCAGAAACACCTGACTGGAGCTCTTGGTGGCCATAAGATCTGCCGCCCCTGCCCGTAGAAAAGGAGAAAATAAAAAACTTAGGAAATGTCATAGACAAGACACTCTCCATTTGCTTTCAAATCTAAAATCTAACTGCCGTTTGCTTTGGCATACTCTGGATGCTAAAAAAATTCCTGCCACTGTTACCGCTTGAGAGCAGAAAGATCGTGCTGCAGGCTCTGGTGACATCAAAGCTTGACTATGTCAACAGCTTGTACCTCAGTCTTCCCAAATTCCTTATCCAGTGCCTACAAGTGGTACAAAACGTGGCGGCTAGAGCCTTCCTGAGACCTAAACCCAGATCTAGTATGACCCCTATTCTTAAGTCTCTACACTGGCTCCACATAAAAGAACGGATCGACTTCAAAGTGATGACCATCTTCTTTAAAGCTTTCCCTGGCTCAGGAGCCGGCTACCTAAATAAGCGCGTTAATCGCTCCACAACATCTAGACCCCTAAGATCTTCCAATGCCAACCTGGCCATCGTGCCTAAAATATGCCGTTCCCGCACTGGAGGCAGATCCTTCGGCTTTCTAGGCGCAAAATTGTGGAATAGCCTCCCTGAGTCTCTGAGACTAACCACAGACCTCCTCTTTCAGGAAAAACCTGGCTTTTTAATAACTGATGGGTCTTTTACGCACATTTTCCTCTCGCTGTCAAGCGCCAGGACACTCTAGTCTGAGTACCTGCACGATTTATTAAATACACTATTTCATTTCATTAGGGCCCTGACAGTGCATAGGAACACTTGTTCAAATTCTAAGGGCCTTATTTATGAGGCCTTGCTTCACTTTTATGCTGCGGGTGCGTCACTTTCTGAACGTACTGGCAGCGTAAAAAATGTGCCATGTTGCCCCCTATTTACAAAGTGTCGCATCTAGGCAGATGCATCACTTTGTAAACCCCTGCACCACATTATACCTGCTCCAGGTATAATGTATGCAGGGTGGGTGTTGTTCCGCAAAAAGCTTTGTAGAAGTGACGCATTGAAATCTATGAGAACTCAGTGCGCCACTTCTAGGACGCCATTGCGTCAATATCTTACACCTGCCTCACAGCAGGTGTAAGACTGATGCAGGCAAACCCCATGTGAAAGGACACATTGCTGGAGTTGCATCTATTTTCAGACATACCCCAGCAATGCATCACTTTTGCGCCTACAGATATGTCAGAAATACTGACGTATCTGTAAATCCTTGCAACATGATGCATCATACAGTAAATATGACATATCCAAGATGCACCACTTCTCATAAATAAGCCCCTAAATGTGTTTACATCTAATGTTCAGGGATAGTTATGTGTGTTTTCAATATTGTAACACATCAGCAGCTCACCAATATTACTGCAAATAATTTATGTGATGCCCTCCCATTTCTTATATGTTAGGCCTAGTTTTGATCTAAAAGAAACTTTTTTTATGTGTATTGTATGAAACAAGCACAACATTTCTCTGCAAAATGGCTATACTAGACTTCCACACATCAAGTACATAAAAAATAAATTAAAGGAAAACGGTATTTAAAACAATCTGTTTAAGCAATATTCAAGGTCATTCGGGCAAAACTCTGGAGAACAGAGCTGACTTTGTCAGGGGGCCCCCTGAAAGGCTGGGGCCCTGGGCAAGAGCCCACTTTGCCCATGCATTAAAACGTCTCTGCCCCCCACCACCACCACCCCCGCCTTCGGTGCCTCCTACACTGCGGTGACAAAACACACCTGCATTGTTTTGGGGAAGCGGAGTGTTTTCTTGATGTAAAATCCTGCAAACAAACATCCGGTGTCTCCGTCTCACCAGGCTTCTGTTTCCTTTCTGTGTCTGACATCGCTTAGCCTGATTAATATTGATTTCCAGCTTTTTGTTTTAGTTTAACTAAAGACAGATTTCCCACTAGATGCTTTGAAGGGGTATTTGATTTCTGCTGGTGAGGCAGACCTCTGGCACCCTGAGCCATTATCTTCATTGGACACACACGCTGCTCCCACCCCTCGGGCTGCTTCCGCCCCCCGCGTGCTGCTCTCGTGCTGCCCCCGCCCCCTCGTGCTGCTTGCGGCCTCGCCGCTCTCCAGGAGGGTGCAAAGCCGTTGACATCATGTTGCAGTCACTGCAAAGGACCCGCGATAAGATGCATATCCTGTGCACTGCATCTCTGCTCGAAGAACCCTCGCCGAGGGCGGGGTCTATGCTTTATCCCTCCCTCCCTCCCTTCCTCGTTTCCCCGTCTTTCTTTCCTTGTTTCTAACTTCAACACCTCTTTTTCTTCTTCACTTACTCCCGTCCGCGCTCTATCCATCAATTTTGCCCTCGTCCCCACACACAGCAAACCCAGCCCAGCAGCACCTTGTGAAATCATTATCCCTACCTACCGAGGCGGCACCGGCGCCTCAGCCACCATCAGCTCCATGAACGTGTGTCTCCTGTCTTCCTTCCTCCTTCACCTCTCCAGTTCACTTCTTTCATTCCATGATCCCTTGGTTACCCCTTCGCACCTCCATTGCCTCCAGCCATTGCGAAGGCCTTATTGCTTTTATGAAATTTACAATCAGCCTCGCTAGTTGAGCGCTTCTCCAG
This sequence comes from Triturus cristatus, assembly GCF_964204655.1. Taxonomy (NCBI): domain Eukaryota; kingdom Metazoa; phylum Chordata; class Amphibia; order Caudata; family Salamandridae; genus Triturus; species Triturus cristatus. Next base: position 540,981,389 of record NC_140579.1, read on the forward strand.
CATACTCTGCTGCTGTGCTAGGGTATTGTGGTGCCACCCTTGAAAGATCGTGGCGCACAGTGTGTGTGGCAGTGCCCACCCCAGTGGACGGTCCTCCTGGGTTAGTTGCTACTGTCGCAAAAGTTGACATTGTTTATCACAACTAAACATAGAGTGATAAAGGCTGCTTTGTATTCGGAGTGGCGCAAGAAAGAATTCTCTATCTCGCAAGGAAAGAATCCTCTATCTCGCATGTTCTGATATAATTCTAGGAACTAGCAACTAAACAGTGCACACGTGATATGTGGAATGCGATGGCTGGTGAGCGATCCAGGCCTCTCCGCTGGCCCCCTTTGACATCTCAGGATGTAGCAAGTTGTACACGTGTTTGCTGGTTGGCAGTGCTTCTTGGTTTGATTTGTGGAGGGACTCGTCCTGTCTTGACAGTGAAAGGAAAATGTAGACCTTCAGGCAGATAAAGAAGCCAAATGGAGACACCTTGCAGCATAGTGGCCCATTGATTTCATTATGACATTTTGTAGCATATCCATCGGATTTGGTAAGAAAGCGATCAGCAATACACAGGTCCAGAAAGTGATTATTTTCACCCCTCCTTGTCTTTTTAGGTCTCGCCTGGCTATTGCGTAAGCGATCGCTCAGCGAGACTCTAGTAAGGGGCTCCCAAAAGTGCTCCAAAAGCGGATTGCATAGCGAGCACGCGCACAATGACGTGCATCGTGCCGCCATGCAATCCACTTTTGGGGAAGCGCTTCAGGCCACTGGCGCGTGCACTGGCGACGGGCGTGCTGTTACGCGCACAATGACGAGCAGAGGCGCCATATGGCTTTCCTCTCTCGTCATGGTGCGTGCACATCGCACACCACTCGCCAGCCAGCTTGCTTTCACTTTTGCGCCTCAATGCTCCTCCCCCTCCCCCACCACAGAGCGCGTCTCACCGCTTGCTCCGATCTCTCGCTCTCTTACTCCCCATCCCATTCACGCAGCTTCTCCCCCCTCCCCTCCCCTTCCTCTCTCACTTGGCCTGTCAACTTCTCTCTCTTGCTTTCGTTCTCCCATTCTGTCTTATAAAATTCAAGATACTGAAATATGTTTAGCCCTATCAAATTATTAGTTTTGGCGCATGCATTTCTTTCCTGTAGATAAATATTTTTTTAAAAGTATTTTAAAAGCAAAAGACCTCTGTGCAGAGCATTTGATCCGCCAGACATGTGAATTGCACGTCATACCAACTTCTGTCAGCGTTGGCACGCTTCCTAACAGCTCATCTGACAGCTTACATTGGTTTGCTCAAGATCACAATGTCAATTGGCAGAGCCGATGCAGTCTCCTAACTAAAACATAAAAAGCTGGTGGATTTCCATACCGACGGTGTAAACTAGGGAGACTAACTTGCCAGTACACATACCTACATTTAATTTCGTTTGGCAACCTTTGAAATGACTTGGAATCGCAAACGCGTTTTTCTTTTTCTTTCAATGGCAAATAAACTTGACATTATGTTTCCTTTTCGTAATAACGCTGTATCCGGAAAAGTATCAAACTACGGCATGCGTCATCCTGCAAGGCAATAGCTTTTTCGCTACAACCAAAACAAGCATTTGCAATGCAATAGGTCTCGCAGTTACGCGAGTTTCAGCTATTGGCATTGTAAATGACAATGCCTTTTATTTATGTTTTAATAAGCAAAACCAAAAAGGCATTGTCGTTTAGAATGCCAATAGCTCAAACTCGCGTAATTGCGAGACCTATTGCATTGCAAATGTTTGTTGTTGGTGAAGTCAGTCCTCTTTTGTCATGTTTTTTTCTGGTGTTGAAAAACAACTTTTCCTGAGTCAATTACATTCTTATAGTACATGGCTACCCGACCTGGCCTCCCAGCTCTAGTACCAGCCATCTATTCCCACACTTAATTAATCCCTTCTCGTGTGCACTGGTGGCATTTATAACGGATTCCTATATTTGTTGGTCATACCAATCACCTCTGCCCTTGTTATCTGGTTGTGCCAGTCAGCCTGCTTCATATTTGCTGCTACCACTCGTTCCCTCTTCTATAATTAATGATGGCGACCAGCTTCCATATTTGCTGGTGCTACCAATCTATTCATCTTAAAATTGCTGATAGTGTCAATAATCTAGTCTGTGAATTTCCTGTGAAACTAGTAACGTTTTGGTTTATTTGCTGGTGGCTCTAGATCTCTGCACTGTTGATGATGACCGTTGCACTTTCCCGCATGTACTGGTTGTGCCAGTCAACTCTTCGGCAAACACCCGTGGCATCAAGCACTGTGTTTTACTGTTACTGGTGTTAATCTCAATCAATCAATCATGGAATTTGTATAGCGCACTACTCACCCGTAGGGTCTCAAGGCGCTGGGGGGTGGGGTGGGGGGGAACGTTACTGCTCGAACAGCCAGGTCTTGAGTTGCTTCCTGAAGGCGAGGTGGTCCTGGGTTGTCCGGAGGTGGATGGGGAGGGAGTTCCATGTCTTGGCAGCCAGGTAGGAGAAGGATCTTCCTCCGGCGGTGGTTCTGCGGATGCGTGGAACGGCGGCGAGGGCGAGGCTGGCGGAGCGGAGCTGGCGGGTGGGCGTGTGGAAGGTCAGGCGGGTGTTGATGAGCTTGGGGCCCAGGTCGTGGAGGGCCTTGTGTGCGTGGGTGAGGAGTCTGAACGTGATCCTCTTGCTGACAGGGAGCCAGTGCAGGTCTCTCAGGTGTCCGGAGATGTGGCTGTGCAGGGGGATGTCCAGGACGAGTCGTGCTGAGGCGTTCTGGATTCGTTGGAGTTTCCTCTGGAGTTTGGCGGTGGTGCCGGCGTAGAGGGTGTTTCCGTAGTCCAGCTGGCTGGTGACGAGTGCCTGGGTGACCGTCTTCCTAGTCTCGGTGGGGATCCACCGGAAGATCTTTCGAAGCATGCGCAAGGTGTTGAAGCATGAAGATGAGACGTCGTTTACTTGTCTGGTCATCGACAGGGAGGAGTCCAGGATGAAGCCCAGGTTGCGTGCGTGGTCCTTTGGCTTGGGGGTGGTGCCCAGGGCAGGGGGCCACCAGGAGTCGTCCCAGGCTGAGGGTGATGATCCCAGGATGAGGACCTCCGTCTTGTCAGAGTTCAGTTTGAGGCGGCTGTTCTTCATCCATTCGGCGACGTCTTTCATCCCTTCATGTAGGCTGGCTCTGGCGGTGGCCGGGTCGTTGGTGAGGGAGAGGATCAGCTGGGTGTCGTCGGCCTAGGTGATGATCTTGAGGTTGTGTTGGCGTGCGATGGTTGCGAGGGGGCGCATGTAAACGTTGAAGAGGGTGGGGCTGAGCGATGATCCCTGTGGAACGCCGCAGATGACCTCAGTGGCCGCTGACTGGAACGGGGGGAGGCGGACTCTTTGGGTTCTTCCGGCAAGGAATGAGATGATCCACTTCAGGGCCTTCTCCTGGATTCCAGTGTTGTTCAGGCGTTGCACTAGGGTACGGTGGCAGACAGTGTCGAATGCTGCGGAGAGGTCCAAGAGGATGATGGCCGCTGTTTCCCCGTTGTCCAGTAGGGCTTTGATGTCGTCTGTGGCCGCGATGAGGGCGGTCTCCGTGCTGTGGTTGGCTCGGAAGCCGGACTGCGAGTGGTCGAGGGATCCGTTCGTCTCGAGGAAGTCGGCTAGCTGTTTGTTGACGGTCTTCTCGATGACTTTGGCAGGGAACGGGAGGAACGAGATGGGGCGGAAGTTCTTGAGGTCGGTGGGGTCTGCTGAAGGTTTCTTCAGCAGGGCGCTGATCTCGGCGTATTTCCAGCACTCCGGGTAGGTGGTGGTGTCAAAGGAGGCGTTGATGATGTCGCGAAGGTGGGGTGCGATGATGCCGTTGGCCTTGTTGAAAATGTGGTGTGGGCAGGGGTCCGTGGGGGATCCGGAGTGGATAGTGTTCATCGTCCGGGTTGTGTCTTCGGTGCTGACCGGGGTCCAGGTGCGGAGGGTGGAGGTGGGGGGTGTTGGTTCGGTGGTGGGGTTCGTGGTTGGAGGGCCGAAGCTGCTGTGTATGTCGGTGATCTTGTCGTGGAAGAAGGCGGCGAGTGAGTTACAGAGGTCTTGCGAGGGAGTGATGTCGTTGTTTCCGGCGTCGGGGTTGGAGAGCTCTTTGACGATGTTGAAGAGTTCCTTGCTGTTGTGGGTGTTGTTGTCCAGACGTTCCTTGAAGGCTGTCTTCTTCGTGGCGCGGATCAGTTGGTGGTGTTTGCGGGTGGCGTGCTTGAGGGCGATCATGTTGCCTGTGGTCTGGTTGGTGCGCCAGGTAGCCTCCAGGGAGCGGCAGTTCTTCTTGGAAGTGATGAGTTCGTCGGTGAACCAAGATGCTTTCTTGCTGCCGTGTCTGCTGGGAGGGTTCTTCAGTGGTGCGAGGACGTCAGCGCAGTTGGTGATCCACTGTGTGAGGTAGTTGGCGGCTTCGTAGGGGTCCGTTGAGCTGGCGGGGGGGTTCTGGCTGAGGGAGGCGGTGAGCTGCTCGTTGGTGATCTTGTTCCAGCTCCTGCGAGGGGCCTGTTGTGTGCGGTGGTGGGTCGTAGTCCTTCTGAAGCTGAAGTGGACGCAGCTGTGGTCGGTCCACTGGAGTTTGGTGGAGTGGCTGAAGGCGACGTACTTGCTGGATGAGAAGATTGGGTCGAGCGTGTGGCCGGCATAGTGGGTGGGGGTGGTAACCAATTGCTTGAGTCCGAGGTTGTCAAGGTTGTCCATCAGGGTGGCGGTGTTGTGGTCCTTGCTGTTCTCCAGGTGGAAGTTGAGGTCCCCCAGGAGGATGTAGTCGGTGGAGTTGATGGCGTGCAGGCTGACGAAGTCTGTGATGTCTTCGCTGAATCATGTGCGTGGTCCTGGTGGTCTGTAAATGAGGGTGCCTCTGAGCGTGGTCTTGGGGTCAATGTGTATCTGGAAGTGAAGGTGTTCGGCGGAGGTGAAGGGGTCATCCATTGATGCGCTCCCCCCTGGTGATCTTGTAGCCGTCTGGGATGGCGATGGCGGCGTCGGGTGCTGAGGAGGCGTTCATCCAGGTTTCTGTCAGGAAGGCGATGTCTGGTGCTGTCGAGTCGAGGAGGTTCCAGAGTTCGACGGCATGCCTGTGGATGGAGTGGGTGTTGAGCAGGATGCACATCAGATGGTTGTTGCTGGGGCTCGGTTTGGCTGGTGCGGTGCGGGTTCGGAGGCAGGTGAAGCGGCAGGCTTGGCAGGTGAAGGGTCCGTGGGTGCGTTTCGGGGTGGCTCGGTAGCAGGCGGTGTTTCTGCCGGCATTGAGTGCGTGGAGGGTTGTGGTGTCGTAGGTGAGTCGGGTGCGCTGGCGTCGGCAAGGGCCAGGGGGTCTGGCGCTGGGCGCGGTCCAGGCGTGGACGGGCGCAGACGGGCTAGCCTTAGGCGCGCCTCCGGCGCGCCAGCGGCGCAGCCGCTGCGCGGCCTCCATATAAGGGGGAGAGGGAGGGAGGAGTAGCTGGGAGGTGGGAGCGGGGAGGCCAATGGGAGAGGAGGGGGCGGGGCCGCAGTGGTCAGCGGCGGGAAAAAACGGGAAAAACGGCGGGAGAAACCGGCGAGGGACAAGGGGGGAGGGGGGATACAGAAGAGAAGGGGAGAGAGGGGGCACAAGGGGAACAAGGCTGGGAGCTGGGAGCAAGAAAAGGGGATACAGAAGAGAAGGGTTAGGGGTACAGCAGAGAGGCAGGAACCACAGAGGAGCAGTCAGCCAGCGTGGGTGATCGGGCAGCAGCAGGCAGCTGACACGGGTGCAGGAGCAGCAGGGTCACAGACACACAGGGGGCTGCGTGGCGGTGAGGGGAGCGACCTGCCTGGTGACAGGGTCAAGGGTCGCTCTCACCACCGCTGCACGGCCTCCATATAAGGGGGAGAGGGAGGGAGGAGTAGCTGGGAGGTGGGAGCAGGGAGGCCAATGGGAGAGGAGGGGGCGGGGCGGCAGTGGTCAGCGGCGGGAAAAAACGGGAAAAACGGCGGGAGAAACCGGCGAGGGACAGGGGGGTGGGGGATACAGAAGAGAAGGGGAGAGAGGGGGCACAAGGGGAACAAGGCTGGGAGCTGGGAGCAAGAAAAGGGGGTACAGAAGAGAAGGGTCTCCTTTTGCATACATTTCTGGTGGTGTTGGTCGCCGCTTCCCATGTTTGTGGTATTTGCGACCTCTTTCTGTATGGCAGTACCAATCGCATCTATCAACTCTATCAGCAATTACTGGTGGCATCCGACATCTTTTATGATGGTTATTACTTGATTATGTGCCAAAGCCATTTTTAGTTCTGGTCACCTTTTCCATAAATCCATTTTTTGTGTTTGGACAGCCCTCTTTTTTGCCTTCACACCACAATTGTCTTATCAAATGTATTTCTCTGATAACCTTCTAGCGTGCTTGCAATACGCTGCTGGTGCATCTTTGCATGGTTGCTGTCCGTGCCAGGTAGTACCAGTTCCAATGTATGTTGTGGCTCTAATGCCACCCTGAACTTTTGCTGTCTGGCACATCTCTATAGTTGGCATGTTGTATTGGTTATCTATGCATGTGTGTTTATGTGGTGCTGGTCACTTCTGGCTATGGTGTGGTAGTACTTACTGGTCATGTTTGTTGTGATTCTGATGCTGTCTTGCTGTGTTGTTGGCACCTGCCACATGTATACGCTGACAGTATTGTACAGTTATATTACCATCAGATCAGCAACATATCTGTTTAATATCAAGACCGGTGAGAGTTTGGTCTGTTACTGGTGGTGCTGGACACCACTTCCTAAGTAGTCTGCTGCCACTGTGCACTTACACTTCTTGCAGGTAGAATTAATTGTATTAGGTTTTGTGATTTTTGTATCATCTTGGTGTGTTTGCTGCGGTCACTAGACGCCTCTCTTTAGTACCTTTGGTCAGCTGTGCTTTCATAAGAATGGTACTAGTGCTGTTTCTTGCTATGACTGTGGTGACAGCTTGTCTGTTTACTGGCTGCAGCTATAGCACAGAGCATGGGTACTTATAATGTTTTGCCAGGGCCCAAAAAGTATGGTCTGTGGCATGACCAAGGCTGCACTGATGGCAGAAGGGTGAGGGCCTGTGGTGGTGTATGGTGGGTGTACGGGATATGAAGCATGTAGATGGGATGGACAGTGAGTCGTGGAGTCATTTTGAGGGTCACATCCTATCCTTCCTATGCCTTTCTCCCCATAACTGCCATTATGTGATCGAGGAGGGCATGCCATAGAAGGCTTAAGCCAAGATCCAGCCAGATGCCTGGCTCTGGCTCAGCTCAAGGTTCTCTTGGATCCTCAAGCCCAAATGAACCGAACGTTCATGTGATATCTGTCTGCCACCGCTGCTCTATCTAAGCTCTTGTGCCAAGGGTTAAAGTCAAAGCATTAACTTTTGATGTAAAAAGTGAGAAGGAAAGAGGTGCCTATCCAGTGGCTGAATTGCACGATGTTAAACCAAAAAAACAGGGAATCAATTCCGACTTCCCCACTTGACCAAATTGTGTGATCCTATGCAGTTGTTTTATTTCTTAATTATCCCTTAAGAGAGCAACATAAAATACACGAGTTCAGGATGTCTGCAGTACAAAACCAAACCTTCTCTCGTGTTTGCTTTAATGAACTAGAATGTTGTTCCAAGTATAATAACAACCTTGGCCAACCAGATGGTGCACATGACAAATGACTTGCGTCTTGGTTCACTAGTGGTATTGTTGTCAGGGTGGGGAAGGCTTGAATGTTTCTAAGTTTATGTTTGAAAGCTTTCACTTTTGATAAATGCCTCTCAATGCAGTGATCTAATCTGATGTACTGAGTTGAAATTCTTCTGCATGTTAATAAAATTAACGTTTTTGAATTTTGATGAGAGTGTATCATATTTTTACATCTGTTGTACAATGGTTTTAAACCTGTTCTGAAACATAGGTGGTTCAGGACACCTTCTTCACTACCTTTCCTTCACTTTAGTTAAAGTAAATAAATGTTTGCCTGTTTTATATTTTTGTGAATGTTAGTGCTCTGTTAAGTAAACAGCAGCCCAGTGGTGCTGTTTACCAGGGGCTGTACACAAAGCACAGGATGGCACAAGCTGTTCCAAGCTTGTTTTTAAAGTTTTTTTTTCACGGATTAAATCTGTTTTACCTTGACCTTACTGTTGGTATACTCTGCACTGACATAATTTCATCTACAATACAGGCGTTGTGATTACCCAGTCCACGTACAGTGCAGGCGGGAGCAATCTTAGAGAGCTGGTCAGTCCAGTGCGGGGGTGGGGCGGTTGGGATGAGGATAGAAACTCCTTCCTCACCAAGAAAGCTTTGATAAATATGGCTGAATAATACATTTTAAAAAAGCATATTTTTCCAAAATATATTGAATAAACAAGAGCAATTGGTTGTAGAAATGGGACAGAAGTGACACTGGTGAAATATTCCTGCACTTTATGGTGTTCGCCCGTACCCAGAGCATGATTCTCAAACAACAAGATATACATTTATGTATCCCTTAGAAAATTGTGTGTTCGGCAGAAACAGTGGATACATGGTACAAAAGTGTTTGCGCCACAGAAGGCAAAGAAAGGGCCCATATGAAATATAAGTATTTTATTGCTTTCTGTATGTGAGGTGGTGAAAATCCAGGCATCACCTTGCCTCTTACTGATCACATCACAATTTCTGGTTGACCACTCTACTGTCCCTAGTCCCCACATATTCCTACTAGCTTTCGTTCCTTTCCACGATTAGCCTCTCATTAATGGTGCATTCTCCCAGAAGAGATGTCTTTGCTCCAACTCGAATCTGTTTAAAGACTGTTCAAGTACCATTGGTTGAGAGCTAGCTTCCTTCTGCTCTAGGGCACTGGCTCTTGTGTCATAAATGGGTTTGACCATAATTTCATTCTTGATGTTTATAACCACTGGTCTGTTTTCGAGCACTTTGGTAAATGCCCTAAACATATTTATGAGATTAGATATCATGGATCGAAGCTTTTTCTTAGAGTGGCTGAGTCGACCCCTTTCTATCTTTCGTTTTAAGGTCTCGGCTAGCGTAGGCTGCGCAGACATGCGCAGTCTCGCTGGTGAGATTTTATGTTTTTGGGTAGCTTTCACTAGTGGAATTTAAGCCCCGCCCCTCTTTTCCATTGGCTGGCGTCACCGTTTATGCTAAACGGTGGCCAGCCATTGGAAAAGAGGTTCCAATGACGTACACTTTTCTCTTTTAGAGCCGTCCCAGTTGGACTGGCTCGCTTGACTTACGTGTGTGGTAAAAGGTTTCTTATCTTTAGGGGATCATGCGTTTCAAACACATGGCCCCATAAAGTCAAGAGATCACCGCCGGGAGCTTCATCCGCTGTAAGCTCCTACGTCACCGCAAGCCGCTCTGGGATTGGCCCAGCATCGCAGGTTACCTAGCAGGCAGCGCAGGGGGGGGCTCGTCTCTTGTTAATTACACTTTTGCAAAAATACAACGTGCTGCTCCTGCCTTCGAGTGACAAACTATATTTGATAATGTTCTGCTCAGTAAAAGAGTTTCGTGGGAATCGTTGCTAATTAGATTTCTTTTCTCTAAAACTTTTTCATGCATTGGACTTCTGGAGTCTGATACGACGACATGTTCTTGCAGAACGCTATTCCTCCGTCGCTCACTAGCGGCACATGGTTTACAGCTCTGTTTACTTTAATGTGCAGTGCAAAAAAAAAATAATCCTTTCTAGAGCCATGGCACGGGGCCGCCAGGCGCATGAGCCCCCTAATACCGCCGACGACTCGCACTGCCGCGTTCATGAAAAGCTCGGTTAATAACAATGGAAATGCTTTTAACTTTAGATGTCACTGAACAATGCTAGCTGTTTGTTAATGTTTTTTTACTCTTTAAAAGCAAATGTATGTTTTAATAAGAAACACAAAAGGAAGGCCGGAACGCGCGCGCGCCTCTCTGTCCAATTTAGCAGAAGATCCGGGCGTAGTGCTCCTGCTTCTGGTTGACACTGGGTGACCCCTGGTGTCAGTAGTGCTGTAACATCTGTTATGTGTTTGCCACTTCTAGTTCGCTGGGAAGTAACAGTCTCTTGTCATGAGGAAGGTCAGCTGTTATGAAGTAATGGCAGAGCCGGAACATTGCTGGGATGACCGCTTGCATCATGCGTGCATTAGTGCCTCCTTCCAATTGTGATGTTGTAGTGGTAATGCTGGGCGGGAGAGTGGTCTCCCCATGCCTTTGCTCACCTCGGCACTGGGTGGGAGAGTTTCTCCTTGTCTCTCTCACCCCTGGCTCCTCCCACTCCCTCGGTACCGGCCCCTGTTTCTCCCCTGGCTGCTCCGCTCCCCGTTTTTCCGAGTAGTAGGACTGCGGGAGATTACTTTTCCTTGGCTTAGTGAATATGTATGATACGACCTCCCCCCTTAGTTCTGAGTGATACCTCCTCACCTGCTGGGACACGCTCTCCTATTCCCCCAGCTTTCGATCCAGTTGAAATGGGTGATCTCCGAGGTTTAGAGGAAACGTGAGTGCGCAGCGCCTTGAAGACCGTGGGTGCACAAGCAGGATGCCACGGCTCTGGAAGCATTGGCCACAGCAGCTACATGAGACTCTGGGTCCGCAGCGCAGAACGCAGTAGTTAGCGCTTCAAAGCCCGTGATTCCTAGAGCTCGCATTAAGCAGGGAGCACGAGCCGCTGCAGCTCCTTCTAGCCCTTGCTGCCTATACAACACAAGCCGCTGCAGCTCCTTCAAGCCCCTGCTGCGAATAAAACATAAGCCGCTGCACCTCCTTGAAGTCTTTGCTTGTTAGAGACAGGGCCGGCTTTTGTCATGGGCGAGTTGAACCCAGGCCCAGGGTGCCAGTCTTCAGAGGGGTGCACAGAGCCGTTTGCATCAAGGTCCTGGAGACAGCAGCATCCCTCTGACTTGATTCAAATTATTCCGACTAAAATGCTTTTCTTCATTTTTACTTGCAGCAGGTGCCGTTTTATACCTGATTAACGCTGGTGGGGGGAGCACATACACTCGTCTATACGCCGCCCAACACCTCATTGCCTCTTCTGGTGCCCCTCTCAGCTACACCTGAATCGACAACATGAAGTCCACCCAAGAAAAAAGCTTATGCATGGTTGGGGCGGGGAGGGGGCGAAAAAAAAACAGATCTATCACTGAAACCTTTCTGCTCTTGGGAATGCAGGGGGACTTTTCCGTGCACCTCCAAGAGGATACCCAAAATTGAACGCTCAAGCAGTGCTCATAGTGCACCTGAACTTTAATAATATCTAAAGAAAAAAACGCAAAAGTACTTTCAACTGCCTCCCCTAAGCACTTATGGGGCATATTATCAAGAAATGGCGTTAAAATTATCGCCGATAATGGGCTTGATAATATACCCTTGAGAATTCCAATAGAAGCCCATGTTCTGGTGTCAACATGGGCATCTAATGGAATTTTCTGCGGCATATTATCAAGCACATTATCGCTAAAGCGGCGATAATTTTAAGGCTGTGCTTGATAATATGGCCCATAGTTCCTACATTTGAGAGAAAGGGTGGGGGACTTTCCACGTCCTGCTCCCTGAAAATTCACCCATAAATTAACAAGTTCACAAAATGAGCGCTCTGGGCGCAGAACACTTCCATGAACCCATGCAAAGGACACCGGGTGACTTGTAAAAGGGCACCAATGCAATGGGTTCCCTTTCCTAAGTGTTGGCACCCCGGAAAATGCACTCATAAACTCACTCAGAGAAAGCCGACTACCCGCCCCCTTTCCTAAGAGTTGGCACACCGAAAAATTCACCCATACACTCACTCAGAGAGAGCTAACTATCCGCCACCTCTCCTAAATGTTGGCACCCCGAAAAATGCACACGTAAACACACTCGGAGAAAGCTGACCACCCGCCCCTCATCCTATCAACAAGCAAGCGGCTCAATAAATGTGTCCCACCCCCTCGTTCAAAGCACTACCCTTCACCCGCAACTGGTGGTTGGCTTTGCCAGGAACTCCCCAAAACACACACTATAATATTCACAAGTGCTAGAGTAACTCTACCAATAAAAAAAGAGACGGGGTTATTTAGCGTCTGACATTATGCACAAATCTGTGTAAGTCAAACGGAAAGTTCCTTATAACCTCATGACTTGTGTGAGAGCGTTGCGATCAGTGCCACCACACCGGGCGCTGACTTGAGATGGGGTCGTCATGTTTATTGTTTTAAAAGCACCTGATGCCACGTTACTTGCCCCCAACAATTTCCAAGCATCAATAAATATGTCTCGATAACTCCTGTGATTAATGTTCTTCCTGGAGCTAGACCGGAGCTTTGTCTGGTAGTGGAAGTTTTCACTCATCATAGCGCAGAAGGTTAATATGCCTGCTGCAAAGAACCTGTCCCATTCCGATCACAAAGTACATACACTATAACAAGCATTGAAAATGCAATAGGTCTCGCCTTTGATTAAGTTAAAGCCATTTGCTTTGCTAATGGTATTATATAGCAAAGCAAATGGCTTTAACTTAATGAAAGGCGAGACCTATTGCATTTGTAATGCTTGTTTGGTCTGGGTTTTGACAGTGCGCCTACCAAACAGACCTCTTGCTTACAGTGCACACAGAGTGGGCTTTTGGCCTGCCCCGTTCAACCATTGGCTTTCTACGAACAGCTTCTTTCAGGAATTACCTTGAAACTTTGTCAATCACATTTTGGCTCAGCCTCGTTGTGAGAAGTTGGCCTGGCATATGCTGGTCACTAGTTATAGTGGCCACCTTGCACCAGTCCAATTCGACTCTTATGGTAGATAGGTGTAAGACAACCTTTTTAAGAAAGCTATCCTAGTGGTAGCTGTGGAGAGCAGCCTTCAGGCTAAGTCTCAGAGTAATGTAAAGCAGCTTGTTTTACCTTATAATCTCTTGAATTACCAAATGAAAGGAAACCACACAGGTATATATATCAAATATATATGTATTTATTACTAGACACACTCTACTAATCTCTTTATGAGATTAGAAGTCAGGAACATATGCAAATATCAACGTTTCACAATAAGTTAAGCACAAATATGGCTGGGGCCCTAGGGGCGTACCAGACCATATACTAAAAAAGAGGTTTAGGAAAGTCGACTTGCAAGGGGACAAGGCCTAGGGCCTGTAGAATCGCTGGGGCTTCACTAATCCACCCAAGGCAGGTAAGTAAAGGACCCACGGGAGACGCGTGCAGTGTGAGAACACAGCCGCGGGTTCCCTATTGATTTCAATGGAGCAAGTTGCGGTTGGATTTTTAAAGTTTAAGGGTACTTCTAGAGAGTCTACAAGCAAGCCACTTACGAGGTAAGTAGTTCGAGGGCCAACACCCACAGGAGCACCGGAGTGCACGAGTTACCTCACCCAGGGAAGCCGGGTGCATAGGTGTCTTTTGGTGTTGGGTCGCGTCGTTGTTTTCAATGGAAGCCGAAGAAGTTTTGCTGCTTGTGAAGACTGGAGAAGTGTCCGGTGGAATCCAAGGCTGGATTCAAGATGAAGAAGACCTGAAAGTAGAAGGGACAGTGTTCATAGTCACTTGCCAGTGACTCAGAGCCAGGAAGATGGATGCCCACGGAAGTCGGGTGATTTCAGGTGATTAAGGGTGTTTTGACTCTTCAGCCACGAGGTCCAGGAGGCGTCGACGATGACCAGGAGCTGGATTCGGAGTGTCCCACGAAATCTGCAGCTTACTGGGTTGTCAGCAACCAGATTAGAGCCAACAAGCCTTGGCAACAGCAAGTTTTGTGGAAATTGAAGAAAGTCAGCGGTGCAGACCAGCATGGTCTGAGGGACTCACCCAGCAAGGGTAAGTCAGGGCAGCCCTGGAGCAACCAGGGGAGCCCTTTGGTTCGATGAGAAAGTCTTCAGGGGACCCACAAGCCAGCCGGCAATGCATCGCAAAGATGCCTCATTAGGATTCGCTTCACAGGAGCCCACGGTCACCCGGGACAAGGTAGGTCTCTAAATTTCGAGGGAAATCCTGCTGGAGGCTTGGACCACACGTGGTCCAATGCACAAGTTTGTAGAACGTCGTAAAGGGGTTGCACTCGACAATAGTGCACGGTACCCGGGTATTGCTGTTCCTCGTCACTCGTGGGGTCCACTCGCCTCAGCTCTTCTGCGGACTCACAATGGCCATCGAGAAATCAGGAAATCCACTTCTGGGGCTGCAGGGACTTCGGACTCCGGCACGAGCGGGAAAGTTTGCGACCGTTGATTCAAGTTTTTGGTGCCTGCCAAGCAGGGGAGTCACTCCTTGACTCCAAGGGAGATTCTTCAGTCTTCCAAAGGTAGTGGAACGTCGAAGGTCCAGGATTCTTCTTGTAGAGCGTCGTCCAGGGATATCTGATTTGCAATGGCAAGGTTTCCCTATCTTATACTAAAGGAAAGGAAGGGACTAGCTCTATGACCACAACTATGGGAGGGTCAGGGGAGTGGGTGGTTACACCCACTTCCCTTTGTCCAGTTTCGCGCCAGAGCAGGGGCATGTAGCCCCTGAACCGGTTTGAGCTGGCATATGCACAGAGGAGCCTACTACTCCCCCAGTGCAGGACTTCAAAGCACTCTAGGAGTGCACCCACCCAGCCCCAATACACTAAATACTGTCTGGAAGGGGGTTACACCTCCCTGTGACAGGATGCCTATTGTTGGGCCTCCTCCACTGCGAGTTTCAGTCCGCAGCAGGAGGGCAGCCCAGTGTCTGTGCTGGTGGCATCCATTTTGTGATGCCAGGGCTCTTTCAGATTTCTACCGTGTTTCCACAGTAGGTACATGTCTTCCCCTCTAGAAGGGTGGGATCATATTCCCACACCAGTTACTGGTGTGGAGGTATGATTCCAAGTTGTTTGATACCAAACACGACATGTTTTGATGCAGTCATTCCAAAGTTAGCATTTACCGCTAGTTTATAATGCACTTAAGAGTATATGGTTTAATCGCATCCACAAACAGCCACAGAGAATAGACTCTGCCAGCTGCAGAGGGGCCCTGCTCAGGCAGAGGCACCCCCTCACATTGTAAACCAAACACCCTGACCGCAGATAGGGCCTGCCTTAGGGGTGACTGATAGGTTTATATGTGTGTGTATGATGAGATATAGGGAACCTATACCTCAGTGAGGAGTGCTAACACTACCTCACCCAGGCTGCAGTAGCAGGCCTGAGGTGTCAGATTTATTCTGCTTCCCAGGGGTGGCATAATGCATGCTTCAGGCGCTGGTAGGCCTGTAAAGTACCTATGCCCTTGGTACCTAAGGTACCATATACTAGGGGCTCATAAGGTACCACAGTATCCAATCACTAGTGCATCTAATATGCACACCAGTCATTTAAGGGAGTAAGCATATAGGCTGGGGTCCTGGATAGCAGGATCCCAGCCAGACTAGTCAAAAACCATTCAAACACCAGGAAAAAAGTGGGGGCAACCATGCAGTCAGATTCCACCTTCCTACACTCGTCGAGTAGCCATCTCACCAATTGCTACCGGCTGTTTGAGTGCATGCTTCCACCTCCTCTTAAGTGCTTGCATCGAACTGCATGAAAGGACTACTTTTCAATCATAGCTCTCTTCATTAGAACTACGTACAAAACCAGAACTGTATTGAAGGTGAGGAACTCTTAAATTTAGTCAATTTTTGTATCTTATCTGGCTTTAATGTGCTAATGCACATTAAACCCAGACGTCTTGACGTTGCTAAGGCTTGTTTTATTGGTGCCACTTATCAGAAGCTTCATATCGCAATGATGGGAACAGGAGTGTAACTATATATGGTGCAGCCGGTGGAGTGGCACCAGGGCCCACTGGATTGTGCAGTCCACTTCACCCAGACTATGGCTGTCTTTTACTATCCAGCCAGGAGCATGGAGCCCACTTTTCTTTCATATAGGAAAGAGGTCAGTGAGTAACAAAGACAAGTACACACTTTTGTTCATTGCTAGTGAAGGCTGTTCGAAGGCGGTGTATTTCAGCTCTTTTTGTAATATTAGGGGTTCTGCTGATGGCTCCGTGCTGGACTTGTGTTCAAATTCCCCAGGCATAGGCTACCCAGGGTGACATGTTTGTGAGTTCCTGGCCAAAAGCAGACAGGGTGATGATGTTACCTTTTGTTACAGTTTTTTCCAGTCGCTAAAAGGTCCTTAAATGGCAGTCTTCATTCTAGATCACACGCACCTGAACCCCGGGGCACGCTCAAGCATGCAATGCGGGGTTATAGGGTAAGGGAAGCAAGCCCCTGCTGGGCGCTGTTCATTACTAGTCACCCTCCCTAGAGGAAGAAAGCGACAACAGTGCACGCTAGGGACTTTAAATAAACACATAGGCGCCCGGCGCTTGTAAAGGTTCTTATGCGCGCCCGCGATGTATGTGAGGCTGGGGATAGGGTCAAAGGTCACATCTTTCTAGCAGCTGCACAGATCTATTTTCAGGTGGCAGAAACTCCTGGCTGTGAACGGTGTTTTTGCCCAGGTGTGATCTGGAAGAGCGTCATGGTTGGAGCACTGTGTATGGAGAAGCAACCACCGTTTCTGGGACAAGGGAAACACACTATCTGCACCGCACTCAAACTCCAGAGCAGCAGGACTTCTCAGAAAATGTAGAAAATACCATTCTCAATGATGTGGTTGACCTTTTAGGATCTTCCATTTTTATTTTTTAACTGGTACACTTTGGGGCCTTTGTGGGTGCAGTTGGAGTCGTTATTTACTATACACTATGCTCGCCCCTCTTATACACACGCATCCACTGAAACGTTTTACTTCTACAGCTCACTGGGAGAGTTTGTTGTAAGGGACCGAGTGCAAGTTGTGCAGTAGCTGATTCAAGTGCTAGAAAGCTCTAAAGCACAGAAAAAGGCCTTTGTCATCAAATTACGTGTGATGTTCTATAAACCAAAAAAAGGTTTGAACAAACTGCACCTGGTAACATGAGATACTTTTGGAATTACTTTATAAAAGTGTGCACACATATACCACGAAATAAACAGTGAGCCAGCAAGCTCAAGGTTATCATTGCAGTGACTTCAGCTACTCGTGGTCCTGCTTATTTTCATCTTTGGCAAATGGGCAGTCAGGCATTTTTGCTGGGGGTTGGGGGGGGGGGGGGGGGTTGTGAAAGGGGAAAGGTGTGAGTTGGCCAAAAAAGCTTACTTCTCTTTTTTGCTAAAACCCACAATGTTTGTAAATCCTACCAACGGTCTGCTCTTTTATCTAACCCCGTGCTCATAACTTAGATCCCCATGCTTGCACGGGCCAATAGAAGTCCAACTGACTTGCCTGTAGTCGTATGATGACGGGACAGGCAACTCTGGCTAAGGTATAGAAAATAAGTTAATGCGAATTGTTCCTCATTTACATTGGTATGTCTGGATTTTGCGCAATTCCCCAGAATGTTCATGAAGAATGAGTACGTTGCTTTCTATATCTAACAGCAGAAATCAGAGTGGATTTAAGAAACACAGCTATTCCCGCAATATTCCTCTGTAAACGTACACAATTGTTGAATCGTCTGCAATGTTGTTCTTAACAATCCGTTGTGACACAGCTCGGATTTTGTCCAATTATAGTGAATTAATGCAGGGGGAGCTGGACACTTGAAGGCATTAGAGGTTTGGGTACTAAACCACGAGCACCCCACCAGGACGAAGGATAGGTTTTCAGAATTTGGCTGAGAGTAAAAAGAGGCATCTATCATGTTGACGCATGCTTATGGAATAGACTGCAGCACAGTGTGTGGCTTAACATGTGACACCCATAAAGGGTTTCCCCGCCACTGGCCAGACATGTGACTAGCTCAGTTATGGCCCGCCCCGGCCTGTGAGAGGCGCTAGCCTATTGGCCTGACATGTGACTGAGTTCTCCCCAGCCCCAGAGGAACTTTCAAAGGTACTGCCTTGTCTGGAAATCCTCCTATTTCCCTGCAGGGCATTCTGCATCTGAGGGGGCAGCCGGCCAAAAGGCACATCTCATGATGTGAACACAGTGCCTTTAGATAGATGACGTCTGTGACGAGCACTTCCGGAGTTTCCACTCCACATGGCTGTGCAGCACTGCCAGCATTGTGCAATAATGAGCTGTCTCTCTCAAGGCAAGGGAGGCGAACCAATGTTAGAGTGGAATGGCTCAGGCCTTCGGTACTTTGCAATCCAGTAAGCTGTCCACTCTCTAATCCATTTTCACAGGACGTCTGGACTAATCTTATTCACCCAAAGTGGACACACTGGGTTCATATCTAACCATCACGAGGAAGAACTGTTCCTCTAGTGTACAACCTAACACAATCACAGCAGAAAACAATTTCCATTTATTTATTCTTTTCAAGAAATTACAACCTCACAATTTGAAGACTTGAGAAGTGCCAGCAGCCCAACTGGCTGCCCATCAGACCCATCCCATCCCAGATTACGAATAGAGCAGCATTTTCCCAAATCTTGTAATTTATAGAAGAAAGCCAACTACTCTCAGACTGGCAAAATGGATTCTGTCCAGGAAGAGAGCCTGAATCAGACCTAATTGCAATTTGGGATGACCTAAAAAACACATAGAGTCGACAAAAAAGGTACAATTGCATTATTACTTCTAGGATGATCATCAGCGTTTGACATAGTACACCACAATACCTCAATTCTTAGACTCAAAGAAATTGGCATAGACGGCATGACTCTTATTTAGATTTCCTCTTACCTAAACAGCAGGTCCTACTTGATTTATATAACCCCATTTTTAACTGAATTGTTACTGCATAAAAACAGGAGCTCCGCAAGGATCTATCATCTCACCTCTTCTTTTCAATATATGCATGAACCCACTACTAGACCATATGAATTGTATTGAACTCACCTGCTACAACTATGGAGTTGACACACAGATAATTCTCAAATTGGAAAACTCTAGGTATATAGGAAAAATTAAAACTCAACAGCTGCCTCATATCAAAAGATCAATGGGTGGCTTGGAATCATCTCAAGTTCAATGCTTAAAAAAATGCAATGCTGAGCTGTGGTGAACGGAAAAGTTATGATCCTCTATCTTTCTTCCCAGACGAATTGGGGCATCCTCCAAAATAGCTAAAGGTGTACAAAATCTTGGAGTTATCTTCGACTCTACACTTTACACGAATGCTCAAGATCATAAGGTGTCTCAATCAACTTTTTTTGCACAAAGAAAGTTCCTAGATGTATCATTCCACATCTGGGAATTCCTTATAAAGATGCAAGCAACAACATAACTTATCCTCTCTAAACTAGATCATGCTAACGTACTATACCACTACATTCCACTCTCAACCATGAAAAGGCTTAAAAAGATCCAGAATTCAGCAGTAAAAAAACTTCTAAATGTAAATATATTCACCCGCATCTCGCTAGTTCTGAAGGCTCTACGCTGGCTTCAAGTTATAAGAAGACACTCATCCGAGCTATTATGGATCACTAACAAAGCAATAGACTGCAAAGGACCAACATTCTTTCAATCAAAAATCACCAAGTGCTCCCAACTAAGGAATATAAGTTCTAGGCCTGGTGTGTTTAATAATACATGCCTGCAATAAGAAAACTATTGGTGGCACTCAAGCAGCCACACTTTGGAATTCCCTATCTGCATAGATTAGAACACAGAAAATTAATTAGGCTTCAGAATGATCATTAACACCTGTATCTTCCCTGCCTGATCCAGCAGAGAAACTATATGACCTTGTTAACAACAAGTGCTTTTACATTTTCTGGCCTCTTCCTGTCTAGAAACAGATGCCACTGTAGGACCCTCTAAGATCGACAGAGAACCACATCAGCACAATTCCTTTATAAACACCCCATTACTAATGTCAAAGGAGAACCAGATTACATTGCAAATGTACCACCATTGCATCTGCCTCAAGAATACATAACCGAATGAGGTATACAAATCATAGAGATGGCCCACTAAAACTCGTACCTGACAAACGTAAAGGAACATCTCTCAGAACATACTACACAAATCAGTACCTCTGAATAGCAAAAATCCACGTACAAAGTTATAGAGATCAGAAATAAAGTTTGATATTAACAACCGAAGAATAACAGGTTCAGCACGATCGCCAACCAAACAAAACAAGCAAAGAAGCAAGGGCATATAGCACCCACCCACAGGCGACAACCATCAAACCTTCTTTCTACAGTCTTCGCATCCTCAGACTGCATGCTGCCTCACAAGGCCTGGCCCCCAGTATATTCCTAAACCGTGCCTGATAATTCAGCTTGAATTAGATCTATTGATTGTTCCCTCTCCCTTTCTTTTGATTGACACTCTCCTTATCCCACCCACTCTGCATGCCGTACTGTCTGTGCGTGAAGGTGGAAGGGAAGGATATTGAAGATAAACAGGGCAGAATCCTCCCTAAGAATTATTAGGCATCTAATTACTTGCCTGGGTGAAGGAGGGAGTGCAGGAGGAATTTTATTTCAAGACGTGGGAGGCGCATTTTCAAAACAGAGAGAAATACTTGGCTGGGGAGGGTGAGGATAACATGAAAGCTATTACAATTAAACATATGCAAATAAAAGTGGGTTGACTTAAGTCCAGCTTGTTTTTGAAGACAATCGTCAAAAGGACGAGGAACAGACATTGACGGAATCCAAGCAAAATGCGACCCCTGCGCTGCAAGGGGAAAGCAGTGTCCCATCTGTGGTAAATATTTCGTTACCGGTACTATTTTTTATGCGGTAAAGTCAATTAAGAATAACTCAGTAAATATAAGAGGCAGAATCCGTGGTATTAGAGGTTTTGAAAGGCTTTATTCCTATACAAAGGAAGACAATTCGAATTGTGGGCCTTCTGTTCCATCACCACGAAAGTTCAGGAAGGAAGGGAGCATATATTATTAACAGATAGGCAGTTTTATAGAAAATACATTACAGTGAAACAGATGCAAGAGGCGTAACAGCTGATAAAAGGTGCATACGTAGCTAATAGAGGGCGTAATTCAAGAAACGTCATTAAACATGATGTCACAAGTGGGTGGATCCATAAAAGAATCCTGCAATGTCAGCAGAAATGTTTGGCAAAGATGCGCACGCAGCCGCATGACGTGTGATTGACGTGCAACTAGAGGGTGAAGGGGACTTGACATTTAGCTCTACATGTGGAGACAGAAGTCTGGGGTTATGTCAACCTAATTCCAAATCATATCTAATATCCTATGTTTAAAGAACTGTGTTATCCAAAAGGAAAGGTCTCTTAGGATAGAATCTTATTCTATACTGACTATACTGACTGTTAGTGCGTGTACAAGCGTCTAAGTGTCTACACTAGATGCGAGGGGGTAGGAATATTCCATGGTAACGGGGCTATGAATTACTTGCATGAGGACAGCGAGGCCTGGCCCCTTTGCACGGTAGCTGGAGGAATGTTTACCTAAACTGCTAGACAGGAATGCATCGGATGAGGAGCGAAGGAGATAATCTCGAAGGTGAAATACAGTTTTTGGCAGGCGACAGGCTGGATCAGGCACCGTTAGCCGCGCAAGGAGTAAGACAAAGTTCATGGTCACAGATGCAGGCTCAGACTGGAGCTTTCAGAGGCAGAAGGCAGGAAAAGGCTTGATGACAGAATTCGGGCCTACTCGCCTGAATCTGTGAAATGTGGAAAGTGAACCACATAAAGTCGGTGGCCTTTCATACTTAGGAATGGAATATCTGACCCATTCATGGCGGATCTGAAAGAGGACATGTTGACGGTGGACGCACATATATTTGCGTCTTCAGAACTGGAGCAGGAGGGAACATACATGTGCTTATAGCATGCACATGGAGCCGTTGGGGTCTACGATAGGGGACATAACTGATCACAAAATTCATATTTCCTCACATCTGTTGTGTCTTTGAACACACGGTGAGCGCTTACCGCGCGATAGGACTGCAGGCCGCTGTGCTAGGAATGATGACACGGGGACAGTAGTGGTGACTTATGCCGTCCGCCGCCGTAGCCTCAGTGGCGTACGCGCGCGCGCGACTTGCTTTTTATTTTACTAACTCACGTGACCTGACGCGTACGCCCAGGCGTATCGCGTCATGGTCACGACATCACATTCCTCCCCAACAAACACAAAAATGAAACTTTTCAAAACTTTTCTGGCCTAGAGAAACTTCCCGCCACATAATTACTATTGCCCCACTCACACAAACAATCTGTGGCTAAAACAGAACAGTCTTACGTGAGGTAGTCCTTAAGGCGACGGGATGGCTCAGGATTGTTACGGAGGTTGTATTGCGACGCACCCCGGCTTGGTGAGCTTCCGGTACCTCCGCCCAGTTCTTCGCTGGGAGCAATGCTTCCACGGCCATGTTGTTCAGGACTCCCGCCCGGGCTGGGCATCTCTGGTTGCTGCGAAGACCCTGGAAGCTCATTCTCGCCTGACCGGTCTGTGGCCTGGTCTGTCACATCATCTCGGGGGGCCTCATTTCTCACTGGACGTTCCGTACACCCAGGGTTACCACTGGGGGCTCCCTGCTCCGGACCCACTGCACTTTGTGGTGGATTGTACCTTTAAAGTAGGACACATTTCGGGTTATTCTCTCCCTCCCACGGGTGGCAGTGACGCAAGTTCCCTTGACGGTCTCTACTGTCCATGGTTCATTTTCAAAGTTCAGACGGAACTTACTTCCAATTGTTCTATTCTTTAGGAGCACGGTGTCCCCTGGGATAATGTTGGGCACCGCCGCTCTCCGCCGGGTGCTGGCATGCGCATGGGCGCTCCGTCGTCTGGCATCAATGGCACTGTCCTCAGGAGTTTCTGGTCGCCACTCGGGGTGGTGAGTTATTGTGTCAGTAACAACTCTTCCCATCAGAAGATGCGCAGGAGCTACTCCAGTGGTTGTGTGAGGTGTCTGGCGATAGCTCCAAAGGAAAGTGAATATGGCCAACTCTACGGACTGAGTCTTGTCGTGAGCTATGCGTATGTGGCAAATTCCTGGCTCTGGAAGGGGGACCCGTTGTCCGTCCTGATCTCTTTCACCAGTCCATGGGTAGCCATGATCTTCTCTAGCTTGGGAATAACTTCACTTGCACTGAGGGCCGACAGTATTTCCACTTCAGGGTATTTTGAGTGGTCGTCGATCGCCACTAGAGTATGGCGCCCATCCAGCAGACTGCCAAAATCCACACTGATTTGAGACCATGGGCCTCTCGGCCGAGGCTCCATGATAACAGGGGCCGGTCGAGGTGCCTCCCCGGTGACTTGACACGAGTGACAGGATCGAACAGTGGCCTCTACGAGGTCATCCATGAGTGGGAACCAGACTTTTGTACGAAGTCTCGACTTGGTTTTTACCATGCCTTGATGTCCTACGTGGGCCAGGTCTACCATTCTCTGGGTTAGCGATGTCGGGATTACCAACCTGTGCCCCCGCAGCAGACACCCGGTGTCATCCTCGGTGAGTTCATCTCTTACATGGTATAAGCTGTCCATTATCCGTTGCGCCATCGTTGTCAAACTCTTCCATTCTTCCTTTGCTCGATTCCAGCTGTTGTTCTGGACCGCCTTCTTGGCACGTTGCAGACATTCGTCCTGGCTGGTGGCTTGCTGGATGCTGGCCATGGAGATGGGTATGGGACACAACCGAGCAGTGACACATCTTACATACTCCTCGGTATCAGCGGCTTCTTCCATTTCTTGGGAGTGGCCTTCCGAGGATGGCGGGACAGGTAGTCAGCCGGATTCCTTGACCCGGGTTGGTATTCTATCTTGCAATTATAGTTTTGGAACTGCAGCATCCACTTCTCAATTCGTGGTGGTGGTTTTGTTGAGGTCCCTGAGAAGAGTGACACCAGGGGCTTGTGGTCTGTCGCCACTACAAACGGTTTTCCGTACACGTACAGATGAAAGTGGTGACAGCCCCAATGAATCGCAATGGCCTCTTTCTCTATTTGCGAGTATCTTTGCTCCGTCGCGGTGAGTGATCTGCTCGCGAATGCCACCGGAGCCCACTCTTCTTGAGGCGTCTTCCTTTGTAGGAGCACGGCACCCAGTCCGACCGGACCAGCATCCACGGCGATCAAGGTGAGCTTGGCGGGATCAAAGAACGCGAGTGTCGTAGCTTCTGAGAGCGACTTCTTGATCTTTTCAAACGCCTGGGCCTGTTCGCTGTCCCATTTCCACGGGGTGGATTCTTTGGTCAACTCTCTTTGTTGGGCTGTCAGGTTTGTCAAGTCCTGGATGAATCTTCCACAGTAGTTGACCATCCCTAGGAAGCTTCGAACCTCTGTGACATTGGTGGGAGCGGCCGCTTCTTTGATGTCCCTCACCTTCTCTGGATCGGGGTTTACCCCTTCCGTGGATAAAGTATACCCGAAGAATTGCAATTTGTTGCACAGGAACTAACACTTCTCTCGATGTAGCGTGAGGCCGGCCTCTTGAATTCGGCGTAGCACTTGGAGCAGTCGTTCATTATGATCCTGGACCGTTTTCGCGTGGATCATGATGTCATCGCTGACATTGATCGCCCCCGGGATTCCAACGATGAGCTC
Source organism: Triturus cristatus (assembly GCF_964204655.1). Classification (NCBI taxonomy): domain Eukaryota; kingdom Metazoa; phylum Chordata; class Amphibia; order Caudata; family Salamandridae; genus Triturus; species Triturus cristatus. The sequence continues at coordinate 541,005,856 of NC_140579.1, forward strand.
TTGTATCACATTTTGAAATACCTCGGCGGCACTCAATACTCCGAAGCTTAATCGTGTGTACCGCCTGAGTCCCACGTGTGTAGAAAAAGTTGTAATATTTCGGGAGGCTTCGTCTAGTACTAGTTGGTGATATCCCGACCTGAGATCCAACTTCGAGAACCACCGGGCACCAGCCATTTCCCCTATGAGGTCGTCGATCGTGGGAGTGATGTGGCGCTCCCTTTTAATCGCGACGTTGGGCAGTCGCATGTCGACGCAGATTCTCACCGTGCCCGGCTGCTTGGGCTTCCTGGCAACCACGATGGGGGACACCCATGGTGTGGGGCCTGACACTTTTTGAATTATTCCTGCCGCTTCAAGCTTCTTGAGCTCTTCCTCCACTAGCGGCCTGAGGTGGAACGCTATCCGCCGGTGTCGTAGGGCGACCGGCTGGACCGTTGGGTCGATGTGGAGATGAATTTCTTTCCCTCGGAATTTGCCAATCCCTTGGAACACCTCTTCGAACTCGCCCAGGATGTGTTGCATGGATTCCTGGTGCACCCCGAATGCAAATGTCACTACTCCCAAGTCCTCAGCCGCTCGGCATCCCAGGAGCATTCCCTGGCCATCTTCTGTAACGTAAATGTTGGTGGTGACTGACTGTGTTCCATGAGAGATGACTGTCCTGAAACGTCCCCGCACTCTCAACGGTGCTTCTTGGCCATAAGCAAACACTGTTATCGTTGACGGATGTAGAGTCGGTTTCGGGTGCATCGTGCTGTACAGCGTGGCAGCCATGATGTTGATAGTAGCTCCGGTGTCCACGACTGCGGTGACGTCTTGCGACCCTACCCGGATGTTGCACTGTGGTAGGCGTCTTGCTTTGCGTGTGGCGGTACCTATCATATGGATTTTGTGCACCACTCTCTCCTCTTCTTCATCGTCATCCATGTCGCTTGTTACCGGCTCTCCTTCCTTGATGGTGTTCGCGACCGGACGGGGCCTGCGGTACCTCTTGGACCGACATACCTTTTCGAAGTGATTGAAACGCCCGCACCCCGAGCATTTCTTCCCTCTCGCCGGACACTCCGCCGCTGCATGTGGCGGTCCCCCGCAGTACCCGCACGACTTTGGCTGTTCTGGAGCGGTAGCTCCCGCCCCTTTCTTGCCCCACTTCTGCGTGGGCCTTGCAGACACCGCATTGACGGGTTCAGTCTTCACTGGCGCTTGAAGGGCCACCTCCATGTGCGCCGCCCTCGCTTTCGACAGCTCTTTGGTCCGACCCATCGTCAAGATTTCCGCCAACGGCTTACCGGATTCTTCCAGTATGCACTCGCGCAATTTGGCCGACGCGCATCCCTGGATGATTTGCCCTCTGATTTCTTCCGTCTCGTCCCGGAAGCCACACGTGGCCGCTAGGTTCTTTAGGCGGGCGTGAAACCTATCCAACGATTCTTCTGGAAGTTGGCGCGCTTGTCGGTATATGAACCGCTCATAGTCGCGGTTGGCCATCGGTTCGAAGTGTTCATTCAGGGCAGCTATCAGCTTCAGGTGCGTTTTGGGAGTGGCTTCTGCAAGCGTCTTGACGATATTGTGAATGTCTTTCCCTCCAAGGTGGATAATCATCGCCCTTTTTTGGTCTCTATGGACTTTGGTAGCTTCGAAGAATATGCGCAGCCTATCTTCCCATTCTTTCCATCTGGCCGCCACTGAAGACGGTGACCCCTCCACTATGAAGGGTTCGATAGGTGGTATGGTTGCCATGGCTGGCGTGGCTCTCAGTGCGTGGTTGCCCTCAGGCCTCTGCGTGTGTTGCTCCTGCCAGGCGAGACCTTCCGGTCACGTGAATGTTCTCCTCCCTTTGCACCCCCTTGATAAGGGGACCAGTCCTCCTGAGTAATGCATGGTGAGACAGGGCCACCTCCCTAGCGTGTGCAAGCAATGCTTTCCCTCCTTGGGGCCTCAGACACTCAGCCACCAGTACTCACGGGCACCATCGAGGGGCTGGTTCCTTCCCTGCAGCACACGCCTCCTTCAGTGCTCTGTGCAGCACTCGCGAGGCACGTTCCTCTCCTGGGGCACTTGGCAGCACACTCCGGGTCGACTCCTGCGTGGCAGCGCTTCGGCCTACTCTCAGGCCTGGGCCATGTGGCACACGCGGCTCTCACCACCCCCGCGTTCACGCCACTCTCGGGGCTCCGCCGAGCAGCGCAATTGATCCTGTGCACCGGACTCGCCACCGAAGCCGCCGACAGTCGCCGGTGACGCTGCGCAGGGGCACGAGCACCGCGAGTGAAGGATCGCTCGCGGCCACCACACCAGCGCACCACGCGTCGGCGAGGGCATGCCCACCCTCGTCGCCAGTTTATGTTGTGTCTTTGAACACATGGTGAGCGCTTACCGCGCAATAGGACTGCAGGCCGCTGTGCTAGGAATGATGACACGGGGACAGTAGTGGTGACTTATGCCGTCCGCCGCCGTAGCCTCAGTGGCGTACGCGCACGCGACTTGCTTTTTATTTTACTTACTCACGTGACCTGACGCTTACACCCAGGCGTATCGCGTCATGGTCACGACATCACACACATCCTTACTTGCTCTGGGGTTGGGCCGGGAATCTGCCATTCTGGGGTCTGTGGGCCAGGGGCAGATAGGGTCAGTTAAGTCAATCTGAATGGCGAAGTCGCTTCTGGCGCAATAATCCTACTTTAATAAGGTTCACAAAAGCGTGGCAGGCTCAGCCGGGATTTGCAATGAGGGGGTGGAGTCTCACAGGTTTGTGCGGTTTGGACAGGCCCTCTGCCCATATATTCAAGCGCATTTATACCGGGAACCTTTAGTAAAGCACAGTTCCCACAGTCCCCCACAATATTGCTTCCCTGATCTCTCGGCGGTGTGGGGGATGGGTGCCGTGCTACTCTGGGAGCAGCATGATGTTAATAATGGTGTCAATAAGGCTTCTCTGTTCTACCATGTAAATGCAGTGCGCCATTCTATTCTTGGAGAAACCCGGATGTAGTTATTGAAACATTCAGAACGTCATACATGATGTCTTCAATAAGATTCGTAGTCAATAATTTTGGATAAATTGTTTTCTGTTGACTTGGCAGCAGGCCAGCTGGATTAATTAAGGACATCCAGTGAGATGTCTTGAATAATGTAAGGATATGCAGTTGTGGCTATCTAGGGCGTATTACAGAAAGTGCCTCTGGGGCGCAACAGGTGTTTGCACCAGCTTTGTGTGCCCCCGGGGCACATTGGTATTACAGAGGGGGCCACAGGCACTTGTGGGGCCCTTTCTGTGATACCGATAGCGCTGGTGCGCTTAAAGCGGCAACGTTATTGGCAAGGGGCATTTCCCTCATTTGCATGGGGGCGTGCCCCATCCAAATGAGGGAATTCCTTTGCCTCTGTGCCCTTGATCTACTACAGATGCAGGCGCAGAGGCAAAGAAGCCCTCAGGATGCGTACTGACAGTACGCCCCCTGATGGCAGCCCTCTGGCTGGGGGAAAAGGGGTCCTATGGCCCCCCAGACATCCACTTGCAGGCGGTTGCAGTCACTGACTGCTTCCGCCTGCAAGGGGATCTCTAATCCCCTTCAAAAGGGCAGGAGGGTTGCCGCCTGCACTGTGAAAACACAGAGCGGCTGTAAAGCAGCTGTCTGTTTTTCACCCAAATGCGGTCTCCTGGGGGCAATAAGAGTTTGCGGCTGCCCTGGGGGCAGCACATTCATCATAATAGGGCACATTTTCATTGTTTACACTAGGCGCACCTTTTTAACCCCTTCAGCGCGGCGGGAATTCCCCCGCGGTGCTGAAGGGTTCGAGCGCGGGCGGGGCCATGACGGAACGGTTCCGTCATGAGCACAGCGCAACCGATGCTCATGACGGAACCGTTCCGTCATGGGCATGGAAGGGGTTAAAGGTGCACCCAGCGTAAACAATGAAAATGTGCTTATTGTTAATGTGGCCCCTGGTCTCACGACCTATGTTAATTGACTTCTGTGTATTTTGGGTTAAGCACCAAATTCTACTTTAACCAAAGTTTACTCACTGATACACCAGATGTGTATTCTTAGCACAGGGAATCGAGACACTGCCTCATATAGTAGAGGCTGTTTTCCAGGGACTTCCTAGTTCACAATGGGTAATGTGGTGTAGGTCAGAAGGAGGGACTCAACTGTTAAAACAAAAGCTAAGTTTTCAAGGAGAAGAGCATTAAAGGAGTAGTTCTTGACTGGTTAACCTAATTTCTAACACATTGTTCACAAGTAATGAAAATTGGGAGCTCTGTCCCCAACCAGGTCAGCCTGCAACAAGAGTTCCTCAAGACTCAATCCTATCACCAATCCTGTTTAACCGCTATATCAACTACAGATTGCTTCCTCTTGCTTAGGGTCTTTCCACTGCTGGCGCTGTGATTGAGGTACTATGTGTCTTGTCTTCTTCCCATAGTGTTTCATCTTTTTTATTTTCTTCTTCTTGTTGCTTTTTCCCTCTCAACCCCAAGTCTGTGTTGATTCTTTTCTCCCACCACAAGCCTCCCTTTGCTTCTTCTCTCCCACCCCATAGCCCATGCTGCCACTTTCCTCCCACCCCCATGTCCGTGTTGGTGTTTCTCTCCCACCCAAATACCAGCTTGTCCGTGTTGCCACTTCCCTCACACCCCCGTTGTCTGTGTTGCCTCTTCGCTCCCACCCCAACCCTCCGGTTGTTCATGTTGCCTCTACCCTCTCTTTGTCTGTGTTGACCCCAACTCTCAACCCCAATTGTCTGTGTTGCCTTTCCCTCCCACCCTCACTTTTTCTGTGATGCCTCTTCCCCCTCACCCACAACCCCTCTTTTGCTTGTGTTGCCCCCTACCCATCTTTAAAAGAAGCACTGTGACGTGGCCAACGCAGGCTGACTCATAGCGCTTTTTTTTACCTTGCAGCGTCATAGCGCTTTTTAGGTCTCGCTGAGTCAGCGCATGCGCTGCTCTGCAGAAAGTTAGTAAGGGGATTTCCAAAGTGCTACCAGAGGCATTTGCTGGCCTCAAGCTTGCGTTCACGCGTGCGTGCACGCGCGCAGCCGCCATGTGGTTTTCTGTCAATGCTCACAAGCAGAGGCGCCAAATGGCTTTCCTCTCTCGTCATGGGTCATCAGCTTTCAAGATAAGAGAGCTTTCTTTCATATTCCTGAAGCTGATAGCTTCCTTGTTTTTTATGTGCTCAAGAAGCTTTCAGTGAGACAGAAAATATTGCAATAGATTATTGTGATATTAGTAAGTCGTAATTCTTTTTTTATCAGCCTTATTAGTTAACCCATGCATGCCGATGAATTTAGTAGTCAAGTTTCATGCATGCTGAATGTATTGTATAGTCCGCAGTCCTACATTTATTTACTTCACAGCGTCTCTTGCACACATTGTGCACTGATTGGAGGAATGTTTTTTTCATTCTACCCATCTTCTACCCTTCTACCCCTCTAACCCTCTTGTACCCTTGTACCCCTCTACCCCTCTTCTACCCCTCTTCTGCCCCTCGACTACTCTGCTACCCCTCCACCCTTTTTCTACCCCTCTTCTACGCTTCTACCCCTCTACCCCTTCTACCCCCTTCTACCCCTCTTCCACCCTCTATCCCTCTTCTAGCCTTCTACCCCTCTTCTACCCCTCTTACCCCTCTTCTACCCCTCAACCCCTCTACTACCCCTCTACCCCTCTACTACCCCTCTTCTACCCCTCTACCCCTCTTCTACCCCCTATACCACTCTTCTACCCCTCTACTACCCCTCTACCTCTCTACTACCCCTCTACCCCTCTTCTACCCCTCTACCCATCTAATACCCCTCTACTCCTCTTCTACCCCTCTACCCCCCAACCCATCTACACCTCTACCCCTCTTCTACCCCTCTACTACCCATCTACCCCCCTCTACCACACTACCCACCTACCTCCTTCTACCCCCTTACTACCCCTCTTCTACCCCTCTATCCCTCTTCTACCCTTCTACCCTTCTACCCCTCTTCTACCCCTCTACCCCTCTTATACCCTTCCTTACCCCTCTACCCCTCTTATACCCCTCTACTACCCCTCTACCCCTCTACTACCCCTTTTCTACTCCTCAACCCCTCTACCCCTCTTCTACCCCTCTACTACCCCTCTACCCTACTACCCCTCTACCTCTCTACTACCCCTCTACCCCTCTCTTTCCCTCTAATACCCCTCTACTCCTATTCTACCCCTCTACACATCTATACCTCTACCCCTCTTCTAACCCTCTTCTACCCTTCTACTACCCCTCTACCCCCTCTACCTCCCTCGACCCCTCTTCTACCCCTCTTCTACCCCTCTACCCCTCTTCTACCCCTCAACCCCTCTACTACCCCTCTACCACTCTACTACCCCTCTACCCCTCTAATACCCCTCTTCTACCCCTCTACTACCCCTCTTACCCTCTTCTACCCCTATTCTACTCCTCTACTACCCCTCTACCCTACTACCCCTCTTCTACACCTCTACTACCCCCTACTACCCCTCAACCTCTCTACTACCCCTCTACTACCCCTCTTCTACCCCGCTTCCCCTCTACTACCCCTCTACTACCCTCTACCTCTCTACTACCCCTCTACCCTTCTACTACCCCTCTTCTACCCCTGTACCCCTCTTCTACCCCTCTTCTAGCCCTCAACCTCTCTTCCCCTCTTGTACCCCTCTACCCCTTTCTTTTACCCCTCGACTACTCTTCTACACCTATACCCCTTTTCTACCCCTCTTCTACCCCTCTTCTACTCTTCTACCCCTCTACCCCCATCTACCCCCTTCTACCCCTCTTCTACCCCTCTCTCCATCTTCTACCCTTCTACCCCTCTTTTACCCCTCTTCTACCCCAAAACCCCCTCTACTACCCCTCTACTACCCCTCTTCTACCCCTCTACCCCTCTACCACCCCTCTACTCCTCTTCTGCCCCTCTACCCCCTCTACCCATCTACACCTCTACCCCTCTTCTACACCTCTTCTACCCCTCTACTACCCCTCTACCCCTCTACTACCCCTCTTCTACCCCTCTACCCCTCTTCTACCCCCCTATACCACTCTTCTACCCCTCTACTACCCCTCTACCTCTCTACTACCCCTCTACCCCTCTTCTACCCCTCTACCCATCTAATACCCCTCTACTCCTCTTCTACCCCTCTACCCCCTCAACCCATCTACACCTCTACCCCTCTTCTACCCCTCTACTACCCATCTACCCCCCTCTACCACACTACCCCTCTACCTCCTTCTACCCCCTTACTACCCCTCTTCTACCCCTCTATCCCTCTTCTACCCTTCTACCCTTCTACCCCTCTTCTACCCCTCTACCCCTCTTATACCCCTCTACTACCCCTCTACCCCTCTACTACCCCTTTTCTACTCCTCAACCCCTCTACCCCTCTTCTACCCCTCTACTGCCCCTCTACCCTACTACCCCTCTACACCTCTACTACCCCTCTACCCCTCTCTTTCCCTCTAATACCCCTCTACTCCTCTTCTACCCCTCTACACATCTATACCTCTACCCCTCTTCTAACCCTCTTCTACCCTTCTACTACCCCTCTACCCCCTCTACCTCCCTCGACCCCTCTTCTACCCCTCTTCTACCCCTCTACCCCTCTTCTACCCCTCTACCCCTCTACTACCCCTCAACCCCTCTACTACCCCTCTACCACTCTACCTACCCCTCTAATACCCCTCTTCTACCCCTCTACTACCCCTCTTACCCTCTTCTACCCCTATTCTACTCCTCTACTACCCCTCTACCCTACTACCCCTCTTCTATACCTCTACTACCCCTCTACTACCCCTCAACCCCTCTACTACCCCTCTACTACCCCTCTTCTACCCCGCTTCCCCTCTACTACCCCTCTACTACCCTCTACCTCTCTACTACCCCTCTACCCTTCTACTACCCCTCTTCTACCCCTGTACCCCTCTTCTACCCCTCTTCTAGCCCTCAACCTCTCTTCCCCTCTTGTACCCCTCTACCCCTTTCTTTTACCCCTCGACTACTCTTCTACACCTATACCCCTTTTCTACCCCTCTTCTACCCCTCTTCTACTCTTCTACCCCTCTACCCCCATCTACCCCCTTTTACCCCTCTTCTACCCCTCTCTCCATCTTCTACCCTTCTACCCCTCTTTTACCCCTCTTCTACCCCAAAACCCCCTCTACTACCCCTCTTCTACCCCTCTACCCCTCTACCACCCCTCTACTCCTCTTCTGCCCCTCTACCCCCTCTACCCATCTACACCTCTACCCCTCTTCTACACCTCTTCTACCCCTCTACTACCCCTCTACCCCCTCTGCCCCCTCTACCACACTACCCCTCTACCCCCTTCTACCCCCTTCTACCCCTCTTCTACCCCTCTGTCCCTCTTCAACCCTTCCACCCCTCTACCCTCTTCTACCCCAGTACCCCTCTTCAACCCCTCACCCGTCTTCTACCCCTCTACTACCCCTCTACTCCTCTACTACCCCTCTTCTACCCCTCTACCCCTTTACCCCTCTTCAACCCCTCTA